>NC_064921.1:414359201-415010451 GCF_023897955.1 Schistocerca gregaria | reverse complement strand
CCTGCATCGCCCGCCAACCCTCACCACTGTGATCACTCGGCTCAGTCCGACGATCACGGAGGAGGAGGTGTTGGCGGAGCTCAAGCCGCATCCCACACTGGAGGTGTGCGCGGTCTGCCTCATTTTCCACTCCTCTGGCCCCACCTGCCTTATGAGGGTTTTCTCCCAGGATGCCCCCTCCATTGACTGTCTCTTGAAGGAGGGTGCCCTCGTCTTCCATTAGCCCTATAAGGTCGACCCCTCCTGTTCCCCTCCTCAATCCCTGCGCTGCCAGAGGTGTCCGCGCTATAACGCACACCCAACAGCTGAGTGCCGCGAGGCCCCCACCTGCCCGCATTGTAGACAAGTGTACTTTCTCCAGCAGTGCCCTAACCTAAAATCCCCTCCCTCCTGTAATACTTGCAATCTCCCCCATCCCACCTACTCCCAAAAGTGTAAAGCCCGTCCCCCTCTGACCACTCCTGAACTCACTGTACCTGTCCGTCCTCTGGATGCTCCCACCCCTCCTGGCAATTCCCTTCGTCCCCCCCCCCACCGCTGAGGACATCATCAGGTTCCTCACCATTGTCTTACAAAACGTCCACCCTTTCCAGCGCCCTCACACCCTCCAACAGGTCTCCCTCGCCGCCCGTTCCATTTTCCACTTGAAAATGTATGCCACCTACTCCAACAACCAGGCCCATTTCACCTTCTCCCATCTTGACACCCTTGTCTAAATCCCTGTCATGGCGCGACAGCACCGTATCCTTTTCAACAACATCCGCTCCCTTCCCACCAACAAGAACCTCTTCCTGCACACCCTTGCCACCCACCACATGGATGCCTTCCTCCTAAATGAAACTTTCCTCCAACCCCACCACACCGTCCACACATCGCCCTACCTCCTTCACTGCTCTGATAATCCCCTCCCGACTGCGCGTGGTGGAGTTGCCATTGGTCACCATCGCCAGATCCCAGTTCGGCTCCAACCTCTCCTTGCCGACCTCACCGAACACCTGATCCTTAGTCTCTTCTTCCCTGCGCCACCATCTATGTCCGCCCTAACGTCCCTATTCCCTTCGACTTCCTCTCCCACACTGACCGTACCTTCTCCTCCTACATGATCGCCGCCGACCTCAACATATATAGTCGTTCTGACACCCAGTTATGGCAGTGGCATCGGTTCCTCTCCTCCCTTCAAGGGGACCTCATCCCCATCCCCCAGCACACCTGTCCCGAATCCAACCCCACTCCCGATGTTATCCTTTCCTCCCCTAACCTCTTTGGCCGCATAACGGTGGATGTCCTGGAGCCTATTGGTAGCCACCATCTCCCTGTCCTCCTCACCGTTTCCAACGGTCGTTGCCCCCACCCCGACCCTCGTAATGACCCTCCCCCAAAGTACATCCATGACTATTCCCGTGGCAACTGGAATGCCTACCGGGATACCCTCTCCACCCAGGTCGATAGCCACCCCTTCACCTACTGCCACCTTGACAATGTAACCCTTGCCACCTCCTTTCTCCAGCAGACAAGGATCCTCCTTGTCTGAGGCTGTGGAGGCCCACGTCCCTACTGTCGCCATCCACCCCAACCGTCCTACCTTACCTCCACAGGCCGTCCTCCTCCTCCGTGAATCCCATAGTCTCTACCGTGCCTTCCTCCCCACGCGTGAACCGGACACACTACGACGCCATCGGCAGCTCCAGCGACACATTCGTAATTTGCTCGTGGCCAGGAAACGCTGGGACTGGCGACAGACATGCACCCATTTAAATGCCTCCCTACCTATCAACTCGTCCAAGTTCTGGTCAGCCTTCTGTCGCCTTACCGGAACTGAACCCTCCCCCTACTATCCTCTCCTCCATGATGATCACCCATTCCCTGACACCCTTAGTAAGGCCAATCACTTTGCCTCCTACCTCTCCGATGTATTTTCCATCCCCGACGATCCCCAGTTCGATTACTCCCTCTTCCTGGATGTCCGTGATCGAACTGACACCTCTGTCCCTCCCCTAGCGCCTGGTTTCCAGTACTTGGACATCACTGCACACACAGAACTCAATGCCCCTATCATGGCACAGGATCTCATTGCTACACTCCGCACCAAACGCAACACTGCTCCTGGTCACGATCGTGTCACCTTCATGAAGCTCCTGTCTCTTTCCTCTCCACCCTGGCCAGGTTCTACAATGTAGTCCTGTCCACCGGTTACTACCCCGACCTATGGAAAACCTCACGTATCCTGATGTTCCTTAAACCTGCTAAACTGCCATCCGCCGTCTCCTCCTACCGTCCCATCAGCGTTACCTCGGTCTTCAGCAAGGTCCTGGAATCTATCCTCACCTGCCGCATCCACCAGCATCTCCCCCAGCACCGCCTCCTTCCCATTACCCAGTGCGGCTTTCGGCCATCCTTCTCTTCCGACGACCTTCTCCTTCACCTCACTCATCTCCTTTCTGAAAAGCTTAATTCCCGTCGCTCTGCAATCTTCATCTTCCTGGACCTCGAACGTGCTTATGACCGCGATGGCATTCCGTTCTCCTCTTCAAGCTCCAAACCTTCGCCCTTCCCATTAATTACGTCCGTCTGGTCAGCTCCTTTCTCTCCCACTGTCCGTCCTACGTCACCATCCATAACACGGATTCCTACACCTTTTTTCCCTTCGCCGGTGTGCCCCAAGGCTCCGTCCTCTTCCCCCTTCTGTACCTTTTGTATACGGCGGACATGCCGCCGCCGTTACCCCCCGTCCACCTTCTCCAGTTTGCCGATGACAGCGCCTTCCTTGCCCTTGCCCCCACTCTGCAGGGCTCCCAACACCTTCTCCAATCCCATCTTGACCGGTTCACCACTTGGTGCAACCAGTGGTTGCTCAAGATCAATCCCTCCAAAACCCAGGCGATCATTGTAGGCAAAACAACCCCTTCCTTCCGCCTCCTTGATTTCTATCTCACCGTCTATGGCCGTCCTATCGCCCTCACTCCCACCCTCAAGTACCTTGGCGTCACCCTCGACTGTCGACTCTCCTGGACCCCACATCTCCGGACAATCCAAGCCAAGGCACGCTCCCGTCTCCATCTCCTCAAGCTCCTTTCCAGCCGTACGTGGGGTCTGGACGCCGCCACCATACTCCACACCTATAAATCCCTCATCCGCCCTATCCTTTGTTACACCCATCCGGCTTGGATCTCCGCCCCCCACCCCCCCTACCTTTTACAAATCCCTCCAAATCCTTGAACGCCATGCTCTCCGCCTCACCTATCGCATCCGTCTCCCCTCCCCCACGCGGATCCTGTACAATGTCATTCCATTCCCCCACCTCCTCCTTTTCCTAGAGAGGATACGGATCCTGTACACCTCCCGCAAACTCGATCCTCCTCACCCGTTTGTCTCACCCATCCTCTCCCGCTCCCGCCCACTGCCGCACCTGTATTCCCACGTCCCACCCGGTCTCCATCTCTCTACCCTCCTTACCCTCTCCCAAGGTGGCTTCCGCCAGCTCCCCCTCCCTGATGATGTTCTCCTCCCCTCCATATACCCCTCCTACCAACTTTGATCCTCCTTCCCTCTTCCTGTCTCTGTTCCTTTGGGCACCCTCCCTCCCTCCTCCCTTTCTCCCCACTCCTCCCTCGGGCTTCCCCTTCCCTGTCCCTCTACTCCTCCTCCCATCTCCTCAGCCATTGGCGTCTTTGTTCTCCCCTCTCCACCGCCCCCCCCGCCCTTCTTCCCCTCTTCGCAGGTCCCTGGACTCGCACACACTACTTGGACTTTCGCGCGCTGGAGATCATCTCCATCAGTGTCTCATGTGTGCCGTCGTGTTTCGTGTTCAGTGTTCACCGTCGCACTCCATCGTTCACCTGTGCCGTCGTCGTCTTCAGTGTTTGTGCGTCGTATCAACAGTTTCAAGTGTGGATTATCACCGAGTGTGAACGACTCCGTGTTTGTGTTTCTGTGTCAACTGTTTTCTTGCCCACTGTTCTGTAACCTATGTAAAATCTTTCTGTATTTCCTCATTGTGTATCCTCTGGCTGAAGAGCAGCATAGAACGGTGCTGACAGCCTGCCTGTTGTATAGGTTTTAAAATTACAATAAAGAAAAAAAAAGGCTGGAGCGTCAGTTACTTCGGCCCACTCTGAAGATGGATGGACGGTACTCAACCGAAATATTGGAAGAAGAAGTCAATTTTATGCGGCCGCACGTCCGAAATTTTCTGGATGAGAAAGCAGGTGCTTTGAGTATTGCAAATAAAAGACAAGAACGTGAAATCAATACCGTAAATACCAATGTGACTATATGCAAGGGTAGATCAATGACATCAACGATGGGTTCGACTTAGAAGTCCCAAAGATTCAAGAATCGATAGGACCTTTAGTAGTGAGAAAAGTGGAAGACAAAGTTTTCGGTCTAAAAATCGAAACTGTTGTGAAAGTAGAAATTAAATCTTACATTTGAGAGAGACTTTCGTCGATTGTGGGAAAGAAGTAAGCAAAGAAGTAAATATCTGCGAGCAGAAGTGTAGCCAAAACACTTCACAAATTCAAGGCAAGATCTGTGACCTTGAAAAGAAAATAAGAGACAAATACAGTTGAGTCAGGTATAGGATACCGCGTAACAAACTATTAGAAGGTGAAGGACGCTTTGATCCTGCCAAAAGACACACTGGCCGGCTCCAATTTGATTTTCTGGAAAATTGCGAACTAATTTTTCCTGATTATTTGTCAGTTCAGTGAAAGATTAATGTAGTTATCAGTGCATTAGCAGGTGATGGTAAACGATGGGAGCTAAATTTGAACACTGATGAGATGATGTTTAATGATTTCAAACAAAAGTTTACCAAGAGATACCGTTCAGAACATAAACAAGATTGTTCATGGCGAGAATTCATAATGGCTGATAACAGGGGCAGAAATACTATGCAACATTTCTATGAATCCTGGTACCGAAAACAGACGCACTTAAGTAGTAGACGATGATCCGAATTCGAAATTATTTGCCAGCTGTAGAAAAAAGCTGTCACAGGATTCGAAGAGATATGTAGGAAGCAGTCATAAAAGCTTTCCTGCGTTTTTAGAAAGATTAGAGGATGAAGATCATTGGCGAAGTAATCGCGATTATCGCCATAATAACAACACTAGGATTAATTACAATGACAATGAACAAAAATACGGCTGGAAGTATCGCGCTAATGTTCCACGAGGCAGGGGCAGAAGCCGTGGTGCATCAGACGTTCGCGGGAGAGGAGTTACATCGCGACATTACCACTACAACAAGCACGCGGAAAACTAAGAACCGCATATGCTGCGGGTCAGACAACGCGGGCAGAATTTTGCTGCACAAACGTAATGAACAGTTCTGACGCGGTCGTAATGAACCTAATACTCGAGAGAGCGACTGCGAAGCACTGTGAGTCGCTGCAAGCAAAGCGAGAGGTGCGCACGGGAATCAGTCACAACAGGCTGGTTATGAAACGCAGGCATACCAGCGTGCGGACAGGGAGCCCGCCAGCCAAGAATATATTAGACTGATCAGCTGTTCGTATGAAAGCTGTAGTTACGGCAGTAGAGCAAAACGAGTGCGTCACAGTAGAATCCAATGAACCTGCTTCGGTAGATATAGACACCGGGGCGAGAGTAAACGTGAACATGCTCGTTGGCGAGAAAGAAAGAGCTGACGACAGTTGAATAACGATATAATTTGCGAAAATGTGTTGTCAAGGTATACTAGTTAGTGTGAACAGAATATTGCTCTATACCAAGGGCTACAGCAGTGCCAGTGGGAGGATTTCAAAAGAGATTACACGACCAAAAGGTTAGGTAGTAGTGAAAGGAGAGAAAGAGGGACGTCGAGAATCGATAATAAGAGTAGAAATACGGTCGCAATTAGGATAATAGAAGAAGATGAAATCCTCAGTGTTGCTGGCGAAGCATTCCTAATGACTCGCCTGTGGAACAAACTGTTATCAGGAGGACGGAAGAAGCAGATACAGATAACTGTTTACGAATTACTGAAGTTCACAAAGACTACACGAAACACGAGGTAAAGGTAGACGCCTTAAGAGCCGATGTAAATGTCAGTTCAAACGCAGAACCTGCTATGAAAGAAAAAGAGCTAAAGACATTAGGAGGAAACCGCGACCCTGTGTTTTTAACAATCGACAAAAGGTAAGATGAGGAAATTCACATGTGTCCAAGAAAGGTGTTTCTGTTAGAAGCGAACAGCGACCCACAATGGTCGCCGGCCGGGGTGGCCGAGCGGTTCTAGGCGCTACAGTCTGGAACCGTGCGACCGCTGCGGTCGCAGGTTCGAATACTGCCTCGGGCACGGATGTGTGTGATGTCCTTAGGTTACTTACATTTAAGTAGTTATAAGTTCTAGGGGACTGATGACCTCAGAAGTTAAGTCCCATAGCGCTCAGAGCCAATTGAACCATTTGAACCCACAATGGTCAGATGTAGAACATAGTTCGAATGAAGAATATAGTGAAGTAACAGAAATTGAGGAAGGCGAGACGAAATGTTTTTATGTACCACTAGACGAAGCAATTTCAAAACAAGAACCGGTAGTAAACACAGAACCAAGAAAGAAAGAACCTCATATTTATACGATATCTAACCAACAACGAATTCAGGTCATAAAAGACTTTGAAATCAGAAAACCGAGAAAACCTCCAGACATATGTGATTTGCAGGTGAACAACATGTCTTGGAATGATCTTATGGTCGACCACGATTTATTATGGGAGGAGCAAAATAACTCAGACAATAGAACAATTAAACAAATCACCATGCCTGTCGAAATTTACGACAGTACGCTACAAGTCCTTTTAGGCGCCAGGGCAGAAGTCAGTGCCATATCACAGTCATTCTTTGAGTACATTCCAGACAAACTTAGCTTAGTAATGATATCCGTAAATGGCGTCAAAGTCACAGGGTATACTGGTAAAACCAGTAAGCCAATTAAAACTCAAGTATTGCCAGAATTCAAAAGTAAAGGACGAAAATTTTGACATGATTTCCTGATTTTTTCAGAACTGAACGCCGAAATGATTTTGGGAATCGGCTGGTTGGACAGAGAAAAAGTGGTTACTGACAGCAGTAACAAATTTCTCAAAATTACCAGTAAATGTGATAATTTGGAAGTAGGGCTTAAAGAATCTGATATTTCACAAGACGCGAAATTTGAGCCATTGCAGTTAGGAACTGACGCTGGAAATGAAGGTTTGCGTAGTGTTTTTGAACTATGCCATGTTGAAAGCTTAATTGATGACAATCAGAAAGAGGATGATTTTAAAGAATTTATTGAGAACTTATAAGATATTATACTAGAACAAAAGTCTGAACTATTTAGCCTATTAGAAAGAAACCATATGTATTTTCGGACAAACTTCGGCTAGTTAAGAACTTTAAGTACTGTATAGAAACACTGGCACACGAAACATTTATCGTGAGACCTTATTCGGTTCCCTTGTCTAAGAAACAAGCTGTACAGTTAGAAATAGAGACTGTGGTTGAACTGGGGAGGGGGGAATTGAACGAAGCAACAGCGATTATAATAGTCCTTTCTTTATTGTAAGTAAGAAAGGTGGGGGCGTGCGAGTGCTGACTGACGCATGAACTTTAAATAAGATTGTCAGAAGAGAAGTAGATCGGCCAGATAATTTACATGAGATGAGAATGAGTGCTTCTGCTTTTGAACACACCTCTTTGTTGTAGGTATATCTGAGCATCATTCAGTTCCTTAAGCACAGGAACACACTGAGGTGACAAAGTCATCGGATAGTGATATGTAAACTTACAGATGGCGGTAGTATGGCGTACACAAGGTACAAAGGGGCAGTGCAGCTATCATTTGTACTCGGCAGATTCATGTGAGAAGGTTTCCGCAATGATTGTGGCCACACGATAGGGATTAACGGACTCTGAACGCGGAATAGTAGTTGGAGCAAGATGCACGAGGCATTCTATTTCAAAAATCGTTGGAAATCAATATTCCGAGATCCACAGTGTCAAGAGTGTGCCGAGAATATCAAATACCTGGTATTACCTCTCACCACGAACAACGCATTGACCGACGGCCTTCACATAACGACCGAGAGCAGTGGCGTTTGCATAGATTTATCAGTGCTAACAATCAAGCAACAGTGCGTGAAATAATCGCAGAAATCATTGTGGCACGCAAGACGAATATATTCGTTAGGACAGTGCGATAATGGGCTATGGCAGCAGGCGACCGGTGCAAATGCTTTTGCAAACAGCACGACATCGCCTGCATCGCCTCTCCTGGGCTCATGACCATGTCAGTTGGACCACAGATGGCTGGAAGACCGTGGTCTGTTAAAGATGAGACTCAATTTCAGTTGGTATGAGCTGATGATACGGTTTAACTGTAGCGCAGACCCCGCGAAGCCATGAGTTCAAAGTTGTCAACAAGGCACTGTGCGAGCTGGTGGTGGCCTCATAACGGCGTGGCGTGTGTTTACATGGAATGGAATGGGTCCTGTGGTCCAGCTGAAACGATATTGACTGGAAATGGTTATGTCTGACTATCTGAAGACCATTTGCAGCCATTCATACACATCATGTTCCCAAACAACGATGGAGATTTTATGAATGACAACACGCCATGTCACCAGACCACAGTTGTTAGCGATAGGTTTGAAGAACATTTTGGACAATTCAGCGATTGATCTGGCCACCCAGATCGCCTGACATGAGTTCCAACGAACATTCATGGGACATAGTCGGGAGGTCAGTTCGTGCACAAAATGCTGCACCAGCAGCGCTTTCGCAGATATGGACGGCTATAGAGGCAGCGTGTGTCGCTATTGCTGCAGAGGACTTCCAACGACTCGTTGAGTCCATGCCAATGTGGAACAGAAGATCCGGTACGACATTAGGAGGTATCCCACGACTTTTGTCACCTCAGTGTTAAGGAATGCAAAGAAAGAATAGGTCACAGTACAAATCAACAAACTGCCTGCACCTCCCTTGGTTTCTGGGATTTCTTCTGGTCTATCCCTCAAGCCTTTCAAAGCACAGATTCATAACTCCATCTTGTTTCACAGGATCGCTTCACATCCATTGCAACATGTTTTTAAGAACATTTCATCTGCATGTACAGCTTGAGAAAAACATGAGCACATTTTGCACAGCGAAGAAAAACTCACCGGTTTTGTT
Organism: Schistocerca gregaria; assembly: GCF_023897955.1. Lineage (NCBI taxonomy): Eukaryota > Metazoa > Arthropoda > Insecta > Orthoptera > Acrididae > Schistocerca > Schistocerca gregaria. The sequence continues at coordinate 415,001,296 of NC_064921.1, read as the reverse complement.
CCAATAGTAGCTTCTCGTACTCCAGCAAGACTGAGTGAGCGATTGTTACGTGGCACAAACACTGCTTTGGGATTTGTATCCAAAATATGTCTCTGAATACCACTAATGTTTTCAGTCATGGTCTCAGTATTATCATATCAACTAAATCATATTTAGCAAGTAGCTTGAAAGTTTCAAGGAAATTTCCACAGCTATCACTGCCACAAAAATCTACTGAGTGACCGTTCAAGGGTAAGTATTGTTTGGTTAATAAAATACACAATCAAGAATTGTTCTTAATACAGCTTTCCATTTCTCAAATTGCTTGCGTTGTTCTAACATCATCGATTATTTCACATTTCTGTAGTCGCCTTTCACGCTCTTTCCTATTTTTAAACGCTTCAACATTATGACAACTTTTTTCACGCTCTAGTACTCTGGGGTTAAGCTTTTTCCATGTTTTAAAACGATGTGGCTGTGTAAAAGAACTTCTTTCTTCATTTTCTTAATCCCAAGGAAAGCAATATATACCAAGTTTCACAAGAAAAAACAACAATGATGCCCTTAAAACTCACTCGCCATTTTCTAACTTCACAGAAAAACAATCCTTCGAAAATGCTCTGCCAGTATCGTCAGCTGAAAAAATTGGTATTTATTCTGTAGTTCACACGCCCTCTCTTAACAAGTTCGTGTTTCAAAGTAGTTCTCTTACCTTTCGTGGGTAATAACTAAATTGGAATCGACAAGCTCTGCCTCCGCCTCTGCTTCTCCTGTAGAGAGAGATATACATTCTGTGGTCCTCATAGAGCTAGTGCTGTCAGCAGTTTCCACAATAAATCTGTCAAGACTTTGCGCTATTTTTGTATTTTCCTACCTTGGGCACCAGAATCTTTCTTGAACACATTATGGATGAGATAAACTCTAAAAAGATATCAAATACCTATAAGAATATACACAGCTAATAAATAAACACAATCCATACACAACTAGTGTAAAAACTTTGTAGTCGACATAGTGACACTACCGAAGGCAAGAAGACAACCAAGACTACAATAGGTGGCGGTACATATGCACACGTCAGTAAAGAAACGGCGAACTGGACAGAACGTGCACAATAAATACTGTCGCAAGTCAGAATACACAAGGAACAATGAGTAGAGCATTCAAGTAACGACTGCTTATTTCTTTAGAATATTTGTTCCTGCGTTACATTACAAAGATAGTCTCTTAACAGATGTATCAATAAAAAATACAGAAACGTAGTGCATTATATACAAAAACTAATAAATTATGAACAAAAAAAGTGGATTTGGGTAACTCTGACATCCCTCTCAGATACGCAGTGATTAAGAACAATCTCATAAGCTACTGCTTTCTATGGGAAACTTGCTAAAACTGTTTGGAAACAGTTGCCTTTTTATTCCCAAGTGTCGGCAATAAAATGCTGTTGTTTCTTTAATTCAAAAAGAAGTTTATCAATAAATGAACTTATTATAATACAGAAATATTATTTGCCTTTTTGTTGTATTTAAAGGCTACTTCATTCTGATGATTTTTCTGTCCTGATGTAGGCTATTAGGGACAATCCTTATTTCCGAACAGAAGCACAAGACTGGAGCTGTGAAGCAAGCGAGGGCACTTAGTTCGTGCATGCGTCACGAGCGAAAGCGAGCTAATCCAGCCAATCAAGAGACCTAACGACCAGCCTTCTCCAGGGTCAGGACGACTCCCACGACAGCACATATAAAATACTAGTCATAACTGTTGAAAATAACATTAACACTGGACACCAACTGTGACGCGGGCTATACGCAGGCCCTAAAATATATTAGTTCATTTTGCGATAAACATTGTGTCTTAGAATTTCTTTCCACCCCTAGAAACGATGCGTCCCCGGCATCCGCCCCACTTCTGCCCCCCGCCCCCCATGGCACGCTACTGGAATCACGGCATAATTTCGACAAAACTGCAACGTAAATATAATATTTTCCAACGTTACAGTGCAATTTTTCAGAAAACTGTAATTCCCTACTACCGGTAATAAAGAAAGAATTTTTGAAGATTGACGTTCATAAAACTTACAATCCAAAGTAATGAAACAATTACAAGGAATCAATTAACTACGGAAGAACTGCTCTCAGTGCTAAGTTCGAAGCCTGTACCTAAATAAATATTCGCCGTCGATACACCACTTGAAACGTCCCCTTTGAACAATTATACACGACTGTGCTTAAACTGAAACACAATATTTTTGGCGCAACGCAATCTGACTTCCAAAAATCCCTACGAAAGAATGGCCCTGACTAACATTAACCTATACCTTTCACAAATCAATTACCTCACAAAAATCTTCGTTACTCAAGCTACTGCAATACAGCGAGCGTCACTACTGCCAGCTAAATAAAAGATTCAAACTACTGAAGGCACTAACTACTGATAGGCATAGTCAGCAAATGAAAGATTTTAATACAGAACAAACAATCTATTTACCTTAATAGTCATAATATATATAGCAGTTCATGACATCCAGTCTTGCAAATTTCAAAACTCCGCCATCTCTCTCCCCACGTCCACCACTGCTGGCGGCTCACCTCCAACTGCGCAACGCTACGCGCTGTTAGCATCCAGCTGCCGCTGCCCACACTACAGTGGCAGACAACAATGCAAACCAGCCACAGACTGCACACGGCACAGCCAGTGATCTTCATACAGAGCGCTACTTGGCGGCGGCGTTACCAATAAAAAAACCTAAACAGCCTACTTATATAGCCCCCATGCCCCCACAAAAAATTTACAAATTGTTTTGGGCAGTGGCCAATATAGATTTGAAAAAAATTTTTCGTAATCACAATAACAAAGAAATGAAATTAACACATATATCAATACAAAGATGGTCAAAAACTAAAATTTTCTCACAGTCCATAAAGACAGTCCTGATCGTTGATCACAGTAGAATAGCAGTGTTTTTGTTCAATGTCTGAGCAGTAAAAGAAAATGCACACGGAAGTAGTCGATTTCCATGCAGTCTTGAAGAAGTAGTGTTGTCCTTCTAACGAAAAGACAGTGCTGACTCTTGACATGCAGACAGGTAATGGACCACAACAGAGCAAACCCACAGCAGAGTCAGTCGAAGTTTTAAAGAATATTGGTAGGTAGGTCGTCACAGAGTAGACCCATTGTAGTCCTGGTAGAGATTATGGTATTGGTGGGCCACCAGAGGTGCAGACCCACTGCAGTCCTTGTAGAAATAATGGTATTGGTGAGTCATCAAAGGTGCAGACCCATTGTAGTCCTTGTAGAGATGGCCAGCAGCCATCTGTTTGACTGTGCAGGTGCACAATCGCCATTGAAGAGTCTTGCGGATAATATAGCAAGTCCATAGCCACCACTTGTCCACTCACAAAAATTTTTTTTGAAATGTCCTTAGAACCAGCAATGCTGTTAACCAGTCCCTGCTGAATTATCAACACACTTGCAAACACTATCAGTCCCTACTTCTCACATATTGTCCATATACTATGACCAACAGAAATGTGTGCAGTGAAATGCAACTTACAAGTTACTTAATTTGATGAACTGGTGTCGATTACAATTTTATATCATGAGAATACAATAACAAAAATACAAAATATATCATTAAAGAACATAATAGTACAGATAACATTTGCAGTAATACAGGTTTTACAAAAGAATCGAAATAACAAATACATCAGTGTTACAAAAATTACGACATAAGTACATACATAAAAGATCAGAATAACTTTTGAAACATCAACTTCACACATGAGCATTAGAACAAAACAGAACAAATAATGGCTAAACATCTTTACAAAGTAAATAACATTTAATTAATGCAAATTATATTTGAGGGTAACAGTATTCCTCATCATAGTGAATGTAGCTTAGTATTAGAAGAGAAAAAAATCTATGAAACAGTGCACAGAGACAGGAAGAAAACAAATACACCAGGGTACACAAACACATAGTGGGATAACACAAAAGAAAAGAGCATGGTTTGTTTTCAGGGTAACATTTGGTACTGCAGTCCAACCCAAAACGTCATTCTGTAGATCTTTCGTCTTATCTCAACATTTGTTTCCACCAAAATAATCCTATCCAAGCATGCTTTCTGTATTCTGTTCACATCCTCTTTCAAAAAAATAGTTTTTCTCCACTGTACACTACTTTTTTGGCCAAACTATTTTATTATAGCTGCTCAATGCATTCCTTCCAATTCATCGCAACTCATTCTCTTACATAGTCCACCCCCTCTTACGCTAACTTAAATCTACTGAGCTCAGATGCTAAACTAAGGGACGATGCAATGCGGCACCACAAAACAATTAACACAAACAGCAATGAAACAATGGAAGTTGTCAAATCAAGCAGCAATATTAAAACTAATATAAGGCAATGCGCAGCAAACAAGAAAAATAAATCCATAGTAAAACTGGCTTAACAGAGTAATACAAAGTCAAATTCAGTAACATTATGTCTGGCAAACAGCAGCAGCAAATGCAAAAACTTATATCTAAACATGACAAAGCTGAAGCAGAAACAATATTACAGTAAAGACAACAATGCAGATAAGGGAGATGTCTATTCACATCTTAATGTCTATTGATTAAAATGGTGCACCATAAAAACTTATTGTAAAAAAATATAACCATGTACTTGAAAAGAAAATTATGTATTCAGTTACTGTTATTAATCCCTTCTTATTGTTCTTTCCATTCAAAGTGCTCCTTTTTCGAAGAATATGGATCATAAAATTATTATTTAATAGATCTGTTGGCAGAAAGTGTTCACATTAGCAAATGCACTTAATTTTTTATTTTATAAAATCAATGCTGCAACACAACTGGAAACCAGATATCCAATGAAATAAGCAACTATGAAAGGCAAAGCATAAAAGTATCATTCAATAGTCATGTGACATTTCAAAAGTTAGTACAAATTCTCTCATCTCTCGTAGAAAGACGCTTGTCATTATCAGGTGTGCAGATGTAAGGAAGTATCTTTCCAAGTAATGAGCGTGTCGTTTTTGCGATGCTTTCTACAAAGGAATGTCAATAGCGAGGATAATGGCCTCTTTATTTTTTTCTCCACCTGTGCCTCTGAAAGGCACACACTAATGGCTTGTTTCCAGGTGGCTGTCGCGCATCTGGGTGCCCACGACGCATTACGTGCAGTTGGTCACTTAACTTCCTTACCGAAATATTTACGACACCAGTTTCCGCTACAGTGGCAGTCTCATATAAAAAATTTCACAGGTCAAGAACTTGCGTTACAAATCTGTAGGAACAAAATCCTATTGATATAACAGTGTCCAAAAAAGTTCCGTCGGCACTGTAATACATTCACGCATTTACATAATTTCATAACTCTTAAAGTACTATTCTTGGTTTCTAACCACCTTTTTCACAAACCAGAGTCCCTAACCACTACTCATTATTCCCTACCTTATTCGTCGACACTTCTTCAATATTTCATCATAACAGATACGTAGTCAAATAACTCATATAGCATCAGCTTATTGATCATAAACATACCGCAACAGCATAATACACATAGTCATCATAATAATAACATCATAACACCTCAGTCAACTCTCAAACTCGTCGTAGCTTCCTCCAATAATTTCAAAACCTAAAAAAAAATTCTCTGCTCATGTCAAAAGTGTCATCTGCCTCAAACGTACTTTAAAACTCATGATCCCATACCAAATATGTCATTCAAAGCTCTCATAGTATCACAATGGTTCAGAAAAAATATGAACAGTTCACAAAGTACAGACAAAATACAATTTCGTACATGTGAAGTTATTCAACTGTGTAATTACGTAAACATCTGTCACTGACGTAGTAAAAAAAAATGTTTGTTTCTGTTAAATGATCAGATAGCTGTGTAATTTATGTGTTAGAGAAATATGGTACCGATGTGTAAAATTGTATAAGCAAATGCCATATTAGCTAGTGCTCCTTGTGCTTGCCACACACATGGTACACAAAGTAAGCTTGTACCCCCCAGAGGATTAATGTAAATATATCCTCAGGTGTTGCAGATTACAGCAATGGAATGAAATGTATCACGGAAAACCTTTGTATCATTGTACTTCAAATATCTTTGAAAATAAATGTTTTAAGTACAAAATTAATCACTTAACTACGTGTACTGTAGCGCTAAACTGTGCGTCGTGTTGTAAGATAATCTCTGTGGAAGAGTCGTAGTTATCGTCCTCCGAAAGCTAAGTTCTGCTGAAGTCAATGTACTTACCTCACGATAAACAAAAGTGAAATGCTTTGCGTATAGATATCGTAGTTATTACGCTTATTGCCGTGATGAAGGAAGTGCTGTGCTGTAACGTATTGTTGTGCTACGGAAAAGGCTGTCTCATTGTAGCTACACCACAAAGTTACTACTAAAACATGTTTTACTTTCCAGAAGAATTCAGAAAAACTGTGCAGATATAAGACAGATACACCGCAAAAGCAGCATTGCAAATTGTCACTCATTAGTAGCGTCGTGATAAAAGCGTGTAGTTGTCACATAAACTAATCACTGTGTCATCTGGTATCTCACATAAAGTAATTTAAATCCAGATTGTATCTCCAAGTAAACCAAAATGTTGCATTAAAATCTCATTAGCAGTACCAGTATATATCCTAAGTATGTAAGACTGAGAGTCGATACGTGAGCGTGCAACTAACAAGCAAGAATGTACAAATACAACACTATGTTGTCTGTTCACTATAACAAAGCATTCGTAATTTCTGTTTAAAAATGTTCCCTAGGTTCTAGACTGGATATTTAACTTCAAACATTGTTACATGTTAACAATTTCTTAAGTCTGACGAAGCATACTAGAAACGTGAAGTGAAAAGTTTTATGGCAAAGACAATAAACGGTTTTACATGTAAAAAGTGGTGTAAACCTTTACTCTTCCTAGTACGCAGACTGTCAACTGAAAAGCAATTATCATGTGGTTACGTCGGAAGGAACACTGGAATTTTGCTCAAGGTTAGCTTATGTTATTTTTCTCTGAGGCAGCCGGCGCACGCGGCTGCCTGCGGTGCGAGTCATTGTCTGTTTCTTTGTTGGCACGCGTCGTTATTGGGATTAGGAGACCTAACTTCTACAAATTCACCTTGCCGAGAGGGCCCTGCTCTGTTTGAATCCCGCCAGTTCTGATGCAATTCAGGTCTGTCGTTACGATCATATCGTCTGTCGTCATGTCGGTAATTTCTGTAGTTTCTTTCTTGTCGGTCACGTGGTGGAGAATTTCTCCCTGAATCGTAACTGCGCCTACTTACACACTCTTGCTCCAGTCACACTATTGTCCTTCTGCAATTGTGTGTGAATAAATGAATTCAGTTTAACGAGTCATTTAGGAGATACAGGCAGCCAGCGGCGGCTGCTGTGTGAGAGCACTGGAGCACGCGAACATCAAACATTTGACATGTTGCGGCGTTATTGGTTATTTTCCATTGAATCCTGTTAAAAGTAACGTAAATGATAAAAATATTTTGCGTTACCCTAGATCCATGAACTCCTGAAGATAGAAGTTGATTATGGGTCTTGTATCACAGTCACAGTCCCTTTGGCGGTTCAGAAGTGTCACTAAAGCCCTCCAAAGGTGTAAATAACTATGGATGAGCAGCGCCTATTAGACGGAGGGGGTCCGACAGCCGATCAGTTCGAGTCATTGCACCAAGAAGGAGGTACACAGCTCGTGTTGTCTATAGTTCGACCAAGCCTAGACGGTCAACACCACGGTTCGATCGCATCCGCACTGTTACTTAGTGCCAGGAAGGGCTCTCAACAAGGGAAGTGTCCAGGCGTCTCGGAGTGAACCAATGCGATGTTGTTCGGGCATCGAGGAAATACAGAGAGATAGGAACTTTCGATGACATGCCTCGCCCAGGCCGCCCAAGGGCTACTAATGCAATGGATGACCGCTACCTACAGATTATGGCTCGGAGGAAACCTGACAGCAACGCCACATATTTAATAATGCTTTTCGTGCAGCCACAGGACGATGTGTTACGACTCAAACTGTGCGCAACAGGTTGCATGATTCGCAACTTCACTCCCGACGTCCATGGCGAGGTCCATCTTTGCAACGACAACACCATGCAGCGCAGTACAGATGGGCCCAACAACATGCCGAATGGACCGCTCAAGATTGGCATCACGTTCTTTTCACCGATGGATCTTGCTTATGCCTTCAACCAGACAATCGTCGGAGGCATGTCTGGAGGCAACCCGGTCAGGCTGAACGCCTTGGACACACTGTCAAGCGAGTGCAGCAACGTGGAGGTTCCCTGCTGTGTTAGGGTGACATTATATGGGGCCGACGTACACCGCTGGTGGTCACGGAAGGCGCCGTAACGGCTGTACTATAGATGAATGCCATCTTCCGACCAATAGTGCAACCATATCTGCAGCATATTGGTGAGGCATTCGTCTCCATGGACGACAATTCGCGCCCCCATCGTACACATCTTGTGAATGACTTCCTTCAGGATAACTACATCGCTTGACTAGAGTGGCCAGCATGTTCTCCAGACATGAACTCTATCGAACATGTCTGGGATATCGAACATGTCTGGGATATACTGAAAGGGACTGTATATGGACGACGTGACCAACCAACCACTCTGAGGAATCTATGCTTAATCGTTGTTGAGGAGTGGGGCAATCTTGACCAACAGTGCCTTGATAAACTTGTGAATAGTATGCCATGACGAATACAGGCAAGCATCAATGCAAGAGGACGTGCTACTGGGTATTAAAGGTACCAGTGTGTACAGCAATCTTGACTACCACCTCTGAAGTTCTCGCTGTATGGAGGACCAATATGCATTGTGTGGTTTTCATTAGCAGTGTAAATGGCGGAAATTATGTTTATATTGATCTCTATTCCAATTTCTGTACAGGATCCGGAACTCTCGGAACCGATGTGATGCAAAACTTTTTTTGATTTGCGCAAATGGCACTTAAATCCACCGTGCTACTGCTTCTCTACACTCTGTGAAACTTGGCATCAGGGTCGCGAGCACACCTTCAGCTGTGTACTTTTTACAGAGTGTGCCCATTTAGCTCAATAGTCAGCTCATCTGACTGCCATGCACGGGGCCCGCGTTCGATTCCCGACCAGGGCATAAAGTTTCTCTTCTCGGGACTGGCTGTTGTGTTGTCCTCATCGTCATAATCGACACCCACGTCGCCCAGTGTGGCGTCAACAGAAAAAAAAAACCTGCATCTCGGCGGCCAAACTTCCTCAGGTGAGGACTCCTGGCCTCCAATGCCATATTTTTAAAGAGAATTTGCGCATGCGAAGCTGACATGACGTAATTGCCTTATTGGTCAAATAAACGTTGTTGTTGCTGTTGTGGTGGTGGTCTACAATCCAAAGACTGGTTTGATGCAACTGTCTGTGCTACTCTATCCCGTGCAAGCCTCTTAATCTCTGAGTGACTACTGGAAAATACAGCCTTTTGAATCTGTTTAATGTATTCATCTCTTGGTCTCCCTCTAAGATTTTTACCCCACACGCTTCCCTCCAGTACTAAAATGGTGCTCTCTTGATCACTCAGAACGTGTCCTACAAATCGATCCCTTCTTTTAGTCAAGTTGTGCCACAAATTCTCCTTCTCCTCAATTCTATTCATCATCTCCTAATTAGCTATATGATCTACACATCTAATCTTCAGCATTCTTTTGCAGCACCACATTACAAAACCTTCTATTCTCTTCTTGTATAAACTGTTTATCGTCCATACATGGCTATACTCCATACAACTACTTTCAGAAAAGACTTTCTGACACTTAAAAGTATACTGGTTGTTAATAAATTTCTCTTCTTCAGAAACGCTTTTCTTGCCATCGCCAGTGGACGTTTTATATCCTCTCTACTTCGACCATCATCAGTTATTTTGCTGTCCAAAGAGCGAAACTCATCTATTACTTTAAGTCTACCATTTTCTAGTCTAATTCCCTCAGTATCACTTGATTTAATTCGACTTCATTCTATTGTCCTCGTTTTACTTTTGTTGATGTACATCTTACACTCCTGGAAATGGAAAAAAGAACACATTGACACCGGTGTGTCAGACCCACCATACTTGCTCCGGACACTGCGAGAGGGCTGTACAAGCAATGATCACACGCACGGCACAGCGGACACACCAGGAACCGCGGTGTTGGCCGTCGAATGGCGCTAGCTGCGCAGCATTTGTGCACCGCCGCCGTCAGTGTCAGCCAGTTTGCCGTGGCATACGGAGCTCCATCGCAGTCTTTAACACTGGTAGCATGCCGCGACAGCGTGGACGTGAACCGTATGTGCAGTTGACCTGAATCCTATAGAACATCTTTGGGATGTTTTGGAACGCCGACTTCATGCCAGGTCTCACCGCCCGACGTCGATATCTCTCCTCAGTGCAGCACTCCTTGAAGAATGTGCTACCAGTCCCCAAGAAACCTTCCAGCATTTGACTGAACGTATGCCTGCGAGAGTGGAAGCTGTCATCAAGGCTAAGGGTGTGCCAACGCCGTATTGAATTCAAGCATGAAACCGCATGTACTGCAGTCCGGTTAGTCTCTGTGGTATCAAGTGTGGAACAATTATGCGGCCTCTGTGTAGTCCTGAGCAGACGTTGAACGAATAACGCTGCTAATGTCATGATTCTTCTGTTGCATTAGGATTTACATAGGCCCAAATGTGACAGTTATATTAGTTAAAAATACCGTCAGGGTAAATATAGCCTCATCCGTGAACAGAATACTGCTTACAAACAGGGAATCCAGGGTAGACTGTTGTTGCACCCATCGACAGAAATTCTTTCTAGTAGGTAAGTCTGAATTGTTAAGGCCTTGCACTCGCTAGAGATGATATGGATAGAAAACGTGCCGACGTAAAATCCGCCACACATTTCTATGACCCAGGACACGCTCTTGGGTGGCAATCCGCCTTGTTGAAGCACTCAGACGTGCGTGTACAATGCGTGACACCTTTTCCTCAACATCGAGTGTTATGGATCTGGATCGGCCTTCTCGTACATGGTGTGGGAAACTCTCGGTTTCTCTAAGGCGCTGATGTAACCAGCTAAATGTACGCCTGTCGGGCTGCCTGCCGAGAGGAAAATCTTATTCATACAATCGTGCAGCCTCAAGGGCACTGCCGTTCGCTTTGTCATACATGAAGTTCATGTCAGCATACTCTTCATTAGTGTAACCTCTGCCCATGGTGCTTTCACGTTCGAAACTGACTGTGAGGCTGGTATGGCACAGTGTACCGAGGGGGAAAGGAAAGTAGTTGCGCAAGCATAAACAAACAGATAGTCGATCCCTAATCTTGAGATACCAACGTAAATACCGTGGTATCCAGGGTCTTTACAATTGGTTCCCAACTCGAATTATGCGATACCCCAGCAACGGTTGATTTGCGAATCCATGTTTATTGGAGTGTCTTAGCTACTTTTGGCCTGATCTTTCCATGAGTGATTTACTGACCATCACTTCTGAGACAACTTGTGTAGTATACGTGGTTCAAGTGCCCAGTGGTCACGGAGATTATTTATTTAATTATTTACTTCCAAGTTTAGAAGTGAAACTGCGGAAAGAGCATTTGCGCTGATATCTCTAAATGATTTATTTAATCTGGTTTAATGTTTTTCATACCTAGCACTATATAGAAGCCTAATTGTATAGCCGCCCTTAGTGGCATGTGGCGATGACAAATATTTATTTTGTCTTCAACTCTCATCCTAGTATATAAAATGCAGAAGCGATGTCTGGATCTGAAAATCTTCCAGTGAATTTCACGTAAGTAGTTCGAGAATGATGTTTGGTTCTCAGCCGTGTTTGTTGATTAAGTGTTGATGGTTCCGTGTATTTTATTAAAACGGTTGGCACTACGTTCTTTCGCGCCTGCTGGTTATACTACCCCGATCAGGAAAACGATGCTAAGTAAGCCGATTACTGTTCACGTGCTTGATTAAAGGTCGATTCACACTGGACGGAATGTCACCAGTAAGTCAAAAGAGACACACCTGTAGTACAAATGGCGTCACTCACACACACCGTCAACGGAATGTCGCCGTCACGCCACGTCCAAGTTACTCAGGAAGAACGTTTCGACGGGCCATTGAAGATGTTATGTGATATTTCCCTCCCACTGTCGACAAGGAGCAACTGCATATTTGTTTTCGTTTCGCCCATATTTTGGAGTTCTGCACATATATCAATATCTTAGGCCATCTATGGCTGCTATTGTGCGTATATTTCAGTTCTCTTTTTCATTTTATTTTCTGTCACAAGTTTGTGACATATTTTATTTGTTATTGTTATTTTTATGGTAGATTTATAATATGAAATTCGACCAATTTGTAATCGAGTTGGTTCGTTTCGACTCTGAACAGTATGACATGATAGACAATTGCTACAGCGGCACATTGTGTAAGGAAACTGTGTGTGGGGACGAAATGGGATGTCCAGGTAAACGAAAGACAATTTAAATGTGCTTTTTATTGAGCTGTAATTAGTACTTTTGTTGGCGCATATGAACACCAATTTTCGTCATGAGGATGAGTGTCTGAAAGTAGAATGTTGAGTATGCAACAGAGGAACGAGATACACCATATAATAAACCGAGATGTTTGGTAGATCAATTTACAAAACACTTGCAGATATTTAATGTGCTGTCACATAAATCACGTACTAATGAGTTTGTAAAATTCTGTGTGGATGCAATACAGCAATTGTGACTGGCCCCCAGATCTCTTCGTCCTCATTTTGAGTCTGTTTTCTGAGAGAGCACCAGTCCGATACGGTGCCGGTCATATTTTAATATGCAGAATTCAGAGTCAAAAACTTATGTATATTTTTTCTAATGAGTTACCATTTACCAAGTTCTTAGAAGCATTAAACCTGTAGTAAATAATGGGCCAAATAGGAAATCCTACCAACTGAGTGTATAAACTTACATTTACTAAATACATTAATGTGGACTTAAACGTGAAGGTTCATGACATGGAAATACAGGGATATGTAGAAACATGAAATTTAAAGAATTTGCGCAGATCTCGTTATTTCAAGTAGGAGTGTTAAATGCTCCACAAGGTTTACGTGTATGAGACCTTTATATTGTCCTAATTTTTGGATTCCACTACATCAGGTTTAAAAACTGTCTTTTTAAGGGATTTGCATCACTTCGAAAAATTTAAACTGTCAGAAAATAGGCGCCGTAAGTGTGTGTGTGTGTGTGTGTGTTTGTGTTTTCTCCCTCTGATGGAGCGCTTTGCCCAATGGCTCTGTGAAACAATCTATTGTTAAATGTGCTTGTCTGTTGTTCAGCTTCTCATCTACAGGAAGTCAATTATTGAACTACATGAAAAAAAAGTAAATTAGTTACAAATTACGGCTTACATACACTTTATTCAACATGTAAACATCAGTACAGATTGAGATTTTCACTCTGCAGCGGAGTGTGCGCTGATATGAAACTTCCTGGCAGATTAAAACTGTGTGCCCGACCGAGACTCGAACTCGGGACCTTTGCCTTTCGCGGGCAAGTTCGAGTCTCGAGTCTCGGTCGGGCACACAGTTTTAATCTGCCAGGAAGTTTCATCAGTACAGATATTCGGATTTAGGTTATGGCATGTTGGATATGCCTATGCCTACAAGTACTGGGGATGATGTGGCGTAGACGAATAGCAAAATACTGCATGACGAGCTGAAGTGTCAGAACATCAGTGCTGTCGATGACCTCCTGAATGGTTGTTTTCAGCTCAGCAATGGTTTTGGAATAATTGCTGCACACCGTGGCCAGGAGAAGGTATCACGAGGTACGCCAGCTGCAGAATTTGAATCAGGGTACTCATTGCCAACAGTGCATGTGGTCAGCCCCGGCACCACCACCATTTTCAGATTGACAGCGATAAAAGAAAAACTTCCTACTCTAAGTTAGTTAGTTAGTTGATTGAATGTTCCATTGATCAATCGCACGGTACGGTAGCCGGTATTATGTGGATTGTGTCAAGTGCACAAGAAATACACATATGAAACAAGATTTGTCACCCTCTATATATTAATTAAGATTAATATTTCTATTATTTATCCCATTCCCTTAAATGGCACAACATGCATATACTATATATATATATATATATATATATATATATATATATATATATATATATATATATATAGGTTTATTTATTCCTATTCAAGAATTCATCTATGGTACAAAAGGAGTTGTCAAGGAGATATGATTTCAATTAATTTTTGAAGCTATTAGTGGTGTCTGTGAGACATTTTATTTCATCTGGTAATTTGACAAAAATTTTATCACAAATTATTTTACCCCTTTCTGTGTCAAAGATAGGTTGAGTAAGGGATAGTGTAAGACTTTCTTTTTTCTGGTATTATAATCATGAATGTCACTGTTGTTTTTAAACTGCTCCATGTTGTTGAGAACCAGTTTCATTAGTGAGTAAATATACTGTGAGGTTGTTGTAAGAATTAACCCCACATATTATTGTAACCACTTCCTATTGAGCAGTGAATACTTTTTGTCTACATGTTGGTTTACGCCAAAGTACTATACTGTATGACATCAGAAAGTGAAAGTATGCAAAGTATGTTAGCTTACTAATTTCTATATCCTCAAAATTGGCAATTATTTTGACTGCAAAAGCTGCTGAACCTAGTCGCTTTAGAAGACCCCAAAATATGAATTTTCCAATTAAGATTCTCATCTATTTGTACACCCAAAACCTTAGTATGTTCTACCTTGTCTACTGACTTCTGTTGATGTGTTATATTTATGGAAGAAACTGCACTTTTTGCTGCATAAAACTGGATGTATTGTGTTTTTTCAAAGTTTAAAGCAAACCCATTTGCAGGAAACCAATTAATGACTTTTCCAAAGACCTTATTTGTATCATTTTCAATTGGGGTACTTTTAATGGACTAATAATGATGCTTGTATCATCAGCAAACAGTGTCAGTTCAGCTTCTTGTTTCAGATAAGAAGAGAGGCCGTTCACATATATCAAGAACAGATAGGGCCCCATGAATTAACCCTGTGGAACACCTAATGTAACTTCACCCACGTTAGATGAAGTGGTAAACTTATTTAAATCACTTGACCCATATAAAGAAGCTTTTTGCTTCCTGTTCTGTAGGTATGACTTAAACTACTCATATGCTATTCCATTTATACCATAGAATTGTAATTTCTGTAACATGTCATGGTTCACACAATCAAGTGTTTTGGACAAGTTACAGAAAATTCCTATTGGTAACATTTTACTATTAAAAACTCTATTATGTGGATAGTGAAATTGTATATTGCTGTCTCAGTATAACAGCGTTTTTGAAATCCAAACTGTGATCCCATTGTCATTGAGATGGCTGACCACTCTTGAGTGTATTAATTTCTTGAAGATTTTTGAAAATGCAGTAAGTAAGGATACTGGCCGATAATTATTGACATTGTGGCGACCCCCACTGTGTACAGAGGCCTGACAATGGGATATCATAATCTGTCTAGGGAAATACCTTGTGTTAGCGATGCATTACATATGTGACTCAGAACATCAGCTGTAATTGCTCCACATTGTTTTAATATCTTATTAGAGATCTCATCTACTCCAACAGAACATTTATTTTTCAAAGATTTAATAATTTTACTTATTTCACAAGAGATTGTTAGGCGAAACTTGATCTGACTAAAGTTTTTCAAAGCTGACTCTTCTATGTACTGCCTGGCTTTTTATTTTAAAGTATTCTCGCCAATTTTTTCTCCTACACTTAAGAAACAGTTGTTAAATACATTAGCTACTTGTGTACTGTTGGTCAGGATGGTCTCATTCTCTTTAATAGTAATACTACATACCCCAATGGTTACTTTTCCTGTCTCCCTTCTAACAACATTCCATACTGATTTCACCTTATTGCCAGACTTGTTAATTTCTTCTCTAACATGCACATTTCTTTATTTCTTTACAACTTTTCTCAGTGTATTACAATAATTTTTATAGTGTAAAACTACTTCTGGATCTTTACTAGTTCTTGCTGTCTCATACAGTTTTCTTTTTCTTTCTGAAGACACTTTAATACCTGTAGTAATCCAAGGTTTCTTTGAAAATTGTGTGGCGTTACATTTAGTAATTTTCTTTGGAAAACACTGTTCAAAAAAGGATATAAATTTATCAAGAAATATGTTGCATATATCATTAGCATTTGGCTCATTATATACATCTCCCCAATTAACGTTTCTTAAACTTTCTCTGAAGTGAGCTACAGATACTGGGTTGAGCAACCTCACACTTTTACTTAATGGTTTCTCAACTGTACACCCTGTTAGGTTTTGTAAGTTAATCAGTTGTGCATCTGGTCTGACAATCCATTTAACACAAGGAAAGTATTTGTTTGTCTTACATCCTCTTTCTGTACTAATACATTATCTATTAGATACATTTGTATCATTGCCGCAAAAGCTAGAGACAATGCAACTAACAATTTTCTGTCAGGTATAGGTCCTACATCAAAAAAGTAATAGGCGAAGGACAAAATATATCTTTAGTACAGTGTCATCTCTAGAAAGAAAGCAACTATTGGAGGAAATTAAACGCGCAACATGGAATTATTGCTAAATACATACGTTTAAAATGTATGCAAGGCAATAAAAATGTTACTTTTGAAATTCCAGCTGTATATTTCCAAGAAAATGTTAGATAAATGCCTCGTACGTGAAGTACCAGCGGCAGCTCATGTAAAATTTAATGTACCAATGTGCTACAATGTGATGGCCTATAGACTTTGGACTCACAATTGTAGTAATCATAACCAAATTGAATACAATAATTTAACTTAGTGAATTACTTGAATACATTTAAATTTTATAATTAATAGTTTAATATTGGAAAGAATAAAATAAAATGACAAAAAATCGAAAATGTTAGTATTGCTGGAATCTCCAAATTACCAGTATATGGTTAGACCAATTGAATGGAGGAGAATTACTACAACAGTGCTTGAAAAATCCTTCATACTTTATGTATGCACAATGTGCTACACGCAACTTCAAAGAAAAATACTGATCTTTTGATTTCAGTAATCTGTGGCAAATGATTGACTTCAGATTAAATATTTATTCAGAACATGAATTCACCTTCCTAAAATCACCTTGATATTCACCTAAACTGCTCTCCATTATTGTCTCTACTCTGTTCGGTACAATCTTGCAAAATATGTTACATACAACTGGTTGCAAAGAAATTTCTCTGCTATTGTTAACATCTTGTTTTCTGCCTTTGTTATGCAGTGCATGTATCAAGGACACTTTCCGCTCTCCTGGGAGTGTTTCTGCTTTCAAAGTTTTCTCATGGGTTAATTTTAGCTCATTTTTTTTACATTTTTGGCAGAGACTATTTCAAAAGTGGTGCTATAATAGTCTTCTCTACCAGCTTTATAAGGTTCTAATTACTTTTTCAGTGCCTTTGATAGTTTGGAGTAAATCTTCTTCTTGCTTTTCATGGGTGTTTCAGTATTCGAGTTTATGGATTGGTTCTGAACAATTAGGAAGCTGATCAAAATAGTGTTTCCAAATTTTTAGTCTTATGTAAGACAAATAGGTGAGCCTCGTCCAACATCCCTATGTTATTAGATTACTTCTGAAGTACATCTACCTGATTCTTATAATTTAACTTTCTCTTCCAAACGTATGGTGGAAAATGGCCTCTTTAGCAGGTCATCTACACATAACACTTTCACACTAAATTTGCTTGTATGCTCGCTTCTTTTATACCATCTAGCGTTCTAACCTAACTAAATCGAAAATGTTATTTTTATTTATATAAAGTAAACTGTTATTTTTAAATTTCATAATTAATAGTTTGAAATTGTGTGGAATAAAATCAAATGAAAAAAGAAGTTTGTATCAGTGGGAATCGAACCTGGGTCCACAAAGTGCAAATCTATGCTTCAGATCACACTATTTTTCAAAACTTTATTTAACAAAATAGCGTTACACAAACATGTCACTGTAACATATAAACAAAATAATCAATTTATGAATTCTTTTGCCCATCGTATCATATAACTGGTTTCTAGTTCTCACATTGAGAGCGCTAGAAAAAAACATTTTCGTCCGTTTTATTTATACACCAGTATGCATTCCAAGAAAAGCGACAATTCTGTGCGATTTCAGGCCCACATTCGAAGAGAAATGGTGTAACTTTATTGTGATTTTCAGTTTGCATTCGAAGTGAAATAGCATAAATTTAGTGCGATATTTACAGTGGAGTGTAGCACATTAGCACAAGAGAAATGGCCATCACTGTAAAGCACTTTCTGCAGAGGGTGAAATAATTATTACAAGCATCAGATATCGATATTTATAAGGCTTCACTAATTATCTCAGTACTCGAAAGGTACTTGAACACTTAGCAGCCAAACAGTTTAGATAAAGCTTGAAGGGAAATGAAAATATCCTCTATACAGTTGAGGTGTTATACAGGGTGTTCCTCCTAAGAGTCTTCGGCTGCCCCCCCCCCCCCCTGCGGGTTCGTGGGTAAGAATAGGCCCGTGGTATTCCTGCCTGTCGTAAGACGCGACTAAAAGAAGTCTCAAACGTTTCGGCCTTAAGTGATGGTCCCCTCTCAGGTTTGACCTCCATCTTTCTAAATTCTTCCGAAGAGCGAGCCAATTGGAGAAGGCCACCTTACTTGGTGCATTGTGTCCATTTTGCATTGAGAACTTTCGCCAGCTTATTCGTCGTTGCATTGCAGTCCTGCCTATTCTCCATCTCTTGGGCATGGATACGTTCCTGTGTGTACTTTCCACCTTGCACTGTGCAGTGTCGCTTTCTGCACTGACGACGACCATGGACCACATGTCACCTAACATCCAGCACGGTGGCCAGTCCGTTGTGGTGGGGCTGCCATGTACCCTGACTACACAGGGATCGCTCTACTGATGCCTTCGCCGTTAACTGCTCAAGTATGCTAAGGAGTAGATGCCCGTCTCCCTGGGGCATCAGGACTCCCGGCAATGGCCATCCTGCCAGGTGGCCCTTGCTGCGGTTGAGTGGCGCCCGCAGGGAGGGCCCTTGGTCGGTGTAGGTGGCATCAGGGCAGACGACCCGCAACGAAGTGTGGTACATCATCTCTCGCTGGCGGCCAGCCGTAAGCAGTCTCTAAGCGTTCCAAAGCTCACTTTAAGGCTAATGTGTATGACCCCAAATCGTTCCCACGCCATGGGAGGAACGAAAGGCTATGAATGACAGCGAAAGGTATTCGCCCCAGTATCTCGTCTGTACCAGAGCTGACGGGGAATCGTTTGTGTCTGTGAAGCCTCAGTTCTTTGTAGAACATTTAGAGGACAAGTTTGGCGAGGTGGAGGGCTTGTCCAAAATGCGGTCAGGGTCAGTCTTAATAAAAACAGCATCCTCTGCCCAGTCACGAGATTTGCTCGCTTGTACGAAGCTGGGGATGTGTCTGTTACTATCACCGTGCATAAAAGCTTAAATATGGTCCAGGGCATTTTTCACAGAGATCTTCTTTTACAGTCCGATGACGAGCTGCACACCAACTTAGAGCGACGAGGTGTCCATGTCGTCAGGCGCGTCCACCGGGGTCCGAGGGATCATCAAGCTGCCACCGGTGCTTTCATCTTGGCCTTCGAGGGTGACACATTTCCTGAGAAGGTTAAGGTGATGTTCTACCGTTGTGATGTCAAACCCTATATCCCTCCCCCGATGCAGTGCTTCAAGTGTTGAAAGTTCGGCCATATGTATTCTCGCTGTGCTTCCACCCGCATCTGTCGCGATTGTGGTCGACCATCCCATCCTGATACTCAATGTGCCCCGCCTCCCATCTGTGCCAGCTGCGGGGAGCACCATCCCCCTTGCTCGCTGGACTGTAAGATTCTCCAGAAGGAGCGGAAAATAATGGAATACAAGACCCTGGATAGGCTGACCTACACTGAGGCTAAGCCTAAGTCTGAACGACTGCATCCAGTACGCATGACATCCACTTATGCTGCCACTGTCGCTCCTATTACAGTTCCCATATCTGTGCCACACACCATTAGCTCTCAGAGCCAGAGAACCACACTGGCCCCTTGATGTTGGGGGGCACTTCACTCCCTGTTGCTCCTGCTCAATCTACTTCAGGAGCAAGCCCCCCCCCCCCAACCATCGGTGACATCAGTTCCCCCTTCCCAGCCAGAGAGGCGTAAGGCTTCTTCGGCTCCTCTCGCCAGGAAGGGGTCTCTTGGGGACCTCCCTTCGCAAGTTCCGACCGGTACAACAGCGGACACCCGCAAGTGGCTCAAACAATCACCGGTCCCTGGTCGTAGGGCCTCACGGTCGTCATCCATCCCCGAGACTGACCCAGTGAAGCCCTCCCAGCCTGAACCACTGAAAGCACAGAGAGATAAGCTGAAAAAGAAAAAGGTCCTCAAGAGTATAGACATTGTGGTGGCACCCACCCCACCGCTTCCTACAAGCTCTGCATCTGAGGACGAGGTGGAGATTCTGGCGTCCGCTGAGGACCTCGATCTCGCCAGTCCCTCAGACACCATCGATAGTACTAGCACAGGTGCTCAATTTCAGGCAGCAGGTGACCCAGCGGCGTAATCTGCCTTCCCAGTACCCTTACGACTTTCTCAGCCACGGATAATATCATCCTCCAGTGGAACTGCAGCAGTTTCTTCCACCATCTGGAGTCGGCCATCCGTACTGCCTTTGCCCGCCGTCAGCACCTGGTTGCTGTCTTTTTCCACATGCGGAAGGCGTACGATACGACATGGCAGCATCACATCCTTTCCACGCTTCATGGATGGGGTCTTCGGGGCCCTCTGCCAATCTTTATCCGAAATTTTCTGTCGTATCGTACCTTCCACGTGCAAGTCGCGGCCTCCCATAGTTCCTCCCGAGTCCAGGAGAACGGGGTCCCACAGGGTTCTGTCCTCAGTGTCTGCCTGTTTTTAATCGCAATAAACGGGCTCGCTGCAGCGGTGGGCAATTCTGTCTCCGCTTCCCTGTATGCTGACGACTTCTGCCTTTACTATAGCTCTATTGGCATTGCAGCTGCTGAACGTCAGCTACAGGGCGCTGTCTGTAAGGCGCAGTCTTGAGCTGTAGCGCATGGGTTCCAGTTTTCAGCAGCCTGCGTTATGCATTTCTGCCGGCGACGCACTGTTCACCCGGAGCCGCGGCTTTATCTTGATGGCGAACTTCTTGCTGTGGTGGAGTCACAAAAGTTTTGGGGGGTGGTTTTTAATGCCTGGTTGACTTGGCTGGCTCATATTCGGCAGCTTAAACAGATGTGTTGGCGGCATCTAAATGCTCTGCGATGCTTGAGCCACACCCGCTGGGGCGTCTACCGATCTACCCTGTAACGGCTCTACCAGGCGTTAATCCAGTCCCGTCCTGATTATGGGAGCTTGGCTTATGATTCAGCATCCCCATCTGCGTTGCGGGTGCTGGACCCAATCCTCCACAGCGGCATACACCTTGCCACTGGTCTTTCCAGACCAGCCCTGTGGACAGCATACTTGTGGAGGCAGGTGTCCCTCCACTGCAGTTACGACGCCAACAATTACTGGCTGCTTATGCTGCCCATGTTTTTTGCTTGCCCGGGCATCCAAATTATCGTCTCCTGCTCCTGCAGTCAGTCGTCCATCTCCCAGAAACTCGGCCCCGGTCGGATTGTCCGATCGCTGTCCACGTCAAAGAGCTTCTCTCCGGGCTACGGGTTTTCCCTGTTCCACCTCCTTTCCGGGCCCCTCTACATACACCCCCGTGGTGTGTGCCTCGTCCTTGGCTTTGGCTCGAATTGGCACAGGGCCCGAAAGACTCAGTCCTTCCGGAGGTCTTACGCAAGCGCTTTTCTTGCATCTTACCCACGTATCAGGGCTTTGGCGTGTTTTACACTGACGGTTCGATGATTGCTGGTCGTGTCGGTTATGCGCTAATTCTAGGGGACCATTCCAAACAATGTTCATTGCCGGCTGGCCGCAGCGTTTACACTGCTGAGCTGGTCGCCATCTTTCGAGCCCTAGAGTATATCCGCTCCTGCTCAGGTGAGTCCTTCGTTATCTGTAGCGATTCCCTGAGCGGTTTACGAGCTACCGACCAGTGTTTCCCTCGTTCTCGTCTGGTGATGGCTATCCTTGAGTCACTGGATACTCTTGCCCATTGCGGCCGCTCTGTGGCCTTTGTGTGGACCCCTGGTCATGTCGGTATCCTGCGCAATGAACATGTTGACTGCCTGGCTAAACAGGCCACCAGTAAACCATCTCTGGAAATTGCCCTCCCGGAGACTGATTTGCGGGCAGTCTTACGCTGCGAAGTTCTCTCGCTTTGGGACACTGAATGGCGCAATCTGCCCACGCCAAACAAACTCCGTCCTATAAAGGCGACGACGGGTGTGTGGCGGTTATCCACGCGAGCCACTCGCAGAGATTCAGTTGTTCTTTGTCGGCTCCACATTGGCCACACCCGGCTGACACACAGTTATTTACTGCGTCGGGAGGACCCTCTTCTCTGTCGCTGCGGCTCGGCATTGACAGTGGTCCACATTTTGTTGTACTGCGCTCCCTGCCCTTTTACCTAATGACTCTGCCATGGCTGGTTTAGTTTTGCGTTTTATTGGGGCAGGGGTTTTTTATCATCTCATCTGAGTGTTTGTTGATATTTTGATGATTCTGGCCTTTGGCCTACGATTTTGTTCTGAGTTTTTAATGTGTCTCTTGGTGGTTGGCTTTTCCTTTTTTATCTCTATGGTCGGCCAAACACTTTTAATTCCTTTTATCTGATCTGTGTCTGAGTCTTTGTTGTCCTGTGTCGTCTCCCGTCTTTTCTGTTGCTCGTTTTATATTCTCTGTGGGTGTTTTTAGTTTTTGGTTCAAAATGGTTCAATTGGCTCTGAGCACTATGGGAATTAACATCTGAGGTCATCAGTCCCGTAGAACTTAGAACTACTTAAACCTAACTAACCTAAGGACATCACACACATCCATGCCCGAAGCAGGATTCGAACCTGCGTCCGTAGCAGTCGCGCGGTTCCGGACTGAGCGCCTGGAACCGCTAGACCACCGCGGTCGGCTTTAGTTTTTGGAAAAAGGGACTGATGACCATAGTAGTCTGTTCCCTTTAATCCCACAAACCAACAAACCAATCTTCAGGTGCATTTTCCCTGGCGTCTCGCCAAATAATTGCATTTAGCAGGAGTCACCCCAAACAAACACTACTCATCACATCTTTCATGCCCAGTGTCGATGGACAGCTTCGGTTTGTTTCCCATTAGAAACAAAATTATTTTTAATGTGGTATTTCAAGCCCCCATCCGTTATACCGGTTCCGGTTTAGTGTAATACATTGTTCGTTTTATCGATATGTACTAACGGGGACGTTACAACTGGAAGACTAGTCAGTACTCAAGCAGTGACTGAGCAGCGCGCTTCTGCACTGTGGTAGCAGTCAGCGAGGGCTACGGCCCCACCCAGCCACTGCTGGAGTGATGGGTATTCTACGTATTTTACTGACTCCGCTGATACATATCGTTAAAACAAATATCGCACTAGACTAATTTGGGGCCGCTCTATCGAATGGACATGTAAAATTCCGCTTTAAAAATAATTTTGTTCACATCAGGAAACAAACTGGCAAATTTTGTCGACACTGGGTGTCACATGAAAGATGTGAAGAGCAGTGAAAACGCTCCTGACAACCATTAGAAGGGGGCTCCGGTATGTCGTCCAGAAGCTTTTTGAACTGAGTGTAAAAAGTTGTTGTAAGCATCAGAGGCCAATATCTATATGGTTTCACTAATTGTACCCAGTGCAGGTAAGGCACTTGAAGAGTTAAATAGGCAAGTACAAAATATAAATAAAACCTACCAATCTCGAAGTGAAAGATCTATATTCCTCGAATTCCTTGTGGAGTGTATGAAATTCTCTTTCCGAACAAGGTAATTTTTACAATTTTTAGACCCACACTCTTATATATTCTTCAGCACTTTTTTCTCCCTACTCTGCAAGCTACAAACCACAGAGACCGGTAAATACTAGTTTCGTAAATATGTGGGCTCCATAACCCACGTATATAAACTACAGTGTTATATGTTTACTGCCTGCATAAACAAGCCTGAGAAATACTTTGCGAGGTGGTAGTTCATGCGAAAAAACATATGATGACGCATGAGGACAGCCACGCGTGTTGAGATTGCATGACGTCACGTGACATGTCATCCAACGTGAATACATACATTCACACACACTCAGGTGTAGACTATGCCCTCAGGTCCCCTGTACAATTGTCATATTGACGGCCGTTACACGTTAAAAACAAAGCCGTTGCTCACATGGAACCGCTTGACATGTGAGATGGTCGCCGGCAGATGGTGAATCACTTCCTGTGCAGTTAAATGGGGCTCCATAGACGGCGCGACTGCAGAGTGACTCACCGATAAGCGCCTGCAGCACGCTCCACTAGCCTACTCTACACAGGCCGCAGCCTTCAATCTGAAAACATCAAGCAACTGTCTGATTGACGGCCGTTGCACTTTAAAAACAAAGCCCTTTTACTTCTTAATAAATGCATTTGTACATTTAACACACATACTCAAGAACTAAACACTGACAATTGTAATTTCAACTAAGTGTCGAAAGTAATTGAACACAAAACGGAACATTGTGCAGAAGTCAAATAAACGGCAGTACTTGTCGTTTGGTGGACGTACGCACAGGGATAAGCGTGATTCTACAAGTAACAGACGTACATATTTTAACAAAAGACGAAAACTGTAGTAAAAAATAATAAACTGTTGAGAAGATGTTAAGTATAAGGCAGCTTGCATGGCATGCGCATCCATAACACATCCGAAAAGGACAGCATATTAAAAACAATTTTTTCACTTCAGCATGTGTAAAAGATGATGGTAACTTGCTATCATGTAGCCTATTAGATGTAATATGCGCCAAGTGGTTTGTAATATTAGGCACTTAATTCACAGGAATTTCATTATCAGTTTCGTCAGTATTAAGAGAGAGACGCAATAAAGCGTCTGGTTCGAAAAACAGCACACTTCTGATGAGCTATTTTGGCAGACCCGTTTCTGCTGTCTGTATATTCAAATTCAGTCACTCAAAGAGAAGTCTTAAAAATTTGTGAAAGCGGGAAGGAAAATCTGTGGATGTAAACAACTGCCCAGTAAGTAGCGGCTGTGAAATTTTTCTGGCTAGGTAAGTTTTTCTGTGGTGTTTTTTGAAACTGGTTTATACTATATTTTATTCTGTGTTATCACCACAGTTTCTTAATCAGTACAACTAACAGGTAAAAGCTAGAATCAGGTATATGAGAACAAATTAAATTATTTGGATATACATTGATCAGCCAGACCATTATGACCACCGACCTACTATCGATATGCCGGCCGGAGTGGCCAAGCGGTTCTAGGCGCTACAGTCCGGACCCTCGCTGCTGCTACGGTCGCAGGTTCGAATCCTGCCTCGGGCATGGATGTGTGTGATGTCCTTAGGTTAGTTAGGTTTAAGTAGCTCTAAGTTCTAGGGGACTGATGACCTCAGAAGTTAAGTCCCATAGTGCTCAGAACCATTTGAACCATTTACTATCGATATAAAGTCATCCTGGCTAACGCACAGTCACCTGGCGCGAAATTACCGGTAGTCAGACACACCCACGGTTCAAGTAGTATCAGTGAGCGTAGAATAGGGATGCACACGCTCTACCCAAGTTTGACCGAGGGCAGATTGTGATAGCCCGAAGGCTCGGCACAAGCGTTTTGGAAGTTGCACGACTTATCGGGAGTTCGAGTAGTGCTATGGTGGGTGTCTTCGACAAACGGCGAAACGAACATAAACCAAATCCAGACGTCGTGGGATTGGGCGGCCACCCCTCATTACAGATGTCGGACGTCGTAGGCTGGGCAGACTGGTAAAACAAGACAGGCGAAGAACTTCGCGGAAGAAATAACAGACTTTTCTGCTTGGTAGAGTACAAGTGTGTCTGAACACGCAGTGCACCAAACATTATTACCGAACACTTTTAAAGACGGGCCTTCACAGCCGATGGCCCAAGCATGTGCCAATTCAACACCACGACATCGGCAACTACAACTAAAATGGGGACTTGACCATCAACACAGGAAGTTGTAGCCGTGGCAGTACGTTGCATGGTCTGATGAATCTCAATACGTTCTTCATCATGCTCATGGGAGGGCGCGAATATGTGGTGCTCCCGGGGAACAGCTCTTTGACACCTGTACGGCGGGACCAAGACAAGTTGATGGCGGTTCCATTATGCTCTGGGGAACATTCATATGGGCATCCATGGGTCCACTGGAGCTCGTGCAAGGCATCATGGTGGCCAAGGAGTATCATGCAATGGTTTCAGACCACATACTCTCCTTCATGACCATCTTGTTTCCCGACAGCAGTGGCATTGGTTCAAATAGCTCTGAGCACTATGGGACTCAACTTCTGAGGTCATTAATCTCCTAGAACTTAGAACTAGTTAAACCTAACTAACCTAAGAACATCACACACATCCATGCCCGAGACAGGATTCGAACCTGCGACCGTAGCGGTCGCGCTGTTCCATACCGCGCAGTGACATTTTTCAACAAGATAATGTGCCATGTCACAAGGTGAGAAGTGTGAAGGAGTGCTTCGAGTAACACTGGCGAGTTCTAGTTGATGTGTTGGTCCCCAAGCTCGCCATATCTGAACCCGATCGAACACATCTGGGATGTGATTGAATGTGGCATCAGAGCACATCGCCCCCTCCCCGGAATTTACGGAAATTAGGTGACTTGGGTGTGCAGATGTAGTGTGACTCCCTCCAGCGACCTACCAAGGCGTCATTGCTCCCATGCCATGAAGCGGCGCCGCTGTTATCCGTGCCAAAGACTATACAGGCTATAAGGTAGGTGGTCGTAATGTTGTGGCTGATCAGTGTAGGTTTACTTGGCTTATTTTCAGCTAATATGTGTAAGGAGCAATAAGTTCATAACTGTCAGTCCTTACACTAATTTGAACTTTTTTGAAGCTCTTTCACTGCAGACCTGTAGAAACTTAATGAATCGTTTCTCACAGTATGGTACCACTTGTGATTCCCTACAACCCTAGCTACATTTTCACACACGACTGTAAATCTTTTAACCACATTTTCTGCAAGCCACTCTTCGTTTCTCCTACGAAGATCTTCTCGCTTCAGTCTTCTTTCATTTGGATCTTTTCCAGTCTCATATTTAGTCGGGTTACTTAAATAATGCAGTAGATCGGGAAATATTCTTGGAATCTCACTTTCACGTAATTTTGGTCGAGTTCGTGAGCACTTCTGCTCATTTTCTTGCACGTGCTATAAACTATTAATTGCTTCAATCATTTTATTAAAAATGCTTCACATAGACCACGAATCTGTCGGAAATTATCAAACATTTCCAAGGAATTTTTTGTTCGTATCTGTACGTGTTGGCATCCGGAATATCATGCTGTAGCTCTTATCATCACCGTAATGATAACAGCTGGAATACCGTGTGATGCCATATTTTACTAGCATCTGAAAAATGTTATTTCTTAATATTAATGCAAATTTACCACTCTGGATAACACACCACTTTTTACTGACAGGTTACGTTTATGCAGTACATTGTGTGGCCTCGCACTCTGACACAGTGTTTAAATACATTATTTTAGTAATAACAAAACAGAAAAAAACTCGCTTTTACAGACAGATCATCGGTATTTGAACGTATAGGAAAACAGTTTATCAGACATTGCACAGCTCACGACAATCGAAGTCAAAACATTTACAATTTGTATTCTCTTAACATAGCGCTGTAGATCGGTAGTAGACCGTATTCACGGCGTTGCCACTAGATTTAGAGTTTGCTGCTTTGCAGCTATTAGATCGACACCTCAGTACGCCATTCTCCAAACGGTGGCTTTGAAATTCTGCTCAATCAAATGGAATCTTGCCTGTGCTACGTAATGCGCTTCAAATCAAAAATTGGATTTTGTAGTGGTTTCAGTTACACTTCGGTAAAAAGAGCACAAAGGAAAGAGAATTTATGGACATAGAGGTAAATTAAGGACTGTTTCTAGCAAACCGTCTACCGATCAGAGGTGATTCCTGCCTTGACATTGTGGTCACAAATCTGAATACTTGGGACTATAAGATGAGTGTAATTGAACCAACGACCTCTGGCCACAGATCAACAGTTATGGAACTAATAATCGAAGCTAATAATGAAAGAGTTCTATCTAGCACAGTAATTATGTATTCACAAAAAGGGTCATAAATAAGTGAACCTTAGGTGCTACTCAAACAACACTATCTGCAATAGAGTGGCAGCCTGGATTACAGGAAATGGCAGAAACTGATGCATTTGAAGACTTCTTGCAGTTCACCAACACCATATTTGACTATCTGTTCACAGAAGACTAAAAAACGACATGCAAGGATGTCACAGACAAAATGCAGTGAAAGAAAGAAAAACATGGTATACTATACAACTGAAAAACTTGAAATGCATTGTACTGCTATTACATGATCATAACAGCAACAGACCCACGTGCAAAAGAAATGTTTTATAGCAAATACCGACAGGCAAAAAGACTTTAGTGAAAGGCTGTAGAAAAGCCATTAAGAAAAGGAATGGTAGGTTCATTGAAAGAGCTCACAACCCATACAAGGTAGCCTGGGACTTAGTCGATGAACACAGAAAGAAACCCACCTCTCCTTTAAGCTAGTTTAGTCCAGATAACTTTAACAATTATTTTATTGGCACTGTGGAAAACACTAAAAGTGCGTTCCCATACGTCAATATAGACCCTGCAGCTGCTGTAAGGAATGATAAAAGGTGAACCATGACGAAATAGAGGTAATTATTAAAAAATGAAATAATGAAGATTGTAAAATCTTACTAGCCGTCTGATAGTCGGGATATATAGGGTGCCTCAAGTTGAATGGTCAGTTTTCAGTGATACGAGAGGATCATCGAAGCAAAAAAATCTAGTAAACATGGGCTTTAAAATGTATAGGAACACGTCTTTATTTTCGATACTGCGAAACAAATCTCTTACACCGCACATTCTTTGCTTTCCATATTTCGTGAGGAGGTAGTATGGATCAAAACAAAAGAAAAGTTGTCATTTATACATGGGTTCTAAAATGCGTGCCTTAAGAGCTACGGACACTTGTTCAGTAGGATATGTGTTTCACAGTAGCGAGGAAGAAGAGTGCTGATAGCTCTTCAGGTAAGCACTTTAGAATCCATGCTCACGGGAACTTTTTCCTTTTTCTGATCCATACCACCACTTCTCACATTACAGAAAGCAGCTTGCAGTAGAAGAGATGTGTTTCACACCACCGAAGATGAAGAAGTGTTCATAGCTGCTAAGGTATGCATTTTAGAGGCATGTTTACCAAACTCTTTAGCTTTGAGCGATCGTTCCTGTCATATCCCTGAATATTGACTTTTTCTCCTGGGATGCCCTGTATATGGGATGTCCATTTAAGTCATCAAGAAGATTATCTACGAAATTGCTGACCGTTAACTATGGTAATTAACAAGTGTTCCTCTGCTGGTGTATTTCTGGAATTACTGATACTTACATAGACAGTGTCACTTTATAAAAAAGTGACCCAAGCAAGGTAGGTACTTCAGACCAGTCTCAGTAATTGCAGTCTTAGCTAGTCCTTGAGACTGTAATGAGACCAAACTCTAACTGCTTTGAAATAAGTAAACTCTTCACAGGTGCACAGTATGGTTTCCGGAAAGGCAAATCTACAGCCCTAGCAGAGATAGATCTGGTTACCTGGTAAAGCACAGTTTTGAAGAAAAAGAATCTTTGGCACTGACCCTTTGTCACCTTCGTAACGCTTCTGACTGAGTTCCTTATAAGATCCTTCTAAATAAGCATAGTCATTATGGAGCTGGATGCGCTGTCCTGGCAATCCTCAAATCTTACCTGCAAAACAGAAGGCAGATTGGATCAGTCCAAGGAGCACTATAGTGTGAATGGAAATTGAAATAGTGCGTGCCACAGAATTGGTAATAGGCCCCCTCTGATTCTTACATAGTTTTTGTAAATGCTTTAAGCTCTCATGGACAATTCTTGCAGTTTGCATATGACAACTTTTACTCAAAAGCGTCAATGTCAAAAAAGCTCAAGAGGAAGCAGGTGCTTCTTTGATGTGACAGAGGAATGGTTTCTTATAAGCAAAATGAAAGTGAGTGGAGAAAACATGCAAAAATTGATATGTAGCCTGTTACAAAGGATACCTAAACCGTGTAGGGGCTGTAAAACTTCTGGCATTCATTATAGACAGTAAACTCACTTTGCAAGTACACACTGCACGTGTATTTGACATACTGTAACGTGTCACATACCTCTTGAGAAAACTGAAACATGTGATAACAGATCAGTAATCGGAGAATGCTATATTACTGTCCCTTCCAATTTAAGTTGTTCGTAACTGTAATACCTAGGAATTTAGTTGAATTTACGGTCTTTAGGCTAGTCTGATTTATCGTGTAACCGAAGTTTAACGAATTCCTTTTAGCACTCATGTGGATGACCTCACACTTTTCGCTATTTAGGGTCAACTACCAATTTTCGCACCATTTAGGTATCTTTTCTACATAGTTTTGCAGACTGTTTTGATCTTCTGATGACTTTATTAGTCGATAAACGACAACGTCATCTGCAAACAACCGAAGATGGTTGCTCAGATTGTCTCCCAAATCGTTTATGTAGATAAGGAACAGCAAAGGGCCTATAACACTACCTTGGGGAACGGCAGAAGAAAAATGGCTCTGAGCACTATGGGACTTTGTAAGTAGGCTGTTTAGGTTTTTTTATTGGTAACGCCGCCGCCACGTAGCGCTCTGTATAAAAATCACTGGCTGTGCCGTGTGCAGTCTGTGGCTGGTTTGCATTGTTGTCTGCCATTGTAGTGTTGGGCAGCGGCAGCTGGATGCTAACAGCGCGTAGCGTTGCGCAGTTGGAGGTGAGCCGCCAGCAATGGTGGACGTGGGGAGAGAGATGGCGGAGTTTTGAAATTTGTAAGAATTGGTGTCATGAACTGATATATATATTATGACTATAAAGGTAAATACATTGTTTGTTCTCTATTAAAATCTTTCGTTTGCTAACTGTGCCTATCAGTAGTTAGTGACTTCTGTAGTTTGAATCTTTTAGTTAGCTGGCAGTAGTGGCGCTCGCTGTATTGCAGTAGTTCGAGTAACGAAGATTTTTGTGAGGTAAGTGATTTGTGAAAGGTATAGGTTAATGTTAGTCAGGCCCATTCTTTTGTAGGGATTTTTGAAAGTCAGATTGCGTTGCGCTAAAAATATTGTGTGTCAGTTTAAGCACAGTCATGTATAAATTGTTCTAAGGGGACGTTTCATATGTCGACCCTTAGCCAAGGATACCTCAGTGGAATCTTCTGATTTTTTCTTGTAGTTTGTGTAGCCTTTGTTTATTGCTAGCGCGTAATCTTAGAGAGAATTTCCTTTGTAGTTGCAGTCTTTCATTGTTGTACAGTAAAACAGTTGTGGCATGCATGTAGATTTGCACCAAGTATTTCGCAGCTTTGCTTGTTAATGTGTTCTCTATTTTTGCTCTTCAAATTGTGCTTTTATGTGTTATCGTGTGAAATATTGTGACAATAATGTCGTGTGAAAAACGTAACACTAGGCTCCAAAGTAAACTGAGAAATAATAGTGTCGACGAGCGACGCTTATCAGCACCACTGTGTAGTGAATTAACAGACATTCGAAGTAGTAATTTGGTAATTGTGCATAGGGAAATGGAGCGGGCGGCAAATAATGGTGTAGACAATGAGACAAGTAGTGAACAGGGAACAATTATCGATCGATCAGTCGGCAACAGCTCGCCTCAGGAATCCGAGATGACAGAACACAATATTGCAAATACTGTAGACTTAGGTTATGCGTCCTCACCGTTTTCTCAAATGAGTCAAGAGACATTTTCTGCCTGTCAAAATGTAAATGTTGCCGGTGAAAATGCACTGCCAAAAAGCATAGAAAAACAGATTCCAGACACTAATACATTATTATTGCAATTAATGCAACAAATGGTACAAAATCAGAGACAAACACAGCAAAAGCTTCAAAAGTTAGACACAATGGAACAAAATCTTCAAAAGTTAGACACAATGGAACAAAATCAGAGACAAACACAGCAAAAGCTTCAAAAGTTAGACACAATGGAACAAAATCTTCAAAAGTTAGACACAGTGGAACAAAATCAGAGACAAACACAGCAAAAGCTTCAAAAGTTAGACACAATGGAACAAAATCTGAGACAAACACACCAAAAGTTAGACGCAATGGAGCAAAAGCTTCAAAAGTTAGACGCAATGGAGCAAAAGCTTCAAAAGTTAGACTCAGTGGAACATACGCTTGAACAAACACGTGAAGATTTAACTACTGAATTACATAAAATCGAATCGAAATGTTAAAAAGTCTGTAATGACGTAAAAACACAAATTTGTGAGCATTTCCAACCTATTTTTCCGCGGCATGAAAATGCATTACAGAATCATGAAGCAGCCATAAAAGAACTGCAAACAATTGTTCATGAAAATCATGAGACCTTGCAAGCTAAAATTGACTCAGTTGCATCTACCGATTCGGTTATGCAACTTACGAAAACTCAAGAAAACTTAAAGGACACAGTAGATACTCTGAAAATTGGTTCAGAAAGACATATGGAGGACATTAGTTCATTATCAGAGAAAGTAGCTGAACTTTCGGATCAGCTAAATAATTTATCTACAAAGGTAGATGATGATATGAATGACACAGAAGAGTGCAAACAAATTAGGATATTCAAACAAAATCAGAATCAAATTAATACACAACACCAAAGAGAAATCCGGGAAGTGCAAGATCAGCTCACACAAGTAATACCAGAATTACGTATTTCAGAGGACACTCGCACTCCAATACGGGAAGAGGGACATAAAAATACGGAACTGCCACAAAATAATAACACAGGGCACTTTGGAGATTATGAAAGAAATTGGCAAGGTGCACCGAATTTTGAGATGGAACCGCCGACACGACGTAACAATGACTGATATGCTACCCGCAGACATGATGATTTTGACTATAAGCTGTTCATTACTACACGTAAATTCAAAACATTTAAGAATTCTGGCAACGACATTCATCCACAAGCGTGGCTTCATCAATTCTCTCATTGTCCCCCCCCCCCCCCCCAACTGGTCATTAGAGCACAGATTAGAAATTATGTGTGGCTATTTAGAGAATGAACCAGCTATAAGAATGCGATCGGTCATTCACGATTGCCACAGTGAAAGAGAATTTTACCATGCCTTCCTCTCAGCATATTGGTCTCAAGCCACACAAGACCGAGTAAAACATGACATCATAACGATGAAAAATTTCGAACAATCTGAATTTTCAAGTCTTGTGAAATATTTTGAAGACATGTTGCACAAGAATCAGTACCTGTCAAACCCATACAGCCCTTCAGAACTGATCCGCATTTGCTTAATGAAATTGCCGGAACATTTAAGGAATATTATTTTGGCAGGGCGTTGCAAAGACGACATTGAAGCTTTTCAGGGACTCTTACAACAATTAGAAATTGACACAGACAGTCGCGGGATGCGAAAACAGGAAAACAATCACTACAGGTCACATCCGTCGCAATTCCGCGATGAACGAAATAATAACTGGACACGACAAGGCCATTCTCACAACACAAATCGTGACCAAAACAGACACCACCCATATGACAACCACTGGCAGAGTAATAGTTACAGAGAAAGATAGCATTTCCTTAGTAATGAATATCACAGAGACAATTAGAGAAACAGACAATACAGGAACCAAAATAATTATTATCAAGGGAGACGGAATAACTTCAGACGCAACAGTTCAGCGTGCAGTTACGATTCCGGGAGAAATTCTCCACCACATGACAAACAAACAAGAAACTATGTAAACTACCGACAAAACGACAGAGCTGAATTCCATCAGAACTGGCGAGCTTCAAACAGGGCAGGGCAGGGCAGGGCATTTCACTTTTGTTTATCGTGAGGTAAGTACATTGACTTCTGCAGAACTTAGCTTTCGGAGGACGATAACTACGATACTTCCACAGCACAGAGATTATCTTACAACAAGACGCACAGTTTAGCATTACAGTACACGTATTTGAGTGATTAATTTTGTACTTAAGACATTTATTTTTAAAGATATTTGAAATATAATGATACAAAGGTTTTCCGTGATACATTTCATTCCATTGCTGTAACCTGTAACATCTGAGGATATAATTACATTAATCCTCATGGGGGTACACGCCTACTTTGTGTACCATGTGTTTGGCAAGCACAAGGAGCCCTAGCTAATATGGTATTTGCTTATACAACTCTACAAATTGGTACAATATTTCTCTAACACAGAATTACACAGCTATGTGATCATTTAAATGAGAGACAAACATTTTTTATTTATTACGTCAGTGACACATGTTTACGCAATTACACAGTTGGATAATTTCACACTTATGAAATTGTATTTGGTCTGTACTTTGTGAAATGTTCATATTTTTTTGGAACCATTGTGACACTATGAGAGCTTTGAATGATATATTTGGTATGGGATCATGATTTTTAAAGTGCGTTTGAGGTAGATGACACTTTTGACATGAGCAGAGAATTTTTTTTAGACTTTGAAATTATTGCACAAAGCTATAACATTTTTGAGATTTGACTGAGGTGTTATGATATTATTACGACGACGATGTGAATTATGCTGCTGAGGTATGTTTAAGCTGATGCTATATGAGTTATTTGGTTATGCTATGTATCTGTTATGATGACATATTGAAGAAGTGTCGACGAATATACATATGTGTAATAAGGTAAGGAATAATGAGTAGTGGTTAGGGACTCTGGTTTGTGAAAAAGGATGTTGGAAACCGAAAATCTTACTTTAAGAGTTATAAAATGTGTGTATATGCGTGAATGTATCACTATGCTGTCGAAAATTTTTGAACACTATTATTTTTAAATGATTTTATTTCTACAGATTTGTAACGCAAGTTCTTGACCTGTGATTTTTTTTATATGAGACTGCCTCTGTAGCGGAAACTGGTGTCGTAAATATTTCGGTAAGAAACTTAAGTGACCACCTGCACATAATGCGTCGTGGGCGCCCAGCTGGGCGACAGCCACCAGGAAACAAGCCATTAGTGTGTGCCTTTCAGAGGCAAAAGAAAAAAAAGGGAGGCCATTATCCTCGCTATTGACATTCCTTTGTAGAAAGCTTCGCAAAAACGACACGATTATTACTTGGAAAAGATACTTATTTACTTCTGCACACCTGATAATGACAAGTGTCTTTTTACGAGAGTTGAGAGAATTTGTACTAACTTATGAAATGTCACATGACTATTGAATGATATTTTTATGCTTTGCCTTTCATAGTAGCTTATTTCATTTGATATCTGGTTTCCAGCTGTGTTGCAGCATTGGTTTTATAAAATAAAATTGAATGCATTTGCTAATGTGAACACTTTCTGTCAACAGATCTATTAAATAATTATTTCATGATCCACATTCTTCGAAAAAGGAGCTCTTGGAATGGAAAGAGCAATAAGAAGCGACTAATAACAGTAACTGTATATATAATTTTCTTTTCAAGTACTTGGTAATTTGTTGTAGCATTAGTTTTTGTGGTGCACCACTTTAATTGCATAGACATTAAGATGTGAATAGACATTGTCCTTATCTGCATTGTTGTCTTTAGTGTAACATTTTTTCTGCTTGAGTTTTGTCATGTTTAGGTATAAGTTATAGCATTTGCTGCGGCTGTTTGCCATTCATAGTGCTACTGAATGTCACTTTGTATTACTAGGTTAAGCCAATTTTATTACTGATTTATTTTTCTTGTTTGCTGCGCATTGCCTTATATTAGTTGTAATATTGCTGCCTTTTTTGCCAATTTCCATTTTTTTATCATTGTTGTTTGTGTAAATTGTTTTGTGCGGCTGCATTGCCTCGTCCCTTAGTTAAGCATCTGAGCTCAGTAGATTTAAGTTAGCTTAAGAGGGGGTAACCTATACAAGAGAATGAGTTGCGATGAATTTGAAGAAATGCACTGAGAGGTTATATGAGAAAAGTACAGAAAGCAGGTATAGATAGGACTTTTCGCAAATAATGGAGAACGAAGGGAGATCTCCGAGAAGTAAAGAAAGTTTTGTTTGCAAAATACTGCAGTAAAACGAACCCTGCCCTTTCCTTGTGTTATCCCACTATGTGTTTGTGTACCCTTGTGTATTTATGTTCTTCCTGTCTTCATATGTTCATCTGATAAGACTTAAGTTGTAGAATTTTCTAATATTCAGCTACATTCACTATCATGAGGAATACTGTTATCCTCAAATATAATTTGCATTAATAATATGTCGTTTTCTTTGTAAATATGTTTAGAAATTATTTATTCTGTTCTGTTTTAATGCTCATGTTTGAAGTTGATGTTTCGAAATTTATTCTGATTGTTTATGTATGTGCTCCTGTCACAATTCCTGTAACACTGATGTATATGTTATTTCGATTATTTTGTAAAGTCTGTATTACTACAAATGTTATCAGTTTTGTTATGTTCTTTAATGATATATTTTGTAGCTTTGTTATTGTATTCTCATGTTATAAAATTGTAATTGACACCTGTTCATCAAATTAAGTAACTTGTACGTTGCATTTCACTGCACACGTTTCTGTTGGTCATAGTAATATGGATAATATGTGAGAAGTAGGGACTGATAGTGTTTGCACATGTGTTAATAATTCAGCAAGGGACTGGATAACAGCATTGCTGGTTCTAAGGACATTTAAAAAAAAAAATTGTGAGTGCGCAAGTGGTGGTTATGGACTTGCTATGTTATCCGCAAGACTCTTCAATGGTGATTCTGCGCCTGCACAGTCAAACAGATGGCTGCTGGCCATCTCTACAAGGACTACAGTGGGTCTACACCTTTGATGACCCACCAATACCATTACTTATACAAGGACTGCAGTGGATTTGCACCTCTGGTGGCCCACCAATACCATAATCTCTACAAGAACTGAAGTGGGTCTACACCTTTGATGACTCACCAATACCATTCTTTCTACAAGGACTGCACTGGGTCTGCACCTCTGGTGGCCCACCAATACCATAATCTCTACCAGGACTACAATGGGTCTACTCTGTGACGACCTACCTACCAATATTCTTTAAAACTTCGACCGACTCTGCTGTGCGTTTGCTCTGTTGTGGCCCATTACCTGTCTGCATGTCAAGAGTCAGCACTGTCTTTCCGTTGGAAGGACAACATTACTTCTTCAAGACTGCATGGAAATCCACTACTTCCAAGTGCATTTTCTTTTACTTCTCAGACTTTGAGAAAAACACTGCAATTTTACTTTGATGAATGATCAGGACTGTCTTTATGGACTGTGAGAAAATTTTAGCTTTTGACCAACATTGTATCGATAAGTGTGTGCATTTCATTTCTTTGTCATTGTAATTATGAAAAAATTTTTCAAATCTGTATTGGCCACTGCCCAAAACAATTTGTAAATTTTTTTGTGGGGAGCATGAGGGCTATGTAAGTAGGCTGTTTAGGTTTTTTTATTGGTAATGCCGCCGCCACGTAGCGCTCTGTATAAAAATCACTGGCTGTGCCGTGTGCAGTCTGTGGCTGGTTTGCATTGTTGTCTGCCATTGTAGTGTTGGGCAGCGGCAGCTGGATGCTAACAGCGCGTAGCGTTGCACAGTTGGAGGTGAGCCACCAGCAGTGGTGGACGTGGGGAGAGAGATGGCGGAGTTTTGAAATTTGTAAGAATTGGTGTCATGAACTGATATATATATTATGACTATAAAGGTAAATACATTGTTTGTTCTCTATTAAAATCTTTCATTTGCTAACTGTGCCTATCAGTAGTTAGTGCCTTCAGTAGTTTGAATCTTTTAGTTAGCTGGCAGTAGTGGCGCTCGCTGTATTGCAGTAGTTCGAGTAACGAAGATTTTTGTGAGGTAAGTGATTTGTGAAAGGTATAGGTTAATGTTAGTCAGGCCCATTCTTTTGTAGGGATTTTTGAAAGTCAGATTGCGTTGCGCTAAAAATATTGTGTGTCAGTTTAAGCACAGTCATGTATAAATTGTTCTAAGGGAACGTTTCAACCTAACATCTGAGGTCATCAGTCCCCTATAACTTATAACTACTTAAACCTAACTAACCCAAGGTCATCACACACATCCATGCCCCGGGCAGGATTCGACCTGTGACTGTAGCAGTCGCGGGGTTCCGGACTGAAGCGCCTAGAACCGCTCGGCCATCGCGGCCGACCGGAACGCAAGAAATCATTTCTGTTTTACTTGATGACTTTCCATTAATTACTACAAACTGTGACCTCTCTGACAGGAAATCACAAATCCAGTCACATAACTGTGACAAATTTCCATAAGCACGCAACTCCACTACAAGCCGTTTGTCTAGTGTGGTACAGTGTCAAAAGCATTCCGGAATTCCAGAAATACGGAATCGATCCGAAATCCCTTGTCAACAGCACTCAACACTTCATGTGAATAAATAGCTAGTTGTGTTTGACAAGAAAGATGTTTTCTAAACCCATGTTGACTGTGTGTCAATAGGCAGTTTTGTTCGAGGTACTTCATAACGTTCGAACACAATTTTTGTTCCAAAATCGTGCTGCATATCGACGTTAACGGTATGGGCCTGTAATTAAGTGGATTACTCCTACTACCTTTCTTAACAGCCGAACTAAGTTAGTAATTGGCTCCATCTACCGACCCCCAGACTCCAGTTATATAGTTGCTGAACAGTTCAGAGAAAATTTGAGTCACGTAACAAATAAGTACCCCACTCATACGGTTATAGTTGGTGGGGACTTCAACCTTCCCTCGATATGTTGGCAAAAATACTTGTTCAAAACCGGTGGTAGGCAGAAAACATCTTCCGAGATTGTCCTAAATGCTTTCTCCGAAAAATATTTCGAGCAGTTAGTCCACGAACCCACGCGAATTGTAAATGGTTGCGAAAACACGCTTGACCTCTTAGCCACAAACAATCCAGAGCTAATAGAGAGCATCATGACTGATACAGGGATTAGTGATCACAAGGTCGTTGTAGCTAGGCTCAATACCGTTTCTTCCAAATACACCAGAAACAAACGCAAAATAATTTTATTTAAAAAAGCGGATAAAGTGTTACAAAGAGACAATCTCCATTTCTTCCGAACTGACTATGCAAATGTAGACGAGATGTGGCTCAAATTCAAAGATATAGTAGCAACAGCAATTGAGAGTTTCATACCTCATAAATTGGTAAGAGATGGAACTGATCCCCCATGGTACACAAAACAGGTCCGAACGCTGTTGCAGAGGCAAAGGAAAAGGCATGCGAAGTTCAGAAGATCGCGAAATCCCGAATAGTGGCTATAATTTACAGACACTCGAAATTTGACACGGACTTCAATGCGAGATGCCTTTAATAGATTCCACAGCGAAACATCGTCTCGAAATTTGGTAGAAAATCCGAAGAAATTCTGGTCGTATGTAAAGTACACAAGCGGCAAGACGCAGTCAATACCTTCGCTGCGTAGTGCCGATGGTTCTGTTACCGACGACTGTGCCGCTAAAGAGGAATTATTGAACTTTTCCGAAATTCTTTCACCAGGGAATACCAATGGAATATTCCAGAATCTGAAACACGAACAGCTGCTAGCAAGAGTTTCTTAGAAGTAGATACCTTAGGGGTTGCGAAGCAACTCAAATCGCCTGATACGGGCAAGTCTTCAGGTCCAGATTGTACACCGATTAGGTTCCTTTCAGATTACGCTGATACAATAGCTCCCTACTTAGCAATCATATACAACCACTCTCTCACCGATAGATTTGTACCTACAGATTGGAAAATTGCGCAGGTCGCACCAGTGTTTAAAAAGGGTAGTAGGAGTAATCCATCTAACTACAGACCTACATCATTGACGTCGGTTTGCAGTAGGGTTTTGGAGCATATACTGTATTCAAACATTATGAATCACCTCGAAGGGAACGATCTATTAATACGTAACCAGCATGGCTTCAGAAAACATTGCTCTTGTGCGACGCAGCTAGCTCTTTATTCGCACGAAATTATGGCCGCTATCGACAGAGGATCTCAAGTTGATTCCGTATTTCTAGATTTTCGGAAAGCTTTTGACACCGTTCCTCACAAGCGACTTCTAATCAAGCTGCGGGCCTATGGGATATCGTCTCAGTTGTGCGACTGGATTCGTGATTTCCCGTCAGGAAGGTCGCAGTTCGTAGTAATAGACGGCAAATCATCGAGTAAAATTGAAGTAATATCACGTGTTCCCCAGGGAAGCGTCCTGGGACCTCTGCTCTTCCTGATCTATATAAATGGCCTGGGTCACAATCTGAGCAGTTCTCTTAGGTTGTTCGCGGATGATGCTGTAATTTACCGTCTAGTAAGGTCATCCGAAGACCAGTATCAGTTGCAAAGCGATTTAGAAAAGATTGCTGTATGGTGTGACAGGTGGCAGTTGACGCTAAACAACGAAAAGTGTGAGGTGATCCAAAAGAAATCCGTTGGAATTCGATTACTCGATAAATAGTACAATTCTCAAGGCTGTCAATTCAAATGAGTACCTGGGTGTTAACATTAGGAACAACTTCAGTTGGAAAGACCACATTGATAATATTGTGGGGAAGGCGAGCCAAAGGTTGCGTTTCATTGGCAGGACACTTAGAAGATGCAACAAGTCCACTAAAGAGACAGCTTACACTACACTCGTTCGTCCTCTGTTAGAATATTGCTGCGCGGTGTGGGATCCTTACCAGGTGGGATTGACGGGGGACGTCAAAAGGGTGCAAAAAAGGGCAGCTCGTTTTGTATTATCACGTAATAGGGGAGAGATACGTGATTTGGGATGGAAGTCATTAAAGCAAAGACATTTTTCGTCGCGGCGAAATCTATTTACGAAATTTCAGTCACCAACTTTCTCTTCCGAATGCGAAAATATTTTGTTGAGCCCAACCTACATCAAAATAAAATAAGAGAAATCAGAGCTCGAACAGAAAGGTTTAGGCGTTCGTTTTTCCCGCGCGCTGTTCAGGAGTGGAATGGTAAAGAGATAGTATGATTGTGGTTCGATGAACCCTCTGCCAAGCACTTAAATGTGAATTGCAGAGTAATCATGTAGATGTAGGTGTAGATGTAGATGACAGCAAACGAGTAAGCTCATGTTGCTGGCTGCTGTTCAAATAATCCGATTCCTTAACCTTGTTGTATTTCCTGTATTTCTGTAGTGTTCTCTATTACCTGTTCAGGGTAATAGTGTTCCTTGTCTTTTAAATCACAGTTAATCTGTAAAATCTTGAAACTGCGGCATTTTATTTGAATACTCTGGTAGTACTTGCCGTGTACTTCTTTCGTTCTTACCATATCCAGTACAGTTCTCTCACCATACGTTAAACTAATTTCCCCAGTAGAAAGGTCAGTATTTGCCTTTCTGCTTCACAGGAAATCACAACCCAGGATACAAGCTACTGATAAATCTTTTACTACTTGGAAAGTGCATTTTATCGCTCCTTCCCTAAATTTCAGGTCAACCTGTACCTGGATTTTAACTATTTGTGCCTGTGCCCCAATAAATCCAAACACCCGACAGTTTTTTACTGGGTAAGTCGGTATTTTATTTGTCTTAATAATGCCTTATACAGTTCCAAACTCAGGACACTACGCGTCGACTGGGATATCCTCTATCTGCGTTTCAATCACAGCCTGTATCTCTTCTAGATCTCTGGTTTTGCACTTACTAGGTTCGTTTAATAATTCATCCTGCATTGCGATATCATCATTATACCGCCGCAGGTTAACGTTTTCTCGAGTATGTTTTGGTGCGCCCCACTTCGCCCGCCGACCAACAATAGGGACCTTATGGCCGTCGGAACGACTGTAGTTTGTTGTCTGGGAGGGGCCTGGATGGTTTCCGTCTGACACCTCCACTATCCTAACACTGGATTGCTGTGCTGGCCAATGTTGTTCATTTACGTTTCCACCGCGATTTTCATTTCTTTGTTCAATGTTCGGTCCCGGTGGGGGACTTGTGTTTTGATTCCACTGTGGTGAAAAATTACTCTGCCACTGGTTTCGGTTGATACTTTTGCTATTGTGCCACTTCGAATTTCTTTGGTATCGGGTGTTGGGTCTGTCATCCCACTTTCTTTTTCTGTCCAGTTGCGGATAACCATCGCCATTCGCTTGCCTTCCATTACTGGTTGCCTGGTTATAACCTTTACCACTGTTACTATTGTGGCCTAGTTTGTTATTTCTATTGTTGTTTTTCTGAGGAGACGAGTGATTTGTATCACTTCTTTCTGCCTTCGTCTCCTCTAGTTCCATTTCAATCTTGACTAATACTGATAGGTATTTGTCTAAATCTTCCTCGTCAACATTAATTAACTTATCTTTGATGTGTCCAGGTAGCCGCTACTTTAGCAACCTTATCACATCTTTAATAGCCATTGGCTCATCCCAGTACCTGGTCTTACTAACGTATTTCTCAAAATATTTCCTTAGACTACAGTGTCTGGGATTATACATTTCAGGACAACAGACTTCATTTCTTAATCTCTCCTGAATACTCGGTGACCAATACTTGCCTAAGAAAGTCTTCTCAAATTGCTCAGTAGTGCGGCACCTATCCATTGCCTCATTTGCCCAAAGTCCACCGGCTCCCTGTATATGAGATACAATAAATTGAACTTTTGCTTTTCTGTCGGTATTCTGGGAAAGATATTCCTAAAACTTTTAATGAAAATAACTGGGTCAACTGATTTCTTTTCGTTATTAAAGTTTGGAAGTGCCTATGTTTAAGTAGGCTTTCCTCTACCATCAGGTTCGGTGCCAGTACCGCCGCCCGCGGAATTCTAGGTAGCATTGTCGGTACACTATTAGGACTGTGGCTGTTCCAGCCACTATCATGTGGTTGATCACAATTATGACCATACTCGGTGCATTGCCATACACTTTACGAGTAGGCGTGATACTTTCTCTAATGTTTTGACAGTCGAGCTCCTCGCGCTAAGTTGGCAATACGCTCTGTCACTTCGCGCTGCCAGTGTGGCAGCTCTGCGCGTTAACTTATCGCTCAGCTGTGCAACTTCTGCTTGCAGCGTTTCCGTTACTCAATTGTTAGCAAGGTCAGGGCCGCTGGGAGCGGCCGTGCAAGGCGTGCGGGGCACGCGGACGGAACGCCTAGAGGGCGGCAAATTCAGCCGAATCGTTTTGATCAGATTCGTTTCAATGTCTCCATATCTGTGTGACAGAATTGGGCTCTGAGCACTATGGGACTTAACTTCGAAGGCCATCAGCCCACTAGAACTTAGAACTACGTAAACCTAACTAACCTAAGGACATCACACATCAATGCCCGAGGCAGGATTCGAACCTGCGACCGTAGCGGTCGCGCGGTTCCAGACTGTAGCTCCTAAAACCGCTGGTCCACTCCGGACGGCGTGACAGAATTATTTGATCCTCTTCTAAGAATGAATGTATATCCGACTGTTCGAATTAAAATACTTAACGTCTGTATGTTGGAACCACATTAACAACGGTAGGTATTCTTACTTTCGAAGGAACATCACCAATGGAGATATTACTCGTACTAAGTAGAAGCCGGCCTCCAGACGCCTACTCCTTACAGGGAATACCGTGGCTTCCCGGCAGGTGTATTTGACTGACGTTAATTTCGCTTTTCATTCACTTATTCCGAGCCGTTATCGTGATATAGAAA
Source organism: Schistocerca gregaria (assembly GCF_023897955.1). Classification (NCBI taxonomy): domain Eukaryota; kingdom Metazoa; phylum Arthropoda; class Insecta; order Orthoptera; family Acrididae; genus Schistocerca; species Schistocerca gregaria. The sequence continues at coordinate 414,957,408 of NC_064921.1, read as the reverse complement.
GCCGCACATTGTCCGTTGATTGTTTATTGCAACTTCAAGAGTACACATTCTTTTTAGATTTATAAAATATAGGCGGAGAAAAAAGCGTTCATATGGTGAGTACGGTTTTCTATTATAATTGTATTAATTTCTAATACTAATAATCTGTTTTACAGTCGCTGTTTTCGCACGTTAGTTCTGACAGCAGTGTCTATACAGAACTTCAAACGATCGATCAAACGTAACGTTCTCCCAAAGTGGCCGTAATTCACCTTTGACATTAAAAATTAAATTTTCGCTCAAGTTTGTAACAGTTGTGCAGCGATCAGTTGGGCTAATTTACTCTAATTTGCTTTCCTATTGCCTCTTCGGAGTGATAATATTTTTATTAGTAACGCCACTTGGAAAATGCCATTTATACCTAGTAAGTTACGGTACGAACGAAGGACTTTTAAGCAATAGCAGCACAGTTAATTCTCAAAATAATGTAGGCATCCTTATCTCCTTTTAAGGAAGGAGGACGTAATTTTGTGCCAATACGTATTTGATTCCTGTGGTAAACTGACTTTTGTCAGTAATGTAACAATGATTTCTAACTTCCTGATTTCTAATCTATCATAAAAAGGTTTGTACATAAGCTCAGTTGTCTTGACGAATTTTTCCACTCTGTAGGATCAATTCCATGCCCCTGCCCCATACAGCTAAATATATTTTGTAAATTTCATTCGTTGTGTCATTGATACATGACTTGCTGCTTTCTCATATAACACTGTCTGCCACAAACGAGTTTTTGATGTCATTGGCCTACGTCATTAATATCAGAATGAATATCCAAAACGAGTTCTTCTCCGTTTTATTTACATACCAACACGCGTTGGAAGAGAATTGACATAATTTTAGTGCGATTTCCGGCCCCCAGTCGAGGAGAAATGACGTAATTTTACTGCGATTTCTGGCTTTCATTCAAAGATAAATGCCGTAATTTTCGTACGATATTTACAGTGTGCTGTAGCACATTAACACAGATCACCAGCCGTGACTGACTAGAACCTCGTAATGCAGCAGCGCATTCAAAGGAGAGGTGACTTCCGTAACATTCAATTAATAACAGAGAAGCATTATGTCGCGCTTTTACCCTGGTTGCCTGTCATCTCCAGTACATCACCGATATTCTCATTGTTAAACCCAACCGTATATGGAGGCAACGTCAGCCAAAAGCAGACTAATTGGCTTTACTATTTACTAACGTTAAAACGTTACAGTAAGTACATTCCGTATCACATTAAGATATATAAGACTGGTTTCGTATTTAGATAGATTAATTCACTTCGCCCTACTGGTTTTGATGTTAATTGTAACCTAAATTAATAAACTCTTCGTAAAAATTAAGAGAAACTGCATAGTGTTATCAACCACGTTCTGAATTAAAACTCCCTGACACGCCGGGAAAACAATGAGAGTGTCAGAAGTGGAAGGAAATATGTATACGCTCTAAAATGCCTACAGTAACACAAAATAAAATATTATAGATCAGAAGAGTGGGCATTTCATTTGTTTGTAATTTGCTCAACCAAGTACCAACAAAGAATTTCATTAGTTTCACCCAAAAATTATTTCAGGGACCACAGAAAAGAAAAATTAACCTTCTGGGGCTCAGTTTCGTAATCAGAAACGAGAAAAGGAAAGACAAAAAGAAAAACTGGCAGGTTCTATTACGAAATTTTTGACCAAATCTGTAATCATACTTATCCAAATAACGACGAGGGAAGAAAGTTTGCTGACACTTAGTACTACAGAAATCTTGCTAACTGCGGTAAAGTTAAAAGAGACTGGCTTCTTTACTCTTTATCAAAGGATTCAGTGTATTGTTTCTGTTGTGAAATGTTTGGTAAAAGTGTAAGTAGTCTGCCTGATACGAATGAATTCTCAGATTGGCAGCATTTATCATTGACTTTGAAAAGGCACGAAACAAGTGATTCCTACAATGAAACTTTGAAGTCATTGGTACAATTGAATAATATGTCACAGACAAAGAACACTGTAAATCAGATGCAACTGAGACTAATAGAGAATGGAAAAAAGCACTGGTGTGATGTACTATTAAGGATTATTACTGTTATAAAGCTCTTGTCGCGACAATGTCTGACTTTTCACGGTTCTTCCAAAAAAATATGTGTACGTGATAAAGGAAATTTTTTAAAAGCAGTAGAGACGCTAGCATCTTTTGATTCAGTTATACGGGAACATATTCGCCGAAATGAATCAAAATCTGTCCCAAGTCGGGCGAGTATGGCCCACTATTTAGATCACATTCAAAATGAAATTATTGATTTACTAGGCCCAATGATAAAAAAACATATTTTGAAGAAACTAAGAGATTCTAAATGTGTTTCAATCATATTAGACTGCACATCAGATGAAAGCCATACGGAACAAATGACAGTAATATTCACAGACTAGAAAGTAAAGGTATGTGAACATTTCATTGGTTTGTGACCGATTATCGGTTCAACTGGCTAGGGTTTGTTAAATTCCGTTTTGAATTTGTTTTCTTGATTGAACCTGGACATTCAAAACTTGCGTGGACAGTATTATGATAATGGCTCTAACATGCGTTGAAAACACAACAGGATGCAGAAAACAATTTTGGTTGTCAATAAGCGTGCATTTTACGCTCAGCAGAACTGAAGCAACCAATCCCTTACGGTGCTACACAGAAAACGTATATAATGCTCTGTGGGAAATGTTAGAAGCCTCTTCTTGTTGGGATTGCACCAGCAGTCTCGAAGCAAAGACACTTTCTTTAAACATTGAAAATTATACATTCATGTGTTCTGTTGTAATTTGGTACGATGTTTTGAGCGAAATTAAATTTAGTGATTGATGTCAAACCCGACGGTTAATACTCAGATATGCATCAGTTTGTTAAAGAGCGTGATTGACGAATTCACACAATGTAGCAGCACAGATGAAAACTTTGAAATAGCGTTAAAGGAAGCTACCAATGTGCAAATAAACTAAATGCTGAAGCAACTTTCCCTCCAGTAAATATACTTCGCCCAAAAAGAAAACCGACTCAGTTTCAAAATGAACATCGTGACGAAGTTTTGTTAGAACCCAAAACGAATTTCAGAGTCGAGTTTTTTTTTCCGAATTCTAGACCAGACATAAATTTCCTTAACCAACAGATCTGAAGAGTTAAAAAGTTTAGACGACTTTTTTGGTTTTTTAAGTAGTACATTATTTAGTTACCCTAAAGAACAACTGATGAAACGTTGTAAATATTTGCATATGAAACTTACAGACCATTCCGGAAATGAAACCTATTCCAGAAATGAACCCGACATTGACGGTCCTGATTTTAAGGTTTCGTTTCCTGGAAAATCAGTCTTGTGATCCAAATAACATTCTTCAATACCTTTTCAAAAATGATTTAATATCAATGATTCCTAACACAGCAATAGAGTTAAGAATATTTCTAACTCTGCCAGTCACAGTTGCATCCGCTGAAAGATCATTTTCGAAATTAAAAATTATAAAAATTATCTAAGATCAGCAATGCGTCAACAGAGGCTTACAGATTTCGCTATTATTTCAATAGAACACGAGATCTTAGTTTAGGTACAAAACAGTCAATAGAAGATTTCGCAATTATGAAAGCAGGAAAAGTTCAATTTGTATGAGTATATGAAAGTGTCGAAGACACTTTCACTCAAGTCAGCAAAGAAGCTAGAATTAAAGTATTCTTCGATTTGCCAAAAGTGACTCTCATTTATTTTATAATAGCTAATGAATTAGTAAGTAAATAGATTTTCTTTTTGTAAAAATTCTATAGCATGAAAACGCCGATGACAAGTCTTTAACACGAGTGTGAAAAAAAAAAAAAAAAGCTTTTTATAGGGGGGCGGCAAATCTGGTTTACACGCGGGCGCTATGGGGAAGCAGCGGGCCTGAGCAAGGTCAACGTCCACAATCACGCGGTGTATCGCAGTGTGTACTTTTTCGTCTCCCTATTGTACTGTTGTTATTCTTTTGAGTCCAGCCATTCCTGGAATTCTTTCTCGATTTTGTCAGACTGACCGGCTAAATTATTTTCATTACGCTCTCGCTGTGAAACTTGTAGTTGCTCCATGCGAGTCGTGATTGAATCGATCTCCTCTTTCAAAGTCGTTTGTGCTGCCTGTATAGTCTTTACCTCCAAAGCTAAGTTGCTGAATAGTTCAGGCAGATAGGAATTCTTTAATTCAGTTACATCTCAGGAAATTTTCTCAAGGTAATCTGATACCATTTTTTCATCAGTTTGTTCTTGCTCAGCTAACTGTGATAACAGTTGCCTATCTCTCTCCGCTTGTAACCAATTACGTTCCTTATCACGTTCTTCCAATTTGCGTAGTAAAGCCGCAAATGGATCAGGCAGTGGAGAGCACACAGGTGACATAGAAACTCTCTCCACTGGCCTGTTTGGCGTCAAAACATTTACTGTTAACGGCCTGACATCCTCTATATCCAATATGTTTGTTGGTGTCGGGCGTTCTACCTGACAATTATTGCCAGCTGCCTCCAGCATCTCACATGCTGAAGTAGTGGCTGTATTATCATCAACAAATTTACTCAAGCCCTGCACGTTATCATGCTGAACAAAATCTGTGTTTGATTTCGCATCCATAATTCTACCCACTTTGCCCATAGCTTGCTTTTGATATTGTAACAAGTCTGCACACGCTTAGACACAGTACATGAACATATACACTTACAATCACACACGCTAAGTAGGTCAAATGGCTCTGAGCATTATGGGACTCAGCTTCTGTGGTCATTAAGTCCCCTAGAACTTAGAACTACTTAAACCTAACTAACCTAAGGACATCACACACATCCATGCCCGAAGCAGGATTCGAACCTATGACCGTAGCGGTCGCGCGGTTCCATACTGTAGCGCCTAGAACCGCTCGGCCACTCCGGCCGGCCACACGCTAAAAGCAAATACTATTATAAATGCTAAGTGCTAAACTTGATTGTAGTGGCAAAGTCGTAGGTTGTGTTCCAAAAATGAACAGCATAGAGACAAAAGTGATGACACTTTCTGCAGGACGTGACCATCATTTGGAGGACAATGTTCAAGCACGTACAGTGCAAGCTGTTACTGATTTGTTTGACTGATGGGGCTGCTAAGTGCTATACCATCTACTGCACACCCCCCCCCCCCCCCTGGCTTAAGCCCTCTTAAGTTCAACTCGATTTCTTAACTGAAGGAAAAGCTTCACGGCATTTGCTTCAGAACTGCTACAAAAGTAGTCGGGTAATAGACCGCGGCGTTCGAACTGTCAACACAAGTGGCACTGCCAAGAGTATCCCACGATTTCCACATCTCTGGCAACGTGTTATACACAATGCTGGTGACTACTTTGAAAGTCAGTAAAACTTTGAAACACGTATCTATTTTGTACGATCTGCAAATAAATAGTTGCCGCTATTAAAAGTTCCAAGCCTCGAATATCTCAGGGTCAGTTTTCTTCACATCCATATAACATTCCTTAGGTGCTCGTAATTTTCATGTGAAAGAAGTTTGGGTTCTGGTTAGTATACAAATTATGAATACTTATAGACACATAAAATCACAAAAATAGAAACGTTACGAGATTCTTTTTGAAATTATGTCTATTATCTATTATTCTGACCCCACGGGCAAACGGCGCCAGTTATAGTATATCTGTCTATAACGTATTAGTGTGTGTGTTTTATTATTATATTTTATTAAATTTATATTTCATTTTTATTTTCATTTGATTTTGTTTCCACTGAAAAGATGTGGAAGGTACGTATCGTTCTTAGATTTTACTGACAAAAAAATGTAGCGTGGGATCCTGTATAATTATATTATACACGTAGACGAATCCGTGCTCAAAAACAGTTAATCATTATAGGCTCTATACACAAACAAAAAAGTATTTCACCGTTTTCAATACGTAAGGACCTACGTGTAATTTAAAACGTCTTAGTGCAGGCCAAGTCTATGTCCGATCGCACGTAACATAAATCGTCTGAATGAATAATTAAGTACTTTGAAAATGTCAGTTTCCTACAGATCATGGATAAAAGAAATAATATCGTCGATCTCCAGTGTCGCCTGTGGAAAGAACGGGATAATAATTACGATAATTTAATATAATTTCCGTTTAATGGCGGCCAATTGTCGCCGACTAGCGATGTTCGGCTTGCTGCCGACGCGGCGTCTGAAATTCTTTTAAAAATTACGGAACAACTATCGAGTTATCGAAATAAACACGCCAAAGTGAAGGATTTGTTTCGTGGTCTTTCACATAATTTAAATATTGTCAACATGAAATGAGCATTCAAGTGCAGTATTATGTCGCCACGGAAGAGGTGCTCGTCGGGTTACAAAGTAATTTGCTAGATAATTTGCTAATAAATGTGGCTGTGGATTAGCTCAAATTGTAACGTTCTGAGCTGCGGTTTCATGATTTTCTCTTTGGTGTCTAACAATAATAGAGCACCATTTATTCCCCTGAATCTCTACTCGACATACTGAGAGTATGCTTGGGAGCAACCAGCACTACTTTCTCTCCTAAGTCCTAATGAGGTGAAGACCTACCAAACGTGCTCCCCCTGCCCACGTAAAACTACATTTCTTTCTCTATATTTTCCACGCAGCTGTAGTTAATTTTGACAATTGAAAAATATTGTTTAATTGAATTATATTTATATAAAATGTTGCTCGCACAGCTACTGTACACTGGTTTTAGTATGATGTATAATAGAGAACCGACAAAAGAAGTCTACTAGACGATGTCATCGCATAACATGGCATAAATAAAGTACACAAAAAAAGTTTGCAGATTCCCAGCATATAAATGCATCAGTAGGAATGGGGCCAAATACATTGCGTTTATCAACAAAAGAATTTGAAAATCATGTCTATGTCCTTGAGAAAACATTTTCGAAAACAAAAGACCTGGTGGTAAACCAAACAATCGCTTTATGAAACTTCCTGGCAGATTAGAACTGTGTGCCGGACCGAGACTCGAACTCGAGACCTTTGCATTTCGCTCTACCATCTGAGGTACTCAAGCACGATTCACGCCCCGTCCTCACAGCTTTACTTCCGCCAGTACCTCGTCTCCTACTTTCCAAACTTCACAGAAGCTCGGCCTGCGAACCTTGCAGAACTAGCATTCCTGGAAGAAAGCATAATGCGGAGACATGGCTTAGCTACAGCCTGGGGGATGTTTCCAGAATCCATTCTGGAATCGATTGATAAGTATCAAATCCATCACATCGCTGTCACATACAGTTCTCAGATATAAGTTCACGACTTAAAAATTCGCAGAGGTGCAAACGTGGCCAGCATCAAAGTTAGATTAACCCCAGAAGAGCACACTGCAAGAGTACACACCTTCAGAAAATTGACACGAAAATAATCTAAGAAACTAATAGGACATAGTAAGGAGAAAGAAAAGCAGTCACCTGGGAACAGTTCCGAACCAACAGAAAGCCAAAAAGCTAACCCACAGAACAAGAACACGAACCAATCTTGTTGGATCTAAGCACGTGAAGGCTGGAAGAACGAAAGAGAGTTTTCTAGAAATATTACAGTAAAAAACCTAAGAAAGCGTTTTGGAAATCTGAAAGCAGGCGGAAGACATTAATCAGACAGACTAAGAGGAGACACAAGAGAGAAGAATATTAGATTATTAAAAAGAACGTTAGGGAACACAATGCACGTGACATTTACAGGACGTTCTACGGACTCTTTCGTGGATACACACTATAGGCGCTATGGTTCAGAAATCACGACGGTAAAGCATATCCTTGGACTCAAAAACAACAGGACATCTGGGGCGGATGGCATCATCGCAGAGTTGTTGAAGCACTTGAGAAACTTACATAAACAATCGCGATTATTCGACACATGGAACACAGCCAGAAGACTGGAAATACCATCTCACCAGCCCAGTCCACAAAAAAGGTGAACAGGACACAACGTAAGTAACTACAGACGAATCCCTCTCCGTAAAGTCACATGTAAGATATTCTCAGCATATTTACTTCAAAGAATACAAGCACAGCGTGAACGTAAGATCGGCGAATATCAAGCGGATTTTCTACTATGGTGCTGATGCGTAGAACTGATCTCCGCCCTAAAAACAATACTTCTATAATAAGGCAACCCGAAATAGCTCTGTCACTTATACTTTAGCTGACTTCAAGAAGACAAGACTTGATTCACCAACAGTCTCTATTTCACATGCTAGAATGGCAGGGTTTAAACCCAAAGACAGTAAGCCTCATTAGCCAAGCACTCACCGGCACAACAGCCAAAGAAAAGTTACGGGGGAGATATCGGAACCCTTTGAAATTAAAACGGATGTTCACCAAAGAGGTAGATCCTCAATCTCATCTCAGATAAAGTCCTTAGGGTTTGGGAAAAAGAGTTAAAAATCAAAATCTGTGGACAGCTATTCTGCTTGGACGAAAAAAGACGACGCAAATAGCTCTTGCTTAGCTTTCGCGAACGATTTAGAGATACCAGCGCAGGGTGAAATCACATCAACAAGGTAGAAATCCTCAAAGAATGCGATGAAAATGGCAAATCATAACGGTCAGATACTTTAAGTATATCGGCGAGAATATAGAATGAAGGAGGTTAGTAACTTACAGATCGACTGAGTGTGGCAGATCATGCATATCCACACACACAGCGAATTAAAATTACGACTCGGTGATCAATCCTGAAACTGTATACGCAAGGGAAATTTTAATTCTCTACAGGAAAGGCGATGAGTCAAACCTGGCTGCAGACATTAAAAAACGAGGTTTTAAATTTTGTAGACAAGTCCAACGCACTTAACAACAACGTTTACACAAACGATTGTGGCATACATCGGAAAATTAAGGAATGCACCATGGACCAAATAAGTTCTCAAGCATCTCGACAAAGCCGAGATAGAAGTAGTGGAGACAGGCATCTGTTAAGTCAAATGATAAAGTTTAGGGTAGAATGACGTTCCATAAAAACCAGGAACCACGTGAACTGAAGAAAAAAAACTCCGGAAAGAGAATGCTAGCTATATGGAAGAGGGGGAAAACGAATCTATGGCACTTCATGAATCAAAAGGCTCCACACATAAATAATGACAATAGCACCGAACAGATTTTATTTTTACTTTACAATTATCAAAGTGTATAGTACATACATTACTAATTATAAATAGAAGAAATACGGCCTAATGAAGACTTGAGACAGTAATGCTTTCAAGAATTATTTTTTATTATAATTTTACTTTGCATTTCTTTGTTTTACGCACAGGGAACTCGCTGATTAAGCAGTGGCATAGATCTTCAGAGGCTTTTGGGGCTTAGCCTACCAAAAAATATGAAGAAAACTTACGATTATAGCTAGAAATAACAATGCGTTGAAAACAGTATAAGTTAGTTTTGTATGTTGCTAGAGCTTCATTCGATCGTACATCCATCCATCTTGCGTTGGCTATTTTTATTAGTACATTTATTTTTGTACGACCGGTTCCCAACCATTTCCCTAAAGTTTATCGGAGTTTTCACCCTTCAGCGCATGCGCCGTTTATTTCGAAATGTATATTGTGAGATCCAGTCAGTCGTGTATGGCAGTTGCCTCGCTCCGTTCCGGCGCGGCTTCGACTGAGGTACTGTTTACTCTACCCTTTGTCCCCCCACCTCTTTCTCTCTCTCTTTCCGGTGCCTTTTATAATCTTTTTTTTCGTTCCATTTGTTCGTAGTTTCCAGTTTCGTGCTGAGTTTTTTTTAACTGTGACTATCACTTTCTTACAAAATTTCCCAAATTTTAAAGAAAGGGTTGGGATCGGACTGTAAATATGGCCTGATTACGTAATGAAAGTAGTCGGCCTTCCCAGCACCATCTGTCACCGTGGCATAGTCTTTGTGTAAAATTAGTTAGGGCCTCTTTATTTTTTTTAATTCAGATTTGCAACTGATGATGTAATTTAAAATTGGGAAACCAGTTGTGCCTTTAATAAAGGATTTACAACAGCTGCAGCGGTTTTTATTCAACATGTTGAAGTTTCACTGCGGATGTCCATTCAGTAAACTCTTTTGTTACACATGTATCTTGTTTAGTAAATCTGTAATTGAAAAAGAATAGACGTCATCGTCTTTCGCCCTACATGTGACAAAAAAATTTTGACAGAAAAGCCGAGAAACACCAAAATTCCAGAAGACGCCTTCAGAATCAAGAGAGTTTTCAATTGCTTGTTCGGAGACGAGTTGAACATTCAATTTCTGGAGGAGCCAAACTTCTAGCCATAAAAAATAATGCGATTGTGTAACAAAACAGATTCATTAATCGAGAGGCAAATCTGATGTTGTTTGTTTCTTGGGCAAGAGAGCACTTTGAGGATGAAAGTTCGGACAACAAAAGGAATTACCTTGAATTATTGGAACTTTCGTGTAGACAGCACTTCTGCGTACAAAGGAACATCAAGCAAAATTCAAAACGAATTAACTGAATTGATTACCGATGTCATTAATGATCACATTGAAAAAGAGTTAAGCCCAGTTTTATTTTCGGGTTTTGTGCTCAAGACGGTCCTCTAGCAAGATTTATTGGTTTTCACTATGTTCAGAGTTTACCAGAAAGTGTTCTCAGTACACTTGTTGTTTGGGGAGTGATTCAGACATGTGATGGGGCCTCAGTAATGGCAGATAAACAAGGAGGTGTCTAAAATTTTCTTAAACTAAAATGTCCATGAGCTATATTTTTGCACTGTTATGCTCATAAAAATCTAGTGCTGTTATTTTGTTCTAAAACTATCAAAGCAGTTAGGCATTTCATTCACAGTCTTTCAGCATTCCATTTATTTTTAGGAAGTTGCCAAAGGAAACACAACGCTTTGAAAGTAAAGGATTCAGCTTGTCTCAAACATCTACATGCTTCACATTGGAACGTTAATTCACGAGCTGTTCAGACCATATTTTCCAAAATATCACCACAGATGGAGAAAATTGGGATGCATAGTCTTTCAGTAGTGCTTTCAGGCTTGCTTATCGTTCTTAATAAAACTCAATTCTTTTTCCTGCTTTGCTTTTACACAGAAATATTTATATATGTTGATCATCTCTGCACACTTCTTCAACACAAAACTACACGTGATATAAGTTTGTGCAATGCTGAAATTAAGAAGATCATGTTTGTTAAAAGATGGGAGATCAGAAAAAACTGTGACCTCATGTGTTGAAAGCTGTAATAAGAAATTTCACAGTGAAAAAATTGTTTGTGAGCGTGACTTCCAGTCCCTTAGTGATTATCTTATGAGATTTAGACAAAATGATAGTGCAAGTGGAAATGCGTTTTAAAGGTCTTCAAAATATTCAGTATTAGAGATTATTGTTAAGAATCAGTTTGGAAATTATAAATGTAATTTCCCAACAATGAAACATAACACCTTCTCACAACTTATCCATTCTTCAACAAAGAACGACTGAAAAATTAGTTAGGAAACATTTAGATTGACAAAAATTATATTTACAGCCTGCAGAACTTCTTAAATCCGTAATGGACAATGATCTTCAAAATATTTCAAATGAAGTAACAAAGCTTTTCAAATCGATTCTTTCATTTCCTGTCACTACAACTTCTTCTGAAACAAGTATAAGCACCCTTAAAAGCATTAAAGATTTCCTTCGAAACTCAGTGACATATGATAGATTGAGTTATATCTACACAATTGTCATAGAAAAAAAACCACTTAAACGACTTGCAAGTGATAAAAATGGAAATGCCGTGTGGCTAGGGCCTCCCGTCGGGTAGACCGTTCGCCTGGTGCAAGTCTTTCGAGTTGACGCCACTTCGGGGAATTGCCTGTCGTTGGGGATGAAATGATGAAGATGATGATTAGGACAACACAACACTCAGTCCCTGAGCGAAGAAAATCTCCGACCCAGCCGGGAACCGAACCCTGGGTGTTAGGTATGACATGCCGTCGCGCTGACCACTCAGCTACCACGGGCGAACACTTACAAGTGATCAGAAGTTTAAAGATAACGTGATTGATAACTTTTTTATCAAAAAGAATCGATACATGGATCTCCTGTCTAAAAGGGAAGAAGTTAAGACTACCCACAATTAATCCATTATCTTCGTCACTGTGATTAAGTCACTGAAGTCCGTTTTAAGAGCTGTGTTGTATCCTGTGGACATGCTGCATTCGCCCAAGTTACTGCAGTCTCTGGCAAAGCTATTTCAACATTTAGATAAGCTTCTCTTAACCCATACTTTGAAAAACCTTCAAAATATCGATATGGGAATCGGTTCAATGCTCTTAATCTGTTCTTTCACTTGAAAGCAACAAGTACCGTAACTTGTAAGTAGGCTGTTTACGTTTTTATGTTGGTAACGTCACGTAGCGCTCTGTATGAAAATCACAGGCTGTGCTGTGTGCAGTCTGTGGCTGGTTGGCATTGTTGGAATATTTGCTATTGTAGTGTTGGGCAGTTGGATGTGAACAGCGCGTAACGTTGCGCAGTTGGAGGTGAGCCGCCAGCAGTGGTGGATGTGTGAAGAGAGATGGCAGAATTTTGAGAGCGGACGATCTGGACGTGTGTCCATCAGAAAGAGTAAATTCGTAATATTGGATATCATGAACTGATTTATATATGTGATGACTTTTGAACATTATTAAGGTAAATACATTGTTTGTTCTCTATCAAAATCTTTCATTTGCTAACTATGCCTATCAGTAGTTAGAATGTTTTATTCAGCTAGCAGTATTGGCGCACGCTGTATTGCAGTAGTTTGAGTAATTAAGATTTTTGTGAGGTAAGTGATTCATGAAAGGTATAGGTTATTGTAAGTCAGGGCCATTCTCTTGTAGGGATTATAGAAGTCAGATCGCGTTGCGCTAAAACAAAAAAAAAAAAAACAAAACAAAACAAAAAATATTGTGTGTCAGTTTAGTGATGATCAGAATAAGTAAAGTGAGAAATGTTTGAGTACGTTCAGTTTTGCACAGCTGTTTGAAAATCAAATAACGTAAGGCGTTAACCAGTACAGTAATTGACAAATTTTTCTAAGGGGATGTTCAAACTAGGAACGCTGTATCATTATCTGTGCTGTACTTGGTTCCAAAATCAGAAGCACGTTTTTCAAGATGAGATACAGAGTTTTCATTTATGGCGTTTTCTGACAGAAAATTAAAGTCTGATAAAATGTTTTCACGTGTGTCAGATCTGTGATTCTACAAGATTTGTGAGATGTGTTTTCCATCGCACTCTAGCTCAAACTTTCTCGCCCCAGTCCTCATTCAGCAAGAATCGGATGCCTTCAATCAGAACAGGAGCTAGATAAGTGTTCTTAGGCCCTTCGGCCATTTTTTTTTATTTTAAACTTTCGTACTTTTAAAAGTCAGATAATTTTAATGCAAAAAAGTCGAACAACGCCTCTTTTAACAAACTTTTTAATACTAGCATGTAGCGGAACTTCGAATTTCGCCGCGCTACATTCGTTCCCTCAGATATAAATTATACCGTCGTAGCGGTATGAGCGCTCGACGGCAGAGAAAATACTAAAACTGTAACTCTTTTTTTGTTTTCTATCCGTCTATTGTCTCTCGAGAGCGGAAACTTCATGCAGACGTGATCTGATGAAAACGAAAAAAACTTATTAATGTGTAGACATATTGCGGAAGTTATGACATTCGGAGGAGGGAAGCAACGTAAAATAAATTGTATATAGTATCCACACGGTTTTGTATACATTAGAAATTCCTGGACAATGAAACTTATTGCAAGATTTCGGAGCAGACTTTTTACGCAGAAATGAAATAGGATATTTTTGAAGACCTAGACGCCGCACGAAAGAAGACATGTTAACATGGTAAAGGATGAACTCTTATCTACGCCATTTCCCCCTGTTAGTTACATTTGTTATTCTCTGTCTTTTTTCAAATAATTTTTGTAGTGGAAATTGGTTTGACTTTTGCTCAGAAACGCCACAAGAACCACCCCAACAATAGCTTTTCCGAATCACGAAGTCCGATAACTTTTCTGTAATGCGAAGTCTGATTTGTATTTCATTCTTTCCCTTTTTCACGGTCATTTACGATTTTAAAACCCACTTGTTATTCACCATTTCTTCCCACATTTTTAACCTTTTCTTTTTTTCTCTTCTTTTCCTTTTTTATTAACCACTACAAGCAGTTAACATAAATTCGTTACCTTATAAATTATAATTGCTTTCTGTATTTTGGTTTTTGATGCGAACTCGTTTTTTTCCGGTATAATCTCATGAACGGGCTAACTCTAACGCTTATGCAAGAAGCACCTCTTGTGCCATTGCGCTATGTTTGGTCAACAGTGACAGGCAAAATCTGTAAGGCTATCATTATATTAGGAGATTTGTTATTGAAACTTCTCTGTGGAATGCACTGAGAAGGCGCAGAGGGAGAAGTGCATCAGACAAAAAACTAGCTGCATGAATATTTAACTGCAAAATTTCTTCTTTCAGGTCGTGCTAATTAATGTCTACACTGTACAAAGATGATATGTTTTCTACACACACTGATACTGTAGAATGGCTGAGTCTTCCGTAGTTCCATAAGAAATCAAATACAGGGTGTTACAAAAAGGTACGGCCAAATTTTCAGGAAACATTCCTCACACACAAAGAAAGAAAATATGTTATGTGGACATGTGTCCGGAAACACTTACTTTCCATGTTAGAGCTCATTTTATAACTTCTCTTCAAATCACATTAATCATGGAATGGAAACACACAGCAACAGAACGTACCAGCGTGACTTCAAATACTTTGTTACGGGAAATGTTCAAAATGTCCTCCGTTAGCGAGGACAAATGCATCCACGCTCCGTGGTATGGAATCCCTGATGCGTTGATGCAGCCCTGGAGAATGGCGTATTGTATCACAGCCGTCCACAATACGACCACGAAGAGTCTCTACATTTGGTACCGGGGTTGCGTAGACAAGAGCTTTCAAATGCCCCCATAAATGAAAGTCAAGAGGGTTGAGATCAAGAGAGCATGGAGGCCATAGAATTGGTCCGCCTCTACCAATCCATCGGTTACCGAATCTGTTGTTGCGAAGCGTACGAACACTTCGACTGAAATGTGCAGGAGCTCCATCGTGCATGAACAACATGTTGTGTCGTACTTGTAAAGGCACATGTTCTAGCAGCACAGGTAGAGTATCCTGTATGAAATCATGGCGGTGAATCGAGGAAGTACAGTACATTCTGACGAAACTAAAATGATCTCTAACATGGAAATTAAGCGTTTTCGGACGCATGTCCACATAACATCTTTCCTTTATTTGTGTGTGAGGAATGTTTCCTGAAAGTTTGGCCGTACCTTTTTGTAACACCCTGGATATGGCAGCACACCTTACAGTTAAGCTTCGTACAATTGTATCTAGCAGAACACTGAAAATATTAGTTTAAAACTGTGCACTGTGCTCTGGTTCAAATTTCCTTCTAGTATTTCATCTACAAGACATTTCCTTTTGTCTTTATGTTTTCTGTGCTACGAATTGTTACATTTAAGTCAAGTTTTTCTACTTCCTTGCAACTTTCTGCATCAATAGTGACCCAAATATTTATCAATTTATGTAATTCGGTGCCGTACTCTCCTCTTGTCAAAACTTACTTTAGCTCGCTGGGCCTCTACAGTAACTCATGGTAGAGGCTGACTGATAGTGGGTGAGCCAGCCGGCCTCCTTCTAAACAAAACTACAAATCTAAACCATTTTGCAAGACGAAAGTGTAAATATTTTGTCTACCTTGCCATCCTCATGCTATAAAAGGCGAAAATCGTTTTGGAATAAAGAAAAGAAGGAAGTATCAAGTATAAAAGATGTAGATGTCAATTAATTAAACTTTTCATGCATCTAACACTTTTATCTTGATAGTAGAGTATACTGAAAGCTACCCAAGCTTTTAACCACTTATTTCTTTCACTAATGAACATACATTATATACTTACATTATTACCATATAACATTAGTCAAAAAATGTTTTAAACTTGTCAAAACGTGGGCGACAGCTGAGACAGTGTGCGAAATCAGAACTAAACAGGAGATGTGAAGTTTACTATTCATAAATGCATACTCTTTCATATTATATAATATACTTTTGATGTTTGATATGGCTAGAAAAATTGATAACTAAACCATTGCCCTTACTTTGATTTAAAAAATTTCTTATACTTCTATTAAAATCTAGTATCAGTTGGTGGAAATTAAAACTGATTAATAAATATTAAAACACTTGATGTCTGAATAATATTTTTGCTCTACAGCGCCTATATACTGGTCGAGCCTCATAGACAAGTCCATAGTATTTTCCATTAATTTAACCACTATAGTCTGATTAAAATTACTTGATAGTTGGCGTCTTTCGCTTGAAGCTACACTGTTGCATATCGGTTGACGCTCGGTTAAAGGCGACACGCGTACACAAGACGAGTCACTCCACAAGTGCTGAAGTGTGTTTCATGTAATTCGGAGCAATGTTCGAAGAGGCTGCCGTCAGGTATAGCGGGAATGCTGGAAGGTCTGTCCACAACTGATTTTTAAGTGACCAATTATTAAATACGGCAGACAACTCGTTTTGTAGCCCTCAATTTACACTCTAGTCCTAACCTAACCAACCTCGTGATGTATCAACATCAATGGCAGTCAACAAACTGTGGCAGAGCTATTAATGATGGTCGTTTTGTTCACAGTGATTAAATCTGACCTCTAAATGCAAGCTCAAGACAAAAAATTTCATTTTCAGCACTAAAAGCGAACTGTAACTGCTCGGTTTCATCCATTTCCTGTAACTATCCTTACACTGGCTACAGACGCTGACGCGATACTAACTGATGAGCACTCATGGTTGGCACTCATTTACAGGTTATAGGCGAAACACGCAAATTCCAACCTAAAAATGAATGATTATAAGAAAAAATAAGAGCAAACAAAAAAATGATGAAAATGATGTGACGAAAGATTAAAAATAAAAAATTATATTTTAAGTAATGAATTGAAATTAATGATAATCAAAACCATTTTGATAATGATTAAAAAAAAAGAATATTTTACCCGATAAAATCTGAATCCTCGAACTTTTGCATGTCGGCTTTCTACCTTATCCACTGGGCTACAGCACCACTTGGTTATATTCACTCCTCTATACAACCGCTTCGAACGATGATTTGCTGCCTCATACAATGTTTTGTGAAGTTTATCTACTGTATACCGATCTCTATGGAGGTAATAATCGAATACGTAACGCCAAAGTGCATCTTGTGCGAAATCATGCAGTACTGTTTGGGTACTGATGCATATGAAACGTGCGTATTTATTTACTGTAGTTTTTTGTGGGTTGTTTTCCGTGATGATGAAATGCGGAGTAAAATAGCCAGTCCTACGATTTGCGAGTCCAAACACATGATGGAAAAAACCGACACAAGCACTCAGAAGTGAACCACCCATTTGTTGTGGTTTTTGCAATGGCAAATAGTTCCTCTTATTGGAGAAAGACAGCTCCAATGTGTGAAGTTTCAACTATCAGGTAATTTTAATCAGACTATAGTTACGAAGGCACGTGTAATTTTT
Organism: Schistocerca gregaria; assembly: GCF_023897955.1. Classification (NCBI taxonomy): domain Eukaryota; kingdom Metazoa; phylum Arthropoda; class Insecta; order Orthoptera; family Acrididae; genus Schistocerca; species Schistocerca gregaria. Next base: position 414,939,803 of record NC_064921.1, on the reverse strand, counting down.
TTATAGCGATGGCCTCCAGCGCTCAGACCTATCGTTCAAAAAGATTTTAAAACTTTCGCTTGTTTATATTTATTTAGGCGTCTGGACCCGTGAGCCCCTTTCAGGTGTACAGGTCTGGGGTACTGATGCCTCCCTAACAACGGCCCTGCCTTCAATCAAACAGAAGATTTCAATGACTATCAGCTTGCTAAAGTTTGAGATCCTACAATACTGTAGCGAAGTTGCAGCAGGAGCTCCATTCGAGAGTGTCACCAGCCAGCTGGCTACAGAGGGGAGGAGGGGGGGGGGGGGAGGGCAGGATGAGAAAGAGGATAAGGGAAGCAAGGAATGCTGGTACAATGATTAAAGCAGAAAAATTGTTTAATGATAAGAAAAATTATGGAGAATTAAAATGAGTTTTACAAATTAGTAAAATTTAAAGAAATTTAGTTAAAACATAATCCTTTTGATTTTTTGTAAAGTCTTCCAACAATTCACTAATAAAAACCTCTTTACTGTCAACAATAATTATTCCGTGAATACTCATCATTGCTAAACCACTGAGGCAGTTTTCTGACACTGCCCGAAACCGATATTGATTCTTCTTGAACTGCTGAAAGATCGTTCCACAGTACTTGTTGTGCATGAGGTCGAAATCAACATTTTTGATGTGTTTCGTGTCCCGGGGAAGAAGTTTTCCATTTCATTCAGGATATCAAGAAAAGTTAGCTCGTTGGGCTCTACGTGTTCTACCACAATTTTGCCAAAGTCCAGCTTCACTTATTACATTCGATATGTCATAAAATTTGACGAAGGTTATACAAGCTTCCATTAAATGATATTTCGACATGGTCATCATTTGCGCAGGATATGACTGAGATAAAGCGAATGCTAGGGTGTTTTCCTCAGCAAAACATACTTCAAGAGGATTAATGATAGATATGGTGGGCTTTCTGCTGAGGGGTTGCCTGGTATTGCTGTCTCCCAATCTTGCACGGAGGATTTTTATATCCTCAAAACCAAGTTTTTTCTAGTAGAACCGTTCCCTTCATGTGATAACATTTCTAAGGCCTTAATTATAACCGGGAAATTTCCTTTAAAATTCTGACGCTTTTGTGTTTCCCACTCCACCTTATTTCACGTAGTTTGGAGTTATTAGGTACCAGCTTCCTTCGCAATACTAATCCACGGAAAAATTTAATAATATCTTTGATGGTTCTCATAATGCTCCGAATCGCAGGAAGATTGTTGAGATCATTGATGACTAGATTCAGTTTTTGTGAAGAGCAATGAAAAAATGAAGTCTTGATGTACTTGCGGGAAACTGAACACCAGTGTCTTTTCCAGCCACTGTCGACGACCGTCAAATTCCAAACCAACGCAGTTCACAGACTCAAGGTTTCCTTTTGCCAAAAAGCCATCGATGGTCTGTGTAATCGATTTACCATTAGAGTTTTCAGCTCGATAAATCGAACATACATCTTTTCGTCCATAACGGATTCATCATCGAAATATCGAAGCCTAATCGATAATTGTTCAGCTCCAGAGTATAAGCTGTTTCATGTGCTAACACACTAGACGATTCTTCCTATGTCGGTTTAGATATGGACCGATCCATAGCTTGCATTCTTCTTCCCAAGCTCTCAATACGCTTCTTCAGAGCCATACGTCTCTTGCTTCAGTTCGTTTCGTGTATAACCCTTCCTTCTCTATAATGCTTAGCTCTCAGAGCTAAGCTGAGTCCCGCAAAACGTAATACAAGACATAACGGACTTAATAATTTTGGGGTTTTCTTCTAAATTTTTGGGAGTATTTTTTAATTTGTGGTTCAGCTGGAATACTTGCAAGAAATTCTCTAGCAGCTTCCAGTGCCGCTCTGTGGAAGTGGGTTTCTTTCTGCTTCTTTCACTGCTCGTGAGCATGTTGCAGAATGGTCTTACGATAAAAAGATCCCAGTGTGGTACCCCCTAACAGAATTCAGACTTGTCGAAAAAAATCGTACACTATTAACAGAAAACTGCTTTTGTACCAGGAATATGCCAACGAAGGAAATAAGTTTCCAACCAGGAATAACTGAATTTTCGCTTCAAATGTGTGGCGTCTTTCGCAAAGTTATACGACACTGGAGAGGTCCAGCAACTTCCCGGTAACTCTTCTCTCGATAAAACTGATGCGTGGTCAACATATCGGCCGATATCATTTTCGTAGCAGTAGCCCAGTGTAGAATCTATCTGAGCGAATTCTAAATCTGTAGAACAGGAAACGTATTGAAGATTAATTCTATCATGAATGTTAGATGTGCTATTGGACAGTAACTCGCCATGAGATTACGAGAAAATTGGTAGTCAGCGACTGCCAATGTTTTCCCCCAAACCCTTTCACAAAGTCACCTTCTGAAGCACTAGATTTTGACGGGTGACCCATATAGCCACGAGGATAGAGCGCCAGCTCCAAGAATTTAAGTTAAGTTTTCGAGAAAGAGATTCCCCTCTTGCGAAATTCTTGTTTTTCCCGTTCTTTACTTCTTCATCCTCCTTATCGCTGCCAATGTTTTTGCCTACAGATTTTTTTAAAAATATACTGAAAAACGAAACTGGAGAATACACTCCTGGAAATTGAAATAACAACACCGTGAATTCATTGTCCCAGGAAGGGGAAACTTTATTGACACATTCCTGGGGTCAGATACATCACATGATCACACGGACAGAACCACAGGCACATAGACACAGGGAACAGAGCATGCACAATGTCGGCACTAGTACAGTGTATATCCACCTTTCGCAGCAATGCAGGCTGCTATTCTCCCATGGAGACGATCGTAGAGATACTGGATGTAGTCCTGTGGAACGGCTTGCCATGCCATTTCCACCTGGCGCCTCAGTTGGACCAGCGTTCGTGCTGGACGTGCAGACCGCGTGAGACGACGCTTCATCCAGTCCCAAACATGCTCAATGGGGGACAGATCCGGAGATCTTGCTGACCAGGGTAGTTGACTTACACCTTCTAGAGCACAGGGTACATGGGTGGCACAGGATACATGCGGACGTGCATTGTCCTGTTGGAACAGCAAGTTCCCTTGCCGGTCTAGGAATGGTAGAACGATGGGTTCGATGATGGTTTGGATGTACCGTGCACTATTCAGTGTCCCCTCGACGATCACCAGAGGTGTACGGCCAGTGTAGGAGATCGCTCCCCACACCAAGATGCCGGGTGTTGGCCCTGTGTGCCTCGGTCGTATGCAGTCCTGATTGTGGCGCTCACCTGTACGGCGCCAAACACGCATACGACCATCATTGGCACCAAGGCAGAATCGACTCTCATCGCTGAAGACGGCACGTCTCCATTCGTCCCTCCATTCACGCCTGTCGCGACACCACTGGAGGCGGGCTGCACGATGTTGGGGCGTGAGCGGAAGACGGCCTAACGGTGTGCGGGACCGTAGCCCAGCTTCATGGAGACGGTTGCGAATGGTCCTCGCCGATACCCCAGGAGCAACAGTGTCCCTAATTTGCTGGGAATTGGCGGTGCGGTCCCCTACGGCACTGCGTAGGATCCTACGGTCTTGGCATGCATCCGTGCGTCGCTGCGGTCCGGTCCCAGGTCGACGGGCACGTGCACCTTCCGCCGACCACTGGCGACAACATCGATGTACTGTGGAGACCTCACGCCCCGTGTGTTGAGTAATTCGGCGGTACGTCCACCCGGCCTCCCGCATGCCCACTATACGCCCTCGCTCAAAGTCCGTCAACTGCACATACGGTTCACGTCCACGCTGTCGCGGCATGCTACCAGTGTTAAAGACTGCGATGGAGCTCCGTATGTCACGGCAAAATGGCTGACACTGACGGCGGCGGTGTACAAATGCTGCGCAGCTAGCGCCATTCGACGGCCAACACCGCGGTTCCTGGTGTGTCCGCTGTGCCGTGCGTGTGATCATTGCTTGTACAGCCCTCTCGCAGTGTCCGGAGCAAGTATGGTGAGTCTGACACACCGGTGTCAATGTGTTCTTTTTTCCATTTCCAGGAGTGTATATATGCTTTGCATAGGTGTTTGTGGGATTTCAGTGATGCTGGTTACAAAAATAAGCAACATATTGGTGCTCCTTCTGACCGTCATTTGCGATCAGAACATAAATAGTTTGACAATATCTGAGCTGCAGGGCAAAATTTATTGAGTTAGGAGCACATATACAACTGAATTAAGAAGAATACATGCAAATGTAATTCTAGCTGTAGAAATGCTCTTGTCTAAAATCCCATCGTTCGCATTGGCCCACTTTTTTTTTTAAAGGAAAATTGTTGACAGGAGGGATGGCTTCGCAAATCAAGAAGCTATATTCCTTACTCAATATTTATCTATTTAAAACGTCGCAGCAGTGCTCCCCACTCACATATGTTTGAAATTTGAAACACGGCCATGTTCAAGAGAGTAGTTTGCAAACCATTCTCTTCTTAAATGTGGCCTGCTTCAAATATTTACTGCTGTTAATGTTAATAATTAATACTGTCAATAACTATTGGTGCCAGTGAAAAAGCGTCATCACCAATTGAAACCGCATCTTATTACATGCCGAGTGTTCCCGATTGTAATGCATGCAATATGATATGTAATTTCAGTTCTGGCGACAGTGCTTCATGCATTACAATATCTGTATTCCTTATCGCATAATTAACTCTGTTTAGAAAAAACGTTAACAGTTCTGATGACATTCTAAGATAATTGAAAGAACTTCTTTGGTCTTCCATTACAAATTATTTCAGCAAGGATGCTGAGCAACCGAGCTGATGTCTTTTCTTCATCCAGTCACGAATCGAAACATGTTTCTTACTTTTATTGTATGCAGCGATTCCACGCAACAAGCTTTAACTCCATCACAACTCGTGCGACGTGCAGGTGCCAAAACTTTCATTTCAGACACGACTCAAGAACCCACAAAACGACGAAACTGAAGTACATACTGGTTTCACCGCGTCTACAAATGGCGCCATTGTTGTATAGGAGCAACTAGGTAAATCGAGTGCTCCGTTGCCACATAAACCAGGTTACCGATAGAGGTCTGTTCGGTAGTAATCGTTTCTTCATCATATCGCTTGGACTAAATGTCACTGTGACAACAGTGTGTATTTACAGTCGCAGGCCAAGGAAAAATATCCTACTCGTAGGCAGAAGATTGGAACACAAGAGGTAGAAGAACTCGAGTAATTCTCATGTTAACTTTTAAACCACACTTAGGTAGCCTAATATTAAATATGGACATCTGTCCTCCCGGTCGAAATTTTGTTATCAGTGAATTCCAATAGAGAATTTTGGTGAAGTCCTTTTGTTTCAGAAATGGACGTACGTATGATAAACTACACGCTGAATGAAGTTCAGTGTTCGCTTCAAAAGTGGACACCTACACAACAGCCTGGTTTCAAAATCTGACATTTGCTGAATAAGCCACTGTGACCAATGGTAAGACCATACATGATCACATGACCTCGAAAATCAGACATGGTAACAGCGAGTGCCAGCTAATAAACGTGTTAAACCGTACTTCAGGTTTGAAGCGTTTTTATAGTACTATTCCTAATAATAACTGTTAAATGAGTGAAGTGGAAGGAAATGTTTCACCAGCCTCAGAAGGAAAAGCCAGAAAGAGGATTCAGCAACCTGGAATAGGGAAAGAAAAACTGAAAAGAGACAAAGATAAGGATTGCTTGTGATCTACACTGTTCCATTGCAAGTAACTATTAATTGCGGGAAATAATTTTGATGTCAGAAGCGATGTACAGTATGTAGGAAGAAATCTCTTAAGAGTTTTAACTGGCCTTATGCCAAGAGTTTTCGAGATACAAAAAGTAGTAATATAGGCCTTATTACTGACTGAGAGATGGGCAGATTCTTAATCGTTACTGATTGCTTCTGCTATTCTTGTGATAAAATCTGAGGGCGTGGGTTGGGTTATTAGCTAAGGGGGCACAGGGGAAGCGGTGAGAGAGTCACTGCTTTGAAAATACACACTACAATACAAGATAAATAATTATTAAAATGCAACACTTTAACCAACAAAGCAGACATGTTTCCAAACCCAGTGCCATCAGTATCTTATAACACTGCTGAACACTGTTTTCTTTGCCAATGATTTTTAAGGACCACATTGCTTTGCTGAATGTGAATTTGGTACAGGTTGACATTTATTTATGAATATAAACATACAACAATGTCATGTCTGAGCAGGCATATCCTGGTCTCAAGTTCATGATTACTGTCTCAAATAACACCAAAATAACGTATCAAGTATTGTAATTAATTACTTTGCATTACTTCATAACAAAGAAAACATTATGCCTACATTCAGTGAAACTATAGCAGTTACTCCTTCTTGAGACGATGTCGGTTTGATTTTATTTTGTACCGGTCTTCAGGACAATCGCGTTGGAGGCACCAACAGTAGTCGGCCAACACATGTGTGTCCCACCTTTTTGATATCTCCCATCATCTTAATTTCTTGGTGGAACCTCTCCCCTTGCTCCTAGCTGTAATCGCCTAAATTATCTGGAAATCTTGATAAGTGGCTGTGGAGGAAATGCACTGTGATACTCATATTATCACCGAACTTTTTAAAGGCTGCACAGTTTGTCTGTAAGTGCCTGCCTTATGAGTAACTAAGAAGTTTTTCACAACTAAGATATAACAACACCAGGTCAGCAATTCTGAAACATTCATGAAATTTGTCACGTTGGAATCATTCGTGAGTTTGCGAATCTGTGGCCCATCAGGTACACCTGTTTTCAATTTTTTAATTCCCAGTGCAGGAAAAAATCTAAATGTATATTTGAAGCAATTGCCTCCTTTATCTAGGGCCGTAACAAGTTCCTTCATCAGTCCTAGTTTTATATGTAATTGCCCCTGACAGATATAGGCTGCACCTACAATGTAGACGTTCCCTCCTTAAAGGCCATGTCACTTTGCTCCAATGATTTTGTTTTGCTCTGCTGCCATTTAAGCATATAAAACAAGAGTACTTTGTGCAACCTCACTGCTGGCCAAGCAAGATGTTTATCATCTTCATATCACAACAAATAGACCATGTTCATGATAGCGTAATTTCTACAATATAGTTTTGATAATTTCATATTCCTCGTTCAGTTTTGTTGAGTGGTCAATGGGAATCGATGAAAAGATGTTACTATTATGAAGCAATACACATTTAAGGCTTCTGGTGGAGCTAACTACAAAAAGTCGCCAGTCTTTTGGTTGATATACCTGTAACCCCATCTGAATGAGTAGAGTGGGAATGTTCTTGCAGAGGACTGATGACCTCAGGTGTTAATACCCATAGTGCTCAAAGCCATTCGAGCCAATTTTATTGCAATATACAAATTCTTTGTCTTGCCTGAAGTATTGCAGAAAATCTGCCTCTCTTGTACGGTGTACTGAAATTTTCACTTTGACTAAGAGAGTAGCTTCCCTTTAACCTGGGTACCAGAAGTTCTACTCCATCTTTGAAAATTAAAATATTGTATTAGATAATTTAGTTTCTCTTGAGTGAACAGTACAAGTGTGGAACTTTCTCCTTCACATTCACGTTCACTGCTGACATTTCTTTTGCACTACATATCCTGTGTTTCTTCAGGTCCTGACACCCCAAGTTCAGTTAGTTTAGTAAACACTGGAATAGGAACTTCCTCATTGTATGCCACAGGTCTCCTGGCTGATTCTAAATTTGGATACTCCCATTTACATTTTTTGAATCGACTGAACCTTTGACATCTACAACACAAAAGTAACAGTCTTCGTATAGTTTTTTGGCTCGCGCTAGACCATTGACACACCGAAATTTAAACATTCTCTTTGTTTTTTTTCCCCGTATTGACACTTTACACAATTTTTACAAACAGCGTGGGGAGCACATTGTCTATCACGGTCTCCAAGCTGTATCCCAAAACATGCAAGGTATGAAATCTTTAGGAAGTGTGTGATGTTCCATCTTTGTCTCTGAAGGCAATATTCGCACAAAATATAACAAGAACGCATTGGCGTTGCTTAAGCAGCCTCTTCGTGAAGAACCCATATTTTCCTGAAACGGATAAAAGAAGTAAACAAAATAAATTTTAAAGAATTTAATAGAACACTTACTTGTGAAATATTAAAGAGTGAAAAAGTTAGACGAAAATAAAGATAACGATACTGGTGGAAAATAAGCATCTATGGGACACTTAATTAAAATACGAAAACATAAGTATCTTCAGAGCTATAGTCAATTCGGGAAAAGTAAAGCGATATTCGGATTCATGACCTCTGAAATATAATACATGTGTTCAAATACCTTTGCAAATTATTTTTTTTTGTAAATCCATGTAATTAGTATCTTAATGGAGAAACATTGATTTTAACTGCTATTATATATGGTTCTGTTTCCGTTTTTGTATAATTTCTTCAACTGTTAAATGTTCCTACTATCCTCATATAACAATTTACAATTGTTGTAGTGAGTTCATTGTTTCGTGCATCCAGGTATTTCGCAAAAGGCCTCCTACAGTAACCTACATGTAACCATGGAGTTGGTTGTCAGTGTTCCTCACTACCTATGTGATCAAAAGTATCCGGACACCAGGCCGAAAATGACTTAGAAGTTCGTGGCGCCCTCCATCGGTAATGCTGGAATTCAATATGGTGTTGGTCCACCATTAGCCTTGATGACAGCTTCCACTCTGTCAGGCATACGTTCAATCAGGTGCTGGAAGGTTACTTGGGAACGACAGCCCATTCTTCACGGAGTACTGCACTGAGGAGAGGTATCAATGTCGGTCGGTGAGGCCTGGTATGAAGTCGGCTTTCCAAAACATCCCAGAACTGTTCTGTAGGATTCACTTCAAGACTGTGTGCAGGCCAGTCCATTACAGGGACGTAATTGTCTTTTAACCATTACGCCACAGGCCGTGCATTATGAACAGGTGCTCCATCGTGTTGAAAGATGCAATAGCCTTCCCCGAATCGCTCTTCAACAGTGGGAAGCAAGGAGGTTCTTAAAACATCAATGTAGGCCTGTTCTGTGATAGTGCCACGCAAAACTACAGGGAGTGCAAGCCCCCTCCATGAAAAACACGACGACACAATAACAACATCGCCTCCGAATTTTACTGTTGGCAGTACACATGATGGCAGATGTTCACCGGGCATTCGCAACACCCACACCCTGTTATCGGATCCCTACACTGTGTACTGTGAAACGTCACTCCACACATCGTTTTTCCACTGTTCAATCGTCTAATGTTTACGCTCCTTACACCAAGCGAAGCGTCGTTTGATATTTAACGGCGTAATGTGTGGTTTATGAGCAACCGCTGGAACATGAAATCCAAGTTTTCTCACCTCCCGCCTAACTCTCATAGTACTTGCAGTGGACCCTGATGCAGTTTGGAATTCCTGTGTGATGGTCTGGATAGATGTCTGCCTATTACACATTACGACCCTCTTCAACTGTCGGCGGTCTCTGTGAGTCAACAGACGAGGTCGGCCTTGACGCTTTTGTGCACTATGTGTCCCTTCGCGTTTCCACTTCACTATCACATCGGAAACAGTATACCTAGGGATGCTCAGGAGTGTGGAAATCTCGCATACAGACGTATGACACAAGTAACATCCAATCACCTGACCAATTTCGAAGTACTTGGGTGCCGAGGAGCGCCCCACTCTGTTCTCTCACGATGTCTAATGACTACTGAGGTGGTTGATATGGAGTACCTGGCAGTAGGTGGCAGCACAATGCACCTAATATGAAAAAAGTATGTTTTTTAGGGTGTTCGGATGCTTTTGATCACATAGGAACTAAGGGCTTAAAGGAAACTCGACCACATTTAAATACATTATTGCCAACCAATGCAGTAACAGTCTGCAAGTCCGTCGTGAAACATTCTTCAGGGTGTTAACACTAGTAACCAAGCAGTGTCATAGGTCTGTTCAAAAACTACTAGAAAGGTAACTCTCATGTCCCAGTAGAAACCCGAGGTGGAATGCAGAAAAAGGTGATCAACAGAAAGTCACTCGGGTGTTTTCCTGAAAAGTTTTCTGCACACAGTTTAACACAGAGTTTTCTGACCGAAGTGTGGCAAACGTATTGAACTGGGAATTATCTGGTTGGTGACTAAGTTCGTAGCGTTTTTATTTTGTGTGTTGTTGTTCCGGTTGCTATAGGTTCATTTATCGATTGTCATTTTTTATTTGCAGTTCAGGTGTTGATATTTGTATTTACGTGTTGCCATTCCGTTATTTTGAGATAGTGAGAGGAGCTATAGACGCTAGAAAGTGGAGTGCCAGGTGGAAAAACCTGAACACTTACGACATATTCTTCCGTTTGAGTTTTTTAGAGCAGCGACAGCGTCAGAGACAGAAACATTTGCGCCGTGTATAGGGATAAGGCCTTTAGGCAGGAGCACGGCGGGTGAGAATACTCAACCACAATAGTTGTATTCCCCCTCCCCCCTCGCCACACACACAAATACACCAGATGTAAATTCCTTTGATCCACATTCTATAAGAGGTATTTATTTTTTAAAAGGTAAGATTTTGTGCACGCTCTATACGGAGTCTTATCTCGCTATGTCATCGGTATGGACCCTACTCAAACACAGCAATTTCAGTTTCTCATTTCAGAATTGGACGGTCTGCAGAAATGCATTGCCAGCCAGTCGGCAACCAGTTGCCGACTTAGATAGCTTGCCCGCTGCCATCCTTTTTCGTTTGCATGCGACACATCTTCCGAAAGACGAAAAACCGAATTTCGGATACTCGGATTTTACACCACAAGAAAGAAATCGCTGAGTTCAGGACTTAACTGTCAAGCTATATTCAGTGTTAAATCAGAATAGATCTATGTTATTTTAGACATTTACTGAAGCTGTCGCAAACTGGTGCAATACCTGCGTAGTACGAGGCAGACACTAGGTTACTATCCCTGTCATGTGTACTCCTACTCTGTTGGCACTACTGTTTGGGGATTTTCCTTGCTACGCACAAGCGGGATCCTACGTAGAAAAAGTGTGTGGCGACACTGCTGCGACCAATGCAGTAACAGTCTGCAAGTCCGTCGTACTCCGAAACTACACAGTCGCGGCACTAACAGTTCTATAATTCCATGCGAAGCCGGGGAGGGTAGGAAGTGAATGGTGTGGAAGACGTCAGTGTCATTCTATCAAAAAAAGAAAGAAAATTGGGATAACGTCCCGTCGACATCAAGGTCATTAGGGACGATTCTCTGTTAAGGACTTTTAACTGAAGATTCAAACTTCGTAAGTTTCCACTCTCATTTATATTACCTTGGTAAACTTGAAAGTGAATAATTTCTTGGTAAGATTTTTTTTTTCTCCCATGACTAACAATGCGCTATAGGTAAGGGCAGTGCGAGTAAGTAGAGTGGTTTGCGTTGAGAAATGTTATCGCAATTAAAATGTTACGCGATTTCGATCGTTGGAAACATTTCATGTTTCCTGTGTCTAAATAGGAGAATACGGTACAGGCTCATGTAGAGTTAAGGACTACGAGAACCGTTCCACTGAGGAACACTGTGCGCTTGGCCAAGATAAGCAGTAATACGGTATATCAATTCACAGAGCCTATAAAATGTTTCGTGAAAGATTAAGTAACAAGGTACACCGAACCTCCTCAGCCGCGGCACTGACAGTTCTATAATTGAAGCAGAAAATTTAGAGAAAGTGCAATATGAGAAAGAAGTTGGCGTTTTCTAAACGTATCTACAGTACTTATAAGCGACTTTCGCTGGGCGTGGAACCCTGGGCAGTTGCAGGTTGCCTATCTAACGGCTTCCGGGGCAACAAAATTGTTTTTCAATATTTCATATAATTAGTTCCCAAATTTAAAAAGCTGACATGTTCTGATTATTACGACGTATAATCCTTGTTCAATACAGTAAGACAATTATTACAGGTATGAAGTTCAGAATATATATCGAGAGGCAGCGTTAACTCGTTGCGCGCAAATATCCAGAACACATTCATCAATTATTTGAGAATGGAAGCATTTAGTGACTTGCAACAAATTTCAGACATAATTTTAAACCACTGCTAACTTTTTCTCGCCAACGTCACCCACAAAATGAAGAAAGGAAAAAAAAAAGTTTATCGCTTACAACATTTTCACCGTTCATGTCGTAAAACTTCCGCATCTGACATGACGCTTTAATTTATTTCTTCTTTACAATTTGCTGCACTCGGACCTTTCGCAGACTGTATCCACATATAGCAGCGAATGTACCTGCAAAGTTCTATCATTGTACGATATGTAGTTCGAGAGATATGACCATATTACTACTGAGATGTGTAAAAAAAAAAAAAATAAAAACTAGCCACTTACCGAGAATATACTCATCCAGTGTTTTAAAATTGGAGCACTTGGCGACTTCTAACAAACGTTTAATATGATTTCAAACTTTTTCTCGATTACATACTTAACATCAAATATTTAACACATTAATTCATTTGTAAAAAAATCAGAAATTTAATGGTATTTTATCCATAGGAGTTTGATTTTTGAAAGAAGCGGTGTTTTAGGGCCGGCCTATTGGTATTACACGCGCAATTCTGAGTCCGTGTTTATTGCAATTGTGGTAAAAGTATATACAATGTTGGACTCGGTAGAGGCTGAAAACTTGTTATGCGTAGTAATAGTGCATGGTAAATGTACATTCTAAATGATTTTCAAAAAAGTTAAATATTTAAGGTGCCATATACATTGGCAAATGTATTGAAATGACACTCCAAATTTATCTTATTAATATAACTGTGCAGTTTTGTCTGTATCCCATTTATATACAGGGGGGGCAGCAAAGGACCACTGCCTTCTGGTGCTCCTACTTCAGTGTTGTTTGCATCTGTCATCAATCCAATTTTATGTCTAGAATTTGTTTATGATACTTCCCCAACCTGTATCCTGTTATGTGAATCTGATTTCAACAACTTTATGGTACATCTTGAATTTCTAGTGCTTCCAATTTACATAGAATATATTTTTTGATTAACAGTAGGACGTAATCGTTCAGTTTTAGAAACAGCTAAATAGATACCGGCCACACCTATTTAATTTTCAAATTACCAGTATTTCTGTAATGTAATCCATTGTTATTGTTTCTATACCTTGCCTGTTTGAAAACCATGTTGAACACTATGTGGTGCTGGGGTTAATGTAGCTTCTTCTCCTTCAGCTGCTGCAGTAATTGAGCTACCAAATTGTTATGATTAGAGTAGATATTTATTGGTGCACATAATCATGTAGTACACAAACAGTAAATCTGATGTAGGACACGTCAATGTACAACAAAATATAATATTACAAGATTTAAATTTACATTAATTACACTATTTTTACATTAAATGTGCAATAAGTTATGATGTACGGAGTACCTATTGGTCAAGTGGAAAGGGAATATATTGTACTGTACAAGTAGATTGATTTCCAGTTCTAAAGGAACTGTTGCAAAAGAGAAAAGAAGATCTCCATGTTTTTTTAATAAGACTGTCTGTGATGCTGTCTATTCCAACTGATAGGTTCATTTTTAATGTTCTGATAACCGACAGGGCTTCTTTCTGGGTTATTATAAAGAGAAAGTGCGAAGCACAATTTATGTTCGTATTTTCAGGTGATACTGGACGATATTAATGCAAGATTTGACTTGAGTGACAAATGCTCACTTACATTGTTAAAATAAGTATTGAACACATTTTCTATTTCTTCAGGATAAGTTTCGATCTCTCTCTCTCTCTCTATTAAGACAAAATGATGTGAGGTACAACATCCATACATATATTGAACTTCACATCTGTATAAATCAATCCATGTTTCCTTCCTTAAGACTCCCAACATGCCCAATGTTTTGATGGCTGATGTTCATGACTTCCCTTATTTATCGGTACTGTATCAATACTGATGTTGGATACATTTGTGATACTGGCGGGGAATTTATATTTGGCAGCAAGTTGCACACTGCAAATATGTCCATAGAATCATCTCTGTCTTTTGAAACTTTGTTGAAGTTACCATATTACAAAAAGGATAGTTGAAGTCAGTGTTAAATACTACACGAATTTTAAACGTTTTGTTCAGCTCTTTGATACCGTGTAGACTGCCTTTAAGTTTGTTAAAGAATAAATTTATGTTTGAGTTTGGACTTCTGTACAGGCAAATGATGTTTGTTTTTACTGAGGTTAGTTCTACAGCAGAAATTTCAAAACCACTTTCTTTTTCCTAATGGTTCCAAAGATTTTAGATGCTTTTAAGTTCCTGATTTTTTTGTCAGAGAAGAAAAACTCATTTGCTTTTAACATGGTAACAAACCAGAATTCATTTATGAAGACGACGGTCCTCCATTGATCTGCTGTCCAGCACATGTGTTGCTATGGCTGCTACCATTGCTACCTCCTGTGATGAGAGAGGAAAAGTACACTTAATAACACAAAATCACAAATATACATGATGGACCATCTTCCAGGTCTGTACAGTTACTAAGTGTCAGAAGTTCCATGTTACCATTTTATTTTTCAGACATATTCACTGTTAGCTGTGGACACTTGGCAGGAAAGCTTTGAGCTTCTCTTTGTATCCACTATTGTTCTTGAATATACTAATATTGTACTTGAACCATAACAATGTGGGCTTTTTAACTGTATACATACATACAAGTACATATGTACAAGTATTTTTGTTGGATGTATTGTCCAATTTAGTGATACAAATTTATTTCAAAGACTTGTGAATGAAACATTCTGGCCTCACTATATGAACTACATGAAGTGTATTCAGTCAAATGCAAAGGTGAAGCTTAGGGGTGAGTTCACAGCAGTTTTCCATAAGTTTAATAAACATAACAGAGACTTTAGTCATTAATAATATATTCTCCTTCACAATTTACAACAGTTTACCAATGCTGGGGTAACTATTTGATTTGGCAGCTATAGACATCACATGGTTTGAGGTGAAGAACTTGTCAAGCCATGTTTGGTGTGCATTTTCATCCAAAGGAAGTTCCTTGAAGGTTGTTAGGTAGAGAGCAGAAAAGGTGAAAATCTGAGGGCACACTATCAGGTGGACGGGAAATGGCATTAGTATTTTTTATCAGTCTATCAGAATGTGGGCATTGTATGGAGTAGCATCATTTCACCCAGACTCCATGGTCATTGTTCTTGGATTATGTGTGCAAGGTGTTTCAGTTGTTGACAATAAATGTCAGCAGTGATGGTTACACCTCAGAGAAGAAATTCATAATACACCATACCATTGCTGTTTCACCAGATGCATAGCATTACATCGATGCATGCAGGTCTTTGTACGGGAGTCATTACTTTGTTTGGGTTCAACCATACCTTTTTTTCACATTTTAGCATAAAGACACCATTTTTCGTAACCAGTAACAATGCAGGATAGGAATGGACATTCCCGTTTATGAGCCAATTGATGACGAACAAGCAGAGATTTACATATGGCCACCTGCAGATTTTTGTGATTTTGGCTTAAAGCCAATTTTTATACCTTTCCCATTGCATGCAAATGTTGCATGATGGTAGAATGATCACAGTTCATCACATTTGCCAATTCTTGAGTACACTGACGTGGATTATTGTGGATTATTGAATTTAAATGATCTTGATCAAATTCCAAAGGTCTTCCTGAACGTGCAGTCATTAATGTCAAAATGATCCTCCTTAAAACTTGAAAACCATTTTCTTACAGTGCATTATCATTACCATCTTGCAATGGCATTACCACAGTACAAAGCACAAATGCTTCTACCTGCCTCTGCTGCTGTCACCACTCTATTCACTCAAACAGAAGAATATGTCAGAAATTATTTCTACACTTGGCACTCGATTTTCTAGTGCCCACAGCTCCATTCACAATCTCAAAATAACAAAATGAAAATACGTAAATTTCAAAGATTTTAGGCCACAACAGTTCATAGTATCTATCAAAAACATACTTGCTTTTAAGTTCCTGATTTTTTTGTCAGAGAAAAATTCATTTGCTTTTAACATGGTAACAAACCAGAATTCATTTATGAAGATGATGGTCCTCCATTGATCTGCTGTCCAGCACATGTGTTGCTATGGCTGCTACCATTGCTACCTCCTGTGATGAGAGAGGAAAAGTACACTTAATAACACAAAATCACATATATACATGATGGACCATCTTCCAGGTCTGTACAGTTACTAAGTGTCAGGAGTTCCATGTTACCATTTTATTTTTCAGACATATTCACTGTTAGCTGTGGACACTTGGCAGCAAAGCTTTGAGCTTCTCTTTGTATCCACTATTGTTCTTGAATATACTAATATTGTTCTTGAACCATAACAATGTGGGCTTTTTAACCGTATACATACATACAAGTACATATGTACAAGTATTTTTATTTTTGTTGGATGTATTGTCCAATTTAGTGGTACAAATTTAATTCAAAGACTTGTGAATGAAACATTCCGGCCTCACTATATAAACTACATGAAGTGTATTCAGTCAAATGCAAAGGTGAAGCTTAGGGGTGAGTTCACAGCAGTTTTCCATAAGTTTAATAAACATAACAGAGACTTTAGTCATCAATAATATATTCTCCTTCACAATTTACAACAGTTTACCAATGTTGGGGTAACTATTTGATTTGGCAACTATAGACATCACATGGTTTGAGGTGAAGAACTTGTCAAGCCATGTTTGGAGTGCATTATCATTATCATCTTGCAATGGCATTACCACAGTACAAAGCACAAATGCTTCTACCTGCCTCTGCTGCTATCACCACTCTATTCACTCAAACAGAAGAATATGTCAGAAATTATTTCTACACTTGGCACTCGATTTTCTAGTGCCCACAGCTCCATTCACAATCTCGAAATAACAAAATGAAAATATGTAAATTTCAAAGATTTTAGGCCACAACAGTTCATAGTATCTATCAAAAACATACTTGCTTTTAAGTTCCTGATTTTTTTGTCAGAGAAAAATTCATTTGCTTTTAACATGGTAACAAACCAGAATTCATTTATGAAGATGATGGTCCTCCATTGATCTGCTGTCCAGCACATGTGTTGCTATGGCTGCTACCATTGCTACCTCCTGTGATGAGAGAGGAAAAGTACACTTAATAACACAAAATCACATATATACATGATGGACCATCTTCCAGGTCTGTACAGTTACTAAGTGTCAGGAGTTCCATGTTACCATTTTATTTTTCAGACATATTCACTGTTAGCTGTGGACACTTGGCAGCAAAGCTTTGAGCTTCTCTTTGTATCCACTATTGTTCTTGAATATACTAATATTGTTCTTGAACCATAACAATGTGGGCTTTTTAACCGTATACATACATACAAGTACATATGTACAAGTATTTTTATTTTTGTTGGATGTATTGTCCAATTTAGTGGTACAAATTTAATTCAAAGACTTGTGAATGAAACATTCCGGCCTCACTATATAAACTACATGAAGTGTATTCAGTCAAATGCAAAGGTGAAGCTTAGGGGTGAGTTCACAGCAGTTTTCCATAAGTTTAATAAACATAACAGAGACTTTAGTCATCAATAATATATTCTCCTTCACAATTTACAACAGTTTACCAATGCTGGGGTAACTATTTGATTTGGCAACTATAGACATCACATGGTTTGAGGTGAAGAACTTGTCAAGCCATGTTTGGAGTGCATTATCATTATCATCTTGCAATGGCATTACCACAGTACAAAGCACAAATGCTTCTACCTGCCTCTGCTGCTATCACCACTCTATTCACTCAAACAGAAGAATATGTCAGAAATTATTTCTACACTTGGCACCCTGTTTTCTAGTGCCCACAGCTCCACTCACAATCTCGAAATAACAAAATGAAAATATGTAAATTTCAATAGCAACAGTGAACTACAAATAAATGAACCCATAGTAACTGGAATACCAACATGCAACATAAAAATGCTACGAACTTATTCACCAATCAAATACATATGCACTGTTGCCAAACATTTATTCGGGAAAGTAATACTCATCTGCTGTTGCCAGAATTTTTTTGGGACCCTGATGCAATTTTTCTGAACCTTAGTTGACACTTAAAAGGTTTTGTACCATTTGTCAAAAAAATTACTTGCATGGCCAGTCTGAGAACATTTTTCCACACAAGCTACTGATTATTCCCCCCCCCCCCTTTTCCCTCATAAACTTTCACCTGTGTCAGTTTTCACTACTAAGTGTGATATATCTTCAGAGCAAAAGAGCACATCACAAAATTATGCACCGAGTACATAAATAACTCCAGTGTATTTTATGGAGGTCTGATGTTTGTGGAAATCCATAAGGCATTATGATAAATTTCTTGCTAAAGGTAACTGAATTTTCGTTGACAGACCCAAAGGAAAAATTGGAATTAATGATCCTCATAGATTATAACAGACGCATTTTATTGTACTGTACATGCAATGTGAGTTAGCGCTTGGTTTGAGAGATTTTGGGAGTAGAGAAATAGGTGTCATCCCTTATGTATGTTCTTAGTATTTCCAATGAAAAGTACCAAGCTACATGGTGTGTACTGATATAGCACAGTTAATGTGTCAGTCTATTGTTTTTGGCTCGTTTTATATGGATAAAGGTTCTTCCTTATAATTAAACCTACAGAATGCACAATACATACAAGTTGTGTGTATGCGCAACCACAACACAACATAAAATATGAAAACACAGCTCCAAACAAAGGATTTGGACTGGTTTTGAAATACGTAAAATTAGAGTTTATCTGTAAAATTAAGAGGTTATCTATTAGTGTAGAATATGTTTACCCCTAGCAGACATACGGCAGTATGTGAGACTGTTTATCATGATGTCCAAGAGTTTCATAAAAGTGAACTCCATTCTTTGTATAAAGCTGCTCTTAGCCCAGTTGAAGACTCAAGGTAGGATGCTACTTTTAGCCTGTGTCCTGAGAGCATCTCAAGCATGTTCTCTGATATTGTCTTGGATAACATACTGACTGCATCATGTGCTTACGTTTTTTCATTGAAAATATTAATATGTTGAATGAACTTTGTGTGGAACTATTATGTTAGATGAATTCAGTACCTATTGCACTGATATAAAAATACAGATAATTTAGGATGTCACATCCATAGATCTGCATGGCATTCCTCCTCATGGAAATACATGGAAGGACTGTACTGTGAGCTCACTTAAAAAAAATTATATACTCCCCTTCTGACACCAGACAACACATCACCTCAAGTCACTGTTTTATTGAAGTTACATGCATGGCATAAGTTCTTGGTTTTTTCATAAAAAAAACACATTTGCTTCCGAGATGGTAGCAAAACCAGTATTAACCATGAAGAAGATGGCTGTTCAGTGCTTGCGTTGCTGCGGCTATAACAGTTGCTACCTTTTGTGATGAGAGATGAAAAGTGCACTTAATAACACAAAAATTGTCAGTTAGCAGATGTTGTACAACCCTGACATGAATGAAATGCAACAAAGCCTACAAGTTTTTCCATTAATATGTGGGCCTTGCGAAAGACGAAGTATTACCTCAAAAATTAGATGAAACTGATCCTTTCTGTATTCTACATCTAATTCAAGTACTTTTCTGCTATTAGGAAGCACTTATACTCAAAGTTATGCTGCTTAGTAACTACTTACATAATGTTTTGTGGGTGGTATTTGTGGCTGAATGGTCAGTATCCAGATTCTGCATAAGAAGAGTATCAGATTCATCACCAACAGATTCATCAGCAATTTCTTGGAAACTATTAGGTGCTATTAACTCCATCTTAATTGAAGTGATTCTGATTCCTAAGACTTCAGTTCAGTGCTTTGCAGGAGTGGTTTATAAGTATCTCCTTAAGGAAAGCAAGCAGTATCACAAACAGAAAAATCCATCATAAAAGCTTCAAAGAGAATGCCAATGATACAAATTTTAGTTTGATCATCTTTAAGAAATCAAATGACAGGGGAAAATTCATAGAAGCAATGAAGTGATTGATTAGTGTCATTTCTCTGTGGTAGATATGGATGTACAAAACATATCAAGTGTAGATTTCAACAGCAGCATACACAGTTTTCTTTTGTTTTTGTGGATACATAATTTGACTGCTTACTCCACACAGGATAGGATGATTATTAATTGAGGCTTGTCCTATATCTACCCTCATCGCCATATTTCCAAATTTGCGTGAAAGTACCAAAAAGTTGCTGCAGTGAGACTGCCAGAAGATAGCCTTCATTCTTGAAGATGAAAATTTGCAGCATCTGGCTGTTCATGGTGTTTCAAGCAAGCTAATGTAACGGTTGCATTTATTATGGTTAAAAATATTCATCATAAGTTAATGGAAAGGATACATTGTCACTCACAGCATAGAGGAGACTCCACTCAGCATTTAAGGGGAGCTGGAATTTAAATGTTTTTTTAATATATTTATGGATTTTATCCCAATTTTCATTTTATTTTTTGTGTAATCTGCGCCTATTTAAAATGTTGAAATTTTCCCATGCATTACTCCAGGATCAAATGAAGTTAGTAACTGTTTGTACAGTAGTACACAGGCAAAACCGTTTTGTTTCTCGTGGTAGCACTGTTGAAAACAATATAGTCACTTTTGATCATGCAAACCTATGTAGTATGTGGAAGTAGTGGACAATGTGAGTAATGGAAAGGTAGTAGACTTCCTTCTGACAAAACATTTTTATTGGTAAATCAGTGACCCAAGCATATCGTATATGTGGAATGGAGGCCTCTGCAGCTACTGAAATTTTCTGTTGGGCCATGTATGAAAAAGGAGTTTGTTAATCTAAATTTTTAGGTAATGGGACCCAAAAGGTTACAGAAGTGGAGTAGCACGAAAGTGGAGTGTCTGGATCATGGCCAAAAGAGGATGGGCATCCGGTTGAGGGCATTAAAACTAAATTTGAGAATTTCTGGGCAGGAAGGAGCACCGGTCCCCGGTTCGAATCCGCCCGGCGAATTTGTGTCGAGGTCCGGTAAGCCAGCCATTCCGTGGATGGTTTTTAGGCAGTTTTCCATCTGCCTCGACAAATGTGGGCTGGATCCCTTTATTCCGCCTCAGATACACTATGTCAGCGATTACTTTGCAAACAAGTTCTTCACGTACGCGTACACCACCATTACTCTACCATGCAAACATAGGGGTTACACTCGTCTGGTGTGAGATGTTCCCTGGGGGTCTACCAGGGGGGCCGAACCACACAATAACCCTGGGTTTGGTGTGGGGTGGTGGAGGGGTGAAATGGACTGCGGTAGTCGTCGTGGGGTTGCGGACCACTGCGGAGCCTCTCCGTCGTTTCTAGGCCACCGGTTAACATGACATAACATAACATTGAGAAACAAGAAACTTTCTGATGGTGAAACTATTAATTGTAGGCTTGAAGGCAAATTTATAAATTCGTTACAACAATACAGTGGGATGCCTGTTAGGAATAACACTGATGGGTTGTTTAGAATGTGCAGGCAGTATGAGCTACATTCGTCCTGTCTACAGATAACAAACCAATATACCAAATTTACCATCCCAGACCAGATTCAAGGTGCTAGTTACACAATGCCCAATATTCAAACACTTCCTATAGCCAGAAGCATTGCATACCAGCAGCAGCGACGGAAGTCATAAAACCAATTTACAAAGACCTAGAATATCCTGATTTGTGGACTTAGGCTTTGAATCCAAATGAGTCCTTCAATAATCCCATATGGACATACGGACTCACATCCCATAAAATGTTTTGTTTGGAGGACAACATTAAGATTGCGGGGGAGGGGGGGGGGTGAGTCGTCTGTGATGTTTTTATTGCTTTTAATGGGGGCAAAATGCTACGGCATATAGGAATTCAGAGAACTTCATTGGTATCGTGTTACTTGCACCATATTTCGTATATTGATTTGTTTTCTGTAGACTGGAGGAATGTAACTCATACTGCCTGCACTTTCTGAACAACCCATCCTAACAGCCATCCCACTGTACTGTTGTATCTAATCTATAATTTTACCTTGATAAAGCACAGAATTCAGTAGAAATAATCACTAAGAGTCCATAAGGGAGAAGAATGTGATCAATGAAAAATCTATTCCCTAAATCTCAAGAACCACTTGGAGTAAATTATTCAAACTTTAATGGAGTTAATACGTAGATATACTGAGTCTAATAAATGAAAATAAAAACACAATGAATAATTAAAATTATTTTGGAGAATGTACAAAAATTACACAAAACTTTAACCTTACAGTTAAAAAATTATATTTCCCAAACCAATAGCTGAAGTGCAATGATTTTAGTTCAGTACACCGAGAACATAATGTGCAGTGTTCTGTAAAAGTTTCATGTCCATTGCTGGAACTAGCAAACATGCAAACACAAGCACAAGTCCTGTGCATATTACCACTTTCTCAGACTGCTGTAGCCATACTGTAGACTGCATCTGATATGAGCAGCAATTTGGAGAGGATAGAGGTGGCAAGAAGGTGGCATGGGGTGAGGAGGGGAAAGATTAGCAAAGCAGGGGTTGGAGAAGATGTGCTGCCTGTAGAAGTGTACTGAGACATGGAGGAGGGTGGTGACGCAAAAAAAGTAGAGAAGGGTAAAAGACTAGTAGTGCATTGATGGAATAAGAGACGTTGATAGTCATGGAGTAGGGGACAGGTAGCTGGAGGGCTGAGAACCTTCACTAGTCCCAGTCCTACCTATTCCCTTTCCTGCTCCCACTCCGCCACTCCCACGCCTTCTGTTCCACCAATGAACTTATTAGCCTTTCCACTTCACTACTTCAATCTTCTCCCCTCTCCTTCTTCCACTCCCCATCCCTCCAACACAGCCTCTTGAATATGCGCCTAGCAGCCCTATCCTGTCCCTACCACATTCCTGCATGTTCTCGCAAGCAGCACATCTTCCCCCACCCATACCCTGCTATCCCTCTCCTCATTGCCTGATGTCTCCTCCTTGCCCCACCACCAGCCCTAATTGCTGCTCACGTCAGTTGCAGTTGCAGTCCACAGTGCCCAGAAGCAATGACCATCCATTCTTGACTTTTCATTGTTTTGTTTTCATCATTAAGTATTGTTGATATGTTAAGTTCAGAGGAAAAATTTCTGAACCATTCCTCATACCACAGGGTGATTGTCTGTTGCCATTACTGTTCAATTGTGTACTGGAATACGTAGTGGGAGAATGGTATGGGGATAACCCAAAGAACGTAAAAACTGGAAATGTGAAAAATGGCATAAGTTTAAACTGCTTGGGATTTGCTGATGATCTTGCCCTTCTAGCCAACAATGTTAAAGAAACTAGACAATAAGTCAAATCACTACAACAAATAACACAGAAAATTGCCCTTAGATCATCATTTAAAAAACACAGATTACGGTGATTGGTCCACCACTTGCAAACAAAGTTACTACAGAAGAACAGGAAATTAAAATTGTTTATAAATTTAAATATTTACATGGAATGATAACATACAATCTAAATGAGAAACCACCATGACAAAATAGAATAAAAAACTGAACAAATCAAATTACATTACCAAAAACAAAAACACCTATATTTAGCTGCAAAATTAAAGCATTATGAAAATGTTACACAGCCAGAAATAACATATGCAGCTGAAATGATCTTCAGATTAGCCAATACAGCAGAAATTGAGAAAGTACTAAAGATATGAAGTAAAATATTTAGGGCATGCATAAATAAACAACATCAAATAACTGGACACTGGAGAACACCTTCAAATGAAACAGTATAAAAGAAAACAGAACCAGTAATGAGCACGATTCGGAAGAAAAACATCTCATTCTTCAGACATCTGATGAGAACACAAGAAAACAGAATTAGTTAGAGAATTATAGAATCTTTTTTAGAGTAGTAAGAGCAACATTAAATGGACCACAGAAATTAAGGAAATAACTCCAATATATGACCTAAAAAAAACAAATAAAGAAAACCAGGTAATGCATGATACACAAATGGAGATCGATAAAAGCAATACAGCAATAGTGATCTCAGACGAAGCAAGAAAGAAAATGTCTGAAACAGTGAAGAAGTATAGAGCAAAACACCCTTCAGGTAATAATAAAATTGTAATAATCCTTGTATAACCACCGTGTTACTGAATTATCTTTTTGAGTTATTATTGAACTGAATTGTATTATTGAATAACACCTTGTATAAACTTTTAACAAGAGTGGCCCTATGAAGACAAAAGATTAATAATAATTATAGTAATAATAATAAATAATTCGTAGGTAATTCATTTTATTTTCCAAATAAATTTTAATCATACGGGCAATGTTCATCATTCAACACCTCGCATCACTGATGCTGAGATGTCTCAAACAGTGTGGCACAGAAATCACACATGTGGTTTGAAAAGTGTGTATGCATTTAATTGCTCCTGTCTACAATATGAAGTACATGGTTGCGAAATGCAGAAACATTAGTTGTGAAAATTATGTCTTGTAAATTTTAATAATCGTTGCATAACTATTGTATTATTCAATTATCTGTTTGCACTATTATTGAATAACAACAATTTATTGAATTATCTGTCTGCACTATTATTGAATAACAACAATTTGTATACATCTTTTGTATAATTGACTGGAGTGGTTCAATGGAGACAATAAAATAAATAATAATTATTATTGATAGGTAATTCACATTACATTCCGAAAATATTGTAATAATGAGGGTAAATAGTCTCCTTCAATGTTTCTCATTCAACATCTCACATCACAAATGCGTAAATGTCTCGTGCAGTGTGGCACACAAGTCATGCATGGGGTTGAATAGTGTGTAACTTTTCTGTTTGGAAATGCATTTAATTACTCCTGTCTACAATATGAAGTATGTGGTTGGGAAATGTGGAAACACTAGTTGTGAAAAATCAACGTCTTTTAAATGACAGCCATTCCTCACAAAAGAGCAGCTGTTTGCGGTACAGTGTTTGTATGTCTGCAAAGAATTGCCGTTTTAATTCACAAATCTTGACTCATATATTGTTTTTCAGCTGCTTGATAGTGACCAGTTTGTTGACATACACACATTTTTTAATAGTCCTGTTGTTCCATCAACAAGTCTTGAATACCGAACAACCTAACAAGAAAATATCACTAAGTTGACTTCATTACAAAAAAAAAAAAAGTTGGGGAGTGGGGGGGATAGAGAAAAAGCACATATGTGGACTATCAGCCCCAGCAGTCAATCCCTTGCAACTATTTGGGCCACAATTCTAACAGTGTGCAGTTACCATATTTTGAAAGTACAGCTTTTAAATTGTGCATCCACTGTTGTGTGTCACTTGCTCCACTCAAGTGCAGCCGCTTAATGCTGGAGTGCAAATTACTGTACTGAGTAGTGACAACCACTCAACCTATTCACAAGATGTTGAAGCAGGTGGAGAATGAGGAGGGAGAGTTTCACATGTCCCCAATGTGTTTTGAAATTTTGCTTGAGAACACATTACTTTCTGCAGAATGGGGGTAACACAAAATCAACAGAAATAAATCACCCCCAGCCCTTCTCTGCCCATCTCATCCTTCCCCCTCACTGTCAGTCCATTTGTTTCTGCCCCCCCCCCCCCCCCCCCCTCTCTTCTCATTATCCACTACCACTCCAGTAGGAGGTTATTGGTTCTTACCCAAAAGTACTTCTTTGCATATAGTATGTAACATGTGTGCTAAGTTTGGTTTAAATTGATCCAGGGGCTTAGAAGCCTTTTACCCACTGCTTTGCCTGCATACACTTACTTACATGCAAAAAAATATTTCACATTTATTTCATGTATTTCTCATATATTTGCACACACAATTCACCTGTACCTCTAAAAAAATTTCGATCTCACCTGTATCTCTAATGAATTTCAACCTGCAGTTTTGTTTTCACACAGCTAAGGGTTTATGATATTATATTTCCTGAACTGTGTTTTCCAATGATATAATTTTGCAGGTAAATCCAGTAGTATATGTGGCCGATGTCTGTAAAATGTTTTGTGAATAGAATAAGTAGCAAAGAAGTAATACATTAAAAGGGCATGCACAATGCTAAATTTTTAGTGTATGAACACTGGAAATGTCATAAGCGATAAACTTATATCCTTTCGTCATTTTGTGGGTGGCATGAGCAAGAAAAAGTCTTGAAAAGATTTGAAATTATGTGTAAAGTTTGTTGCAAGTCACAAAGTGCTCTCATTCTAAATACTGGATAAGTATAGACTGACTATTTGCACTTCCTGAGCTATGCTTATTTTTCACTCCTCTCCCACCCTTTTGAGAGGTAGGCAGTTCTTACCTCTGTAGTGACTCTTTCCAGATATAAGCGATGTTGTTGTTGTTTTGGTCTTCAGTCCAGAGACTGGTTTGATGCAGCTCTCCATGCTACCCTAACCTGTGCAACCTACAGCCTTCTGAATCTGGTAAGTGTATTCATCCCTTGGTCTCCCTCTGCGACTTTACCCTCCACGCTGCCCTCCAATCCCTTGATGACTCGGAACATGTCCTACCAACCGATCCCTTCTAGTCAAGTTGTGCCACAAAATTCTCTTCTCCCAAATTCTATTCAATACCTCCTAATTAGTTAGTGATCTACCCATCTAATCTTCAGCATTCTTCTGTAGCACCACATCTTGAAAGCTTCTATTCTCTTCTTGTCTAAACTATTTATTGTCCATGTTTCACTTCCATGCATGGCTACACTCCATACAAATACATTCAGAAATGACTTCTTGACACTTAAATCTATACTTGGTGTTCACAAATTTCTCTTCTTCAGAAACACTTTCCTTGCCATTGCCAGTCTACATTTTATATCCTCTCTACTTCAACCATCATCAGTTATTTTGCTTCCCAAATAGCAAAATCGTCTACTACTTTAAGTGTCTCATTTCCCAGTCTAATTCCCTCAGCATCACCTGATTTAATGAGACTACATTGCCTTATTCTCGTTTTGTTGTTGTTGATGTTCATCTTATATCCTCCTTTCAGACACTGCCCATTCCGTTCAATTGCTCTTCCAGGTCCTTTGCTGTCTCTGACAGAATTACAATCCCATCAGCAATCCTCAAAGGTTTTATTTCTTCTCCATGAATTTTAATTCCTACTCCAAATTTTTCTTTTGTTTCCTTCACTGCTTGCTCAGTATACAGATTGAATAACATAGGGGATAGGCTACAATCCTGTCACACTCCCTTCCCAACCGCTGCTTCCCTTTCATGCCACCTCAACTCTTTATAACTGCCATCTGATTTCTGTACAAATTGTAAATAGCCTTTCCCTCCCAGTATTTGACACCTGTCACCTTCAGAATTTGAAAGAGAGAATTACAGTCAACATTGTCAAAAGCTTTCTCTTAAGTCTACAACTGCTAAAAAAGTAGGTTTGCCTTTCCTTAATCTATCTTCTAAGATAAATCATAGGGTCAGTATTGCTTCGCGTGTTACGACGTCTTAACAGAATCCTCCCTGAGGTCAGCTTCTACCAGTTTTTCCATTCATCTGTACAGAATTCGCATCAGTATTTTGGAGCTATGTAAACAGGCAGGTTATGGCACTGCAGTCAGCAAAGCCTATGTAAGACAAGCATTTGGCGAAGTTGTTAGATCGGTTACTGCTGCTACAGTGGCAGGTTATCAAGATTTAAGTAAGTTTGAAAGAGGTGTTATAGTCGGCCCATGAACTATGGGACACAGCATCTCCAAGGTAGTAAGGTAGTGATGATGTGGGGATTTTCCCATACAACCATTTCATGAGTGCCCTGAATACCAGAAATCTGATAAAACATCAAATCTCTAACATCTCTGTTGCCAGACTGGGACCAACAACGACCGAAGAGAATTGTTCAGTGTGACAGAAGTGAAACCTTCTGCAAATAGCAGCAGATTTCAATGCTGGGTCATCAGCAACTGTCAGCGTGCAAACTATTCAATGAAACATCACTGTTATAGGCTTTTTGAGCCAAAGACCCACTCATGTACCCTTGATAACTGCACAACATAAAGCTTTATGCCTCACCTGGGCCTGTCAACACTGACAATGGACTGTTGATGACTGGAAACATGTTGTCTGGTCAGACAGGTCTCGTTTCAAATTGTATTGAACATATGGACGTGTATGGGTATGGAGACAACCTCATGAATCCATGGACCCTGCATGCCAACAGGGGAATGTTCAAGCTGGTGGAGGCTCCATAATGATGCGAGGCATGTGCATGTCTAGACATGACTCTTGACAGGTGACATGTACGAAGGCATCCTGTCTGATCACCTGCGTCCATTCATGTCTAGCCATCAAATTCCCCATACATGAACATTATTGAGCATATCTGGGATGCCTTGCAATGTGCTGTTCAGAAGAGATGTCCACCCCCTCGTACTCTTACCGATTTATGGATGGTTTTGGAGGACTCATGGTGTCAATTCCCACCGGAACTACTTCAGACATTAGTCGAGTCCATGCTACGTCCTGTTGTGGCACTTCTGGTGCTCGCGGGGTCCCCACACGATATTAGGCAGGTGTACCAGTTTATTTGGCTCTTCAGTGTATAACTGTAATTTATTGCACAGAGCTTTAACAATTCATGGCCTCAGAGGTCCATAGTATATATTACTAATGTATGCTTATTTACTCCAATACTTGGAGGGCAGTTTACACTAGATAACATGAAACATTATATTGAGACAAACATAGTCCCTATTAATGTTTCAAATACATCACCATCAATCAAGAATACAAACAAGCAGGATTAAAAGTCAGCACTAGTTACAAAACAGAAATGTGCACTTCCATGTACTGACACTGACTTCTTTTAATCACAGTGCATACATTTTTTAAATACTAAAATTTTTCTGGTGAAGCGGCAGTCAGGGCAACAACTCCAAGCACTGTTTAATATATTGGTAAGTGTGTCTTTTGCTAAATGTTTATTAGACTATAATTGGCCCATAATACTGTCTCTCACTTTGTACATCATATGGCATAGTGTGTCCTGTAGTAGCACAACAGCAATAATGTTGCAAGCTGAAATTATATTTCCTTTTCAAAGAAATGCAGGTATGAAAATGTAAAAATATGTTTGTGGCTATTGTAGTTAAACTACAGTGGCTCATATTTCTATGTTTGTATCTCTCCTGATTTCTTAATTAATTTCTGTCACAGGTGACTCAGCAATGACGGAATTAGCATTGAAGCATCTACATCCAAATTGGACATATAAATGTTCCAATGAAGTTGAAGTGGAAGAAATTGGTACCTTCGAAAAAAAAAGCATAACCCACTCTATGCCATGTGACTTGAAAGTCACATCAGTTGTGAAGGTTATGAATCCATATTTATGGAGCTGTTATCAGCTGAAAAAGGAAGAATACAAGAATCGATATGGCAGTGTTAGGGAAAAAACTCTGTATCATGCTACAAGCAAAAGTAATATTGACTCTATAATCAGCAGCAACTTGGATTGGAGACGTTCATGTCGAATCAGATTTGGTCAAGGTGTTAGTTTCAGTCCATCACCCAGTTATGCCAATACATATTGTAACAGGAGAAATGGCATTTACAGAGCAATGATTGCTGCAACTGTACTAGTTCATAATACTGCAGAAGGTAACAGCTGGACTACACTGCCTCCCACAGATATTGATACAACTGTTGGAAATTCCTTGCAAGTTTATGTTAAGTATAGTGACAATGAATTTTATCCACAATATGTCATTTACTACAATATTTGAGTTGTTCAATTTTTGCCATCCTTTCTTCATGAGTGTGTATATTTGAATAATGTTGCATGAATTCTATTTTGTAATAAAAAGAAAATTATTTTACTGCTCTCTCTCTCTCTCGATGATGTAAATAAAATAGAAAGAATCTTCCACATGGGAAAAATATATTAAAAACAAAGATTCCAAGACTTACCAAGCGGGAAAGCGCCGGCAGACAGGCACAATGAACAAAACACACAAACACACACACAGAATTACTAGCTTTCACAACCGATGGTTGCTTCTTCAGGAAGGAGAGGGAAAGACGAAAGGATGTGGGTTTTAAGGGAGAGGGTAAGGAGTCATTCCAATCCCGGGAGCCTTTAAATATGTCTGCTTGTGTCTGTGTATGTGTGGATGGATATGTGTGTGTGTGTGTGTGTGTGTGTGTGTGTGTGTGTGTGTGTGTGTGCGTGCGTGTGTGTGTGTGTGCGAGCGCGCGCGCGAGTGTACACCTATCCTTTTTTCCCCCTAAGGTAAGTCTTTCCGCTCCCGGGATTGGAATGACTCCTTACCCTCTCCCTTAAAACCCACATCCTTTCGTCTTTCCCTCTCCTTCCTGAAGAAGCAACCATCGGTTGCAAAAGCTAGTAATTCTGTGTGTGTGTTTGTGTGTTTTGTTCATTGTGCCTGTCTGCCGGCGCTTTCCCGCTTGGTAAGTCTTGGAATCTTTGTTTTAAATATATATAACCATGCCTTTACATGCTGCACACTGGATGTTTAGGCGTTACCTCACTGGAATGTAGTGGCACAAAAATTTTAATGGATGTTCATGACTGATTCTATGGGAACTTGCTGTATAATATTGTGCTTTCCAAAATACAGTAGAGCGTCGATTATCTGAAGTAATTGGGGGACATGGGTGTTCGGAAAACTGGTTTGTTCAGATAATCAAAGTGTACATGTTTATTTGCCAAAAAGTACTGTACAGTAAATTTATTGATAAAAACAGGCATCTCTTTTAGTATTACAAAGTAACATACAAAGGCGACTTCAGTAGGAATATGTAGTATGTGGCACAGTTTATTAAACAAAAATATATAAATATTACTTACGCATTTTGCATGAACAATACACACAGTGCACAAAATTAACATTTTAAAAAATCCTTTATTTTGGTCTGTCTAAGCAAGCCTACATGCTTATGAGCAGCTAAGTCACGTACTTTTTTCATTACAGATATCTGAAACTGGTCACTTTCATCTTGGGCTTCAAACCATCCATAATTGTCGACTTCCCCACCTTGTATTCATTGGATAAAGTGGTTGCAGATTCACCTTCTTCTAACCTTTTAATAATCTTGTAGTTGTCCCTCATAGAAAGGACAACACGTTTACGTTTAAGCATTTTGTATCGTCAAGTTCACTTCTTCACACAGCAGCACTCAAGTGGTCATAACAGAGAACAGAAGGTAACTGTTTGGACCGTGAGTAGCTGTTCTTGGGGGCGTGCAATCCTTCAAACTGCGTGGAGCGGCACGCCTTAACTCTAAGCTGGCGCAGCTGTTGCTGTGAACAGCTTTGATACTGCTGCTACTTCTGCTGCCAGTGCCAAGCTGACAGAAATGTGGTGATTGTTGAAACATAGTGACTGGCGGCTTGGCCGGTCAGCAGCACCTTGTGAAGGCCCCATTAGAAGCAATGTTCTGCCAGCGGTGGCCCAGTGTGGCAACTACTGTGAGAAACTTGGTGTGGGAGTGAGGGGGATGATGGAAGGCAGGGTGCAAGAGTAACAGGTGCGAGCGAGTACACAGTTCGGTTAAGCGGTCGTTCGGTTGACCGACGTATGGATAATCGACGCTCTTCTGTACATGTTAAAGCACGGGACTTATCACAGTATTTGAGACACTGTGGCACTTTTCAGATATGTGAATTCTTGCTAAATCACGCAACATTAAGGGCAGTAAAGGAGTGTCTAAGACAATGACGAGTCTCTGCCTGAGGAAAATTAAAATATATGGTATAGCGATACGCACATATACAGAAAGTGGTAGTATTGCACACACAATATATAAAAGAGCAATGCATTAGTGGAGCTGTCATTTGTACTCATACAATTCATGTGAAAAGGTGTCAGGTGTGATTATGGCTGCACAGTGGAATTAGCAGACTTCGAACATGGAATGGTAGTTTGAACTAGGTGCATCAGACATGCCATTTCAGAAATTGTAGGGAATTCAATATCCTGAGATCCACAGTGTCAAGAGGGTGACGAGATTACCAAATTTCAGGCATTACCTCTCACTAAGAACACCAGGCTGGCTGACAGGCTTCACTCAATGAGCGAGAGCAGTGATGTTTTTGTTAAGTTGTCAGTGCTAACATATAAGCAACACAGCATGAAATAATAGCATAAATCAATGTGGAACATACAACAAACATATCTGTTAGGACGGTGCAGTGAAATTTAGGGTTAATGACCTACAACAACAACCAATGTGAGTGCCTTTGCTAAAAGCACAACCTTGCCTGAAGCGCCTTTCCTGGGGTATTGACCAAATGGTTGGACCCTAAATGACTGGAAAACCATGGCCTGGTCAGATGAGTCTCAATTTCAGCTGGTAAGAGTAAATGGTAGGGTTTGAGTGTGGCACAGACCTTACGAAGCCATGGACTCAAATTGTCAATGTGGCACTATGCAGGTTGATGGTGGCTACATAACGTTGTGGGCTGTGTTTATATGGAATTGACTGGGTCCTCTGGTCCACAGAACCGATCACTGACTGGAAATGGTTAAGTTTGGGTACTTGGAGAACATTTTCAACCATTAATGGACTTCATGTACTTAAACAATGGAGTTCTTTTAGATGACAATATGCCGCGTCACCGGGCCACAATTGTTCGTGATTGTTTTGAAAAACATTCTGGACAATCTGAGTGAATGATCTGGCCATCCAGATCTTATGACACAGATCCCTTTAAACATTTATGCGACATAATCAAGAGATCAATTCATGCACAAAAACCTACTCCGCAGCATATTTGCAATTATGGATAGCTATAGACGCAGCATGGCTCAGTATTTCTGCAAGGGACTTCCGATGACTTGTTGAGTCCATGCCACATTGAGCTGCTGTACTATGTTGGGCAAAAGAAGGCCTGAACTCCCATGACTTTTGCCACATCAGTGTGTTGCTGAAATCTAGATATGAAAGAATAATAATTAAAAAAAAACAATGGGATTGCAACTGATCACTGTGTTCCTACTCTTCCTTATAATAATATACAATTACTATGCCCAATGTTTGTGTGCCAGATTATACTGTGGGTAAAAGGGAAAAAGATATATGTAATAGTCTGCACAAAACAAAAAGGAGAAAATACTTTAAGCTCATCAAAGAGGAAAATATTTTAAAAGTTTTCAATGGTGCTGAGCCACAGTCATGCAATATTGTTTGAAAGAATAAACTGCCATTTTACTGTATTTATCTGCTGTACTATCTAGGTTGCAGCTTTTATGCCATTATTGATTACAGTTCTAAAAGTGTACTTGATAATAGCATAAAAGTCCAAATCTAGATAGTGCATTAGAAGAAGATTTGTTTTATTGGGGCAATAATACAAATATTAGAAAATACTGAGCTTGTTCTCACACCGCATTTTGACCACTCACAGTAAATCCACTTGTTAAGGGGATGTGGACATCACGGCCTGTAATTTTTGCTAGTTTTTTAAAATTTAATAATTCAAAAACATTAGTAGATATTGGAATGAAACTTTACCCAAAGAATTAGTATACTACAACCTCCATGTGGAAAAAAAATTAAGAAAAGGGACACCTTGTGGAATGAATATCGATTTTAATCTTACGTACTGAATTACAGGTAAACTTTATTTTAGGTAGACTGTACTTCCATCCTATTCAAGACAAAAGGCCAAAACAAATTTTATTCTTCTGATAATTCACTTGCTGAAACAGTAAGCCGGAAATATTTACCAGTTTGTTGTTTTACGTATTTAAAAAAAAATGTTTTTTAGAAGGCAGTTTTTCTCCTGATAATTTAAGAACATATAACATGCTACAGCTTAATATTTAACACATTGTTGAATAATGTTGTTCACTGTGTAGATAAGCACTATATTATTTCTCACACCAAATTTTGTTTTCATAGCTTTAATATCGGGGTGAGAAAATGATGCCTAAGTATGCAACAACAGGAAACTGAAACTAAATATTTGCATGTCACTTTCTTCTCCATAATCTTGTTGATTCTGAGTGCCCTTCTCATCTTCTTTAGTTTTCATTTTTATTTTGGCCTCCTCTGTCATGCTTTCAGCAAATTCTTCAGCTTCAACGACACACTACCTGTCCACTCAAAGCAGCATGCTTTTCATGTTGTCATCAGTCTGCTCATGGGTCTTAATCTGCTCATTGCTTCATTAAAACAAATTATGGCCTCCATCACACCAAGAAAGTTGACTTGCCAACAAAAATGGTTTTGGCAAATGTTAGCATATGCAACTATTGAATGTTTCATTCAGATTCTGTGTTTTGCCGTGTAAGCATTTTTTCTGGGTGTAGAATCTGGAAGATATCTATGTATTGGCTTTAGTTCTACCATAACAGTTTCTGCCATGGGGTGTGCATGTGTACTGATTGCACACTTTTACTTGATTCTTCTGTGACTGGTGAAAGTCGGCTGACTTTGTACAGCTCTAGAATGTTTATGCATGTTGCCAGAAGTAGCTAAACAACAGTATCTTGCACCATAAAAATAAGTAGCAGTTGTGAATATAGTGTTAATCTGTGTGCGTTGTTGTGTGTAGTGATTATTAAATATTATTTACAAAAATGAGCTAAGAGGCTGTATTTGGTCCTTAAGTGACTCGCCACAAATTTCGTGTCAATTCTGAATCCAGTACATGTTTGTTTCTTGTATACACTATAAGGTCACTGCTTTGGGAAAAGGAGGTGAGGCTTGTCTCAGCAGCCAATGTGCTACGAGTCGATCGCAATCTTCCACTTCCAGTATCCTCTGCTCAGGGGCCAATAAAAACTGTGCAATCAATACATTTTTGTCCATTTGCTCCACACCTATTACACTTGCATTATGAGGAAGCCTCAGAGGCCATGCTGTGAATGCTCATCAGTGAATATTCTGTGAAACAGGGTTGCCCTGTGAATTTTTTGTCCTTTTAAAATATCAGTGCAATTGGAATAATGTTAAGGAAGACTTACAGTTTCGCACAGCAGGTGTTTGCAGAATTCTATGTGAATACAACAAATTTTACATATGGCAAACAATGTGCACAGTGCAGGAATGCATTGTAGAACATCAGCAGCATACTCTCCTCCTCCAACCTAGTAGGTCTGCTATTGCTGAACATTGTATTTCCACTGGTTACTTAATGAAATACAAAGAAATGAAAATTGTGGCCCATATGTCAAACTTTTGGAGCTCCGACATCAATGAATCAGTGGACAAATGACTGTCTGAGTCCCTTATTAATTGACACAGAAGTTGCCAGTTAAATTCTTCATAAAATCCCATCATAGAAAAACTTGGGCACATGGCACAGCGTACAGACTTGCAGACTAACTGTGCATGGCACAAACAATGCCAACTGGACACACCACACTTGTGCCAGTGGGGTCTTAAATATGTGAGAACAGTGCCTTTCCTGTCAGTATTCACCTCAAGTTGGCCAGAAGGCTCTACATCAAAATATTGTGTCAGAAAGTTGTAGACATCCAGCAGTTCTCCCGCAATTTTATGGAACAGAATCATTTCCTGGGAGCTTGTCCCAAGTTTTGCCCCCATTCCCTACTGCACTGTCCAACACACTCGAGTTTCACCATACGGTTTAGCAGCCCCACCACTACTAAAAACGTAATAGCCAACATGTAGGTAATGAATATATTGCACACCACGTCTATTGGTTGATCTACTCAAAGTAGGGACTGCCCCCTTGTTTTCCATACCACCACCGAAACTTTCAACATTTTGGTCACTTTTATATTTATTTAACTTACCAGCATAACCTTGGCAGTATTTTGTCAAGATAAGCTTAAGTATTGTGGAATGAGTGGGACAGTGCACAAATGGTTTAACTCATACTTAACTGGAAGAATGCAAAAGGCTGAAATTAACAGTACAGATAGTCTACAAAAACCAGCAGAGTCCTCTAGCTGGGGATGTATCAAGAATGGTGTCCCACAGGGTTCAGACTTCGGTCCCCTATTGTTCTTAATGCATATATGAATGACTTGCCACTCTGTATTCACGAAGATGCAAAGTTAGTTCTTTTTGCTAATGATACAAGTACAGTAATCACACCCAAGAAGCAAGAATCAGCTGAGGAAATTACAAATAATGTCTCAGAAAATTGTTAAGTGGTTTTCTGCAAATGAACTCTTACTAACTTTTGAGAAAACACAGTTAATACAATTCTTTATGGCAAATGGCACAACACCGTTGATAAATATAGACTATGAATGGAAATCTGTTGCTAAGGTAGAATAGATCTGCTGAAACGGTTAGGTTCAGCTACTTATGCTATTAGGGTTATTGCAAATTCTAGTGATAAACGTATCAGTAAATTAGCCTGCTATGTCTATTTTCATTCACTGCTTTCATATGGCATCATATTTTGGGGCAATTTGACATTAAGAGAGAAAGAATTCATTGCACAAAAGTGTGTTATCAGAATAGTAGCTGGAGCCTACCCAATATATATATATATATATATAAAACGTAATTGTTGGGTTCAAATTAATGATGATGTAAATAAAATAGAAAGAAACTTCCACATGGGAAAAATGTATTAAAAACAAAGATTCCAAGACTTACCAAGCGGGAAAGCACCGGCAGACAGGCACATGAACAAAACACACACACAGAATTACTAGCTTTCGCAACCAACAGTTGCTTCTTCAGGAAGGAGAGGGAAAGACGAAAGGATGTGGGTTTTAAGGGAGAGGGTAAGGAGTCATTCCAGTCCCGGGAGCGGAAAGACTTAGCTTAGGGGAAAAAAAGGACGTGTATACTCGCACACACACACACACACACACACACACACACACACATATCCATCCGCACATACACAGAAACAAGCAGACACATTTAAAGGCAAAGAGTGAGGGCAGAGATGTCAGTCGAGGCGGAAGTACAGAGGCAAAGAAGTTGTTGAAAGACAGGTGAGGTATGAGCGGCGGCAACTTGAAATTAGCGGAGGTTGAGGCCTGGCGGATATCGAGAAGAGAGGATATACTGAAGAGCGAGTTCCCATCTCCGGAGTTCGGATAGGTTGGTGTTGGTGGGAAGTATCCAGATAACTCGGACGGTATAACACTGTGCCAAGATGTGCTGGCCGTGCATCAAGGCATGTTTAGCCACAGGGTGATCCTCATTACCAACAAACACTGTCTGCCTGTGTCCATTCATGCGAATGGACAGTTTGTTGCTGGTCATTCCCACATAGAAAGCGTCACAGTGCAGGCAGGTCAGTTGGTAAATCAAGTGGGTGCTTTCACACGTGGCTCTCCCTTTGATCGTGTACACCTTCCGGGTTACAGGACTGGAGTAGGTGGTGGTGGGAGGGTGCATAGGACAGGTTTTACACCGGGGGCGGTTACAAGGGTAGGAGCCAGAGGGTAGGGAAGGTGGTTTGGGGATTTCATAGGGATGAACCAAGAGGTTACGAAGGTTAGGTGGACGGCGGAAAGACACTCTTGGTGGAGTGGGGAGGATTTCATGAAGGATGGATCTCATTTCGGGGTATGATTTTAGGAAGTCGTATCCCTGCTGGAGAGCCACATTCAAGGTCTGATCCAGTCCCGGGAAGTATTTTGTCACAAATGGGGCACTTTTGGGGTTCTTCTGTCAGAGAGTCTGGGTTTGAGGGGATGAGGAAGTGGCTCTGGTTATCTGCTTTTGTACCAGGTTGGGAGGGTAGTTGCGGGATGCGAAAGCTGTTTTCAGGTTGTAGGTGTAATGGTCGAGGGATTCAGGACTGGAGCAGATTCGTTTGCCACGAAGGCCTAGGCTGTAGGGAAGGGACCGTTTGATATGGAATGGGTGGCAGCTGTCATAATGGAGGTATTGTTGCTTGTTGGTGGGTTTGATGTGGACGGATGTGTGGAGCTGGCCATTGGACAGATGAAGGTCAACGTCTAGGAAAGTGGCATGGGATTTGGAGTAGGACCAGGTGAATCTGATGGAACCAAAGGAGTTGAGGTTGGAGAGGAAATTCTGGAGTTGTTCTTCACTGTGAGTCCAGATCATGAAGATGTCAACAATAAATCTGTACCAAACTTTGGGTTGGCAGGCTTGGGTAACCAAGAAGGCTTCCTCTAAGCGACCCATAAATA
The DNA here is from genome assembly GCF_023897955.1 of Schistocerca gregaria. Classification (NCBI taxonomy): domain Eukaryota; kingdom Metazoa; phylum Arthropoda; class Insecta; order Orthoptera; family Acrididae; genus Schistocerca; species Schistocerca gregaria. Next base: position 414,901,734 of record NC_064921.1, on the reverse strand, counting down.
GGTTGGCATATGAGGGGGCCATCCTGGTACCCATGGCTGTTCCCTTTAATTGTTGGTATGTCAGGCCTTCAAAAGTGAAGAAGTTGTGGGTCAGGATGAAGCTGGCTAAGGTGACGAGGAAAGAGGTTTTAGGTAGGGTGGCAGGTGATATTCACTATTCTGGATCTCACTTTGGCACAGATAGAGGTGAATTATGCTGCCACAAAATTATTTGGTCATTTGACAAATAGTATTAAAAGTCTGATAGATAGCCAACCAACATTTAAAAGCAAATTAAAAGCTGAATGACAATTCCTTCTAATCAATAGATGAATTCTTAGATATGAAGTAGTAACGCTAAAAAAAATTATTTTGTGTGAAGAAAACTTATGTTAAAGTAACACGTTTCACATCTTTATGAAATGTCATATTCATGATCTATGGAACAAGGATTAATGTATGTATGTACCGAAGAATGGGAGACAACCCGTCGGCTTTGACCAATGACGTCAGAAATTTCCATGGATGATTTATCACACAGATTTAACAGCAAAGACCAATGTTCGTAAACAAAGGAGTGCAGGAGAGAGAAAACAGTTGGTAGACATATGCCAGATGCATTAATATTTCGAACATAATGTTAAGGATATCGCTTGCTTGAGTCCTTGTACTTCTGAGCTGCAGTACAGAATACAAATTTAACATACATCAATTTCTTCGTTTTCATTAGCATTGGTATCCAGTTCTTCAGTTGACCTATATAGGTCAACTGAAGTATGGGATACAAATTTTACAGTTGTTGCTTTTTTGGCCTCTGTTACCACTAACATTCTGTTCTTACGTAGATATTATTACTAGCGAAGGCGGAAAGACCTACATACATAAATTTTGTACCCTGTACATCAGTTAACCTATATAGGTCACTTCCATATGAATAAATCTTGGATACGATGAACAGATACAATTAGCAGGAGCATATGTTCCCCACACTCTCGACATCGAACATAATCAGAAAAAGACCAGACATTTACAATAATCGAATGGTTGCCATCATGTCTACACCAAAAGCTTGCTCTAAGTCTTCCATATTCATGGGACAAGATATATCCATAGCTCCAAATGAAAATGAAAAACTATTCTTCCAAATTATCTCAAACTCACTAAGAATGAAATAAAGTACCAAATGAATTGGAAAGAACCAGTTATTTAAACCAATTCAAACGAAAAAAATCTTATGCAATGTCTAGAACTAGCATTTAAAAACAAATTTATTTCAATTTACAATGATGGCGCATCCACAGCAGACAACCGATTTATTATCTATGTCTCAAAAGTAAATACATTAATATCTATGAGTTACCTATGATGTTACTGGTGAAAGCTGACGGTTTGTATCCTGTTCTTCAGTTGACCCGCCAATTCCCAACTAAACCATTCCATTCCAACCAAACCTAGATCTCAGGCTACACCACAGATCAGTCAGTCACCACAGAAGGATTTTTACATTGAACCTATGTCAACAGTTTCATGCTATTTTACCAGTCAGTAAGGTAATGAAAGGTTTGGAAGTCTATGTCATCCATACTTTACAAGCCACGATGATAACTTTGTAGACAGCACTTGCCATTGCACGAACAGTTAGGGATCAAGGTACAGTAGTTTGTAGGCGCGGGAGGGGGACAAAGGGACAAACTTGGTGGTGGTGGTGGTGGTGGTGGTGGTGGGTTACCAACTTTTAAACTATTTCTTGACAGAAAAACACCTGACTCCACTATATTTTTTGGGGGGGAAGGGTCTTCCTTACCACTGGGTATAGGTGCTTTCTTAGGGCTTGCTCATTTTTGTTTTGTCAGGCAAAATACTTGAAATAATGCTTGTAATAACTTGAAAACTGCTGTTATCTACCTTTATAACTAATGTATGTAGCAAAATAAGGGGTGATTTTTTCCACCGTGTACAAAATCTAGGGACTGATTGATGAGAGTATATGGAACAGAAAAGGTCGATTGAACTAATGTCCAGAAATGCATGGTTTCCATGCTAGGGACCATTCATTCAATCATACTTTGTCACAGAGACTGCGGTCTATTATGCACTGTACCATGCAACCACAGTTACAGTGGGCATGGTTTCTCATACACCATGCCCTACTGCCCTCTCCTGCCATAGTAATTGGTAATATTGTGTCTGATTCACTTCTCTTGCTGACACACCTTGTAGTGGCAGTGACACAGCATTGTACGCAATGGTTTTGTGTTCAAACTGAGAGCCTGCCGACATGGTGTTTACTTACAGAAAGGCAAATGGCAACAGGTGTCGGGCAGCAAGATTGTATCAGGAGACCTATCCTCGCCAACAACCACGACAGCATTGAATGTTCGCAGCAGTGTTTTGCCATTTATCTGAGACAGGGACATTTCAGGAAGCAAAAAATCATGAAGGATGTACCTGAAATGTTCGGACAACAGACTTCGAGGAAAGCATGATTAACAGTGTGGAAGGCAACCGCCGTATCAGTACCAGGCAGTTGACCCGCCAGTACAGGTAAGCCAGACAACCATGTGGGACATTCTCCCATGACAATTGTTACTACCTCTATCACTTACAGCATGTGTGGTCCATTTCTCTCTGTTTTGGCCCGATAACTCCATTTTATGGTTCATGCAGGTGGAATCAAGTTTTGGTTGTACTGAAATTATGGCCGATACCATGAAATTCGCACTCAAAAGCCAATTGGACCACTGTTTCATGGCAGAGGTACAAGACATTGTCACTGCATCCCTGGCAGCAGATTTCTATGAGAAACTCATGCGGAAACTAATACGGAGAGTCGCTGCTTCGCAGGGAGATTGAAATTGCCAAGTTCTTAGGCAAGAAGACATCAGTGATTGTAAACAATCACAAATCTGAGGCATCTACACAGTAAAGTGGACACCACCACTGTGCCAGACAACTAACACTACTCTCTCGCTAATCCGGCCCTCAGTAGTCCGGTGTCTCAGTAATCCAGCGCACATCCAAAAATACTTACACAATGAATTGTCGTGTGCAACAATGCTTAGTTAATTAAACAATGCTTTATACACTTTATTTTAAATTGTAGCTTTCTTTACAGTTCGAAATCATGTCTTATAGACGGAAACACGTTACTCGAAATTTTAGATAAGTTAAATCAAGGTTCTTCACAGAAAGCCATTACTGCTGATTTCAATGTTGGACGAGCAACTATTTATGACATCAAAAAGAAAGAAGATGTTATGCGACAGTACTCGAGACAAATGGATTGAGAGTTGGGAAAATGGAAGGTTATGCGACAGAATGAGAATAAAGAAGTGGACGTAGCTGTTTATAGATGGTTCATACAAGAACGCAGTAAAGGAATTCAAGTCAGTGACCCGAATATAAAGGAAAATGCAGCTGAATCTAACAAACAACTTGGCAGTAGTAACTTGTTTGCAGTGAGCGAAGGTTAGCTATCAAACTGGAAAAAACGTCATGATTTTCGGCAGCTGACAGTCACCGGGGAAAGTTGCTCAGCTAACGATAAGGATGCTGATGAGTAAGCAAGATACAGAAGATAACAGAGGAAGAAGATTTAAATGCTGCTGCTTTGTGTAATGCTGATGAAACAGGACTCTTTTAACAAGATGCTTTCTTCAAAAACATTAGCTGCCAAAAACCAGAAGAAAGCTCGTGGTTACAAGCAACAGAAACAGCGTGTAACATTAATGGCGTGTTGTAATGCACATGAGAGTCATAAACAATCGCTTAGGGTGACTGGAAAATCCCAACATCCACATTGTTTTCAAGACACGGACATAAATACTCTACCAGTGCAGTGAGAGAAAAGAGCTAAAGAAGAAAAAGCTTTCACTGAAAGCTATCCTTATAATTGCCAATGCTCCCAGTCATCCTTCAGATGTTTCTCTAAAGTCCGATGGTATACAAGCACTCTTTCTCCCACCCAGTGTGACAGCCCTAATTCAGCCCATGAACCAGGGAATTTTGGAATCAAATGAACATACATTACTGACATTCACTTTTTGTCTTCTTGCTGAATGAAAGTGAAAACGACTCTATCGAGACTATGCTGAAGGCGTGGAAAGCATGCATGTTTTCCATGCAGCCAAACCATGGGATAAAGTGGAGAGTGCTATCACAATGAAGAGCTAAAGAAAATTGTGGCCATCCACTGATACCGAGTTGTATCCAGTACTTAGTGACAGTGATGAGCCAGTCAGTTCAGAATTATCAATTACTTTGTAGTTGTTGTTCCACAACCTTCCAGGAGAAGAAGAAATTGATGAAGAAGACATTACTACATGGCGGAATGAGGAAAACTGTGATATGGACCAAACTTTAACAGATGAAGAAATAATGAAAAGCGTGCAAGAAAGTAATGAAGAAAAGGACACAGGAGGAGAGAGCATGAAGATTTCTCACAATACTGGTGCTGAAGCTGCCAATGTCTTCCTGAAATACATTATGCAACAACCAGATACATGTAGTAATGCTCATAAAGCGGTTGCATGATAAAGCATGCCACCACCGCATATCATCATTGCAGCAGTTAAAAATTAGGGATATGTTTCATAGTGAGTGATACGACTCCGTAATTATGTACAGTATACACTAAGGACTAAGTTTTCTTTGAAAATTAATATATTTTTGGATTTAATAAAGTATATACTCTATGTTTTAAAATTGTATCCTTTGGTTTAATAAAGTACAGTACACTATATTCCCTATGTTTTCAAAATAAATGAATAAAATAAATTTCAGACACTCAATAACCCGGCTTTTCCACTAAACTGGCACCCGTATGTGCCAAGAATGGCCGGATTAGCGAGAGTCTTGCGTATTTAGTACACTGTGGAGCAGTATATTACCACCGCAAATTAAGGAAATAGTGGCATCACAAACTAACATGCCATTGGACATGGTGGCAGAGTTGGCAGATCGCATACTGTAAGCTATCACACCACTGCAGATTAGCGCAGTCACGGCACAAAGCAGCAGTGCAACAGTCTCAACTACAGTCACGCATGCTGATTACAACTTGCTCATGGATAAAGCAAACATGTTGTACTTGTAGATCAGCCCAATTGCTGTTTTGAGGCAGCACTGGAGACGACAGAAGGCATTACTGCAGGCATTCGCCAGCCACTTTGGTGAAGTGAATGTGGTGTTGCAAGGCAGTTCCAGATATCTCAGACTGGTTGTTGAAGTGTTGCACAATGAAGACCTGCATCGATATCATTACATGTTAACTCAACATCAGCAGCCAGATCGCATTCGACAAGTATAGTCTTGTGACTAGCTTTTGCTCCAAGTGGATGATAGCCAATATTTTATAAATAACGTGATATGGAATGATGAATTTAGCTTCACTCGTGAAGGTATTTTCAACCTCTACAATAGCCATTAGTGATCAGAACACAACTCACATGTTACCTGTGAACATGGCTTTCAGGTGTGGTTTTGGCATAAACCTGTGGGCTGGAATTGTCGAAGGGTGCTTTTGGGCCCTTACCTATCAGGAGACAAGTTGAATGCATCCATGTGTCATATATTTCTTTGCAGTACTTGGCCTGACACATTATAAAATATTCCTGCCACCTCCTTCCTCTCTTCCTTATTCCTAGGCAGTAAGCCTATTGCCTCCCTCTGAGCCACTAGCTACCCACCACAACTTCTTCCTGCCTCCCACTTCTCTTCCCCTCTATCCACCCCACCAAACACAACCCCCATCCCACCCTAGTCCACCTGTCAAAATGGTCTCAACATTTTTCGTCCAGTTGGCACAATTTAAGTGTGTGTGTGTGTGTGTGTGTGTGTGTTCAATATCAACTAGCGAGATGGGTTTGACAGACTGTTTCCCTATCACAAATGGGTTCATCAGCAACAGTGCACTTTTACCTTTTTAAGTTTGTGTGTGTGTGTGTGTGTGTGTGTGTGTGTGTGTGTGTGTGTGTGTGAGTGAGTGAGTGAGTGAGTGAGTGTGTGTGTGTGTGTGTGTGTGTGTGTGTTCAATTTCAACTTGCGAGATGGGTTTGACAGACTGTTTCCCTATCACAAATGGGTTCATCAACAACAGTGTACTTTTACCTTTTGCCTTCGCAGCCACTCTGCCAATTAGATACTAATGTCATTTTGGAATTTTCAATCAAACAAGATTGCTTAAAGTCATCTGGATAACAGAGAAGCAGTACAGTGACAATGCTCCTCCAGCTCTTACACCTGACAAACTTCAATTGTATGTCATCTGCTTCAAGGATACGCAAGAGTGTGGAGATGTCTATGGAGCCCTGATTTGTGTAGCTACTGCACAATATTATATCTTCAGGCAAAATCTAAGGCTTTAATGAGGTCAGAAAATGTACCTATTAAGGTATGTTGCATAGGAATGTCAGCTGTGTACGGGGTTCCAGCAAGGTTATGTTGCTGACGGTGAAATAATAGCTCCTGAGTCCACATGTTCACTATTTGATGTCAAGTTTTTCCTGCAATAATAGTTAAAAAGGCATTATGACAGCTACGGACACATTCATGGCATTTCCTCTTCCCTTATACTCTTGTAGAGTTAAAATACTTTCTTTCCACAAATTAAGAAAGCTTCATGTCAGTGGACTGTCATCAAAAAGGTTAAGGATTTCTTTAGGTCTGTTTTGAAGACACCAGAACTCAACCGGTTCCGAACAAGGCATGGAAATTGTCACTACTGGAAGTATAAATGTGGCATGGTTGATAGACCTGACTGTGACTGTGGCCACAACAAATAGACACTACGGCACATCGGTACTGAATGCCCTTTAAGGAAATTCCAAGACCTTCATTTGCTTAAGGGAGAAGCTACCGCCTGGCTGAAAGGACTCAACATCCATATTTGAGCAGTACAGTAATGCCAACTACATGGTTACCTTACAGAATTATACGTCACTTATTATTTTATTCTATGTGACTTGATATTATATACATTGTCGTTACCAGCATTTTCTTATAATCGGTATGTACTCTATATACATCATTTATCTCAAAATGTGCCAGATGTAGTCTGATGCTGTACTGCTGATGTAATCTGATGATGTATTTAAAACCATACGAAATAATAATAATAATAATAATAATAATAATAATCTCTGCGTAACTACTGCACCCTACAGCCACTCAAGCCCGCTTACTGTAATCAAGCCTTGTATCTTTACATGACTTTTACCTCACAAATTGCCTTCCATTACCAAACCGACAATTCATTGATACCTCACGACATGTCCTATCAACTGACATTGTCATTCAGCCAAATTATGTCATAAATTTCTTTTCTCCTGAAATCAATTTTGTACTGCCTCATTAGTTGTCCAATCTGTCTGCCTTATCTTCAGTTTTCTTTCATAACATAAGTTTCAAAAGCTTCTCATCCCTTCTTTTCCGAACAGCTTATCGTCTGTATTTCAGTTCCGCACAGAGCTCCATTCTACACAAATGCCTTCCTGAAAAGATTAAATACTTTTCTTGCTCTAGCAAGCCTGCACTTAATATCCTCTCTACTTTGATCGTTGTCAGTAATCTTGCAATTAAATAGCAATCCTCATATATTATTAGTACCTCATTCCCTAATGTAATTCCTTCAGATCACCTGATTTAATCTGACTACTTTTTCTCTCCAGTGTTGTAATTTTTGTGCTCTTCATCTTATAACCTATTTTCAAGACATTATCCATTCCTTTCAACTGATCTTCTGCCTGAACTACAATTCCTGTTCCAAATTTCTTCTTGCTTTCTGATATTACTTGTTCAATGTGACACTGGGGTATGCTACGACCCTGTCTCCTTCCCTTCTCAATTACTGCTTCTCTTTCTTTCATGTTCTTCAATTCTTAACAGAGTCTGGTGTTCTGAACAAGTTGTAGATAACTTCATGTATTTTATCCATGCTACTTTCAGAATTTGAAGGAGTGAGTTCCAATCAACAGTCAGAAGATTTCTCTTAATCAAAAAATTCCATAAGCATAGGTTTGCTCATCTTCCACCAATCTTCTAAGGTAAGTTGCAGGGTTAACACTAACTTGCATGTTCTTAATTTCTCCGGAATCCAAATTGATCTTTTCTGAGATCAGCTTCTATATGTCTTCCCATTTTTCTGTGAATAATTTGTGTAATACTAACCTGATAGTTTGATAATATCTCAACTAAGGCATCTAATTTTAAAAATATGTCAGGAACAACAGCAATCCACTAGCACCCCCAACAAATGAAGACATTAATGGAACCCCAGCTACATGCAGTACCTCCCAAATACACTCTAGGAATGTAAGCATTGTGCCACGCAATCTATAAAGTTGGTTACACCAATTACAACAATGATTTTCTGCTAAAGTGAAGCAGATCCATACCTGTGTGCTTACGGTGCTCCACTGACAACTGCAGCAGAATTCATGTAATTTCCAAATGTGAATTGTATGTATAAATTTTTATGCCATATGAAATATAAAATTACTTGTGATGATGTTAATCAGCCTCAACCAAAGGAAATTAATTTATTATATCTCTTGCCTGAGATGAACCTGGAATTGAAAGCTGAAGTCAGATAAAGAAGTGAAAAGTCTACTAAAGAGGAAACAGCAGTCTCATTTACATTTCATAGTTCTTTCTTAGAAGGGTCCATAATAGTAGAAGACTGGAACTGAACAACACAATAGTTTAATTAAGAAGCTAATGGGAGAAATATAAAATTTGGCCGTGAGGAAAAAATAGTGAGTACTACTTATTCTAAAACAACTGTGAATGCACTGTGTAATTTAGAGTAGTTTTGTGAAATGAACATGGACATACAAATTGTAAGCTCTCTATTTTGTTGCACAATATAATGAACTCCAGTATTTCAGTCTTCCTAATTCTGTAAAGAAAACTTCCCTCCTACACCCCGAACTACGATTCTTTCACATTATTTTTCAGTTTTCAGAACAGTAAAACTATCTGGACGGGTTTGAACAAGGTAGACAAATTGAAACAACAATAAGCATTTTTTCCCTATTGGAATGAAAGGTGCTGAATAACACCATTGGACATCATATGATGGTCGACGACCATTATAAGGAGATAGCAGTTCAGTGAGGAGGGCGCTCAGCAGAGAAAATGAGATTGTTGGTCTTGTCAACATATAGAGATGTGGGAGTCCAAAAACTAGTTGTCATTAGTAATCCAAAAGTGTAGTGAAGGCCAAAAATAAACATTTATATAAGTGATGAGTACTACCTACTGTACAAAAACATTGAAAAAGGGTTTCAACTCAGGGTCATAGTAGGTCATTAGTTCCTTACAATTTAACAGTAAGTCTCACAGTTGTGATAGTGTGGGAAATTTAACAGATAATCATACCTAACCATGTAACTTTGCCTGAGGGATAATATTTTGTTAGAAGAGTTGTATTAAACCAGTCAACCTACATTTGAGAAAAATCTGTTCAGCTGTGTGCCACTATTATATATCAAACATCTCCATACAAAACTCCCAAAGGAATGAACACATGTCACACTGGTAAACAGACAGCTTTATTATATTCTACACTGAATATCTGGTGACAATGTGCGACATCAGTATACTTTCATTCACTAACACACAGTTCAAACACAAAGGCATACTTAACTTAGGCGGAAGTAATTAGGGGGAGGGGGCGGGCAAGATCAATCATGGCGTACCTGCAACAACCTGCCAACAGAAGCAGCAGGACATCATAATATTTACACAGGCAGCTTTTGTGCTGGAATGTTGACATGGCTGCACGGAATATGTAACATGTGATATGCATGGCTTATTACAAGTTAACACTGGACATTTTAATAACAGCACACCAGTTAGAAATTTAATGAATAATGAGAGAGAGGTACACTACTTTGATGACATGAGAAAGGAAAAGTTGGGTACTTCCTACCTCTCATAAAGTCAAACAATGAAACAGTCATCAATGTTATGCTTTGAGAGAATGGTAGCAGACAGTGGTAGGTTCACATGCTACTGGGCGGAAGGTGAAAGAGGGAGCAAGCCGTGCATCTTAGCACCAGGTATGAGATGCTGCCCAGTGTTGTTGATAACTCTGAGCCAGCATGGGATGCCTCTCCTGTTGGGCCAGCAGTCGATTTTTTTTCCCAGTCTGAACAAGTACAGAGTGTGGGTATGCTAACCATTGGGAGCTCCAATGTTAGGCAGGTGATGGAGCCCCTCAGGGAGATAGCAGGCAAGGTGGGAAAGAATTCAAGTGTGCATTTGGTGCGTTTGCTGGGTGGTCTCATCTGTGATGTGGAGGAGGCCCTGCTGGCAGCTATTGAGTGCACTGGGTGCAACCAGCTGCATGTAGTGGCAAATGTCGGCACAAATGACGCCTGCCGCTTGGGTTCTGAAGCCATCCTTGTCTCCTTTTGGCTGCTGGCTGATTGGGTGAAGGCAACTAGCCTTGCAGGCTAAGCTGTCTATTTGTAGCATCGTACCCAGGGTTGATTGCGGTCCTCCCGTTTGGAGCAGGGTGGAAGATCCAAACCAGAGGCTCAGACAACTCTGCAACGGTATCAGATGCAACTTCCTCGACCTTTGCTATCAGGTGCAGAATTGTAGGGTCCCCTTAATAGGTCAGGCATGAAAACTACATGCAGGAAGCAGCTACTAGGGTAGTGGAGTACGTGTGGCATGCATATGGACGATTTGCCTGTTAAATCAGTCACAATTACCTCAGTGAATCTTGGTTCTCACAGATCAGAGATAGAAAAGATTAATATTAATTTATTAAACTACAGGAGCATACAAGGAAAGGTCCCAGACTTAGTATCACTTACTGAAGGTTATAACACACAGACAGTATAGGGAACAGAAAGATGGTTGAAACGAGACATCAATGACAATGAAATCCAAAGTTCAGGTTGGAATGTTTATTGTAAGGATAGGTTAGTTGCCAATGGTGGCGAGTATCAAAGAACGGTCAAAAATGGTGGTCAGATGCTTTTATAGACCACCTGAGTCAGGATCTGTAGTTGTAGAGCACTTCAGACAGAACTTGTAGAATATCATTAGTAATTTTCCCCATCATGCCGTTGTAATAGAGGGTGACTTCAACGTGCCAGGAATGGATTGGGAGTGTTACGCCACCAAAACAGGTGCTAGAGACAGGGAATCATGTGGCATTGTCTTGGATGTCTTGTCCGAATATTACCTTGAGCAGATAGAGAACCAATTTGTGAGGGTAATGTCTTAGACCTCCTGGCAACAAACAGACCTGAACTTATCAAATCAGTTAATGTAGAGGAAGGTATCAGTGGTCATAAGGCTGTGACAGGTCCTACAAGGAATGTTATGAAAGGTAGGAAGATATATTTGCTCAGGATGGGTGCCAGGATACAAATTTCAGAATACCTCAGCAGTCAGCATCAAACATTTGGTGATGAGGACGAAGATGCAGAGAACAAATGGAAAAAATTCAAAGGCATCATTCAATAAGCCCAAGACAAGTATGTAAGATTTTAAGGGATGGGAAAGATCCACCATGATTTAACAGCCCTGTTAGAAAAGTGCTACAAAAACAAAGAGCACTTCATATCGGATTCAAGAGAAGTAAAACCCTAGCTGACAAACAAAAGCTGAATGAAGCGAAAATAAGCGTAAGGAGAGCAATGAGAGAATTGTTCAATGATTTTGAAAGTAAGACGACATCTGCCGACCTGAGTAAAACCCCTAAGAGATTTTGGTGATATGTAAAATCAGTAAATGGGTCAAAATCATCTATTCATTCTCTCAGCGACCACACCGGCATCGAAATGGAACATACCAGAGAGAAGGCCAAAATACTGAATTCGGTCTTCCAAAGTTGTTTTAGTGCGGAAGACCGTAACACTGACCTTCCTTTCAATCATCGTATGAACATCAAAATGGCAGATATTGAGACAACCAATTGCAGAATTGAAAAGCAGCTACAAGCTCTTAGTACTAAGCTATAGAACGTGCTCCCCCTCTAGCAGTAATTTATTGTAGATCACTTGAGCAACAAAAGGTACCTAACAACTGGAAATTAGTGCAGGTCATTCCCATTTTTAAGAAAGGCTGTAAGACAGATCCACACAATTATAGGTCCATATAATTGATGCCATTCTGTTGTAGGATTATGGAACATGTTTTATGCTAAAGAATTATGACTTTTTGGAAAATGAAAATCTTTTCAATAGCTTCCTTTATGACACTATCCCAAAATCCTTTCGTCCTCATAATGACAGATGTTTCGTCGAATACAATTCGGTGTCCATTTTCAAAGGTGTGTTCTGCTATGGCTGATGATCAGATGAGATGTCTATAAGATTCTATATAAAGATTATGCAAAATCTTTTCTATAAAAGTCAACATGGATTCCGCAAACAGAGATTTTGAGAAACTCAGCTCGCTCTATTCCTCCACGAGATCCACAGTACAGTGGGGATCAGGTTTATGCTGTGTTCCTTGATTTCACTAAGGCATTTTACACTGTCTGGCAATGCCATTTAATGAAAAAAAATAGAAGCTTACAGAGTATCGGAGCAGGTCTGTGATTGAATTCAAGTCTTTCTTGCAGATAGAACTCAACACGTCATAGTTAACGGAACTAAATCAACAGATGTGAAGATAATATCCGGAGGACCACTGGGAAGTGTGATAGGACTGTTGCTGTTTACAATATGAATAAATTATCTAGTAGAAAACGTCAGATGCTCTTTGAGGCTATCCGCAGATGATGCAGTTGTCTATACCAAAGTAGCAACACCAGAAGACAGTAAGAATTTGCAGAAGACTTGCAGAGACTTTAATGGTGCAGGCTCTGGCAGTTGACCCTGAACATAAAGAAATGTAACATATTGCGCATACGTAGAAAAAGAAATCCACTACTGCACAGCTACACTATTGATAAACAACTTGATACAGCGTCTGCTGTAAAATATCCAGCCGTAACTAACCAGAGCGACCTTGAGTGGAATGAACATTTAAAACAAACAGTTGGTAAAGCAGACTCAGATTCAGATTCATTGGAAGAATATTAAGGAAATGTAACTCATTCATGAAAGAATTGGCTTACAATGCACTTGATCACCCAATTCTTGAGTATTATTCATCTATCTTGGATCCCTACTAGGTAGGACTGATAGACGAGATAGGGAAGATCCAACGAAGAGCGACGCATTTCATCATGGGATGGGGGGTTGGGTGAGAGGGCGTTACGGAGATGCTAAACAAACTCCCTTGGCAGTTGTTACAAGAGAGGTGTTGTGCGTCACAGAGAATTTACTATTCTAATTTTGGGACAGCAATTTTCAGGAGGAGTCGGACAACATGTTACTTCACCCCACACACATCTCACGTATTGATTACAAGGAGAAAATTCGAGAAATTAGAGCCAATACTGAGGCTTTCCGAAAATCATTCTTCTCATGCAGTATTTGCGAGTGGAACAGGGTTGGACAGATCAGATAGTGGTACCAAAAGAACCCTCCGCCACACAACATTACGTGGTTTGTGGAGTATTAGGATGATGTAGATGAACGAGTGGTTATTGCAATTAACTGTAATAGTCTTTCTATTTCTGCAATTTCTGTACTGATAATGGGGTTGACATGGAGTGTGAGTTCAACCTCATAGGTTCAGCCCAGAGCAGCCACCTGCCCCTCCCCCCCCCCCCTCCTTCCCCCCACCCAATATTTCACCACCACATCTAGATTTGGACTGGAAGGACTGTATCAATATTTTCCGTCAAAGGCACAAAGGAGATGCAGTTTAGTCCATTAACTAAACAAGAACCATCATGTATGAATGCATGGTTTTGCGGCGACATGAATTAATAAAACTTTCAGCCGTGTCAGGTGATTAAACTCCCATGAGCTTTCGACCAAGCTCTCCAGTCATTGTCAACTGGTAAGAATGACTGCTGTGTCACTGTGGCAGCGTCATTATATAGCCACACTGGTGGCAGAGACGTCACAAGTGCTTTCTTCCTGGTCGTGTATGGTAATGTTTTCCTCCTGCGTCTCGTGTCTATTGTAACCTCGCGATGGCTGGGACTCAGGGTGTGCTGAGCTGCAACCGACATCCTTGTTGATGGTGTTTTCAGAGGTTTTTATTTCAATAGCTTCCTTTATGACACTATCCCAAAATCCTTTCGTCCTCATAATGACAGATGTTTCGTCGAATACAATTCGGTGTCCATTTTCAAAGGTGTGTTCTGCTATGGCTGATTTTTCTGGAGAGCATATGTATAAGCACCTCTCGTGTTCTGTCCGGTGTTGCTCCACATTGCGTACTGTTTGGCCGACATAGTAACAGTCACACTGACATGGTATCTTGTACACCCCAGGTGTTCTAAGCCCTCAGTCATCAATCACAGGCCTCATGAGCTGTTGAATTTTTGCAGGGGGCCTGAACACCGATGAAATGTTATATCTCTTCAGGAGCCAGCTAATCTTTCTCGACACTGTACCACAGAAAGACAAAAACACAAGTTTCTTGCTTTCTTCTTCGGTGGTGTTCTCTACTCTGTTGGTGTTTCTTGCGTGTCACACCAGGTATAGCCTGTGACACCTGTCCGTGGCTGTACCGGTTTTCCCGGAAGACTTTTCGGAGATGTCTCAGTTCTAGTGGCAAACTTTCAGCGTCTGAGATGACTTTAGCATGATGGAGGAGGCTTTTCAGAACACCACGTTTTTGTGCCGGATGGTGGTGGCTGAGAGCGTGCAGATACTGATCTGTGTGTGTTGGGTTTCCTGTAACCCCTGTGGCTGAGGTGCCGATTGGTTTTCCGTCAAACGAGGACGTTAAGGAAAGGCAATGTACCATTTGTCCGACTTCCATCGTAAACTTGATATGGCCGTGAATGCTGTTCAGGTGTTCTAAGAATTCCCCCAGTTTTTCACGACCAGGGGGCCAGATGATAAAAGTATAATTGACATAATGGTAAAAGCAACTTGACTTAGCTGGAGCTGTGTCCAAGGCGATGTCTTCAAATTTTTTCCATAAAAAGGTTGGCTAAGGATGGAGCTAATGGACTTCCCATAGCCATGCCGTCTAACTGGTCGAAATATTGGCCGCCATGTAGGAAACACGACGATGCTGTGTGTTTAAATAGTCCCACAATTGTGGTATCAAATAACTGGGAGAGGAGATCCATATAGTATTGGACCGCTACACATGTAAACAGGGAGATCACATCAAAACTAACCATTATATCTCCTTGACTAAGATGCAGTTGTTTAATTCTGTTGATAAAGTCGTCGGTATTCTTGATGTGATGCACACGAACCACACGTGGTGCAAGGAGACTGGCCAGGTGTGTTGCCAATCTGTAGGTGGGTGACCCAATGGTGTTCATAATGAGATGAAGAGGGGAATCCAGTTTGTGGATTTTTGGTAAAGTGTTGGTGGTCTCAGCGCCTGAGGAAGGAGATTCTTAATAACTTTCTTCCAGTGTTGACTGTTTTAGAAGCTCTGATGTCTTCCTCATTATTCTTGAAGTCGTGTCCCTTGACATTTTCCGGTACATATCCTCTTCAAGAATGAACTGAATTTTGGCATCATAGTTGGCTTTATTCAGAAAGATGGATGCATTACCCTTGTCAGCTGGCAGAGCAACAATGAGAGGGTCGTTGTGGAGTGCCTGAAGACCATGGTGTTCAGCCCTAATCAAGTTAGATCTTGGTGGTTTAGATTTTAAATGATACAACACGTTTCATGGCGAATTTCGTCTGCACTCTCACTAGGCATCTTGCAGATTGCTTGTTCAACTCCACTTATAATATCACAGATAGGATGCTCCGAGGCACTGGTGTGAATTTAAGACCTTTCTTAAGCGCCGAAATGGCAGCCACGTCGATCTCTTTCTCTGTCATTTTGATGACAGTTTGTTCTGTTGGTTTTTGTTCTGCACCGTGTTGTTGTTGAGACAGCCGCGTGAACTTCCCTTTCTGTTTCTCTGTGGTCTTCTTTCATGTTGACAACTGTTGTACTGTGGTGGCCGCGTCAATCCACTCCCAATCTACTTGCAAGAGTATCTCTGTCAATTGCAGATGGATAGCCAGCAGCTCACAACCATTTAAATCCAACTGCTCCCTTGTGAAGTGTAACCTTTCCCACAACAGGTCAGAGCTGGCACAACAATAGATTTTTCTGGCTGCCGAGGTGTTGATGTGATGGCTCACCATGGAAAATCATGGAATCGTGTTCTCATCTTGACAATGTAGCAGGAAGGCTAGAGGGCTTAACAGTTTAGCCTTCTTAACATGCAGGTTCCCTAGGCGTTTAATACTGCGCCATGTTTCCTCCCTATGGAGGTACGTCATGTATGAATGCATGGTTTCACGGTGATATGAATTAATAAAGTTTTCTTGGTCTTCCAGCGGTGTCAGGTGGTTAAAACCCCATGATCTTTCGAACGAGCTCTCCTCAGTCATAGTCAAGTGATAAGAATGAGTGCTGTGTTGCTGTGGCCGCGTCGTTATATAGCCGCACTCCTGGCTGTGATGTCACTAGTGCTCTCTTCCTCGCCATATATGGTAATGTTTTCATCCCACATCCATCGCGCCCATTTTAACCTTGCGATGGTGGTCGGGACTCAGGCTGTGCTGAGATGCAAACCGAAGTCCTTGTTGATGGTGTTTTAAGAGGTTTATTTCAACAGCTTCTTTTATGACGCTATCCCAAAATCCTTTTGTCTTCATAACGACAGATGTTTCGTCAAATAGAATTCTGTGTCCATTTTCTAAGGCATCTGCCATGGCTGATTTTTCTCGATAGTGTACGCGTAAGCACCTCTCATGTTCCGTCTGGCGTTGCTCCACATTGCGTACTGTTTGGCCGACATAGTAACAGCCACACTGACATGGTATCTTGTACACCCCAGGCATTCTAAGCCCTCGGTCATCCATCACAGGCCTCATGAGCTGTCAAATTTTTGCTGGGGACCTGAACACCGATGAAATGTTATATCTCTTCAGGAGCTGGCTAATCTTTCCCGACACTGTACCACAGAAAGACAAATACACAAGTTTCTCTCTTTCATCGTCAATGGTGTTCTCTTCTCTGTTGGTGTGTTTCTTGCGTGTCACACCAGATATAGCCTGTGACACCTGTCTGTGGCTGTACCCATTTTCCCCGGAAGACTTTTTGGAGGTGGCTCAGTTCTAGTGGCAGACCTTCAGCATATGAGATGCCTTTAGCATGGTGGATGAGGGTATTCAGAACTACATGTTTTTGTGCCAGATGGTGGTGGCTGAGAGCATGCAGATACCGATCTGTGTGTGTTGGTTTCCTGTAGACACTGTGGCTGAGGTGCCCATTGGTTTCTATCGAACAAGGACATCAAGGTGGCTAAGTTTATAAATGGCTGTATTTCTATTGAACATAAACCACGTGAATGCATTACAATACTGCAACCACATATGAAAACATTGAAACAGTGTATGAAAACATTGAAACAGTGTATGACATTGTATTGGACAATCAGTGATAAAAATTGTATGAAACTGATGACATCAGTACGTGGGGATGAGTATGATATTTTTCCATGAATAACTGACTGTGAGAAAACCTTGTACAAAATTGTACACACACTAAAATGGCCATTAAAATTGCTACACCATGAAAATGATATGCTACAGACGTGAAATTTAGCCGACAGGAAGAAGATGCTGTGATATGCAAATGATTAGCTGTTCAGAGAATTCACACAAAGTTGGCACTGGTGGGGACACCTACAACGTGCTGACATGAGGAAAGTTTCCAACCGATTTCTCATAAACAAACAGCAGTTGACCGGGGTTGCCTGGTGAAACGTCGTTGTGATGCCTCGTGTAAGGAGGAGAAATGTGTACCATCACATTTCCGACTTTAATAAAGGTAGGATTGTAGCCTATCGCGATTGCGGTTTATCGTATTGCGACATTGCACCTCGCGTTGTTTGAGATCCAATGACTGTTAGCAGAATATGGAATTGGTGGGTTCAGGAGGGTAATACAGAATGCCGTTCTGGATCCCAACAGCCTTGTATCACTAGCAGTTGAGATGACAGTCATCTTATCCGCATCGCTGTAACGGATTGTGCATCCACATCTTGATCCCTGAATCAACAGATGGGGACGTTTGCAAGGCAACAACCATCTGCACGAACAGTTCGACAGCATTTGCAGCAACATAGACTATCAGTTCGGAGACCACAGCTTCTTGGTGTAGCAATTTTAATGGCCAGTAGTGTATTTGTTGAATGCTGACTAAATGCAAATATAAAAAGAACTTTTCTCTGTGATTTTTGCAATGTTTCAAAAAGAATTCAAATGATGATGATCTCTTTAGCTACGTGAACACAATTCCACATGATAAATGAAACACAATCAAGGTGGCAAGAGAGGGGGGTTGTTTGGGGAAGGAGACCAGACTGCGAGGTCATCGGTCTCATCGGATTAGGGAGGATGGGGAAGGAAGTCGGCCGTGCCCTTTCAAAGGAACCCTCCCGGCATTTGCCTGGAGTGATTTAGGGAAATCACGGAAAACCTAATTAGGATGGCCACACGCGGGATTGAACCGTCGTCCTCCCGAATGCACGTCCAGTGTCTAACCACTGCATCACCTCGCTCGGTGGTGGCATTAGAAATGCCTACAAAATATTCTACTGCTATCCAAATTGTGAACTTAGGTAGTGGTACGTGCCTCCTAATTTGATATTATGATTATTAGGCACCTAAAACATCCGCAAGAGATACAGAACACCTATTTAGGTTTTCTTTTGCTCTCTTTAATCGTGAATTGGCATTATGCCCTCCTTTCTCAAAAGTCACGAGATCTGCCATGGAAGGTTTGAGCCCAAATTAGAACAATACTCTATTCTTCTCTCTGTCAAGAACCTGGCAGCTTCTTATGATTTTTGGAGAACTATGGAACTGTATGTGTCTCTGTCAAGAACCTGACAGCTTCTTATGATTATTGGAGAACTATGAAACTGTGTGTGTCAGCAGAGTGATGAATCAAATCTGACTGGTGATATGTTGCGTCATGTCCTGTCTGAAAAGCATCCAATTGGATTCGCTCACAATCTACCCAAGAAAACCTCTTTTAGAGAATTATCTGCCTGACAGACAAAATTAAGACCGGGAAGTGAACACCGAAGTGCAGATCTTCAATAACTTTCCACTGAGCAGCAATAATAAGTACATACTCTTCCAGTGGTTTCATTTTGAAGCCACTCAAATGCAAAAGCACAATTTCAAATCTAGTAACAGTGACATTATTTCAGTGCCTATAATCTCCTGATCTCTCTCTCTCTCTCTCTCTCTCTCTCTCTCTCTCTCTCTCTCTCTCACACACACACACACACACACACACACACAGTACAAACTCTGCACTAACTGTTGTTTTGGGTGCTGTAAGTAACTACTGCCCCAGATCACATAATAAAGACATGACCCGAGCTGCTATAATGCTTTACGTTCCTAGAAGTACCTCAGTGTGCCACTAATATCTCGTAATAGAATCACAGTTTGATGTGAACGGCATTGATACTTAAAAAACAAAAAACAAAAATAAAATATTATAGTTCCAGGCAGAAACTACTGGTACTCTAAGGGCTAAGGCAATTTTGTACCTACAGGAGTCTCACACCTTGTTCTTTTTCCCCTTTTCGACATTGATAGCACACTGCAATTCAAAGTTGGTACTGCTGGAACGAGATAGCAAAGAATTAACGTACAGCCAAACAACAGTTTCCCATAATTTCTGGAAACTGTCAGTCTCTTGCAGCCAATGTAACATGTTTGAAACTTATAAATCTGAAACCTCCTACACAGTTTCCCTTATAATGCGAGACCTTACAGCACATCAATGGAGTCAAACTCATGAAGTACAGCAGTGCTGAAAGTCAGTCTGAATGCCTCCTTTTCCTGCAGGTCCCCTTTAGGAATCTTAACGCAATTACATCTGTCATACCATCATCCCCCTCATCTCATAACAATGTGGGTTTTTACAAAACAGAACGACTTATCAGAATAGTTCCACTTCTGATTCTTTTCATCCGACTTCACGATTCCACCTCCATCATATTGGTTTTTTTGAGCACAGAAAAAGTTACACTTTAGAAAAGATCCCTTCCTCTCTTCTAACAACTACAAACACAAATTAAATATAATTATTTATATGTTGTATTAATATGGTTTGCCTTTAGCTGGTGTACAATACGTTCAAGGACTGAACTTGTGATTTCTATTAATGGGGTGTGTATCTGTATCACTTGTTAGTCTTCATGAACTATACATAGTGTACTGTGCGCATGCTCAATGGGATTACAATAAGAAGCTAATAAAACAACTGCTACCCCGAGAGCTCCAAATGTTTGAGAAAGAATAATGAAACTGAGGAGCACCATATACCCCAGATGTTGCACGATTTTTTTTTGACAGCTTAAATGGGCATTTAACCATGGCTTTTATCATCACTGGGTCAGTTCATATAAAATCAACAACAGGTTTGGACATCACAGCATCACATACTTTTTTATTTGTTCATTTTATGTACCCTTAGAGTAAATGAGGAGTAAAAATTCGACTGTCTTTCTGTGCATAGATAATTTATTTTTTTAATTTCAAGTCAAGAGAATTTTCTTATTATTTTTTATTGAGTGCCATGAAACAAAAATGTCTGCAACTAAAAAGTTATTGATGCTAGGGAGCTGGAATTTATATCATTGGAAAAGCCTTCATTTGAGATCTAATATAACACAATAATGCTGTACTATTTCCTTTGTTTTTCTAAAATAAATGTATTTTGAAAAATCTAAAACCCCTTTTGTTTTTTCTAAAGCAAAACTCCACAAACACTGCTATTACTTTCAAGATGGAGAAGGAACACATTTCTGGGACAGAAAATTAGGAACATCACATTACATAAAAGAAACAATCTTTTAGTAGCAAACCATGAAATCAGCACTTTTCTGCAAAACTCAGGCCAAATTATTACTGTTACTTTAAAGACAAAGATAGTATTCATGTAATAAAATTCCATGAAATACAAATCATTGTGTAAGAGTGACTTTAATTAACATCTGCATTTTTGTTAGAAGAGATTTAAGCAATCTTTTTCTGATACACTTGATAAAAGTTAATACAATAAAAAGCTGCACAAAGTAATCAGTTGAAAAATTTTACTTTAAGTCTCATTAGTATTATACCTCTCATTTAACTTTTTTTTTTTTGTAAAAAGAAGTGATGATTATTTGACATCTCATCCATGATCAATGTATAGACTCTCCCAGTAAGCATCCTGAACTCAACAAGACATTTAAGACTTTAGAGATAAGACTTTGTTAAACTGGAGGTGGGGGGACTAGGTCCCAATGGATGAAGAACTTTAACTTTGAATCTCTTAGATTGATGGTCTTTTTTAAGGATCTACCACTGAACTTTGAGGTCTGCTGCTGTTGATTAAGACACTTGTAACCAACCCAGCTTCAATAATGCACAAAGCTTGTGAGGAAGTTTGCTGTTTGGAAATGGTTTGCTTATTTGATTCCTACTGCAAGGAGTACGGCTTAATGACAGCCTGTAATTCACACACTGACATGGGAAAGTGCTGTATGAGTCCCTTCAATGATTTTTTAAAATTACAGAATTAGAACAATAGTCTTCTTTAATTTTGCCAGTGTGTATAATTAAAAATGGATACCCAGAATGGTTTCTAGAGCAAAATGATATAGCTATTTGGGTGTCATAAATTAATTTCCTACTGAGTAGTTGCTGTAGCACCAAGTCTTTTAAAAGGGTCACTAAGTCCATGGTATGCAGTTTAACCCACATCGTACAGCAAACGTTGCCATGTTGTAGCAATATTATGATAATTCTTATAAAGGTACGTGCTTTCTCTGTTCTTATATTCTGCTGTATTGCCTTCAGAAAAGTTATCACCTTTTGTATGTTAGGTAATTTTTCCTTTTATACTGAGATGATGACTGACTGGAAACAATAAATGCCACTATTTGTCATCTTGAAGCACAAAAGAAAAATTTTCCAGCTAACTCACAGGTTATGAGAACTTGTGCATCTTGTAAGTTATGTTGTACAATCATAAAACAAGTGCGTTTTTTGTACACACTTAACAGGACCTAACAACAAAAACTGGGACCAAGTACTTCAAAAGCAGCTTTAGTATCACTAATTTAATGTCACCAATAAGTACTTAAATGAATTAACACACACTTGAAAGGTTACGAGTATCTCTATACATTACATATCCAATAACATGTGTGACACTACAATGGAACAGTTATCATCTAACAACAGAATGAAAACCACAGCAGTAATTATATACATCTCAGATGTTAACCCTATGCTGCAAAAGTAGTGCTAAGAGATATCAGAGTAGTGCAGTACTGTATTTAAAAATTACTCTCCCATTCAGCCTAAAGATTATCTTAAAATTTTATCAGATACAAATAGAAATGTGTAAGAAACACATTTTACTGCGGAAAAATAAAAGGTGATTCTGAGAACTTGAAAAACTAATCTAAATTATCCTTGGATGATTAATCTCACAGTAGTGTTGCATACCAAATTAAAGCACAGTTCAAGAGCTCTGGAGATTCATTATAGTCAAATCTATACTTCAATAGTTTTTGACTTAAAAGCAAATTTATTTTTTGAAACATCTAGAAAATATATTTTTCTTATTTTGAAACTAAAAAAACAGGCACAGAGAAAGGCTCTTAGAATCTATGATGTATGCCAGCCTTGGCTGGGTGGGCTCCGCAAAGTTCTCTGTTGAACAGCAACCGTGGAGGTGCAACGGGTGAGATGAGCATTAACCTCCAGCCACTACTGATAGCATTAACAAATCCGAAGATTGATACCAACCCAGTTGTTCTATGACATTAAGTATTCGTAAACAATAACAATTTGCAATAATATAAGACATAATTTGAAGTAAGAATCCTTACAGCAAAGTCACACAATATTCTACATAAAGTACCCGTAAGTCTGAGAAATGAAAATGTTATAGTTGAATAGAATTGGAACTACTTAACAACAATGTTGTTTAAGAACATAATATATTTATACAACCAGCTGCACTGCTATCAATATCACTTTTATTAAACTATACGCCTATTTCAGATATACAGACACTGTCACACAGTCAGGTTATACAAATATATTATGTCCTTAAAAATCATTTACTATGCAGCAGGCCCAGAGGATTACTGAAAAATGTTTTGTCAAGATTGTTCTATGTGCTTGTGCATTTAATGATTCTTGTGTACAATGCTCACCTTATAGATGCACTGATTACTACATTTTAAAGCTTAGTTCCTGCACTAATAAGTGATAGGTGGCCTAATGGAGTAGGAGCTCTTCTCAGCTTTTTGTTTACAATGCTCTGATGTCTCAGGTATTCAGAACTAATTCTGTAGTGTGTATAAGTGTGGGCAATTATTTGAAACTTCCTGATACACTGAAACTGGACCGGGATACTAACCTAGAAACTTTGTCTTTAGTGGCCAAGTGCTCTATTGACTGAGTTAACCAAGCGTTACTCATGCCCCATCCCAAATGTACGAGATTAGATAATGGTGGAAATAAAGCTACGAGGGACAGTCATGAGTCATGCTTGGGTAGCTCAATCAGTAAAGCGCTTGCCCACAAAAGGCAATGATCCTCAGTAAAGTCCTGGTCTGGCACAAAGTTTTAATCTAGCACAGAGTTTGAAATCTCCAGTTTACAGGGCTTTCTAAATCTTCAGTATTAATTAAATTGTAGCACTTAAAACTTGAGCTCTACCTTCCACAGATATATATATATATATATATGCGCACATATGTGTATGTGCGGATGGATGTGTGTGTGTGTGTGTGTGTGTGTGTGTGTGTGTGTGTGTGTGTGTGTGTGTGTGCGCGCGCGCGCGCACGAGTGTACACCTGTCCTTTTCTTTTCCCCCTAAAGGAAGTCTTTCCACTCCCGGGATTGGAATGACTCCTTACCCTCTCCCTTAAAACCCACATCCTTTCGTCTTTCCCTCTTTCCTGAAGAAGCAACCATTGGTTGCGAAAGCTAGTAATTCTGTGTGTGTGTTTGTGTGTTTTGTTCATTGTGCCTGTCTGCTGGCGCTTTCCCGCTTGGTAAGTCTTGGAATCTTTGTTTTTAATATATTTTTCCCATGTGGAAGTTTATATATATATATATATATGAGAGAGAGAGAGAGAGAGAGAGAGAGAGAGAGAGAGAGAGAGAGGTGGACATTTACTGGTTTCTTTGTTATTTATTAAACACCATATAGTATTTCTGTATGTTTCAACCTGCCACAAAATTTACATACTGCTTCAAATACAGAAGCCAAAAATTAAAAACGCTTCTATACAAGAGAGAATAAATGCAGTTTCTTATGCACAGCTGAAACTGGACTAACTACAGCAAGAAAAATAAACTATCCCCCCAGCAGAGGAGAGAAGGGATTGGGGTGTTATTTTTGAAAGTCTTAGATTCAGCATCTCGTTTTGCATTAGAGTGGCAATTCAAAAGGCAGAGTTTGTAGGACATAATTATCCATTTTTGAGGAAATCTTAAAATTCCTTAGTGGTTGGGCGAAAGGCAAATTTTATAATTCGCAGTTCTCCAATATGGCTTCTTCTTGGACATTGGTCTGCTCACTGGGAATGAGGAAAATCAACCGGCACAAATGGAGATTTTATACAAGGGCTGGATACAAAGAAGTGGTAAAACTGCTGTAACACCAAAGTGGTGAGTTAGTGTAACACCAAAGTGGTGAGTTAGTGAGCTGCCACCTGTGTTGGTACAACAAAGGCCTCAGACGAGTTTTTACAGTGAGTGGGGACAGTATTTCCCGATCTAGTGCAGTGTGTAGACCACTGAACATCTTAGCAACAGTGCAACCGCCCTAACATCATATTTGCAAAGCTAGAGCAAAGTTCTTGCCTCAAGACTGAAGTGACACGAGGCTGGAGTGTGCATGAATGTTTTCAGGGACTGCGTGAAGTATGTGGTGATGCAGCATTGCCATACCGCGTAGGCGCACAATGTGTTAAAAGCATTCAGATTAGGAGAGATGCTGTGAAGGATCACCCTCACACAGGGCAATAAAGTTTAATGCCTAACTTCCTAGTAGGACGTTGATCGACACTGAACTCTGCACGAGTTAGCAGCAGAAGTCAGAGTATGCCACAGAACTGTGCTCCACATTCTGGGATACTCAAAAATTGCAGCACATTGGCTAATCCATGAAATATCTGAGGTACAACAATGGGGACTGCTTTGTTATTACACAGGAGTAGTTGGGCTGGTACCCAACAGAAGGTAACAGCTTTATTTGATGCATCATCACTATTACAATCGCTGGGCGTGCTCGTATGAACCAAACTTGAAACGCCAATACAATGAATGGAGGCACCCAGTTCTCCTTACCCACAGAAAGTGCGCAGTACACCAAGTGCTGTGAAGGTGATGTTCACTGTGGCGAATGACAATGATGTGGTAATGTTGCATCATGCAATACCACCAAGTGTGATGGTAGATGCTGCCTACTACTGCATGTTCCTGCAACACCACCTTTGTCCAGCGCTCAGGCGAAAACAACGATATTTCGTGGAACAGCACCCCATAATTCTGCATGACAATGCATGATGCCACACAGCTGCTGCTGTCCAGGGCATTTTGTGCCGCTGGCAGTGGGAGAGTCAGGAACATCCACCATACTCACCCTACACAATTCACTGCGATTACAATCTCCAAAGTGAAAGAACAACTACGAGGGATCCGGTAACACCACAGATGACATTATCCATGCCATAGGGTGGTCGATGCAAGACATCAACAGACACTGACATCCAGATGGTATACAACGCCTTCTGGACATTTGGCAAAAGGTCATAAATTATGGGGACAATTATATTGAAGGTGTAGTGCAAGTACCTCAGTCAATATAGACATTCCCAAGAAAAATAATAGTTTTTATTAGTGTTTATCCAACCCTTGTATTGGTGTGGCAGTGTGTGTAAGGTTGCGCTTTACCCAAGACCCCCAGTAGAACTAATGTGTTCTGTATACGCCAAGTGATCCTTGCTGTACAATAAGTGGGACAATTACAAAAAACTGAAATCTTGAAACTAGTCTCTGCATACAAAAATGCACAGAAACAATTGGAACTTACACATAAAAAATGTTCTACTAGTTATGAAATTGTTATTGGGACTTTTAAATGGGCCAGTTATTCAATTTAAACACAACCTTGCAAGGAGTGATTGACAGAACACTGATATAAACAATGCACCAAATCAACGAACCAAACTTAATTTTATTTTTGTGCTTGCATTTTACACTTCAACAATATACCAGATATTTCTTATTATAGTATCAGGAAAAAATATATATGTGTATGTAATTTACAACGGAGCAATTGCATGCAGAGCAAGAACCAGTTCTGTTCCATAAAAATGCCTTTTCAAAGAGTCTTATAAATAACAGTTTCTTCACATTACACACTGAAAAATGCTGTGTTTTGTTACACAAAATCAGAGTAAAAACAACCAAACACAGTTAACTGATAATCTTGACTGTCTTGGGATAGGAATTCCCTTCACTGTGGTACTTCACATATTGACAATTACACAGCAGATATACATACATTAAATATACAACAGTTCATTTTTAAATATTTATCTACATGATGATATATTTTTCAGCACCACTTTTCAATGTCCTTACATTACACACGATCACAAGAGCCAGACAAAATTATCAGAACTCCCTGAGATAACAGAAAATTTATTAACAGAAGAAACAAAGGTCAGGAGCAATGCCTATACTCATATTGACATGATGTCAAAACTTACAATCAGCAGCAACAGTAGCAGCACAGCATTTCGTTGCATCACAGTTGTGTGAAAAAGTGACTGCTCATACCTAAGGAGTGGATGTACTGTACAATATTCTCTTTACTGATTTTTATTTATTATGACCGATCTAAATTTTACAATTAAAGTATGAACAAAAAATACTAGCAAATTCTACATGTTTATAGTCTTTTCTCCAAACATACGATGTAGAAGAGGTGTAGTTTGATTTTAAGGAAATTCCTATGCTGCAGTTAAGTTTTTTGACACTGGAGTTACTCTTAAATAAAGATGAAGGTAAAAGATTGTTTCAATACGTCACCAATACTATAATCACCAACAAAACAACAGTTAAGTCCGTGTCCATTCTTCATTATACGGTAGTGCCAGTGACTGGGCAGAAAGAATAAATAAATATTTGGGAGGGATGGCAGCATGGCCTACCGCAGAGTGCCTATAGTGAGCGCTGAGGCAACTTGTTGCTAAATGTAGGCAATGTGGATGAAGCATGTACTAACTGGCGGGCGTCAGGACACCCACCGATGCAAGAACCTCACGGAATGTGACCAAAGTTTTGCGTAGTGTGAGACAGAATCCTTTCGAGGCAGGAATCAGAGGAAAATCAGGCAGCGGGACTTTCAAGTCATTTGTTAATTCTGTAAAGGAAAAAGAGAGAGCATTAGACAATTATTTACACTTACACCAATATAGCACTTGCAACTTACATAAATAATTTACGTTACAATAATGAATAATTCAAATTACATATAGTTATAACATCTAACCACATGTGACAATCAAATATGGGCTGAAGCTCTTTATTTACAATATTTTATTTCTTGCTAGGATTTGTATTGTATGTTAACCGGGGGCCTAGAAATGAAGGAGAGGCTAAGTCCCCACCGCAGCCGCAATGGTCCACAATCCCACAACGACTACCACAGTCCACTTCACCCCTCAGCCGCCTGACACCGAACAACTCTTTCAGGGTTATTGTGTGGTTCAGCCCCCTGTGGACCAATGTCTTGCGTTATCCCTGCTGCATTGCATTTCAAATGTGGACCAACATACTAGGAAGCATGTGGTTGTTAAGCTTTTGCTAACCAGTGTAAATGTAGGAAAGATGAACAGAATATACCTTTAAGAAAATGACAACACAGATATAGTCCACTCGTATGTAACATCTGATATGAAAATGATTTCAGCTGAGACAGAGCGCACATATTTAATAATAATAGTGGTTCAGAGCAGTTCCCGTTTCTCACTGTGTATCCATACAGCAAGCTCTATTCTAACATATGTATAGGAAAATGAAACATTACAGATCCACGAGTGTATTTAATCTGCAGTTAAAAAGTCTCTCTATCTTTAAGTTGACAGCTCTTTAATGAATAGTTCTTTAACTAAATCCCTCTCCCCAATATTTTCCCCCTCCCTCACAAAAAGTCAAGATTTGTCATGCTTCCCTGTCAAACACGATCTTTCCAAAGAAGGGAAAATACATTTTATTTTTAAACTGCATATAACCTCCTCTTGCTGGAAAGAACTACAATAAAAACTAGGTGGAATGAGAACGGAACTGGATAAAATAGGAATAAGGTTTGCAAATGAATAATAGCTAATACAAACCATATACGAGAGGATATCCAGCTGTAAATAAGGTAACACTTATGGACACCAAGTAACAGCAACCAAACACAGTTTCAGTGGCAGTCAAATATCTGCAGAAAGTATGTGTACAATGACAGGAGCTAACCTGGAGTAAAAGTATCAATTTATTGAAAATAACAAAAACAAAAAAACTTTCAGTGAATTTTACAGGAACTTTATTAAGGACTAGTGCATACGAAGTATAGAAGAATGGCAGCTGAATCTTGTTGCAAAAAATGCTGGAAAATAAAAAGCAAAGTTTAGTCATCAACATGCAGTTTCAATGCTGCCTGATTATGTTTACAAGAAGCAGAGCTGAAATGCACGAAGCCAGCTGGTTTCAGCCTAGCATTTTGCATCATATTTTGTCAAATGGTCTTCCTGCATAACCAAGACAAATAACACGGCAGAGTTCCAATAAAGCCTCTTTAATGAGAAGTAACACTTAAAGAGTGTACCACCAAATTATAGCTGACACTATTCACTAACAACACATACGCAAAAAGAAAGGAATGAGATGAAATGTTAGGTCTTTGATTGTCAAATACTTTATCAGTACCTACAGAGGCATGGGGGACTGTGTGAAACAAATTTTGTCTGAAAATGTTGCTGTAGTATACTTTACAATCTTGCTGATTTACAAATGAATTTCGTTATGAAAGTGAAACTAATCCCATCTTTGACAAGAGTGGTACAAAGAAGAATGTTTGTGCCCTATTTAAAAGATATGAAAATCAAATGAACTACTTGTTTTTGGTAACCTGACAGGAAAGGTAGCACAATCAGCGAACAATATATGAAACCAGTTGTATCACTATGCGGTCTTGGCATAGAAGTGTCTAGAAGAAGCTTCAGAAATGCACAAATAAACTGTAAACACAATTAGGAACAGTAGCCACTCATCTGCAACATATTTGTGTGTGGCACACAGAAACATGTAAAAGAAGAGAGATGTTACTAGCTACTGGGTGACCACACTTTTTTAGTGCCATAAGGACACACACACACACACACACACACACTTGGAGCTTTTATATTATACTACAGACAGAAAAATATCTGGATTGCTCTACTGCAACTCAAAAACAAGGAACACCGATTAAAAAAACTATAAAATGGATTTGAAAAAAAGAAGAATTAACTAGTTCTGACATAAATATAAGAGAAGAGAGTGAGGTAAGGAAGGTCTTATGAATGAAACCAATATAAATATTCATGCTGAAGTACAGTAATCTCAAAAATCATGATGAACTAACCTGTCTCATGCAGCTGACGGAACGTAGTTGGTGTTGTAGGAGACAGGGGATGTGATGAATTGTATCGCTCTGAGATGTCCAGCCACGATTCCAACCGCCTCAGCAATCTACAAAAAAGACAGAGTTAAACTTTACATTACAAAAGTTATTTGATATTCCCAACAATGCAAAAGCTAGTCTATAATTTAATGTGTGATTAGCTGTGGTGTAGTGTGGTGTGTTACCTTTCTTTAATTTTTTAGTATGATACAATATACAGTTTTTTGTTATCTAAAAGATGTGATAGTCTTGGATTGTTATAGCAGCAGGCCAAAATATTCACACAAATATACTGTGCAAAATCAATGTCTGATCAGCAGTCCTTGAGCAAAATTTAATTTGAGTTCATTTTTTATTAATATTCTGATGGTAAACTCTTGTCATAATTAATACTATATACTTCTATAATAACCCATAAGAACAGCAAAGATTATCATAAAAAGTAAACAAAAATCCACAACACGCAGGCACGCACACGACCACTGTCTAAGGTCGCTGAGGCTGGACTGCGTACTGCAACTATGCCTGATGGGAGAAACAATCTGTAGACATTTCCAATGTCACAGTACAAAAGAGCACTCCCCTCATAACTCGGAACCACCGACTGGAGCAACTGTATCACATTCTCCTCCAGGATTTTGACTACAACTCGCCATACCCTGAAACAAGGTGTATTACCCCTCCCATAGTAGTATTCTATCACACAATGAACTTATGCTTGTCCTTGTTCATCAATACTCCATGTCTACTCCCAATGCTTTGTCTCACGACTCACATCCCTGACTAGATGCAAAACCTGTCCCATACATTCTCCCACGACCACCTACTTCAGTCTGCCCCTCCCCTCCCTCCTTCCCCCTTAGCCTCCAGACACTGCACCTGACAGCTTCGTCATGCCACCATCTAGTCCCTGCATGCACCGCCTAGTAGTGCTTTCTTCTCTTCCTCCACCTGTACCCTGTTCTCTCTCCCCCTACCCCCACCCACTCTGGATTGTTGCTTCTGTGTGGTGCAGCTGCATACTGGTTGGAGTGACCACTGACAGTTATTGTGTGTGTGTGTGTGTGTGTGTGTGTGTGTGTGTGTGTGTGTGTGTGTGTGTGTGTGTGTGTGTGTGTGTGTGTTTGTTTGTTTCCTTTCTGAAAAAGAATTTGGCCAAAAGCTCAGTGTGTAACAATCTTTTTGTTGTGTGTGTTTGCAACTCAACGTCTATCTATGTGATGGGAGGAATCTATCCTTTTCACAATACAGTCATTACAAGAATATCATTAATTTGAAATTTCATGTAATTCTGCACAATTAATGAAAAATATAGATTAATGGTAAAGCATCTCAGAAAATTTCATTTCTCATTAGCCAGTGTTCTCCCACACAAATTAAATATATGATTTTTTTTCCTTTGCTTATTTTTATTTATTTAATTCATGAATGTCCAATTCCAAGGTCTACCTCCTTACAATTGATTTAGACCACAAAAGTATACATGTTTAATGTAGCGAAGTGGTTCCCAATCTATGTGGCACAGTGCTGCAACTGTGCTACAGAACTACGAAAAAAATAGTTCAAAATCAGACACTTTCTGCATCTGTAATTGATATAGAGAGAACAAGCAGAAATCGACTGACTTGTGTCCACGATACATTGTAAAGAATATCCCACACAATTCTGAACAGTGTAGTAATGAATACTTGTGCAAAGGGAACACTGGCTATAATCCTTTGTCTAGCTTCAGCTATGAAGTGGCTAAATACCTGAACCATGTAACGTGTGAATTGTAGATATTATGTCGAGTGCTAAGCGAACACTATTCTCTGCCAATAATGCACTGGGTATGTCTTTGGCATGCCACCCTTTGAGGTCCAACGATATTGTAGTGAATATGGAGCCACATGTTCATTGATTAATGTGAAGGAGTGTGCTGACAGATGTGTAAATAAAGCGTAGTGTTGCCACATAAACCGCATCAGGGAAGGGCACTGGTTTGATATTCATTATTTTGCTATGAAGTTGTTCATATGATAGGCATTGTGGAAATGTCACTATGATTACAGTTTTATTGTCTTAAGCCAAGGGTAGAGCTAACATTCACTTCTCATCACCACTTTCATGGCTCGATAGGTAATCATGGTAATTAATGTAATAAATTGTTGTTCTGATTCCTCTAAAAATGGACAATTTTTTTACCGAAGTTGAATAACAAACAGAACTTAAAATAAGGAGGACACATCACTTTTCAGAAAGCAAAAAATATTATAGTAATTATGATAATAGTTATTTGGATCTTGGCTTTAAATCAACAAATGTGAAGTGAAATTACAGTTTTGGCAGCATAGCGCATTCTTCCAATAAGTAAAAATACCACTTAGAAGCCAGCCCTCAGGCTTTGTTAGTAAATTTTGCAACTGCACTACCAGGAACTTAGATGAATCAAAAGAAGAAAAAGGTACTTGTGAATAACAAATAATACTTTGTTAACATTATCGAAGGTTGCAAGTAAACTTGAAAAGTGTAAGAAGCCACAAGCCACAGCGGAAAAATGATCCACTGTAGATTTCCTAAATATTATCCACTAGCAAACCCAGCAATGCTTCATAATTGATAAACATGTATGGGAATTGGATATAGGTCCTGATCTCCTTCTCCTTCACCCTCGATGTCCATCTCCTCCTCCTATTCCTCTCTTTGTCCATCACCCTCCACTTCTCATTCCCCCTCTCGCTGACCTAGAGCCTTGTTTATTGTAACTGCCAATGAAACCTTGATTGAGAATTAAGGTCACTTAAAATAAACAGGTAAATCTGTTGGGATCATTGGTATAATGAATATGAGAGATCTCTCCTGCTTCTTGTTCTTAAGGACAGCAGCTTCAAAGACCTATTTCACACAATTCTAGTCTGTTAACGCATAGGATGATGAAGTTTCAGATGATTCAGATTTCATAGTACTATTCTAATCATAAGCCTGTAAGCCACAAATAAACTATCCCATTTTCTGCTCACTGTTGTGTATACAATTTTTGTAGAAAAAAACTTATATGGGCGAACAAGTTGTATAATGGTTTACATACTCTATCACACTTAAAAGTAACTGTGACAAAGAAAATGAAACCACACATTTTCATGACAATGCATTTTCTTTCTTGCAGTTCGATTTAACAGAAAACCTGAAAAATGTTGTTTAAAAAATGTATAGTCTGCATTCGTCCGAATGTTTATTAAAGTAACATGCAAAAATTTGTGGAATATTGTGTAAAAATTTGAAGTAAATCAATCAAGAACTTTGAGATTTTTGGTAACAACATTTACGATATACAACTATGTCCGCCCAAACATTTATGAGAGTATCATGCAAAAATGTGAAGCAGACTGATCAACAAATTTCTCAGATTGTTACCAACGTATCCCCTTAATGTAGAATGTATGTATGTATTTATATACCAAAAATTATTCAAAACAATATGTAGCCTATGTCCATCCAAATGTTTATCATAGTATCATGTAAAAATACAATGTAATCAAGTCAAGATCTTTTGGAGACTTTTGGTAACAAGGGTAAACAACAACTTGTCTATATAGCAAAATAGATATACAGATGTTTAATATTTCGGGTGGTTGGGTGGGGGTTGGTGAGGGGGGAGTTTTTGAGATTGCCTTTACCTACCAATACTATCAGTCAAAGAGTTCAGCTTGGGGTAACAGTGTTCCAAAAGGATAGACACTAAACACAGTTGGCAGTGGCATGTTTGTTACTGTTGGAATGGTTTATCTTGTTGCAAAATTGAAGTAGATAGTCCCTGTGCGTTAGTGAACTAGATAGTCCCTGTGCGTTAGTGAACTAGATAGTCCCTGTGCATTAGTGAACTATATAGTCCCTGTGCGTTAGTGAACTATATAGTCCCTGTGCGTTAGTGAACTATATAGTCCCTGTGCGTTAGTGAACTATATAGTCCCTGTGCGTTAGTGAACTATATAGTCCCTGTGCGTTAGTGAACTATATAGTCCCTGTGCGTTAGTGAACTATATAGTCCCTGTGCGTTAGTGAACTATATAGTCCCTGTGCGTTAGTGAACTATATAGTCCCTGTGCGTTAGTGAACTATATAGTCCCTGTGCGTTAGTGAACTATATAGTCCCTGTGCGTTAGTGAACTATATAGTCCCTGTGCGTTAGTGAACTATATAGTCCCTGTGCGTTAGTGAACTATATAGTCCCTGTGCGTTAGTGAACTAGATAGTCCCTGTGCGTTAGTGAACTAGATAGTCCCTGTGCGTTAGTGAACTAGATAGTCCCTGTGCGTTAGTGAACTAGATAGTCCCTGTGCGTTAGTGAACTAGATAGTCCCTGTGCGTTAGTGAACTAGATAGTCCCTGTGCGTTAGTGAACTAGATAGTCCCTGTGCGTTAGTGAACTAGATAGTCCCTGTGCGTTAGTGAACTAGATAGTCCCTGTGCGTTAGTGAACTAGATAGTCCCTGTGCGTTAGTGAACTAGATAGTCCCTGTGCGTTAGTGAACTAGATAGTCCCTGTGCGTTAGTGAACTAGATAGTCCCTGTGCGTTAGTGAACTAGATAGTCCCTGTGCGTTAGTGAACTAGATAGTCCCTGTGCGTTAGTGAACTAGATAGTCCCTGTGCGTTAGTGAACTAGATAGTCCCTGTGCGTTAGTGAACTAGATAGTCCCTGTGCGTTAGTGAACTAGATAGTCCCTGTGCGTTAGTGAACTAGATAGTCCCTGTGCGTTAGTGAACTAGATAGTCCCTGTGCGTTAGTGAACTAGATAGTCCCTGTGCGTTAGTGAACTAGATAGTCCCTGTGCGTTAGTGAACTAGATAGTCCCTGTGCGTTAGTGAACTAGATAGTCCCTGTGCGTTAGTGAACTAGATAGTCCCTGTGCGTTAGTGAACTAGATAGTCCCTGTGCGTTAGTGAACTAGATAGTCCCTGTGCGTTAGTGAACTAGATAGTCCCTGTGCGTTAGTGAACTAGATAGTCCCTGTGCGTTAGTGAACTAGATAGTCCCTGTGCGTTAGTGAACTAGATAGTCCCTGTGCGTTAGTGAACTAGATAGTCCCTGTGCGTTAGTGAACTAGATAGTCCCTGTGCGTTAGTGAACTAGATAGTCCCTGTGCGTTAGTGAACTAGATAGTCCCTGTGCGTTAGTGAACTAGATAGTCCCTGTGCGTTAGTGAACTAGATAGTCCCTGTGCGTTAGTGAACTAGATAGTCCCTGTGCGTTAGTGAACTAGATAGTCCCTGTGCGTTAGTGAACTAGATAGTCCCTGTGCGTTAGTGAACTAGATAGTCCCTGTGCGTTAGTGAACTAGATAGTCCCTGTGCGTTAGTGAACTAGATAGTCCCTGTGCGTTAGTGAACTAGATAGTCCCTGTGCGTTAGTGAACTAGATAGTCCCTGTGCGTTAGTGAACTAGATAGTCCCTGTGCGTTAGTGAACTAGATAGTCCCTGTGCGTTAGTGAACTAGATAGTCCCTGTGCGTTAGTGAACTAGATAGTCCCTGTGCGTTAGTGAACTAGATAGTCCCTGTGCGTTAGTGAACTAGATAGTCCCTGTGCGTTAGTGAACTAGATAGTCCCTGTGCGTTAGTGAACTAGATAGTCCCTGTGCGTTAGTGAACTAGATAGTCCCTGTGCGTTAGTGAACTAGATAGTCCCTGTGCGTTAGTGAACTAGATAGTCCCTGTGCGTTAGTGAACTAGATAGTCCCTGTGCGTTAGTGAACTAGATAGTCCCTGTGCGTTAGTGAACTAGATAGTCCCTGTGCGTTAGTGAACTAGATAGTCCCTGTGCGTTAGTGAACTAGATAGTCCCTGTGCGTTAGTGAACTAGATAGTCCCTGTGCGTTAGTGAACTAGATAGTCCCTGTGCGTTAGTGAAGTAGATAGTCCCTGTGAGTTAGTGAAGTAGATAGTCCCTGTGAGTTAGTGAAGTAGATAGTCCCTGTGAGTTAGTGAAGTAGATAGTCCCTGTGAGTTAGTGAAGTAGATAGTCCCTGTGAGTTAGTGAAGTAGATAGTCCCTGTGAGTTAGTGAAGTAGATAGTCCCTGTGAGTTAGTGAAGTAGATAGTCCCTGTGAGTTAGTGAAGTAGATAGTCCCTGTGAGTTAGTGAAGTAGATAGTCCCTGTGAGTTAGTGAAGTAGATAGTCCCTGTGAGTTAGTGAAGTAGATAGTCCCTGTGAGTTAGTGAAGTAGATAGTCCCTGTGAGTTAGTGAAGTAGATAGTCCCTGTGAGTTAGTGAAGTAGATAGTCCCTGTGAGTTAGTGAAGTAGATAGTCCCTGTGAGTTAGTGAAGTAGATAGTCCCTGTGAGTTAGTGAAGTAGATAGTCCCTGTGAGTTAGTGAAGTAGATAGTCCCTGTGAGTTAGTGAAGTAGATAGTCCCTGTGAGTTAGTGAAGTAGATAGTCCCTGTGAGTTAGTGAAGTAGATAGTCCCTGTGAGTTAGTGAAGTAGATAGCGCCTGTGAGTTAATATGTGCAGAGGTCATGCTTGGCAACCAGAATAAAATAATAACTGGATCCTTTTACCGACCTCCAAATTCAGATGATACAACTACGGAAAGGTTCTACTAAAACGCGAGTTTGATTTCAAACACGTACCCGACTTACACAATTATAGGTGGTGGTTGTTTTTAATTTACCTTCGATATGTTGGCAAAAATACATGTTTAATTCTGGATGTACATATAAAACATCATCTGAAATTGTACTAAACACATTCTCTGACAATTATTTTGAGCACTTAGTTCATGAGCCCACGCACATAGTAAACTGTTGTGAAAACACACTTGATGCCTTCCTGAGAGACAATCTCCTCTCCTTCCAAATTAACAATGTAAGTACAGATCAGACATGACTTGAATTCAAAGAAATAGCATCAGCAGCAACTGAGAGATTTATACCAAATAAATTAACAAACGATGGAGCTGATCCCCCACAGTACACAAAACGGGTCAAAACGCTGTTGCAGACATGCCAAATTTAAACAGATGGAAACACAAGTCACTTCACAAAGGCTGTTATTGTGTAATGCAGAGCAATGCTTGAAGTGTACGCTGCAAGGTGTTACAGAAACATGACATGCTCTGTGAAGACTTACAAAGCAGTTCAACTGATTGTGTGTTCTGTAGTACTGTGCGTTCCGTACTTATTGTCGTCGGGCTTTCATTTGTTTAATTCTTCAAATGTTTTGTAGTACTTTGAGGAGAACCTCCAGCAACAATACCACGCTGGATCCAAGAGCTGTATTACATGCTTTCACAGGATCTTGAAGATAGGAATTCCTTTACAAAAATTAAATCAGCATGCTTGGGAGATGAATGATACTAGCCGCGACATGTCATCTGAGCTAGTTTCATTGCAAGTGATACTTAAAATCTCAGAAACAGTTACGAAAATCCTGCAGAAACTTAACCCTTTGACTGTGACAGATTTGCTCTCTGCATTCCCTGCTGAGGATGACTTTTGTTATGGGAGTACTACTTGCCAAAAGCAGGTGCCTGTACTGAGAGACAGTATTCCGGCCAACACAAAAAAACTTAACTGATTTTTTTGAAAACCAGAAAGTGAAAAAATTCGTCTTTTGCACATCTCATAGTCTGATATCTTCACTCGATAAAGAACTGAATGTCTTTTCATTATCCTTCATACTTCATGTGCTACATCAAATTAAGTAAAACATTGCATGTAATTTTAAAGAGTTTGCCTAGGTAAAAAAACACTTTGCAGTGAATGAAATGTACAGAGGATATCAAAATTTTATTTTAAATTGAGAGCAGAATGACATCTCATGTGGTTCTTCAGTTATTGGGTTTTATAGACAACAGACTATTAAGTGTAATGTACCCATTCATGTCCTTGGTTTTTTTTGCAAATGATCACATGTAATGAGGTGTTGTATGACAACTTTTTTTTATTCACTGAAATGTGGTAGTAACTCATGTGCAATTGTGAGATGCTGGCACTCAGGATGCATATGGATGACCACAGCACTGTCGGAAAACTCAAGTTGCACGTTCATATACACCCACAGCACTTGGGGGAATGGTGTAGTATGATTTGTATGAGGGTTAATGGGCCCCAAGAAGCCTCTTCAAAAAAATTCAATATTGATAGTTGTTTCGTGATAGTATTACAAACAGTAATGATACTGGCATTATAAAGTATATCTAACGTATTCTGTTCCACAGCTGGCTCACTTTTCTCTGTGGTTTCACTGTGAAGACAATTAGAAAAGGAATTACTTGTGAATCTTGACATAGCCTAATTCAACAAGAAAAATGTAGTTCTCCATTAATGTACATTATCTTTAAACAGTATTAACTGTAATGTTTCCTTCTATCCTTCAGAATAATTATATATGATTTCATGCCTGAAACTGCCAAAATTGTCATTTCTCACGCTTGTACAATTTTCACTGTATCAGTTTGTCACTTCCCACTGTTTTTAACACTTCAAAGATTTTACAGTGCAACTCAGTGAAACTTCAAATCATGCCGAGAAATTAAGCCAGATAATCTGCAAAACTGTCTTAAATAACACTCTACAAAACGTAACTGAACATTTTGGAAGGATGAAATATTTAAACAAGAAGCCCATCAACAACAGATGTGATCAGTACATGCAGTGCTCCTTGGTTGGACTATGGCATACTTACAGTGCTCAGGTGGGGAATATGAGTACTTCCTGTGTTCACATTTTTCTCAGAATGTGGAAGCTGGGAGAATACTAATGGGTGATGATCAAAATAAAGCTATGGATTCAGCAGAGAGACAATGAACCATTCAGTGATAGCATTTGCATCATGCAAGTCCTATGCAGACAATGATGAGCCAAAATATTATGACCACTGCCCACTGCAAAACTGAATACCAGCCTGATGACCTTGTGGATATGTGACTCAGTAGTGGGAGTATATCACTAAGTATATCATTTGTCTCGAATGTGTAATCATTCTGGTGACAACATGGATACAAATAGAGAAATCCTCTGACATAAGTGAATTTAACAAAGGGTACGCTGTTATGGGCTTACTGCTGTTCACATGCTGCTGTTGTGAGCATCTATGGAAAATGCTAAAGGATGGTGAAACCACAAGTAAGCAATAATGTTTGACATGCATGCTTTATCAAAGGAAAACGACTGAAGGACGGTGGAACTGGAAGTAGGTGATAATGTTTGACATTCTTGCCTTAGCAGAGAATCTGGATGTGTGAGGCTTTCCCACACAGTAAAGCAGGATAGCGAGTGGTCTGACGACAGAGTGATGGGTTGGGCACAAGTGTTTTGGATCACAACGTTAAGCACACATTGTCGAGTACGGGGCTCCACAGCAGAGGACCCTTTCATGTTCCCGTGCCGATCCAATGACATCACCAATTACAACCACACCGGGCACAAGATATCAAAACTGGACCTGGTTGGATGAATGATGTTTCTTGGTACACCAGATAAATGGTCAACATCGGATATGCCGTCATTGAGCTTAATAGAAGCAAGACGGTGGGAGCAGTATTAACTATGAGGCAACATGACGGCTGTGGACCAAGTGAAAATTATTGCAGATGACTTGCCTTTATTCATATTTTATATTTCCTGCGACAATGATGGCATCTTCTAGCAGGGCAATTGTCTGTGTCACAAGGCCACACTCATGATACAGTGGTTTGAGGAGTATGAGAGTGGACTCATGTGGCCACAAACTGTGTCTGAACTGAACCCTGTGGAATATATTTGGTTGCTATCTAGCACTAGCACTGCGCCCACAAACCATTGGTCCATAATTTAGGGGAATCGGATGATCTGTGCGTAGACATCTGGTACCACATGCCTCTGGAAACATACCAAGGACTAGCTGAATATATGCCACATGAAATTGATTATGTATTCCATTCCAAAAGTACAAATTATTAAGCTGGTGGTTGTAATGTTTTGGGTCATGAGTGTAGGTAACAATACAGTCAGCCAACGAAAGAATGGTATTTCAAAGAAAATTATGCGAGGATCTGAGAGTCAGACAGATGACTGTCTTGTACTACTGTCTTGTACTACTGTCTCTCATGGTAGCATTTGTAGCTATGTATTGATACACACATTTCAATAAGGGGGAAAAGTACACTCTTCTTGAAGGAGACAGTGTGTGGAAACTGATTTTTTTGGTTGTACTTATGTGCTATCTTTTAGAAGTTAGAAAATCAACTGAGATAATTTTAGCTATCAGGAAGAAATTATAATGATGGAAAAACAACTAACGATTATATCAACAAACGTGTGTATTTGAGAACCATTTAGAGCCAAAGCTCCATCTGATTTTTTAAATTACTTTTTAAAGAAGAAAACTTTATTCCTGTGACTACATGCAAGACAAATTACACAGTGTAAAACTTCATGAGTTATGGATGTCAATGAAAAATATCCACTACTCAATGAACATTAATTCCATCTGCAACATACTATTTGTGAAAAACATACAAGGATGCTGAAATAAAAAAGTAACTATCGTATAAAAATGAAAATGGAACAGACAGTGAGGGTCACTGTTCCTAGTTTGATTCAGAGTTTTTAGAAGTTGTGTAGTGAATAAGTAGCTCATCCATCCAATCAATCATATTAATGATAAATGTTCAATAAATTGTTTCTGAAGCTGAAATATATGTTTCATTTGTTGTTATATTTTGAAACTCAGCTGCATCAACTGTCCATTCCAACTGCATTAGACAGGCAAATTTTTGCCTTAGGGAGCCAAGGAAAAATTCTTATACATTGAAGATGCGGAACAAAAGCAATTTGGGAGCAACTGATAAAGACTATTGAGTCTTATTATTACGGTTTCTCCTGCTTTCTATGGCTTCATTGTGACTGATATACAAAAAAAGGAGAACCTTAACAAGCATGTTTTGGGGCGAATTCCACGAGTTTCTTTCTAAATTTGAGAGCAGTGCAATGTACCTGCAGTTCCATGGAAATATGCTCAGTACACAGACTTACTTTGTTTAGCTTCAAGTCATGCACATGAAGTTTCCAGCAAAGAGCAGTCTCAAGTGTGACCACTAAACTGTGCAAATGGTGCACAGGGAGCAACTATGAAGAACTATTAATAATGAATGAAAAAAATTATGTCAGCAGCTAAAAGTTTACAACTTACAAATCCTTTTCTTAACAGTCAATAACTGTAATTCATATGTAGCCAGTTTCTGAATTGTGATGCGAAGTATGAACACTGTTTGTAATTAAAACCCACAAAGACAGGATAAATGACCCAGTTTAACTGGGACAAATGTACCACATAAAAGTTGGGTATCTGGTCCTACTTAAAAGGCAGAGATAAAACTTCAGGAAATGAGATAATCAGCTACAGTTACTCACATTTTGCTTACAAGAAATAAATGGAGTGATAAATCTGGCCTCAATTTTTTTAAATTTTATTATTATTGTTATTATTATTATTATTATTATTATTTATTATTCTCTTGTGCTTTTATAAGGATTGAAACTATTGTAATCAACATAAAAAGGGCCTATAACTTCTACTCTCTATTTGGAAACTTTATACATTTGGTAGACACAATATTTACAAAAACA
The DNA here is from genome assembly GCF_023897955.1 of Schistocerca gregaria. Lineage (NCBI taxonomy): Eukaryota > Metazoa > Arthropoda > Insecta > Orthoptera > Acrididae > Schistocerca > Schistocerca gregaria. The sequence continues at coordinate 414,860,351 of NC_064921.1, read as the reverse complement.
AACTGAAGAATATATTCAATCTGACAATAATTCACAATAATGACTAGTGAAAGCCTGCAAAAATAGTATATTAGGATCTATTTCTTTGGTCGTATCAGGGTAAAGGTTAACTGTGCCAAAAAAGAAGACTAATGGTAATAGTATAACTATGAACTACGAATAGTTATATATAATGAATTGAATTACTTCAATTCCAGCATTTCTTTCATCCGTACGAATTACATTTGCTAAACAATATAGTCCAAAATGAATCTGAAAATGTCATGAATGTTCAGAGCTTTGCAGCTTTAACAAACCTGATAAACTGTGTTACACAAAAGCTGTTAAGCAAAATATGATGGACACCCCAGCTCAGAACTTCAACAATTTTATGAAAAGCATAGATAACTACTCACTGTGAAGAGGCCGGCCGGGGTGGCTGAGCGGTTCTAGGCGCTACAGTCTGAAACGGCGCGACTGCTACGGTCGCAGGCTCGAATCCTGCCATGGGCATGGATGTGTGTGATGTCCTTAGGTTAGTCAGGCTTAAGTAGTTCTAAGTTATAGGGGACTGATGACCTCTGAAGTTAAGTCCCATAGTGCTCAGAGCCATTTGAACCATTTTGAACCCAGTATGCTGGGGGTCTCACCAAGACCTTCTGAGACAGGCGCAATCCTCCAGATATAGTCTGCAAATAGCTCTCCCGTGCCCTATACCCTCCCAACACCCCAAACAACCAGCCACAAAGGAGTGCCCCCTTCATCAACCAAAACCACAGCAGACTGCAACAACTGAATCACATTCTTCGGGCCAGGGCTATGATCACCTATCATCCTACCCAAGATCCTTTCAACTTCTACTAAAGTGGTGTTCTACTGCCCACCAAACCTCTCCAACATCCTAGTCCATCCTTATGTGACTCCCAATCCCAACCCCTTGCCACAAGGACCACATCCCTGTGGAAGACTCAGGTGCAAGACCTGCCCAATCTGTCCACCCAGCACTTCCTATTCCAGTCCTACCACATGATTATCCTACCCCATCAGAGACTGGGCTACCTGTGAAAGCAGCAATGTCATATACCAGCTACTCATGTCATATACTGCTACAGTCACTGCCCAGCTTTCAGTATTGATATGACTACCAATCAACTATCCACCAGGATGAATGGCCACTGCCAAACTGTGAACAATAGCAAAGCAGACCAGCCTATGGCACAACATGCAAATTAACACAATATGATAGATTTTGATGGCTGCTTCACTATCCAAGCCATCTGCAGGTACCCCCCCCTCCATAAGCTTTTCTGAACTGCCCAGATAGGAATTATTCTTAAAACTCATTCTATGGTCCCGAAATTACCCTGGCCTCACTCAACCTACATTAACAAACTGTCCCCACCCCGTGTCGTATCACCTCCTCCCTGTTCTTGTCTTCCACCCTCTTTTTGTGCCACCCTCCGTCACAGAACCTGCCCATCTTTCCCCACTCTTGTCCTTTCCCTCAATTCCCCACCTCCCTGCCCACAGCCCCCTGATGCCGTGTCTGCTGGCCGTCTAGTCCTTCCACACTTTGCCAGACAGCGCTCCACTACCCCCCCCCCCCCCCCCCCGCCCCCCATACACTGATACCTCTTCCCCTACCGTGCTCCTCCTCCAGGTTGCTGCTTCCATCTCATGTGGCAGCTGCATTCTGGTTTGAAATGCTGGAGTTGGTGGTCATGTGTGTGAGGTGTGCTTGCTTGTGTAAATGAGTAGTGTGTGTTTCTCTTTCTCTTTCTGATGAAGGCTGCGGCCAAAAGCTTATGTGTAAATGTCTTAATTGTGCCGGTCTGCAAATTAAGTGTCAACTTTGTGGTAAGTAGAAATCTACCTTTACCTTACACTGTTGATACGTTTCATGTACTTAAGTTATGTGTGCTTCACTCTTATAATCAAATCTGATATACATCGTACAATACATACTTGCTGGCATTATTGTTAAAATGCATGATGATTTCATCTTTGAAAACTGAAGGAGGTTGCAGAAGCAGCTTTGTCATTGCCTGAACCAATTTTAGCACAGCCATTTCATTGTACATTCGAGAATTTTCTTTTCCTTGCTGTGAACCTTTCTGTTTCTCATAACCAGCTTCATTGAAGTATGGTTCACTCACTAGTATGAGACCTAGGAAGCAATAATAAACACAACTGTATATTTTATGCCAGAAACAATGGTAGTACGAGCAATAACTTTAATACTACACAGGTTACAAGATAATGATCAAAATTATACATAAGATATAATTTAACTAACATTTCATTTTAGAAATTAGCAGAAAGTTTAAATTTTTTCAACACAAAATAAAATTTTTACAATATGACCACTTTCATTTACTCTTGGTGTTTTTCGTTTATATTGAGTGTCTCCATAACACAATACTGTAAACATTTGTACTAATAATAGAACTATAAAACTATTGTGTGTGTATATGAACCCACCAGTCCCAAAACCTACTAGACAGAGTTTTATACATATTACTGTTATAAGTGCACACACAAATCTGTCTATTACATTTCCATGACTAAACTGCTGAACAGATTTCCTATGAAACTTGGTATTTGAAGAATACTACATGAATTAAAAGACATTTATTTACTCTTAGAAAAAGCTTTGTACTCAATTCTAGGATCTGGTGTTTTCAGTTAAGATTGTAATCATCCTGCAATCTACCATTCTTCTTGTATTTCACTGTTTAAGTACAGCATTTTTGCAGCTTGGAGTCACCTATGTGAGCTAATGATTTGTACACATGTGATCAAATGTATTCGGACACTTGGCTGAAAATGACTTACAAGTTCATGGCACCTTCCATCGGTAATGCTGGAATTCAACATGGTGTTGGCGCACCCTTAGCCTTTATGACCGCTTCCACTCTCACAGGAATAAGTTCTATCAGGTGCTAGAAGGTTTCTTGGGGAATGGCAGCCCATTCTTCACGGAGTGCTGCACTGAGGAGCTGTACTGATGTCAGTCAGTGAGGCCTGGCACAAAACTGGCATTCCAAAACATCCCAAAGGTGTTCTACTGGAAAGGGGTTAGGATTCTGTGCAGGCCAGTCCATTACAGGGATGTTGTTGTCATGTAACCACTCTGCCACAGGCTGTGCATTATGAACAGGTGCTCAATCATGTTGAAAGATGCAATCGCCATCCCCGAATTGCTCCTCAACAATGGGAAACAAGAAGGTGCTTAAATCATCAATGTAGGCCTGTGCTGTGGTAGTGCCACGCAAAAAAAAACAAGGGATGGAAGCCCCCTCCATGAAAAACACAACCACACCATAACACCACCATCTCCTAATTTTACTGTTGGCAATACACATACTGGCAGATGGTGTTCACCGAGCATTTGCCATACCCACACCCTGCCATTGGACAGACAAATTGTGTACTATGATTCGTCACTCCACACTACGTTTTTCCAATGTTCAAGCATCCAATGTTTACACTCCTTACACCAAGTGATGCATCGTATCGCATTTACCGGAATGATGTGTGGCTTATGAGCAGCCGCTCAACCATGAAATCCAAGTTTTTTCACCTCCTACCTAACTGTCATAGTACTTGCAATGGATCCTGATGCAGTGTGGAATTCTTTCATTATGGTCTGGATAGATACCTGCCTATTACACATTATGACCCGACCCTCTTCAACTGTCTGAGGTTTCTGTCAGTCAACAGATGAGGTCAGCCTGTACGCTTCCCTTCATGTTTCCATTTCACTATCACATCAGAAACAGTGGACCTAGAGATGTTTGGGACTGTGGAAATCTCACATACAGATGTAGGACAAGTGATACCCAGTCACCTGACCACGTATGAAGTCCATGAGTTCCGCAGAGCACCCCATTCTGCTCTCTCGCGATGTCTAATGACTACTGAGGTTGCTGACATGGAATACCTGACAGCACGTGGCAGCACAATGCACCTAATATGAAAGACGTATGTATTGGGGGGGGGTTCCAGATACATTTGATCACATAGTGTAGCATTTCAAATAAATCTCCGTTTTTCTAGCAAGTCATTTAAATGATCATTTCGGCATCAGCCCATATAGTGATTGGTTTAACTTGCAAACTCAGATTCCTTGGCCCTTCTTGATGCCTTCTGGCTAGACCATATAGACATTTTCATTTAATTTTCTATGCAGATATGCACCCTTCACAACAATATTCCAATATGACTGCTATCAATAGACAAATTGTTTCAAAAACTGACACAGAAGCGTAAATTTTAAAATAATCTATGCCTTCTACTTGCGTAAAGCCCTTTGCAACTAAACAAGCTTCCTTCTAAATACCTATCTGTTCTTTACTGAAATTACACTATATAGTAGCTTGACAAATTTTCAAGCATCACATTTCTTCATTCATCGCAACTATCCATTCAGCTGCCACAACAGAATTAAATGCTTCATGATGCAATAGCAGTCTGTCATTGTTCCTTTCTCGCTCAATGTACTTTGTGCTGCTTCATTATAAGCTTCACCTTTGTAATGATATGTCACTGGATGACATTTGCTTAAACCCACTTTTCTTTTATTATGTCCTGTTTTGACCTGCACAGTTCTCCTGATGAATAGGTGTGTTCCACAAGTTCCCGATCATCTTCAATTAATAAATGCATTTCTTTGAAATTTTTCTCCTGAACTGAGAAACTACAAAATTCCTATTCTGTGCTTGAATCTTCCTCTTCACTTCAGATTTCATCTTTGTTGCCTGGAAATGATATTCAGATTTCATCTTTGTTGCCTGGAAATGATATTCAGATTTCATCTTTGTTGCCTGGAAATGATAATGTTCCTTCATTGTACAGTTCAACAAATTCTTTCTGTTCAGTATTTATGTTGAGTATTTGTCACTCAAAAAGTGCTTGAATATAGAGGCTCTAGATTTCACAACTTATTTTGTTTTTAGCATCCATATCCTGAATCTATGGCCATGTGCAGATTATCAATTGATCGACATCTGAGTACGCAGTAAACATTAAAGGTCGCAGGGACAACATAATGGTCATTTCAGCACACACTATAAGTTAATGCAATTACTTATTTGATAGTGTCCAATTTTGGAATAGTGTAGTGTTCTTAAAACATGTGATCACACACACTTACTTGACATGATGACTGTTTACTAGGAAGCAAAACTGGTTTCTTACTTTGAAAGAAATACTAACTTTCAGCAGATTAGCACTAAAACCACAGATGGGATAGTGAAACTATACATACTGCTCATAAACCTACTTACCTTGAATGGAAACAATTACTTGCAGAAGATTCGAATTAGATGTCCAGACTTCTGTTCCTTTCCCACTCCAGGTACCAAGTAAGCTAACACAAACCTTCCCATCTTCATAAAGATTTGGGTTCAAACGATCACTGCAATAGCTGATGTAATGACATAGTGGTGGAGCTTTTGGATAATCTGCTGACAGTTGGAAGTCAAAGAAGAATAACCCATCTTCATAAGGTGTCCGCTCTGGTCCACGGATCATCACTGAATAGAGATCCTGAGGGGGGGAAAAAAAGCGTGGTGTTACAAGTGGTGTCTGCATGCACACACACACACACACACACACACACACACACACACACACACACACACACACACACACACAAATGAAGAAAGGTACTATAGTTCTTTTGAATGAATTCTCCCTTGTAGACCCAATAGTGCTACCTGAGCATATACTTTAGGATAGGAAAATGAGCACAATTTTTAAAAGAATGTTTGATTATATCAAAAGCATAATAACCAACAATCATCCATTCAAAAGCCAACATTTTTGTATACATAGAAATTTCAGTGTGCACGTATTGTAAACAATATGAAGATTTTATGCAAGCTACAAAAAGGCAACATGTTTAATTCACTAAAATGTTAGTGTGGTTTACAATCCCAAAAATCTTATGCTTTACAACACATTACTATGTCCAAAATCAATTATTGGAGTAGCTATGAGAAAATGTACACTTTTAAATTATGCACTACGTATCATAGCACTTACTAAAAGAGAGTTAATGTCCTCAAGTTACTGATAATGATTTGGCATACACACCAAGAGCTGGTGCATTTTGTTTCTTGTGAAAAAAAAATGTTGTCCAGATATAGGCAAAAGAAAGGCTGCACACACAGAGAAATTTACAAGTTGTAGCTATCTGGGCGACTTATAAAAGACATAGTGTGTCATACATTGATATCACTGGATTGACATTTATGTGGGCTTTAAAATTAGTCCCCTGCCTAGTCTGTTATTAGGGCCGTGTAAAATTGTGCTTCAAGTGAAGTGTGTCCATTCAGCTGCAGAGCACGCAACTCAGCACAACATGGTCAACTTAAAAAGCTGCTTTGCAGCTCGTCCCATCTGTATGCTGGTTCCTAATGCTATTCTAGTTTGTACAGATGGGGAAATTTTCTTTTGAGCACATCCTTCTTTATTCCAAGCTCCTTGGCTGATTTCAGGATGGTTTATTCCCTACACACAATTTTTCCTCCATCCTCACCACATGTTCCTGCATTTCTCACTCAGTTTCACATTTCTCTTTGACTTTCACACATTCCTTGGCAGTCACCTTCTATGCTAACCCCACTCCCCACCACTGAACAACGATTAATGCACTGTATTCACACTCAAGGTAAGGAAAGTTCAAATCCCTACGTTTCCTTGAAATAACTCAAGGTAAATGTCTGGATAATACCTCTGAAAAGAGCAGATGTATGATCAGTGTGTGCATGGTCCATGTCTCTCCCTTTGTGTGTGTGTGTGTGTGTGTGTGTGTGTGTGTGTGTGTGTGTGTGTGTGTGTGTGTGTGTGTGTGTGTGTGTGTGCGCGCGCGCGCGCGCGGGGGATTGGCATGGCAGCGCATGCACACATTTGGTGTTGGTTACGCACATATATATGGTACAATAATTCCTCTATATGTTAAGTGGCTCTTTGGTAACTTATGTTCAATAGTATTACATGAAAAATTATTTGTTCTCACTAATTAATCAACACTGCATATTTTATTTGCGAGATGTATAGGCATGGATCTCAATTCCAACATACTACTTTTGTGAAAAGCATCTTACCATTCGGTCCTCGAAGCCTTTTACCCATATGCCATCTGGTAATGAGGTTCGGAGCAACTTTAACTCTTTGCGAACTGTGCGGAAGAAATTCTGTGGGTCGGTTGGTTGAAACATTGTCAGCTTAAATTTGTGGCTATTAGGTGCTGCCTCCATAACAGAGAAAGCTGAAACAGAGGTTAATAGCACTGAACGAATATATATTTCATAAATACTAGTGTACTACAAGCTATGAAAGTTAGATGTGAATAAAGATCGTGCAGAAAGAAAATGATTAAAATGAAAAATATTTAATATAGTTCCCAATTTTTTACACAATCAGTAACAAGGTAAATATTAAGTTCTAAGATACCCAACGCAGTCCACAGCATACATATTTATTATGGCAAATAAATAGCTCTTACTATTACAACAATATCTTGTATCTACATTCTCCAAAGCTACTTTTTTCGTTGTTCAGTACTTGAGACATACTAACCTATTTAATATATTCTTACTCCACATTCTTCTTGTCATAAAACAATTATTTGAAAATTATTTGCTATAATTTTTCAGTTTCACAAATGCTAATCTCCTTCTATATTAAAATAAATTAGTGGCATTTTCGACTTTCTCGTGTAACTGGTTCTACTGTTGGTGTGACAAGCAGGAGGTGGAAGAAATCTTTTGGTAGCTTTCTGCAATATTCTCAACTTCTCTTTCTGTTTTTGCAGATAGATATAAAATGATTAACTAGTTTAGTGAATAATACAATTTTGAGACACACTGTTTAATTTAGCATATATGGTACAAAAATGTGAATGCACCTTCTTTTATGACCATTGATTGCCACAGCTACCAGAATAAAAATCAGGTCTGTCCGTCTTCATTTATTTGGACAAAAGTCGTTCGAATGATCAAGAGAGCTCTACAACATACATTATTCCTGATGATAAGAAAGACAACAAAGCATACAAAATGCTTTCTCTTCAAAGTATAAAAGATAATTTGTGCACATGTTAACCAGAATATGTTTCATAAGACGTACATGACTTCTCAATGGTACACAATAATACGAAGTACTTCTCCGACATACTGGGAAGTAAAATAATGTCTCATTTATGAGAAAAATGCTACAGCGAAAAATTCAAAGCTGCTGTTCTGTCTAAACACATTCCTGTAAATTAACGTTTGTACATCATATAGTACATGTAGTCAGTATTTTTTATTTACCTTTTTTTGTTAGTTGGACTTCTTCCTTAAGACACGTGAAAAGTGAAAATAGTTGTTTAACTCAATGCTGTTCTTTTATAGAATTGAATAATTAATTAGTAGTTTAACTAAATTCTGTTCTTTTATGTAATTGAATCATGACTTATGAACAAGTACTACTTATGTGACCGTGACATGGGCCAAGTTAAGTGCAACCCCCGACTTCCATAATCCCACAAATACCAAATTTTCTTTGGAAGATGACAAATATTCCCACACAGTTTCCATAAATGAGTACTGGCAGATATTTGATAAAGAATTGACTGACTAGAGTGGAGAAACAAGCACAAAAACAATTTTAGGCTGCAATCTGGCACTCTTACATCGCTATACCTACTCGGATCACACTCTGAGCCTAAAGTAGGGACAATCCAATAAGCTACTTCATATACCTCCCTTTCCATACATTATTTTCATAACATTCACTTTTCATTGGCTTAAAAAGAGGAATCAATTTGTTCATACACATCTTTATTGTTTTGATATTCCAATAAACAAAAGTCCTTGTGAGGCAAACATATTTCAATTTCTCCACAACCTAAAGCTATTTCATCTGGCCTTTTTTATTTCATATAAAAACTTTCTGATCATAATCACAATTCCGGTAAAAGTAAAGTTGTCACCAACTCCAAGGTTGGTCTGAATACCACAGTGAAATGGTATGTTGTCCTGGAAGTGGTATGCCCTGACCTTCCTCTCAGCTACAATTTGATTTACCCAACCAATTATAGGGAAATATCCCATTTAATGCAGACTCTCCTGCAACTCATTTTTTTCACATTAACAAACATGGTCAAGGAGAACTGCTCCTCATTCATCAATTGCAGCTACGACCTGACAACAGTTTGAGCAAACTGTCTATATTGATTTCCTTTTATTATACCACTACATGACAAATATTGTCCAGATTCCTGCTCATGGTGGTACACTGGCACCTACCCAGGCAACCTGCACTGATTACCCAAAGTGTTATCAATAACCGCCAAATACCACATTGATCCACATTTACAATGCCATGTACTAGCGATTCTGTGTAACCTGGGTTTGACAAACCATGATAAGTTTCCATATAAGTCACACAATTCCAATAAATTACGAATCAGTGGCTTGTGGGCACTAAGCCCAGGTGTGTTCCATGAGGTTCATATCAGGAAAATTTGATGGCTAAGACAGCGAAGTGAGATCACTATAGTACTCCTTACACAAGTGTAGCACAGTTCTGGCTGTGTGGCATGGACAGTTATTCAGCTAGAAGATGCCACTGGCACATTCCTGCTCATGATGGTACACTGGCACCTACCCAGGCAACCTACTACAGCATGCCAATACTTCTCATGGATTGAACTGTACTGTTTAGAGAATCATTGAACACCCGTTTTTCTCACAGCATCATAGGTTACGTAACTCTGTAAACACATATGACTTACTTTTTTTAATCATTTGCCATTGTTTCTCTATGGTGCAGTGTGAGTTATATATTCTTCCTGTACTTTTACTAAGTTTTACTGTACACATCTAAGCTTTGTTTTTATCTGCTCTTACAGTAAGTATTTATGAATCCATTATATCTGCTTTTACAATGGCCGTTTCAGATCCACTTGACAATGGGCTGATGTAAAGACCAAATACTATCATGGACTTAATGTAAGTTCCTATTAGCAACTGGAGCAGCTTTTTGTCAACTAGAAGTACGCTCACAGAATGAGCATCCTCTGAACGTGGATAAATTAATAATTCCTCAATTTGTCAAGGAAAATATGGCCCATAGTAGGCTGTAATATTCCTTACTAATTGTAAGATCTGGCCATTTCATGATTTATGCCATTTTCAAGCACATGTTAGATAACCGTCATATGTGATGTGGCATATAAATCTAATTACTATTCCACCTATGAAGCCACATTTAAAATAGTCCATATAAGACATACTATGTAGATGAAAATCAAGTCCTTACATTATACAGGCACATGATTAAGTGTTAGCTGTAACCACTTACTGGAACAGATAATATATGGACTATGTCAAATGCAGATTCACATGCCACATCAAACACGATAAATCACATGATGGCTATCCATATGTGCTTGAAAATGACAAACATTGAAATTGGCCAATAAATTTTTGGAGGCTATGAGCCCAAGCACAAACTAAATTATAGTTACTTGAGGTTGAGTACCAAGTAAACTGTTTTTGGTTTATTTATAACTAGTTTCTGGCTTACTGGGCCAGCTTCATGAAACAGCTGACTAGCATTGAAGACGAACACTAGTTCTTAGGTAACCAAACATTATCCACAAACCTGTTTTTTAATGCTGAAAATTACACTTTATGCAATTGACAATATTAAACACAATAAATAATTAAAATATAAAATATTTCAGTTTTACAGATTATACTGTTATAATGCTACAGTTTAGGATGTCGTGACATGCAACCCTAATGAAGCCACAATCAAAAACCCTAAATAAAACTCCTCAGAACGAGCAGTAAATCTATCAGAAACAGTTCTTTCCATGAAGGAAATGGAAGAGATAGTGAAAGGTTTCAAATATGCCTCTTCTGATAAACCTTCTCAAAAACAGATGTATTAAAAATTGTTATAGAATACAGTACAAACAAAGGTGTTGCAACCAAACACAAAGTAAGTAGTGAATACAAAATTGGCTCGAGTTCGACCTCCTACATCACAACCTATGGACCAGAACACAATGAAAAACTTGAAAGAAGAAAATTACTCAAAATAACAAAATTCTCACAGAAGCTATAAAAATAGTACTTTCGTTCTCATGGACAAAACTTATTGTACTCAGAACGAGAAACAACCTTGAACTAAGAAATTTAAAACATAGCCACAACCTCTAAAAGCATAATACCTGAATATGAAGCTAAGTATTTAATCAATGTGAACCTGGTAGCTCCATAACTGTGTTGACTTCCTACACTACACAAGGCAGGCCAACTTTTATTATCTCTTGTACCAACCTACACCATACGAAACAATGGAATTCCAGAGAACTACAGAATTACCAAAGAATTAAATTTCAGTATCACAACCAAAACAAATTTGAAACGAAGTTTGTAAATTCAATGGAGCTCATTTGCAAAATTAAAGACCTCTGTATTCCACACAGTACAAAATTAGTATCTTTTGATGTTGAGCACACAGTACAAAATTAGTATCTTTTGATGTTAGCAGCTTACTTACAAATATACCAGTCAAAGAATGCCTCTACATTTTGACATAACTACTATACAGAAAACGCGTGAATCCTGTAGAAGTACACAACTTTAAGACTGGTCACTCGGTCATGTTTGCAACAAAATTATTTTTGACTTCAAGATACTCTATACAAAAAGCTAGATGACTTGTTAATGGGGTCTCCCTCCAGTTCTCTTGTTGTAGAAATCTTCATGGACTATTAAGAAAAAAAAAAAAAGTTCCTACATAATGAACCTCTCAATGATATCAAATATTTAGATGATTTACTGTGTCTGCAGACTGTACCAAACGACAACAGAACACATTCCTAGAACATCTAACCTCACAATGAAAAATGTTCACCATGGAGATTGGTGGAAAATCCATTAACTTGTTAGACCTTAACATAAATAACACTACAAATACACATTTTCAAAATTTACAGAAAACCCACAACAGACAAAGTAATATTCTCATGTTCACAATACCCAATAAAACACAAACATGCTGCCTTCCATTCCATGGTACAACATCTCACATCCATACCAATGTAAAAACAGAATTTCCAGACAGACTTGGACAACATCAAATGTAGTGCATCAAGAAGTAGCTATACCCCTGAGTTAACTGAAACATTTTACGCAAAAATCAAGCAACAAAAATGCTGCTCTAATGTGTACGACCCCTCTTCAGCAACAGTCATTTGAGACAAGCTAGTATACTATCCCACGTTTCAGAAAGCTATACAGAAGTTAGCCCATATCATCAAATTCAGCTATTACAAAACTTTATTTTATGTACGTGGCACTAGAGCTCTTTTACTATTCAACAGCACGGACAGGACAGGCTATGTAACAGTGGCCTTTAAAAAATTGCTTGAAATGACTGCAAGAAACAGTGCATAGGTAACAGGTAAGGCTATAACAAACTAGGCTGACTGAATCAAAATGCAGCTGGAGAATGTCAGACTTCAGCTATGCCAAATGTGTGCTGAACGAAGGACACAGATACCAAGTCCACACAGAAATGCTACATATACCCAATAAAGGAATAAACTAAGCCTGTTAGGAACAGTTGGAAGTAAACAAACATCTAGCTCAAAATCCCCAGCTGGTTCTAAATGACCAATTACAGATGAGCATATCCCCAATTTTGAGCTTATCCTCACTTTTAAGCTTTGCAAGATACAACTAATCAGCCACATACCCACAGACCATCATAATGACACATACTGCTACACAAACTTAAAACACAATAGAATTTCATATTCCTTACCTTAAATCACAAACTGCAACATTATAACAATGTTGAAACTTCTGGCAGATTAAAACTGTGTGCCGGACTGAGACATGAACTTGGGACCTTTGCCTTTTGGAGCAAGTGCTCTCGCATCTGAGTTACCCAAGCACGACTCAAGATCCGTCTTCACAGCTTCAATTCCACCAGTAACTTGTCTCCGAGTTTGTAATACTGAAATATTATTATTTTAATCATGTACCGTGTTTAATATTGTCCATTGTGGAAACTAAATCAAACAATGGAAATTCCAGGATGGACTGTAACAATATTAGGAAAAGGAAAGTTACTATTCACCATATAACTGGTGTGGCTTCAGTTGCCTGAGGCTGCAGTCATGTCTGAGGTGTGTGTGTGTGTGTGTGTGTGTGTGTGTGTGTGTGTGTGTGTGTGTGTGTGTGTGTGTATTGTTGATGAAGACCTTACTGGATGACAGACTTTTTGTTGTGCCTATCTGTGACTCAGCAGTCCGCTATATGGTGAGTAGCAACTTTCCTTTTCATACCATTGTGTAAACTGTAATTTACAATGTAAAACAGGTTCGCTGCACAACATACACAACTAGCGCTCAGTTAGACTGTTCTCAACCCATTTCACGACCTCACTAACTATAGTACTGCAATCATGTAACCTGTACTGTACAATATTTCATATTATAATTATTTACTGTGTTTAATATTGTCCACTGCGTAAAGTGTAATTTACAACATTAAAAAACAAGTCTGGTGCACAACATTCTATAAAAGTTGATTGTACCTTGGATTATAATATTCTGTTACCTCAGAACTAGTGTTCCCTGCGGACACTAGTTGGTTGTTTCCTGAAGTCCCTGTAAGCCAAAAACTGTTAGAAATAACAATAAAAAAAATCAATGAAACACTACAGTTTACATGTTTCTCAACCTTAAATATGGAATTGTTCTACTACGATGTGAAGGAAGAATCCTTAAATAAAATTATAGCTCCCCACTGGTCTTTTGCTCCGCTTATATACTATTTTTACAGTGTCACATACCACATCACCATCTGGTGGTATTTAATGTTACATTAGGCAGCTGCCACAACATTTTGCAATCATAGTTCACATGACAATCTCTTCCAACTAATATGCCAATTACATGCAACAATCATGTCCTAGCACATCTTTCTCTTCAACATTCATTTCACTATGGACAACTCGTTCCTTACGAAGTGTATGCTATGTCGCAACTATTATGAAGTTTTTCATATTGACATCATGAACATGTTCACCACTATTCATCGGCTGTTCCTTATTGCATTTTTAGCTTGTTGGTAAAATGAAGATTTCTTTTCTCAACAAGTATTGTAATTTTATTACCTGGTATTAGCCACAGCATCCCATGTGAGTTTTTACAATAATGGAAACTCCAAGATGCAATAACATCAAAAAATGTGAACAGGCATCTGCTGATGACTCCCATTGATGACCTGGGTGTTTGAGTGTGTATGCACAACCATTAATTATCAACACACAATACAATAGTATCTTCAAAATAATGCTTCCATATGTTATACCATCCTCCATTTCATCCCCTCCCCCTCCTCTTTCCCCAAAATTCTAAAAGATCTATGACGTCCTGCTTTGCGCAGGAATTGAAAATGACGACTTAACATGAATTAAAATCACATAAGTCTTATAATAATAATCCAGGTAGCCTTCCTTCAGGTGATTTTTAATAATGGCAATATTTTAATTCCTATCTCACATTTATTTCTGCCTTTTTTCACTCTTTTTACTTTTGTTCACCACCACCACCACCACCACCACCTGGTTTGAAATCGTGCCTATTGCTTGTCTAATTCGATCCCACCCAGTCCTGTGTGCGCCCCCCCCCCCCCCCCTCAAGACCTATGTGAAAGTTTATTGCTTTTGAGAGAGGGATTTTTGCTTTCTCTGGTTATATTTTCTTTTAGTAGTGTCTCACAATAATATCCAGTTCAATCCCCTATACATTTTTCCAGCTTTCTCCATGTACTAAAATTTCGTCAACAAGATCTACAGTGTTTTCATTCCTAACAAAATATAATACTAAGACAATTTCATTTTTTATATAATTAACTGCCATTTGGTTCATCAATTAATTTTAGTTCACAGCATTTAAAGCAACAAAGCAAGTGACTTGTTCAGTTAATAAAGATGCTTCATCAGCTTTATAGAACACAACAGAAAAACTCACCTTCCCCCACATCTTCATCTGCAGCGGCAGCTCCTTGAGCAGTTGGTGCAGGGCTGGATGGAGTTTCTGGACCAGATGGCTTTTCCTTCTGGGAAGGTTCCACTGGCAGCTCGTCCCCTGTAGGGCAGGTGGGAGCCTTGGTATTGTTTGATGCCGACACCCTAAATGTCTTGCCTGGCTGACCTACAGTTGCTTTGGCCTTCTGTGAAGGAGTTTTTGCATCATTTGTAGGCACAGCTGCAACTGCTGGCAAGTCCTCCTCCATTGGTTCTGGTTCTTCAGCATCCTGCTTCTCTCCAGGATGAGGTGATTCACTCAAAGCATCACTTAATGCCATCAGTCCCTGTGTAAAATACAAAACTATTCCAAATGCACTGGAAAACTATGAAAAATGACCTTAGCAAGACATTTCACTACACATACGAAGCTATTAAAACTGTCGATAAAAAACTAATGCAATGCCAAGATAAAGTTTAGAGCAAAATATTTTTTCATAGCATATGATATTTTTGTAAGAGAACACACTTTTCAGATAATAATTTAATTCAGAATGTATATCATTAAAAAACTGCTACTAGTTTCCAATACAACATCACATTTTATTTAGCTACAGTACCGCATCAAAACAATGATGCTTGTCTGTTATATTGAGCTTTCATGTTCACCTTTCACTGACTTTCTAGATGGCACATGACTGGTCATTTACACATATTTCAGTCTTCCATATTTAAACACTGAAGATATCTTAACAATCCACATTATTACTTAACAAATGCAGAAAATGAACAACAAAGGGATAATTATTCACTTTCAAATTAATATCCCATTAAAAGACACAAAATATAGGATGCTAACCAATTCCGTATAATTTTAATTAATCTCCTGCAAAAATGTGTGTTGCAGTGCAAGTACGGATGTGTTCACAAACAGCAGTGATCGATTGTCAGTTTGGTGGCTAAAAGGCCATTTAAAGCATTGTGCTACAGTCTGGTTACAGTACAAGTAGGACTACAGTTAAGCTATGATATACTATTCGGTGGCTGACTGCACTACTAATCATATATGTTATGAAACAGCTGGTTGGTGTAAGTGATTTGATATTACTAATTTGTCCACTGTTCAAGTTTCTTTCATCTGTTAAGAAATGTCTTAACTTCAGTTGGCTGTAATTTAGTAAGGTATGCTTACTTAAAGAACTATTATGTTCTACTGCTGCTGTTTTACTGTACTTTATAGATATTTTGTGCTTTAAAGGAAGATCATTTTACTTAATCATTACGTAAAGATTTAATTGGGTGGATGACGACTGAATTTTTTATAATTCAACTACAATTAAGTGGGGTGACCCTAATGCTTCTCGTAAACCGAGGAGGTGTTTATGAACTACCTGTTGAATTACTAAGTGCAGGTAGAATACAAGAAACTGGCTTAAACTGTTTGCACTGCTGTGTATCCAGAATTGTTTCATTAAGCCAAGTTCTCTTGTTTGCAATGGTCTAATAGTTACTTCTTACTTGAAGTGTCTGAAAGCCATTCAATTATGAGTTGCAATTATTTGTTTTAAGGAGAAAAGGTCATACTTTTAAATCTTGAAATTCTTTGTACATATTTTTTACTGTCAATATTATTGATTGGTGGGTTGTTTAAAGTTTTCTGGACTGACCATCTGTGTTCAAGCATATAAAATTTTGAAGAGACTAACAATAAATCTGCTTTTAAGGTATGTTTATAAAGTGCTTGACATCCTACCACTCCCCTCCCACAACTATCATTTCAATAGGTTAATGATTTGTTTTTACTTTTGTACATAACTAATCATTTGAGATTTTAATCACTGATTCTCCTGAAGAAGAAATTTTTAAAGATGCCGAAACCTAAGTCAAGCGGATTTCAGTAAACCTTGTACTACTGCAAGTGATTTGGATGGTAATTTGGTGGGTAATCCTACCAAGGTATGCACAATTGGATATCTTTGTTTATATGAGATCTGCTGCCAATTTCTGCAACTGTTTAGCTTTTCCAGGTCTTCCTACAGTGCACTATAATTTTCTGGTATTGCATGATTTGTGAATAATCTAAAAGAGCTCCTAATGTTATTCACCAGATCATTTGTGTACAGCGTATCCCACATTCAATGCAAGCACTGTTTCTAACATTATGCAGGAGTGTGATCACCGTTTGATGCTCAGGCTCACTGATTGTACTATGGCAGGAGGTATGTTGGTTTCAGCTAAGAACCAACTAGATGAGACAGGAGGGCATGGGAAAGAAGTGTGAGAAAATAACTGTACCATTTAGCTCTTCAAACTGATGTGTCAGTAGTACTTGCTCACAAATTCAAACTGGAATAGATTAAATTATGGAAGCCGATATATTAGTCATATTGTTAGTATATTACTGTTCATGACTGTTTTGGCTTCGCAGCCACTATCAAATATATTGAGTAAAGCATCAAACATGCACATAGTCAACTGAGTATGTGCCAACATGTAATTGCTGTACGTGTTTGATGACAATGGCTGCAAAGCTCACTAAAATTTTACAGAGCAAGGTGTGTCGGATTATCGTACTTGTATTTATATCTCTCCTAATACCAATAATATTATTTTCTCCCCTTTTCTGGTCTTTTTTTCAATAGTAGTGCATATATGTTAGTTACATGAAGTACCTAATTTTTTTCTGCAGCAACCTTTATTGAATTTCATTATTCACTGTATAATTTACTGATTACTGATGACAACAGTACATTTCGTTCTTATAGAAGCATTTTGATTAACGAAATATTTATTATTCACTATAGCTGCAAAACGCACTATCTTTAAAATTCATTTACGCTAACAACTGAATATTTCTACATCAAAATAGTCCTCATTCTCCTCTTTCAAGCAAACATCTTACTTTTCCTGTAAATTTCATCAAAGAAAAATTATTCACATTTAAAATCTGTGTGTTCTAGAGTGTTTCAATATCAAAATGTCATTCGTTTAAAATCCAGTGCCATAGTTTTGTAGCTCTAAAATATATACTTTTACTTAAATAATCTGTTAATTTTTTAATTATTCAAATTAAAAGAGTTCACGTACTTGAAAATTCATAACATACATTTGCAATCCCCGTGCACATTAAATAGTACAGACTGTTTTGTCATTTGGTACTTATATAGCTCTTAGTTAAATAAATTATCGTATCTATGTTCATTTTAATTTCCTTTTCTTTTATGGTAACATCTGAAACAGAACAGCTTAGTATTCTGCCAATTTATAATTTTTTTAATAAGTGCATCTTCATGTATAAAGACAGTGAAAAGAGTTTTTACATGAACTTTTCTCATTACTGAAAGAAAAATGGCAAAATAAACAAGAAGAAACAGTTGAGGAAGTCGCTATTACTTACCTGATTACCACCAAACCTCCGTGTAACTTCAGCATGGGCTTGTACAAGCTGGGCCTTGATAAGTGCACACAACTTAACACAAACATGGGAATTTGCAACAGTAGGCTGCTGCTGATTCTGCTGCTGTGCCTGGGAGCTATACCTCGCAGCTCTGCCTTCAGAAACTTGTTGCTGTTGTCCACTGCCTGGTACACCTTCAGATTTACTCAAGTTAGTTGCAGCAGATGGTTTCTCCTGCGTACAATAAAACCACAGACTAAAATAAGGGAATAAGCCTCAACGAAACCTAACACAATGCATCACAAGTCAACTGAACTACCAAGTTGTCTCAATTGTAGCCATTACCTGAGAGAAGCTATTTCTTATTCAATAATCTCTGATTGTACAATAATCTTTATACATATAAACTAGCTTAATGCCCATTGTTCACTTGTGTTGACTGTATGCTCTGCAGAGATTTTTTTCCCTGTTTATTTACTGTGATTTTCATGTTGTTCACAAACTGCAGAACCTTCTAAGATTTTCATGCTAATGAAGGCCATATAAGTATGGTATTTTCTAAATAGACTTCAAATAAAAAAAGCGATTCTGGTAGCTGGAATCTAAAGGTTTTGTTAACAATGCCTTTTGCGTTCTTGCAGAGATATTTCTATATCAACTTTCATCCCCTAATAAATATTTCTTTATATCTAACCAAGATGTGAAATACCAATTTTCATAAATTTAATTTAATTTTTTTTTAATGTAACAAAACATTTTGTTAAAAATTTTCATCCCCAGTGGGGTTCAATTTCCAGAAACACTAAAACACATATTTTTTAATTTCTAATCAAGAAGTCAAATACCCATTGTCATAAACCTTTAGTAGTTCTTTATTTTCAAAATATTTTACCGCCTTAGCAGTTGAATTTCCAAGAATCCCGAAACACACATTTTTTTTTCTGATTGATAGACCAAATACCAGTTTTCGTAGTTCTAGCTTCAAAATTCCCTTAATAGCAATATACTCCCAAAACGCCTTTCATCCCCTATTTTGTCCGCAGCTTGTGGTCTCGTGGCTAGCATTGCTGCCCCTTGATCACAGGGTCCCGGGTTCGATTCCTATCCGGGTTAGGGATTTTCTCTGCAGAGGGACTGTGTGTCTGCGTTGTCCTCATCATTCCATCACCACCACCACTACTCGTGATAGTGGCTAGATTGGACTGTGTAAAAAATTGGAGTATGAAAAAATTGGGACTTTGTGCGGGAACTGATGAGCATACAGTTAAGTGTCCCAAAAACCAAAATCATCATCATCATCATCATCATCATCATCATCATCATCATCATCATCATCATCATCATCATCATCATCCCCCCCCCCCCCTTAGGAATGGAATTTTGGACAAAGCCTACACTGTAAGGTCCACATCCTCTTCATACTTCAAGTTTCTATCTTTAGCAGTTTGGGATGGGCGATAATGTGACAGTGAATCAGTCTGACTCATTGCGCCCCCTTACGGGTTGAATTTCCAAAAAGAGTGACGTGTATGTTTTACTACTAACAGAGAAGCCAATACAAGTTTTTATAGATTTAGCTTAAAAAATGCTTGCACAATAGAATATTTCCATAAAAACTTTCATCCCTACAGAGGTGGAATCTCCAAAAATGCTAAAACAGTTATTTCTTTATTTCTGACAAAATTGCCTTAATAGCGACATTTTTCAAAAATATCCTTCATCCGCTATTTCACCCCTTTAGGGTTCAAATTTTGAAAAATCTGTTCTTAAATGATGCCTACAATATACGATCCACAACTTATCAAAAATTCTGGTTTCTATCCTTTACTGTTTAGGCTGGGCAATGATGAGTGAGTGAGTGAGTAAGTCAGGACAATGCGTTGAGATGTATCTTTTACTATTCTTTGTCTTATCTGAGTAACTAATAATGAGGTATTGAATCAAATCTAGAAGAAGGAGAGTTACTATATGGCTTTACTAAAAGAGGAGATAGGCCAATCCCTTAAGGCATCAAGGGATAGTTAATTTTACACTGGAAGGAAGTGTGGGTGTTAAAAATTGTATAGGGCAACCAATACATGACAACAGCAAGCAGATTCAAGCAGACGTAGTGTGCAGTAGTTATGCAAATATGAAGAGACTAGTGTATAGAGTGCCTGGTGACCGTTGACTACAACACACACTAATTGTAAGTTTTTCATATAGTCACAGTTTATTAACATAATCAAGTGCACTGTCAGTTTTTCCCATAACCACAAGTTTTTGATAAGTTCCAATTAATAACGATCATAGTCTTGATATGATTTTAAGGTAACTGATAGTGTTTAATATATAAACACAATCCTACATTTCAATTTGTATTGGTGGAGTGATTAGGAGATAAGCTTAACTCGCCGAATTCCGGATTATCTGAATTCTCGCCACCCCCTCTTTCTTTCAAATTCATAATGATAGTGTAATTTTAGAGAAAGAAAGGGACACGGAATGTACAGGAACTTTTCTTTAGAGAGAGAGAGAGAGAGAGAGAGAGAGAGAGAGAGAGAGTGTGTGTGTGTGTGTGTGTGTGTGTGTGTGTGTGTGTGTGTGTGTGTGAGGGGCGGGGGGCACAGGCACGCGTACGATTTTGAGTATTGATAATGAGGGCCGTAGTTAGTTTTTTTTAGGTCGCAGTTAAAAAGGACTATAGGTCTAATCGACAGAAGGAAAGACAGCTAAAAACAGGGACCTGGAGAAAATTCCGTAAAAGATGCCATAGATACAACGTATGTCCTAAATCTTAAAGATTAAATGTCGTTCCAATATTGCTACGACAGATCAAAAGTAAAACGTAGTACACAGCCTGTGCATCATTAGGTAAAATGGCCCATAACTCAGACAGCAAACATAAATGAGAACATAGTGGTTCAAAAAGGGCATTCCGCCAGGAAGTGATGAACTGGCAAAGATTGAGGAGGATCATCACTTAACAATTGACAATTGCTTAAAAGACAGTGCCCAACAGACAACCTAGCTACAATAATCTTCTCAGGTTGACAGGGCTGAGAGCAGGTTGTCCAAGTTGCTGGGAGAGGTTTAATTCCCCAGAGCTTGTTCTCATGAAGGGAAGACCAGTTTTGATGCCAAAGTGACGCCACTTGCTGACACATGGCAACAGAGAGATCATTGGAGGGAATGGAAGAACTAATGGGTCGAAGTATGAGGACTGCAGCCTTGGCATGGGCCCAATACTGGTGATCAAAGGAGCCATCGGAGGAGGCACAGGATGGGTGACCAGGAATGGCAGACAAGTGGCATACGTCTACTGAATAAAAAATCACACCTGTATGACTGCGATAGTTCGGTAGCTTCTGCTTACAGACTCTCAACAAGGATAGTGTAAAAGGTGCCAGTGGCCAAACAGATGCCACGATGTAGGACTGTATGAAGACAGTATAAGAATGATGAACATGCAGATGCGTAACACCCATAGTCTGGTTTCGACCAGACAAGGGACCAGTACAAATGGAGGAGGACAGTCCAATCTGCTACCCAGTAAGTACATCTGAAGACACATAGGACACTGAAGGATCGCATACAGTGGGCAGCAAGGTACGACACATGGGAGGAGTCATTGAAACTGAACATATTGTGCTCAGTTGCATGTTGTGTCACTGGTTGGTCAACTTTGTTCTTGCAATGCCAGTGGCCATTCATCCTAATTGACAGATTGTTGATAGTCATACAGACATAAAAATCTGTGCAATATTAGCAGAAGAACAGGTATGTGACATGACTACTTTCACTGGTGGCCTGACTTCCAGTAAGGGTAGTAACCTTATGACAGGACTGGAGTAGGAAGTGCTAAGTGGGTGGATCATGCAGGTCTTGCATCTTGATCTACCACTGAAATATGATCCCTGTGGCAAGGGGTTGGGCATAGCGATGGAATAGTTTGTTGTGTGGATTGGGTGTGAAACAGAACACCACTTTAGGATAGGTGGATAGGACCTTGAGTAGGATGTCCCTCATTTCAGTGCAAGATGGGAGATAATCAAAGCCATGATGATGGATTCAGTACAGCTGTTCCAGTCCATGGTGATATTAGATGACCGGTGTCAGGGGGGAGGGAAGAGGGGGGAGGGGGGAGGGGCGGGCAGACATACCTTCGTAGCTGATTCTTTGGTGTGGTGGAATGATTGGGTATGTGTCAGAATATGGCACATGAAATTGTTTGCGGACTAGGTCTGGGGGTAGTGCCTCTCTGTGAAGGTCTCGTGAGACCTTCAGCATACAGGGCAACAGAGTTCTTGTCACTGCAGATACATTGTCTATGGGTTGCTAAGCTCTATGGAAGGGGCTTCTTCGTATGGAAAGGATGGCAGATGTTGAAATGCTGGTACTGTCGGTGGTTAGTGAGTGTAATGTGGATCAGAGAGTCAGAGAGGTGGCGGTCAATGCCCATGAAGGTGGCACAGTGGATAGAGAAGGATCAGGTGAAGAGGACTGGAGAGAAGTGCTGAGGTTGTGTAGGAATTTGGACAGGATGTCTTGGCCGTGAGTCCAGATCATAAAGGTATCAATGACCCTGAACCAGAGGTTGGGAGGTTTGCGAGATGACAAAGGTTTCCTCTAGATGACCTGTAAACAGTTTAGCATTCGAGAGTGCCATGCAAATGTCCATGGCTGTGCCATGGACCTGTTCGCATATCTTCCCCTCAAAGGAAAAATCATTGTGAGTGATTATGTAGTTGGTAAGGTGTGTAAGGAATGAGGTGGTGGGTTTGGAGTCTGAAAGATATTGGGAGAGGTAGTGTCCGACAGTGGTAGGTAAGACCAAGATCATATGGAACGTGGTGTCAACAGGTATGAGTAGGGATCCAGGAGATGAAGTGGTGGGCATGATGTGGAGTCGGCGAAGAAAGTGGTTAGCATCTTAGATGGGGGATGCTAGGTTTCAGGTAATGGGCTCTGGGTGTTGCTCAACAAGAGCGGTGATTCTTTCAGAGGAGTACAACAGCCAATTACAATGGGGTGTCCAGGATTTTGAATTTTGGGGAGTAAGTAGAAGGTGGGTGTGCATTGGCAAACAGACTTTAGCTCAATAAAGGATTACTCCAAAATCTAGCTAGTTTCCCTCTTTTTGTGTGTGGCTACCAATGACTCAACACTTCTGCTTATAGTACTTGTAGGTCTTATAATCAAATATACTGAGTTGCCTATTAGAAAATTCTGTGATACTTGAAAACACTGCTAAATTACCTACAAAAAAAATTAAAATGTTGTGGTGGACTGTTGTATGCATATGCAAGTTTGTGTTTAAGTCTTTGCTTCAATAATACTAATCACGTTGAATATTTCTTAAAATTATTATTAGTTACATTGAAGGCCATTAATGAGTATATTTATTGTGAAATAGATGTACACATAACAAGTTTATTGAAAAGGTCTCCACTAAAAGTTTTAGGACTAGCAAAAAACAAACAAACAATGCCCAAAAAGGCCTTGAAGGCCCAAAGGTACCGACCAGTCGCCACATCATTTGCAGTCCTTAGGCATCTTGTGAGGGGTGGATACAGAGGGGCATGCGGTCAGCACACTGCTCTCCTGGACATTTTTCATGACTGATGCCACTACTTTTCAATCAAGTAGCTCTTCAACTGGCCTCACAAGGACTGAGTACATGCCACTTGCCAACAGCACTCAGAAGACTTGAACAGTGACCCATCCAAATGCTAGCCATGCCCTACAGCACTTTACCTCAGTGATCTGCTGGGAGCCGGTGTTACCACTGTGTCAAGGCCACTGGCTTTAGGGCTAGCACCAGATACAATTATTGTCACATGCTTCTGTACCCCAAAATTGCTATCTAAGTAAGTCAAGTTTTGTCCGAAAATGTTTTTGCACCTAATTATCAATTCAAATTTACAGAATAAAGTTACTTCTTCATTTACTAACCAACTGTAGCTGTCACCATGCATGCTGTAAAAATACAGTTGAAATAAGATGTTTCATTAATTACACATTAATAAGATTATAGTTCATAAAACTGAAAACTATCTACTTCTAAAAATAATATTTCGCTCTACAGTGAAGTAAGCAAACTGATTATTCAACTCCTTGACAGATTAACACCGTGAGCCAGACCACATCTCTGAACTGATCATTATTGTCTTTGCCACAAAAGGCACATGTTCAGATTCAAATCCAGCCGTGATGGAAGTTATTATTTGCCCTCAAGTTTCACTATCTATTCCTTTATTTCACTGTCTGGAGATGTTATGGCAATAGTTTCGACAGGAGGAAGAATTATATGTTGTTATATGAATGCTTGCTGTCTGTTCTTTTGGACAACGATCATTTATATCTGCATGCACTCATATAGCACACATTCATGTAAATGTTTCACCTCAATGGACAATGAATCCACAACCTTCAGTGCAGAAGCATATTTATGTTTGACCTCAAACAGGAATCTAAAATTAGCGAGTATGGAGGACATGGACAGGGCCTGCAGATAGGTGGTGCTAGGTGGGAATGCGGGTCAGCTGGGAAGTGTGCCAAGATAGTCCACACATTTGTAATAAACACTATGTCCAGGTGGTGCACTGCTTAAGTAACTGCTTAGGAAGTAGGAGATCCTGGTTTTGAGTACCATTTCAGCCCATTTTCTCTGAATACCACTGATTCCACATAAAGTCCTGATGTAGCTGATATTAGTTCCTTCCCTTTCTCTTCTCCCCCCCCCCCCCCCCCCCTCTTCAATTTACATAAATAGAATTATATGTACTGAGCCACATCAAAGCTTTTTAAAATAGTCACACTGTTATTCTGTCCTAGTTCTCATCTTAATCTTATTAAGCCTGACTTGCAATTATTAGTTACTTGTTTCATCTATCAAGTTATTTGTTTCTTAGGGACTGATGACCTCAACAGTTTGGTCCCGTAAGACCTAACCACTTTTTTTTTTGTGCCTTATGAGTCTTGATTTGGAGCAGTTTTTCTTGTCAAACACTTTTACTTTTTTGAAAGTAGTAGCATCAAATGTGTTCTTAAATTTTGTAGAGTTGCTTGAAAATATATTAAAAACAAAGATTCCAAGACTTACCAAGTGGGAAAGCGCCGGCAGACAGGCACATGAACAAAACACACAAACACACACACAGAATTACTAGCTTTCGCAACCGATGGTTGCTTCTTCAGGAAGGAGAGGGAAAGACGAAAGGATGTGGGTTTTAGGGGAGAGGGTAAGGAGTCATTCCAATCCCGGGAGCAGAAAGACTTCCCTTAGGGGAAAAAAAGGACAGGTGTGCGCGCGCGCACACACACACACACACACACACACACACACACACACACACACACACACACATACACATACACATACACAGACACATCCGCTTGTGTCTGTGTATGTGCGGATGGGTGGGTGTGTGTGTGTGTGTGTGTGTGTGTGTGTGTGTGTGTGTGTGTGTGTGTGTGCGCGCGCGCGAGCGAGTGTACACCTGTCCTTTTTTTCCCCTAAGGGAAGTCTTTCCGCTCCCGGGATTGGAATGACTCCTTACCCTCTCCCTTAAAACCCACATCCTTTCGTCTTTCCCTCTCCTTCCTGAAGAAGCAACCATCGGTTGCGAAAGCTAGTAATTCTGTGTTTGCGTTTGTGTGTTTTGTTCATGAGCCTATCTGCTGGCGCTTTCCCGCTTGGTAAGTCTTGGAATCTTTGTTTTTAATATATTTTTCCCATGTGGAAGTTTCTTTCTATTTTATTTACATCATCATTATATATATATATATGTGTGTGTGTGTGTGTGTGTGTGTGTGTGTGTGTGTGTGTGTGTGTGTGTGTGTGTGTGTTTTGCCTAATTCAGAAGGCCTTCTGGCTAAAAGCTTAGGTGCGTGCTTGACTGCGACTCATTATTTCCACTGTATGGTGAGTAGCAATCTTTTCATAATACTGTCAAAAATTCAAGAAAAAAACGAAAACAATTATCATGAGCTAAACAAGCCTATTCCCTTAAATGATGCAAGAAATATCATTTTCACTTACAAAAAGATCAACTGCTGGCATGTTGAAACTGCAAAAATTACTATAACACAACATTCGAAACGAACTGAAGTGTCCAGGTGGACAAATCTTAAGTCACTTATCATGATCTTCACAATTTTTGCATAAATTATTATTATTATTATTATTATTATTATTATTATTATTATTATAAGTGCTGGGGGCCAACAACAATAGGAAATAAATCTTCCACAGTTACAGTTTATAAATGAATAAATTTATTTGTTAATAATTAGTGTTAATACTGAAGTCAGATTGTTAAATAATTAAAAAAAATTCAATAGTATGAAAAGGAAGGAAAATAACAGGAGAACGTGGACTAGAGGAAAGGAACAAAAGAGGAACCCGCTTGGTGGAATTTTTCGCAGAGCATAATTTAATCAGCACAGCAAGTGAAAGAAGGCTGTGTACATGGAAGAGACCTGCACACACTGGAAGGTTTCAGATTGATTGTGTAATGATAAAGACAGATTTCGGAACCAGATTTTAAACTTTCAGTAGCAAATTGTAAGGTAAGAATGTAGGAACATCAGTAAAGAGAAAGAAAGTGTTGTTGTTGGGTAGATCCCATGGAAGAGATGTTGGCCAACTTTTGCAGGATAAACTAGGATCAGAATATGAGGTCACCAATTTTTTTAAACCTAGTGCTGGTCTGGAGCAGGTGACAGAGGATTTAGGATCACTTTGTAAAGATTTTACTAAGGAAGACACATGAGTATAGTGGGTGGGCCAGATAACAGTATTGACAGAGATCCTGGGTATAGTGTAGAGTGTGACCTGGCAAAGATAGCATCAACATTGAGGCATTCTAGTGTTGAGTTTGTATCTGTTCTTGGGTGCCATGAACGACCCCATTTGAACTCTTCTGTCAGGAGAGTTAATTAGGAACTGGAACGGCTGCTTATGTTGTGTGCAGGGTCACACGTTGGTGTAGTTCCTGTTGATTCTCTCAATAGGTGGGATTATACTAGGCATGGCCTTCACCTCAACAGGAAAGGGAAAGGTAAACTGGCTGGGAAAATAGCAGGAAAGTTTAATGGGGGAGGCACTGTCATGAGTGATGAAATAACAGTTGTTACAGGGTTCAGAAAAGACCCTTTTTAGGCTATAGGCAGAAAGAAACCAAGTTTACTGATACAAACCTTCAGTTTGAGAAAAAAAACCAACACAATTCTAGCTTATTACATCAGCATAAGCAGATGTTGGTTAAGAATTTTCACAATCAGCAGAAATTTCGACTCAATCCAATTTTAACCCAGTCAATGTGAAATGGCTATCTTCAGTGCATCAAAATATTCCAAGGACAGAGAAATAAAATTAATGAATTAATTATCTGCATAGATGAATTAGAATCCTCAAACCCACTTGATATAATCTGCCTCTCTGAACATCATGTGACCACTGGTATAGGACTTAATTGTTACAGAATTTAGGTTAGCATCTCAATTTCGTAGAGCAGAAATGGAAAAAGGAGGAGTTGCCACATTCATCAGGAACTGCCACAAATTTAAGAACACAGACATTCATAAATTTTGCCTAGAACAGCATATGGAAGTATATGCAACAGAAGTAGAATTTCATAAGAAGTCCTTCATAACATTAAGTGCAAACCGAGCACCTGCAGGTAACTTTAATTGGTTCATAAACCACCTTTAAGCTGTACTGGCCCATTTAACAACCAAAAACAATGAGATAGGGGGGAGAGAGATAGACAGGGGGGGAGAGATAGACAGGGGGGGAGAGATAGATAGGGGGGAGAGATAGATAGGGGGGAGAGATAGATAGGGGGGAGAGATAGATAGGGGGGAGAGATAGATAGGGGGGAGAGATAGATAGGTGGGAGAGATAGATAGGGGGGGAGTGATAGGGGGGGAGTGATAG
This sequence comes from Schistocerca gregaria, assembly GCF_023897955.1. NCBI lineage: Eukaryota > Metazoa > Arthropoda > Insecta > Orthoptera > Acrididae > Schistocerca > Schistocerca gregaria. Next base: position 414,832,005 of record NC_064921.1, on the reverse strand, counting down.
GGGGGGAGTGATAGGGGGGGAGTGATAGGGGGGGAGTGATAGGGGGGGAGTGATAGGGGGGGAGTGATAGGGGGGGAGTGATAGGGGGGGAGTGATAGGGGGGGAGTGATAGGGGGGGAGTGATAGGGGGGGAGTGATAGGGGGGGAGTGATAGGGGGGGAGTGATAGGGGGGGAGTGATAGGGGGGGAGTGATAGGGGGGGAGTGATAGGGGGGGAGTGATAGGGGGGGAGTGATAGGGGGGGAGTGATAGGGGGGGAGTGATAGGGGGGGAGTGATAGGGGGGGAGTGATAGGGGGGGAGTGATAGGGGGGGAGTGATAGGGGGGGAGTGATAGGGGGGGAGTGATAGGGGGGGAGTGATAGGGGGGGAGTGATAGGGGGGGAGTGATAGGGGGGGAGTGATAGGGGGGGAGTGATAGGGGGGGAGTGATAGGGGGGGAGTGATAGGGGGGGAGTGATAGGGGGGGAGTGATAGGGGGGGAGTGATAGGGGGGGAGTGATAGGGGGGGAGTGATAGGGGGGGAGTGATAGGGGGGGAGTGATAGGGGGGAGTGATAGGGGGGAGTGATAGGGGGGAGTGATAGGGGGGAGTGATAGGGGGGAGTGATAGGGGGGAGTGATAGGGGGGAGTGATAGGGGGGAGTGATAGGGGGGAGTGATAGGGGGGAGTGATAGGGGGGAGTGATAGGGGGGAGTGATAGGGGGGAGTGATAGGGGGGGAGAGATAGGGGGTCATGGTTGGAAAATACTGACAGTTATTACAGACAAATGGAAAAGCAGGTAGATGCTGAACTCGGGGCAGATCAGTTTGGGTTCCACATGAATGTAGGTACACAAGAGGCAATACTGATCCTGCAACTTGCATGAAAATGCTATGAGACAAAGCTGTCATTTGAATTCACTTTAACAGCTTTCAGATGTCTTGATAACACTTTTTATTATTTCCAAAATCACCTTACACACCTTGACATTTTGTCATTTTCAAAAGCTACAAAATAAAACAGAAAACAGGTATCAAAAGATATGAAAATATGTTACATTTCTTCACTGATTAGATACATAGTATAATCCAGTGAGGAATTCAGACCCCCCCCCCCCCCCTCCCAGACATTGGAAATTCCATTATCACCTGGTCTGTTAACTTGTACCATTGTGACAAAATTTAAACTACGCCAGCTGCTGTTGCTAACGAAGTTTGGAGGCAACTAAGGAGAAGTCATGATGACATGCCGTTTTTACAAGTAAAATGAATGTTTACCACAATAGGTGGTGGCTGGATCCCTATAGTTTGGTTTCGTTACTTATTGGTTCGGTTTGGAACACTTAGTGTTTATTTGTTCTGTTTATTATTATTATTATTACTGCCAACACCAACAAATTAACAGGTGCTGTATAATAAGTGTGCGGTAAAGCTAAGCGTTGCAAGGTGTGTTGGCAACACCGATTGTGGAATAAGTCAGCCTTTCCTCTCTCATGTCTTCCCTCACTGCACCTCCAATCGGCCTAACGTGTAAGCTAATCCCTTTGCTACGCACCCCACCCTTGCTGCGAACTTTATTCTTATCTTCCACTTGTATCTATACTTTATTTGCCCTTAGAATAAACCAGATATCGCAAAACACGTCCCTGGGTATTGCTACGGAATTGGAAATAGCATCTGACATTACAGAAGATTGTTTTAATTTTTTTATTGCATTACTGGGAATATTTCCAAGATTTAATAACCATATAAATTTTTCCTAATCGATGAGTCCAAAGCTCAAACCAAATATTTGTGTACACTTGACAATGATTTTCACAGTGTCAATGGGGATACACAATTTTTGCCTAAACAAGCGGTACATTCCACCATGAGTGGGACGAAAATGGTTGGCTCTGAGCACTATGGGACTTAACATCTGAGGTCATCAGTTCCCTAGAACTTAGGACTACTTGAACCTAACTAACCTAAGGACTTCACACACATCCATGCCTGAGGCAGGATTCAAACCTGCGACCGTAGCGGTCGCGCGGTTCCAGACTGAAGTGCCTAGAACCGCTCGGCCACACTAGCCGGCTGAGTGGGACGTTTGGCATCACTGCTCTACAAGGATGATCTAAGTTTTCATTGTTGTATAAAAACTCAATGCATTGTTGAAACTGTTGTAAGGTTGTAACAGTCAGTCGACAGGTTACTATGTAAGTGTGATGTGATTATGTAGTCTACTATGTGCAATCTTCGTCAATTTATAACATAAAAAGAAGTGTTAGTGCCAAAATACAATGTCGAAACAACAAACTTTAATTTCTTTCTTTTCTAATATAAAAAGTGTATTGGGAAAGACAAAGACGAAGTGTGAGTCTACTGAAAGAAGTGCTAGTTATTGTGACGATGAATTGTGTAGGTCTCCCAATTCTTCAGTTTCCCTTCCACAGTTTTCAAACAATAAATGTGCTATTTCTGACCCATCCGTAAATTGCAATTCTAAACAAAGTATTGAATGCAAGATTAAGTATCACTAAAATTGGGAGTGTCAGTACAATTGGTTGTACTTTGATGACCAGCGGGGTAGGGCTTTCTGCAAATTGTGTGAAATGCATTTAAAAAACAATATTGAAACTCTACAGAAAACAGGAGGAGTGTTCATTTCTGTACCTTTCACTAAATTTAGAAAACCTACCGGGAGCATGGGAAAACTAGAAAAGCATGCCAGCTCAGAAAAACATGCAAGAGGCGCTGCACTTGAAAACTGTACATTACAGGGATTAAAGGCTCCAATTCATACACAGATATTTAAACAAAATGAAAAAGCTTTAAACCACAAAGCATTATCATTGTTAATTTGAAGTCTGCATTTCATTAGTAAGGAAGAAATACCCCACACAACAAAATATGAACCTCTAATTCATAAGGTAGTACTTAAAAGCGACATTAATCTTGAAAATTTGTTAAAATTTCAGAGCGAAGGTCCACATATCTTAGTAAGTGTACTGCGTCAGAATTGTTGACTTGTTTGGGAGAGTCTTTAGACTTTCATGATGAAACACTTCTCCATGACAAATATTTTTCAATAATGGCAGACGGATCTACAAATGTTAACCAAAGTGGATTGTCTTTAGTAGTTCGATATGTTGCTCCGTCTCCATCGTTTGAAGTGAAGGAAAGGTTTTTATGTCTCTGAGTTGAAAAGCACTTCAGCTGAATCCATATTTACAGCAACTGATACTGAACTAAAGAAAAGAAAACTTTCTTACAACAGATTATCATCTTGTTCTTTCTATGGTGCTCCTTATTTCAGTGGTTTTATCTCAGGAGTCCACATTTGGTTGTCAGAGAGGAAGGGCCATAAGCTGCCATACATTCACTGTAGACCACATGTTTTGTCAATTGCTGCCATCAACTCTAGGAATAAACACCCCATTATAAAATGCACATTACATGTTGTTAAAGACATTTATAAACTTTTTCATGGTTCTTCCAAATGAGAAAATGTTTTCCATGAAATTCAGTGTGCTTCAGAGCAACCTGTTTTAAAAATACCCGAAGCTGTTGACATCCAATGGTTAAGTAACTATCGCACAGTTCATGCTATTTTCCTAACCTACAAGTCCATTATAATGGCATGTGAATATATATACAAGGGCGGTATGGATTTAACAAGTTTGGCTGGAGAAATCTTGTTAGAAATGAAGAATTCCAATTTCATTGCAGGTTTAGTGATTTTGGATGATATGTTAAATGCAGTCTTAAACTTACGTAAAGTTTTGCAGAGACAATCACTTAAAATTTCGCAAATCTCTCTACTTGTTTCTGGAACATTTAAGACACATCGACTATATTTGCGACTACGATGGACATAGTGCAGAAAATGAAACTGTTAACAAAATTAAAAAACTGCAGGTTGACGCAACAGAAGTTAAGGGTGTGCTATTCACGAACAAAGAGGAGCAGATTCAAGCTATGAAAAGGAGATTTGTTGAAAGTATGATTGATGAAATTGAGCAACAGTTTGATGAGAAGACAATGAAAGTGATAGAACAAAGGGCATATTTTGAAAGTTTTAAAAAATTTCTAGAGTTTAGTGATAATGACTAAAGAACTGTGCTTGATTTTGGGACTTACAAACGTCGATGCTGTTATTGCAGACTAGCATTCTTTTAGGTATGTTGTTAGTAACAAATTAGACGATACGTCTTCTGATGTTGCTTCTTTCATTCTGAGAGCTGACATTGGCTACGAAGCACTATGGACACTCGCTGAATGTGTACTGTGCATTCCCGTTTTGACTTGCAGTGTGAAAAGGTCATTTAGTACAATGAACAGGGTGATGACAAAATTAAGGAATAGGATGGGTCAGGAAACGCTCCAAGCTTGTGTGAAGATTTCAACTGAAGGGGACGACAAGCCAACAGAAAGTTTTATTGATGACGTCATCAAGAGATATGCTGTAAAAAAGCGTCGACGTATTAGTTTGATGTAAATGTAAGTTTTTTTTGCATGGAATAAAATTATTTTATTATTTAATATAATTAACTTAGGCTTAGCCTAACAGCTTAGTACTTAACCTACAAATTATTTAATTATATATTAGCTATTCACGAAAAATTTTAAATATTAATAGCGCTGCTACGTGTTTAGAACACTATCATTTAAATTTTAAGCCTATAACTTCTGGAGAGTGGCCTTGTATGGAAATATCTGAGGGGAAAGGGTGGGATGGGTGGAATAAAAACAGCAAGATCAAGAGAGGAATACAATAAGATGGTTCCAATGGACATTGGTGCAGTTGTTACTAGGTGACAAAGAGACTAGCACTGGATAGACTAACAGGGAGAGCTGCATCAAACCAGTCTTCAGACTGAAGATAACCAAAGCAATGATGACAATCAACATTGTCACTATACAGACTTAACAGTTGCGTGGATGCCACAAAACACAGGAATTTGGACCAAAATTATTCATGCTACTTGAAACCAACATCATTGATGTGATCTGACCCCAACATATGCTAGTTAATTTAAAGGGAACTTAAAGTCTAGTTTTGCTGAGCATTTGTAATTTCGTCCTCTTTTGTGGCATCTTTACAACTGCTAAGATTTTTGGACAAAGACTATGTTAAAGGAGCATTAAAAGTAAAAACAGAAATCAATTGCAGTTATGGAAGATTTATTTCCTGAAACAGGTCATCCACAATCAAATATTACTGACTGTAGGCAATTTTTCACCTTTGAGCATAGCACATTCTACAAGCATTTGCAATGTCTCTTCACTCTTATGGCAATGATGTACACATAAAAAGTGAAACAGCCTTACCATCTTTGTTTTAGATGTACAATATTTATTGAATTAATGCTGTAAGTGTCTTAACAAATTGAGGTAGTCTTACTTGTAATTTCCGGCTTGGTGCAGTCTCTGAGTTTCGTGAATTGTTAGCAGCAGTCACAACACGCCTTTCAAGGCTTGCCAAGTTCTCACTCAAAAGGAACTCTCCAGATGCTAATGCAATATCACGTGATGGATCAATGTCCTGGTCGCCAGAGTCATCCTGGTCAATAGCAGGTACCTGTTGATTCCGATGAAACAATCTATTTACTTGATCGGCAACACGCTGAGCTACATTTGCACGACCACGTTCACGAACACGTTCCAATAATCCTTGGAAATGGCTTTCATGGAAGAAAGATGTACCCATCAGTTTATCCAGATACCTACAATCAATAAAGACAATAATTGCAATATATCTCAAGGTATTAAAAAAATCTGAATCAGAAATATTTGGAATATCTTGAAGATTTGTAAAATGAATACACTGTTACAATTCATTGTCAGAAGAGGAATGTTAGTGGAAGGAAATGCAGAGAGTGTAATTTTGATTTTATTTTTTTCCACATTATGAATACATTTAAAATAATTTATCATCAACCAGTCATACAATTGTTGCGCTTAACTTACTTAATAGAGAAAACTCTAATTTTATGGGAAAGACATGCTGGCAATTACTTACCCTCAATAGGCAAAATTTCAGTGCTGCTGACAGACATATTTAAAAGAATTTCTCTCTCTCTCTCTCTCTCTCTCTCTCTCTCTCTCTCTCTCTCTCTCTCTGTGTGTGTGTGTGTGTGTGTGTGTGTGTGTGTGTGTGTGTGTGTGTGTGTGTGTGTGTGCGTGTGCGTGTGCGTGTGCGTGTAATAGTGTTACATTTTTAACTCTGGGAGTTTACCTTCAAGGACTAAATACCAGTGAGCTTTCAACACTTTCTGCTGTAATGTTAGATCTCACATAACATAATTATTATTCGTTTCTGTTCCAACATGCTTCGTCACACTGTGCCAACTCTGGCAAACAAACAGTAGAAGTTACCCACTGTCTTTCATAGTGATCACGTGCTCCTAAATGCACCACAGACTGTATGTTTCCCGCATGATTTGTGCCTGTATGAAAATGACAGGCAGAAGATTTGTAAGTAACGATATCTTGAGGTGGCTTTTGGAAGATACTGAAGATGAAGCAGAGTTCACTGATGAGAAAATACACAAAGAATCTATTCCTGTGTGTGTGTGTCCATGCAAGTGAATCTGAAAGTAGCAATGAAGATGAAAGTGACAATGTGCAACCCCTCACATGTGACTGGCAGATGTTGTGGCGATATTATCAAATTTATATACTCTGTCAAACCACAGGGATTCACTATTTGTCGAAATGCTTGCCCAACATAAGGACTTCAATACTTTCAGCTATAAAATGTACTTTAATTTGTTGGTGAGCACAACAAACATGTATGCAAAGAGAAAGTACAGGAGCTGACTCTACTGACAAAATATTCAGTGCGGTGCTCATGGAAAGACGTTTCATCAAAAGAAATGAAGGCATTCCTTGGTTTTGAACTGGATGGCAGAATTAGGTGGATATTCTGCTAATGATTGACTAGACTGAACTGCTTTCTTCAAGAATTTTATCTCTCATCTCCAATTTTTTCAGATATTTTGGATGCTGGATGTAGTTTTCCTGCTGCAATTCAAGGCAGTAAGCATACTAGAAAGGACAAAGTGAAGTTTGTGAGCGAATATATTGCTAATAACTGTAAAGAACTTAATGTAAGGGAAGTTGTTACAGATGAGAGCACAGTTGGTTTCAAAGAAAACTTTCAGCTAAAAGTGTTGTAATCTAAAGAACCCTATACAGTGGGGCTTCTGCATTTTTTGTTTGTGTTATTCAGAAGACAGTTATGTTTTTTCTCACATTACATATTATGTCAAGACGACTGCTGCTCTTATTCATGCTGATATGCTGTTTACCTCTATGAATAGTGATTCATTTGGCACAAGATCGGAAAGCATGCACTGATGGCATCGGCTTTCTCATCTACGTGGCAGGTTCTACAAAATTGCTACAACTGCTTAGAAACTACATTAAATGAGAACGCATACAATGGGGCCAGTTATGCTAGAAATCTTTTCCATTTGATCTCAAAAAACAAGAAGTTTCAGCAATTTTATCTTTGTGCCTATCAGTGTATTACATAAATGATAGCCGGCCTGACTGGCCGAGCGGTTCTAGGCTCTACAGTCTGGAGCCGCGCGACCGCTACGGTCGCAGGTTCGAATCCTGCCTCGGGCATGGATGTGTGTGATGTCCTTAGGTTAGTTAGGTTTACAAAGTTCTAAGTTCTAGGGGACTGGTGACCACAGCAGTTAAGTCCCATAGTGCTCAGAGCCATTACGTAAATGATGTGTGTACCTTTCCACAACAAGAGATCAGTGAGCATGTTTAGTACATTCTTTAGTCACGAAATATAGCTGATCACTGGTTACAGACAGAAACAGCTACTTCAATTTGTTAAGTTGAGGGGAGTGGACAGAGCTGATCAGTACTGTGTGCATTACAGGGGGGTGGACAAAAATATGGAAACAACACAAAAACAACACATTACTAAGCCTAATATGGTGTAGGAATTGCACTGGGATTCTAAACAGCTTCCAATCATCTTGTAACAGATAAATACAGGCATTACATGGTTTTCATGAGACTCTTATACCACTCTTCCTGCAAAAAGAGTTTGCGAGTTCAGGTAATGATGATGGATGCGGATTGCGATCCCACACCCTTCTCTCCAAAGCAGACCACAAAGGCTGAATAATATTGAGGTGCGGTGACTTGTAGACAGAACAATTCATACTTGTACTCACAAAACCTGTTCTGGATAATTTGACCTGTGTGTGAACAGGGGACTGTTATTTTTGGAACACACAACCGTCACTGGAGAATAAACACTGTATTTGGGGATCAACCTGACCAGCCGAAAGTCGCACAATCCTTGGTAGTAATAAGACCTTGCGGAGTAACTGTGGGACACATGTAATATAATGATACGGCTGCCCAAATCATCGCCGAACCCCAACGATGAATCACTGTTGAGATGTAAACTTGGGCAGAAGTTGGAACAGTGTGAAACAAGATTCATCTGACCAAATGACTTTCTTCCATTGCTCCATAATCTAGGTTTTACGGCAACCATATCAAGTTTTCCTGTTCTGAGCATTTGCATCATTAATGAGTGGTTTTGGAATTCCAGCTCACCTTAGAGTTCCCTGCTTATGGATCCCTTTTGTGTTGTTTTGGTGCAGACAGGATTCACAAGTGCAACATTCACTTCTGCAGTGACTTCAGCAGCTGTCATGCACTTACTTTTTGTTACAGCCTCTGCAATGACTGTGAAGATCACTCAATGCACACTTTTGTCCATGTTGCAACATGGTGGATGATGCTTTTCCACTTTCCCTGCATGTGGTACAAATCTTTGATACAATGTAGTACAACATCGTAAATTCATAATTGTTAATGGTTAGAAATGTAATTCAGTGTTATCATTGCTTATAAGATTGTGTAATTTTTACTAGCGAATTGTTAACACAGTTTACTGTAGTGGTCGAAGATGCTTTTCAACATCTAAAATACATTGCTATAAAATAAGTTGAAAAATGTGAGTTGCGAAATTAGGCAATGTAAATTGATTTAGAAACACAGTCATAGTAAACTGCAAAAAGCAGTATGGGATTTATTAATTTGTCTCATTTATTTTGTTTGTACAATTTTAATTTTGACAGAGCTACTTTGTATGTGCCAATGAATCCATTCATACTAATATGTCTGGCCTGCAGTGAGGCTGATACCCCATCACCACATTAAAACTCAATGGAACAGTTATTACAACACTAAGAGAATCCATCTTCTCACTTTTCCTCTTATCTATTGTGCATAACTCGTTGTGCTTACCATAAGAAATAACTGTTTGGGAGTGATAAGGTCAGGGTGTGGGGCGAAGAAGTGATATCTCATAACCAAAAGTAAAATAAAATGGAAAAAAGGGATCAAGATTATACTGTAGTAGTAACGTCTGCAACATTTATATCAGTTATTGTGTGTCCTAATACTGAATGAAATACAGTTGATTTTATTTCCTGGATAGCTCAGTGGTTCCTCAAACAAACCTTAATGTACTATTTACATTTCTTGAAACTTTCTTCCAAAGGGAACTGAAGGGTGTCAAGTTGTAGCACTCATTACACGAGGTAAATAAACAAAGAAAACTAGTTTTAAAGATATGAAAAAACTCTGCCCTAGCATTCATCTGTAATGACTTAATGAAATCACAGAATGACTGTGTGAGTGCTTTATCCCCATTCCACAAAATGTGTGTAGATTATTTGCTACGTCACTTCACTCTGTTCTGTCCAAAATGGAAATAAAGTCAAGCTACTCAATCTTTAGTTATAACTTAGTTACCAGAATACAAGTGATCATAAACTGCTACTTAAACAAAGATCAGTGACATTCTAGTGAAACTCAGAATCCAGAGAACCGGTATTTGAGCAAGACTGTGCAACAATTTTGGTGCTACTATCTTTTATTTTGTGCAGTGGTCATGAGAGCAAGGCATTTACAGAGACACTGAGACGATTGTTTTTCCTTCACTCAGTACACAAATGGTATAGGATAGAGACTGCTAATACTGGTGGGAATTATTCTCCACCATGTACTGCACAGTTGCTTGTGTAGTATACATGTAGATAATGTAGCTGTCAAGTAATGGTTTGTGTGACTAAAAAGGTCATCACCACACTGATCTCTGGCACTGAAGAGACATGAAACAAAGTCGAGACATGAAACAAAGTCAAAACAAGAAAGCAGTACACCTTATTAATATCAAAGAGCACAATTTCACTTAGTAAGGTCAAATGGGACAAAATAATTTGTCTTTTGTAAATGGCGGTCATATCATTTTTTTAACTTGTACAGGGTATGGCACAACACCACTACTAAGGCTGCAATTAGAAGTTGTGCAAAGTAACAAAGAGTACACTGGGCCGTTCAATGTGATTACTGCATTGTCTTGTCTGCATGATCATTGAGAGTGTATTTAATATGCTGCATATGTCTGATGTTGTTGCACAAAAACACATTTAAAACTGCCTGGTCAATGGTTCACTGCTGTTTGCTAGGGTCTGGACTGGTGGGGTGGAAAAAGCAGAAATGCCCCAGACTGCACTGCATATGTGGAGACAGAAATTGGCACACACAGGGTAGCAACATGTGGTCTTTTTTAAGTAAGTTCCCCTCCAGGCTTTCAATGGTTATGTCCACACACCAGTTAGGTACTACCATAGTGATCACAACCTGGCAGACTGCCAGCCTAGAGGCATAGCAGACAAATATCAAGTGTCTCCCCACAGGAGAAAACCACGTATTGAAGATGGTGTATCATGGGGCTTTTGCCCTTTCCGCAGTACAGCCCGATCTTCCAGACTGCCCACCCGGCAGACAATAGCAGCCTAAGAACAGCATCTTCGAAGTCCAGATTGTGTAAGGAGGCACTCGGACAGGTGGTGCGACATGCATCACAGGTGGAGCCAAAGTCAGCGCACAACTTCCTTATGCTGGTCACTTGTGCAGAAAAACAGCAGGATAGATGACCTTCAACTCAACCATTATTTGGGAGGTCTCACAGCTCCAAGTCAGCCAGTTCTTGTTGTGGTATGAGCTGTACTATGGCTCCAGTGAAGTAAAGTAGCTACCACAAAGTTAGGCAAGTTGACTAGCAATGGTCATCAAGCAGCCTTTGGGTGACCTTCCAGATTTCAACTCTGGTTGATGAATATTTACAGACTGGACTATGGCCAGCAAGTTTGCTAGCCTGCATTGGAATCAATCACAAACACGTAATTTATCCAGTTTGTACTTTGCTTTCAAGCGATCTTTAGTGAACTTGTGCATTTCATCCAAACACTCCAACTATATATATTGTGCCTTGAATAAATGTGATGACATTTATTAAGCCTTAGAGGGAGTGCCTGCAGCAGTTAGCGGCAAGATTTAGTTTTCTGTTAATATCACAGATAGGGTTACAGTTGTGTCCACGTCCAAATACGTATTTGTTATTCTCAACAGATGTCACCACTTACTACATTTGCGCGATTCATGCTTTCAGCAGTTTCGTCACTGTTGTTGTTTGAGATGTGAGTGTGGCATTTGCGGTGTGTTTGCCGCTACGCGCCTTGTGATGTAAGTAGCTTCTATACTTGTGTTTCTCTTTCGCCTCCAAGCAGTCTTTCTTTTATATTAGTATATAATGAATATTCGAATCAAATCAAAGCTCCCATACGCAATTTTTACTACTTTTTACAATCTTGGGTACTGATTTGCTAAAATATATTACTTTTATAACAACATGTGTGTCATTAGGTCTCATAAAAGCATGGCAATGGAGAAAAAGACGGCATTTGACAGGCACCTTCTAATTGTATGTCCTGAAGACTATGAGAAAGTATTGTGAGAAGTGTCAGAAGAAGAATTACAAGAAGTCAGATTCATGTGAATCAGAGTCAGAAGAGGAAGTTATTGAAGAAGAAAACCACAGTAGTGACTCCAAACAATCAACAGAGGAAACAGATGACCACCTGGTTGAAGAGAGGAGATAACAAACACATGATTACTGATTTTACATAGGAAAAGTTAAAGAAACTATTTGGATATGTGAGCCACTTCCTTCTTTTTCTAAAACCAAGGCCAAGAACATCCTAAAAGTTTTGCCAGGTCCAAAAGCAAGTGCTGAAATTACAGAAAAAGAAATTTATGCATTTTACCTATTTTTTACTGATGGGATGATTGACAACATTGTGGGAAATACAAACCGATAAATCCATAACAACAAAAGAGCTGAAATTCATTATATCTAATAGGTAAAAGAAACTGTTGTGAACTGTGGGATGCAGGTGGTACAGGAATGATTATTTTATGAGCTCTCTTCAGCTATAAGCACTTTTGCTTTCTGATTCAAACTCCCAGGTTCGACAACCTAGGTACCCAGAATGAAAGAAAAGAAAGTGACAAACTAGTACCTATTTGGGACTCCATCAGGAGTTCGTCAACAATTGCCTTGCTCTCTACAACGTCAGTGACTTTGTCACTATTGACGAGATGTTGCATCCTTTCAGAGAACACTGCAGATTTGTACAGTATATCTGTAATAAGCCTCCAAAACATGGGATCAAAATTTATGCTTTGTGTGATGCCAAAACATTTTACGTCCTGAACTCTGAAATTCACTTTGGCAAGCAGATGCCGGGACCCTACCCGAAGTCTAACTAGCCTGATGACATTGCGCAAAGATCAGTGGCACCAACTGAGAAAACAAACAGAAATCATAAAGACTGAATATTACTACAGTAGCTACCCTCTGGCTGAAATCTCCTCAGCAAAAGTTTGAATTTCAAGCAAATAAAACCCAAGGAGTCCAGTCATGTCTATTCGGTTTTCAAGACAATTTTTGTATGGCCTCAACTGTTCCAAAAAAGAACAAAGCTGTGATTTTTTTTATCGACAATGCACAGCACAAATGAAATAGATCAAGAGACTAAGAAATCGAAAATGAATTTGGACTACAATGCTACCAAAAGAGGAGTAGACACTGTAGATCAGATGTGCTCATCCTACAGTATTTCCAGAATAACGCGACGAAGGGCACTTGCACTTTTCTACAGACATCTAGATATTGCTGCGATAAATGCAAACATTATTTTCAAATTCAACAACCCTGATAATAAAGAATGAAGACGAATTTTTTGAAACATCTTGCTCTGGACCTAATAGAAGAACATCTGAATCAACGAGCATTACTTGAGACACTTCCCAAGGATATTCACGCCTTCGTGACCAAGTATAGGTATGAAGAAGAAAAAACCAAGGAACCAACAAAATCTGGAATTTGTTACATATGTGACAGGCATAAAAACAACAGAACCAAACCAGTATGTATGAAATGCAAGAAAAATGTATGCAAGAAACATAGTGTCATAGATACAACATGTGTGCAATGTGAAAGAGAGCTGCTGATGGAAATTGACTAATTTAATCACAATCATATACAGGAGTGGGAGTTTATGAATGCTCCATTTCATAATGTGTTCCCTTGTAATTTTCTTTTCATGTGAACCAGTGCTCCCTACCGCCGTTGGATAAGCAGCTCCCAGCAGCAAGTCGTATACCCCTAGCTTACTTAATTGTTACATAGTTTAATTCTTAATTTCTTCGTGTGTTTTTGGTACTTGCATTGTTTAATTCATAAATTTCGAGGGTATTTTGGTATTTGAGAGTTGTAGCATCGCGCCTTAGTGTTTACTTCGTAGATTCTTACTTAAATTGCGTGCGAGTTTCGTGTAGGAGGTGTAATTTCGAGTTTTAGTTACTGTAATCGTAAATTCAGGCAGATTGTAGCGCAGTCATTAGGCATTTGTACAGGTTAATTAATACATTCTTTGCGTGTTTTGCTTGTGGTATCTAGCCACAGACTCTTGTTTCAGTAACTGTTGTTCAACATCGATTAGAATGGACAGGGACTGCGATTGCTGTGTTCAGATGAGGGCTGAGTTGGCATCCCTTCGCTCACAGCTGCAAGCGGCGCTGACTTCGGTGGCGCAGCTGGAGGCTGTTGCCAATGGGCACCACTGTGAGGAGCCGGACTTGGGTATCACGGGGATGTCAACCTCGTCCCGTCTGTCCCCAGACCGGTCTGCCACTGTGGTTGCTGCTCGCAGTGGGGCTGAGCCCTCGCCTGTGGTTGATTGGGAGGTCGTTCCAAGGCGTGGCAGGCAGCGAAAGACATCCCCGGAGGCTGATCAGAAAGCCTCCCTGGTGCGTCTGTCAAACAGGTTTCAGGCACTGTCTCTGGCTGAGCCAGATGCAGCTGCCTGCCCTGTTTCAGAGGATGATTCTCAGCCTTCAAGGTCCGGGCAATCGCAGAGGGCGGGCTTATTGGTAGTTGGGAGCTCCAATGTTAGGTGCGTAATGGGGCCCCTTAGGGATATGGCGGCTAAGGAGGGGAAGAAATCCAGCGTGCACTCTGTGTGCATTCTGGGAGGAGTCATTCCTGATGTGGAAAGGGTCCTTCAGGATGCCATGAAGAGCACAGGGTGCAGCCAGCTGCAGGTGGTGGCAATGTAGGCACTAATGACATGTGTCGCTTTGGATCTGAGGAAATTATCTCTCGATTCCAGCGGCTATCTGATTTGGTAAAGGCTGCCGGTTTTGCTTACGAGATGAAGGCAGAGCTCACCATCTGCAGCATCGTCGACAGAACCGACTGCAGACCTTTGGTGCAGAGCCGGGTGGAGGGTCTGAATCAGAGGCTCAGACGGTTTTGCGACCGTGTTGGCTGCAGATTCATTGACTTGCGCCATAGGGTGGTGGGGTTTCGGGTTCCGCTGAATAGATCAGGAGTTCACTACACTCAGCTGGCGGCTACACGGGTAGCGGAGGCTGTGTGGCGTGGACTGGGCAGTTTTTTAGGTTGGAAGGCCTCGGGAAAGTACGGGGTGGGCTGCAATCTCAAAGGGTGCATAGTAAATATTGGACGTGCTTGGATCAAGGAACAGTCGGAATTGTAGTTGTGCTGGGAAAGTCCCTGAGCTTCAAGCACTAATAGAAAGCACAGAAGCTGAAATCGTTATAGGTACAGAAAGCTGGCTAAAGCCTGAAATAAGTTCTGCAGAAATGTTTACGAAGTCTCAGACGGTGTTCAGGAAAGATAGATTAGGCAGAATTGGTGGTGGGGTGTTTGTGTCTGTCAGTAGTGGTTTATCTTGTAGTGAAGTAGAAGTAGAAGTAGATACTCCGTGCGAATTGGTATGGGTGGAGGTTATACTTAACAGTCTAAGTTAATAATTGGCTCCTTCTACCGACCCCCAGACTCCGATGATACAGTTGCGGAACAGTTCAGAGAAAGTTTGAGTCTTGTAACAAATAAATACCCCACTCATACGATTATAGTTGGTGGGGACTTCAACCTCCCTCAATATGTTGGCAAAAATACTTGTTCATAACCGGTGGTAGGCAGAAAACATCTTCCGAGATTGTCCTAAATGCTTTCTCCGAAAATTATTTCAAGCAGTTAGTCCACAAACCCACGTGAATTGTAAATGGTTGCGAAAACATACTTGACCTCTTAGCCACAAACAATCCAGAGCTGATAGAGAGCATCATGACTGATACAGGAATTAGTGATCACAAGGTTGTTGTAGCTAGGCTCAATACCGTTTCTTCCAAATCCACCAGAAACGAACGCAAAATAATTGTATTTAAAAAAGCAGATTAAGTGTCACTAGAAGCCTTCCTAAGAGACAATCTCCATTGCTTCCGAACTGACTATGCAAATGTAGACGTGATGTGGCTCAAATTCAAAGATATAGTAGCAACAGCAACTGAGAGATTCATACCTCACAAATTGGTAAGAGATGGAATGGATACCCCGTGGTACACAAAACAGGTTCGAACGCAGTTGCAGAGGAAATGGAAAAATCATGCGAAGTTCAGAAGAACGCGAAATCCTGAAGACTGGCTAAAATTTACAGACGCGCAAAATTTGGCACAGACTTCAATGCGAGATGCCTTTAATAGGTTCCACAACGAAACATTGTCTCGAAATTTGGTAGAAAATCCGAAGAAATTCAGGTCGTATGTAAAGTACACAAGCGGCAAGACGCAGTCAATACCTTCACTGCGCAGTGCCGATGGTACTGTTACCGCCGACTGTGCCGCTAAAGCAGAGTTACTGAACACAGTTTTCCGAAATTCCTTCACCAGGGAAGACGAATGGAATATTCCAGAATTTGAAACACGAACAGCTGCTAGCATGAGTTTCTTAGAAGTAGATACCTTAAGGGGTTGCGAAGCAACTTAAATCACTTGATACAGGCAAGTCTTCAGGTCCAGATTGTATACCGATTAGGTTCCTTTCAGATTACGCTGATACAATAGCTCCCTACTTAGCACTCATATACAACCGCTTGCTCACCGATAGATCTGTACCTACAGATTGGAAAATTGTGCAGGTCGCACCAGTGTTTAAAAAGGGTAGTAGGAGTAATCCATCTAACTACAGACCTATATCACTGACATTGGTTTGCAGTAGGGTTTTGGAGCATATACTGTATTCAAACATTATGAATCACCTCAAAGGAAACGATCTATTGATACGTAATCAGCATGGTTTCAGAAAACATCGCTCTTGTGCAACGCAGCTAGCTCTTCATTCGCATTAAGTAATGGCCGCTATCAACAGGGAATCTCTAGTTGATTCCGTATTTCTAGATTTTCGGAAAGCTTTTGACACTGTTCCTCACAAGTGACTACTAATCAAGCTGCGGGCCTATGGAGTATCGTCTCAGTTGTGCGACTGGATTTGTGATTTCCTGTCGGGAAGGTCGCAGTTCGTAGTAATTGACGGCAAATCATCGAGTAAAACTGAAGTGATATCAGGTGTTCCCCAGGGAAGTGTCCTGGGACCTCTGCTATTCCTGATCTATATAAATGACCTGGGTGACAATCTGAGCAGTTCTCTTAGGCTGTTCGCAGACGATGCTGTAATTTACCGTCTAGTAAGGTCATCCGAAGACCAGTATCAGTTGCAAAGCGATTTAGAAAAGATTGCTGTATGGTGTGGCACGTGGCAGTTGACGCTAAATAACGAAAAGTTTGAGGTGATCCACATGAGTTCCAAAAGAAATCTGTTGGAATTCGATTACTCTATAAATAGTACAATTCTCAAGGCTGTCAATCCAACTAAGTACCTGGGTGTTAAAATTACGAACAACTTCAGTTGGAAAGACCACATAGATAATATTGTGGGGAAGGCGAGCCAAAGGTTGTGTTTCATTGGCAGGACACTTAGAAGATGCAACAAGTCCACTAAAGAGACAGCTTACACTACACTCGTTCGTCCTCTGTTAGAATATTGCTGCGCGGTGTGGGATCCTTACCAGGTGGGATTGACAGAGGACATCGAAAGGGTGCAAAAAAATGGTAGCTCGTTTTGTATTATCACGTAATAGGGGAGAGAGTGTGGCAGATATGATACGCGAATTGGGATGGAAGTCATTACAGCAAAGACGTTTTTCGTCGCGGCGAGATCTTTTTACGAAATTTCAGTCACCAACTTTCTCTTCCGAATGCGAAAATATTTTATTGAGCCCAACCTACATAGGTAGGAATGATCATCAAAATAAAATACGAGGAATCAGAGCTCGGACAGAAAGGTTTAGGTGTTCGTTTTTTCCCGCGCGCTGTTAGGGAGTGGAATGTTAGAGAGATAGCATGATTGTGGTTCGATGAACCCTCTGCCAAGCACTTAAATGTGAATTGCAGATTAGTCATGTAGATGAAGATGTAGAATTAAGTGATATAATTAAAAGAACCACGAATGCAATGAAGAATATTGGCTTGTTATAAATAACAATGACAATAATGGACAATTGTGAAGGCAACAAATAAATAAGAGATTATTTTTATAGAGCCATGTAATGTTATGTTTTCTTCAATAAAATATAACTGGCGATTATCTAAAGATTATTTTTCCTTAGGATAAAAATGTAATACTAGTTGCAATGTAAAAGCTGCAACGCGCCCACTTGTGAATGTACGAAAGGTCGCCCATCGAAGGGTTAACATTGCCATTTGTACTTTCATAGCCACCTTGGAGAAACTGACATTTATTTGACTCTCTGTGCCCTCTGCGACAGCCTTCAAAACAGAAGGGAAGCATCATGTTCAAAACAATATTAACAGAAGTTTATTTCTTTTCGGTAGTTTGAAGGAACTGTGCCACAGCAGGGTTGTTTGTTTCACCAGTTTCTTCCCAGCAGTCTCTCCTCCCAATAATATATGATCCAGGGTACTAAATGTGTCATTACTGCCCAGAATGACTTAATGTATTGCCCCTTAAGTATTGTACACGCCTCTGGACTGATGGTTAAATGTGTTCTGGACTGATGGCTCTTAACTGTGTGTCACAGTACAAATCAAACATTCTGGTGGTCAATTCTCAATCAGTTCTGGGTTTTTTCTATCACTTTCTGCTTCTCTTTCTTCTGGAAATTATTTCTAGGTATGAAAAATGTCAACCTGCATGATGCTTGGAAAAGTTGTGGAAGTGGTTCTCATGCCCAATCACTTTTTTCATACAGCTCAGCTTCACTTTGACGACAGTTCCCTCACTTGCCTTTACACAAGCTAGTACTTGCAAAGTGCAACCCAACAGATGCATGGCCCTATTACATGGGTAATGAAAAAGCAACTACCTACATCAAAATGCAATGCCTAGTGAAGTGGTGCATAAAGGAAATATTCAAGTGACTTTCGTTTTGCTCCTGTGCACTCTGCGGCTTCACTGATTATGCACAAGTGGGTACAGCCATTTGGAATCCACATGGCCATATATGCCAGCTCAGTGGCTGTGTCATCAGACATCCTCTTTAGCAAACTCTGCTAAGACATGTCCAGTTTATTCACCTTCTCACTGATGTAGGTGAGTGTAGACCACACATGCACATAATACATTTGCAGTGCTCTGTTATACCTTATAACTGGCAGGATGTATCAGCAAAATGCTAGAGGCACTGTAAATGGAAGAGAAATGATAAAATCCATAAAATACATGGATGATCAAGCAGTGCTGGCAGAATCAGAAGAGGAGCTACATACAATGCTGAAGAGTATTGCAAGAAGGGAAGTATAGAATGAAGCTGAATATTGGAAAGACAAACGTGATGAGACTGAGCAACAAAGGAAGGCCCAATTCCTAGATGGAAAACAGACACAATCAAAATCCTTTCTGAACCTGCAAAGCTTAATAACATGGAATGGAAAGCTGTACAGAAGCAATAAGGGGGAGGATATCTATGGGAAAGAGCATACGAAAAGGTGAAGCAGTTACTAAACATCTAGAAGAATTCCAAGGTGGCTGTGGATTATGTCTGGAGTGTAGTGTTAAATAATAGTGAACCAAGGACAGTTAAAAAGAAAGATATTTGGAAAGTTTTGAAATGTGGCTATGGAGAACTGTGGAGAAGAGTGCTTAATGTGAAGTGAACGGACAGAGGAAAAATCTCTGAAACAAAGAATTAGAGAGGGGAAAGTGCAAGAAATGAGAAAAAGAGATAGGAAGAGAAATGGAATGATACATGACATCAGAAGAGGACAAACATACAATCAGATGAATGGACATTCTCAGAACAGGACACAAGGAGAGCCTTCAGTTGAAGCCTGTTGCAAGACAGATACACTAAAGAAGAAGAAGAAGAAGAAGAAGAAGAAGAAGCAGCAATCAGTCCAAAGGTCGAAGGAAGGCAAGGGTAAATAACATCCAGTAGGACCATATCTACATGAAAACTATGTTCAGAGCATACTTGTGGTTGGGATGATTTTAACTTAAAACTTGGCTGGTGCATCTGTTACTTCAATTTCCCCAAATCTTTCAATGATCTAATCTTTCAATGATCTGATACACAAAAGAATTTCATCTCCAACCCTACAACTTGCACACTAATGACTTAGTTCTCAACTGATTGAAAATATTTTTCTGTTGAGCAAATGGATCAATTGGCTCATTCCTGAAGGCTTGTTCTGTCACTTATCGCTTCTCTGTTTATGTAAAAACATATAAAGTTGCACCACATTATGTAGTCCACACTGAATTGAATTCTCTCTATGATGGGAAGTTAGTTGAAAGGATAGAGGAAAATAAGGTCGAAACCTGTGTTTTGTTGAAGCTTCTGTCACTAGTGCTCCAGATGTTGTTCAGTATTGACTGTTAAATCTCAACTGTTTTTGAAGGTGTGTAGTATACCTTTAGGTTGGGTAGCTTTTATAGACCTGCCCCCAACTACAAAAGTACCATATTTACTAGACTACATGATGACAATGACCCGCCTTTTACAGAGACTCCTGAAGATTTATTTTTTTAAACAGTCTGAGCAATCGACATCACAAGCTGTTTACTGATATAAAATATCTTAAGATCTGCCATAAAAAGTTGCATTATCTCTCTTCCAAACTTGATGATGAAAAAATTTATTTTCAGTGCTATATACTGAAAGATCATCTAAAAACAAACATGTTTTATTAATATAATATGGGGTCCAAAGTTAATAATGTTCAACTTATTAATGTTTTTGTGTTTTCATGCTGTAGCTTGGGTACCTGTCATTTTATGCATTTAGCAGAGCGAGGCTGGTGGTCGAGCAGTCAAGGCACTCTGTTACCTCACTTAACCTTTAGTGTTTTTTATGAATTCAGAGAGCTGCTTGGTGAGCAATCAAACTGTTTCATATTGCCAGTGACATGTTTATGTAAGTGAACTATCAAAATGAGGAGGGTCAGCAACCTTTGACAAGTTTGCCAGCAGAATGTGCAGTTAAAAATGTGGAAGTTGTACATACTAGTGAAAACATGAGCAATGAGAGCAAACAACAGCTCACTGATTCCATACAAATTTTCTCAAATTTAATTTGAGACAATAGCTTTGCACTACCATCTGTGTGCCTATTGATTTCTGGAAGATCTTGTTTGATTGGCAATTAATTGCATCAATGTTTATGGACTCTGTATTGGGAAATGACTTTTGTAAAAATCGAAGACGTTGTCCATGAAAATGAAACCAAAGCTCTTCCAAATTTTATCAAATGTACCAACACTGCTGACAAAAGTGCATCAATGTCATCATCTGAAAAATCGGGGCGAGAAGGAAGATTCAGCTTACGAACCAGAATCAAAGAGATGCAAGGTGCATGAGCAAATACCATTGGATATCAAAATAACTGCAGTTATACTGGAAAAATGACAACCTAATTGGAATCTGAAAATATGCTGTACCAACGGAACAACTTTAAGATTAACAAGAAAGGAGTTACTGAGGAGGTGGAAAGTAGACACCCAAAACAGAGGATCCACAGTTGATAAATGGCCTATGAATATGCAAAGCATGTAACAACAACTCGTCAGCAAAATTCTAAGGTAGCAAAGTGCAGATAAATCTGAAGAGAATGTGTTTTAGTTCACAACATCATATCACGGACAAAGAGGTTCAAAGCAAGGCAAAGGGTATGTCAACGTCACGGCACCAATTACGTTCCCGAGAAACAAGTGACATCTATTGAAAAAGCATTTTAAGTTGCCGAGCTCTTTCAATGGCAGACCAAAGCCTTGATTACAACCTATGACTTGAGATCTTGTTATAAACAATAACCAAACAGGATCGTGTCAATATAAAATGTGTGTGTATACATCAATGCGAGAAGAAAATGTTTGTCCAAGCTGCACAATATTCCATCTCTCCATCCCTAAAACTGCTGCTGACAGTATTCTTGTGTTTTCAAGAATCATGGAAAATTTGATCCATGGGTCTCTCAACTAGTGAAGTTCTCCAGAGGGAATTTGGAAATGTTTTAATCATATGCTGAAATGGGGAAGTTAACCTCCCAACTGTGTCAATCATATCTGGAGCATGTTGTGAAACATTATGTGTAGGAAAATAAATTTTACCTGACACACACACTGCATGGGGTAGCCAAACCCACATGAAACACTATGATACACAACTGACCTTCACTATGAAACTGATACCACCAAAATGTACCTCCCCTTTGTCAACTGAGGGACATTTATTTTTTCCACAGGTAAAGAATTTCATCACATGACTTCAAAATCATACAACATCACAGCAGGGCAGAGAATTAAAAGATATGGCAGATGTTACTAAAATTCAAGTGTTGGTCCATAACCAGTTTTCCACTTCTTTCTCCAACATATGCTTTCATACCCTTTGTATGCATCCATAATTGATATCTGAGAGATCTGTGTTTAGTAAGATAAATGAGGTATGTTTATCACGAACAATGTACAGGGAAACATGACAATGCTGAGAGATTTTGTTCATGCGTTGTGCATCGAGCAAGAAATATATTTGTGTTTCACGTATATCTGTGACAAGTTTTACCCAACCAATTGCGAAAATGCTCACAAATATACGATCATTCAGCATTATGCAAAAACATACTTTATTTATTTTTGCACTATGTATCACACTGGAAGCAACAGTAAATACATTATTTATATTTGATTATTAAGCACATCTTCCAGTATTTTATTTAAAAAGGGGAGAGCGGGGTGGGAAATGACCTATGACCAAGAATCGAACACGGGCCAGCAATTTGTTAGTCTAAAGGCTCTATCACTTAACTGCTTACCTCTCCCTAACAAACACATGGAATGACATGTAGCCAAGCTACAGTGTGAAACCACAAAAATGTCAATGGCTCTTAACATAATTAACATCAGACCCCATACTATATTAATAATTATAAAAATGTTATTTTTAGACACTCTTTTGGTGTGTAACATTAAAAATCTGATTTCTCATCATCAACTCGGACCTACGCTTTTTTTTAAAAACTAGGAGCGTCTAGCGAAATGCCAAAACACGGGTCTCTTTATTTTCAATATAGAATGTCCTCGCAAAACTTTATCAAAATCAGTGACCTAGATGTCAGAACCTCCCCTCTTTAATAAGTTTCTCACCTAGTCACAAGCAATCCGAGAGAGAGGGGGGGGGGGGGGGGTAATGAAAAATAAAACAAAGTGTTCACTTATATCCAAAGCTCAGCAAAATAGCAAAAGTATTTCTCAAATGCTATAAGATAGTCTCTGGAAATCACAAGCAAAGTAAGATGGAGGGTTTTTTTTTTTAAATCAAT
Organism: Schistocerca gregaria; assembly: GCF_023897955.1. Classification (NCBI taxonomy): domain Eukaryota; kingdom Metazoa; phylum Arthropoda; class Insecta; order Orthoptera; family Acrididae; genus Schistocerca; species Schistocerca gregaria. The sequence continues at coordinate 414,808,946 of NC_064921.1, read as the reverse complement.
TCGGTGTAAGTCAAAAGAAAGTTATATATTCTCTACTGAGCAAGTTGTTATCTCTGCAATGCATACAAAATTAACATGTTCCTCTGCAGGAAGTTTCGAAGAAAAAAAAAAAATACAGATAAACGAACTAATTACAGCAAGTTATTGGAAGCAGAAGTGCATGGCCCACACACAGAAATTTAGTCTATGATAACACTGACACAAAAAGATCTAGTGAAATTGGGATACTTATGAAATTACAGTATGTACAAAGTAATACTCTAAAAATCAAGGGGATTTGATATACTAACCTACAATCTTTGTAAACATCAAGAAGCTGACGCATTACAGATGTTGTCTGTAATGCAGGGTTTTGAGTAAAAATTTCCTCCAGCCGAGACATGGCAATTCTGGCCTTTTCTATGTTGGCTGCTAGTTTGGGCTTCAACATTTCTTGCAGTTCATCTTCCTGGCCACTAAAAAGAACAAAATCACAGGTTAACAAGAACGAATTTTAAAAATCAACACAGTCTGACACAAAAATCATTCGTATGGTTACGAATACAAAGAGGAGCAAGAAAAATATGTTATTTTTTGGTGGGGTGTAAACTGAAGTAAAATGTTATTGTGTAGGCACAGTTTTGGCCAAAATAAGTGGTAGTTAAATATAATAAAACATTTAAAAAATAATATTTTTGAGTGAAACTGTAATAAAACTACCACGAAACAGACAATGTTGGTATTTAAGAACCGATAGGTAATGGGAAATATTTTCTTATATTCTGAATACACTATTTCAGTCCTCTTCTTGGACTGTGACTTAATAGATTTTGATGTCTTTGTGCCTTACTGAAAACTTGTAAGAAGTTCCAATAACAGTTTTCACAGCAGTGTTTCAGTTTAAATGGAGGGGGGGGGGGGGGGGGGGGGGGGGGAGAAACACACCACAGGTATGAACTTTGTCTCTCCCCCTCCCAGAATACAGTAATGTGAAAAGCTGTAATGGAGATATGTTTTGTATTTTGTGCAATGATGGCTGGAACTGGCAAGAAAGTATAAAAAATGTGTGTGTGTGTGTGTGTGTGTGTGTGTGTGTGTGTGTGTGAGAGAGAGAGAGAGAGAGAGAGAGAGAGAGAGAAGAGAGAGAGAGACTTCCTTTACACCAAGTAAAATGTTCTACATTGTGCCGGCCGGAGTGGCCGTGCAGTTCTAGGCTCTACAGTCTGGAACCGAGCAACCGCTACGGTCGCAGGTTCGAATCCTGCCTCGGGCATGGATGTGTGTGCTGTCTTTAGGTTAATTAGGTTTAATTAGTTGTAAGTCCTAGGCGACTGATGACCTCAGAAGTTAAGTCGCATAGTGCTCAGAGCCATTTGTTCTACATTGTGGATAAGGCTCACTGCTGTATGCCTACTGCACTTGAAAACACTAAATGGTTGCAACGGACCGTATCTGAATCTGTGAGTTTTAGATTTTGTATTTATTCATTTTCCTTGATATACGCAAAGAAGAGAGATTTTCTTGATTTTTAAAGAGAAAAATTTCAGCATTGATGAATAAATAATTTGTGCCATGCTTCGTAAAAACGACCAACAATTTGCAGTCAAAAGCCACAACAGTGTAAACGCAACACGGTAAGCTACTCACGAACCACAGCACATGAAGAGCAACCTGTATATGAACCACAATGCTCTTTCTCCACTACAAAACAATTAAAAAGAAAATATTTGAACTGATTAAGGAAGAGTAATGTGTAATTAAACTCAGTACTTACACTTCTTCAGCAATGAAGCAATCTTCAGATTCCGTCTCCCAAGAAGCTTCACTACTATTATCATCCCAGAATTCTCCCTCATCACTGTCATATTCACCAACTTTATACAGATCCTGTGGCCATGACATGCTGATATGTCCATCAACCCACCAGACACGAACCTATCAAAATTAACATCTGTTAGATATCAAGAACACTCATAACAAAATTAAGTTCCTTTTAACAGAGGAAACTGAAATGATTGCACAAAAACAATTTGCCAAGTCCTTACAAGTACACAGTCATTGTTTTGTTGAATATGTTCTTTCCAACAATTGGAAAACACTTTTTTTCCTTTCATTTACTTTCTTCTAAATGACCACCACATCTGATCATCAACATGAGGAAAGGTAATCTAGTCATCTGTAGCTGACTGATGCATGGTGACAACACACACAACAGAACAGATACAGTGTTAACTACCCCCCCCCCCCCCCCCCCCCCCCCCACACACACACACACCCATGAACGGAAACCAAATGTTGTCCACAGATTTATGGCCTCTTGTGTCCTCAAGCCCTGGATTTTTGGGCCATCCAGACTTAGCATAGAGGGACCGAACGTCACGCTGCCGAACAGTCGTTGAGGGCCAAACACTCCTCTCAACTGCCTCGCCCGCCCTCGGCATGGCACACCGTCCCTCCTCCCAGCGGGCATGCTAGGAGTGTGCTCACGGAGTCTCTGCAACACCTTCTAGGAAAGTGCGGGAACTCCAAACAGGAGTAATCCAAGGGTAAAACAGGAACTCTGGCAAACGACATGGTTCAACCTCCCTCTCCAAAACAGACACCCAGCAAATCGCAGTAACTCCAAACAGTAGTAAACCACGGGAAAAGCAGGAACCGTGGCAAACGACACAGTTCAGAAGACTATATGGAAGGGACATTTTAATGCAGTACAAGTGGCAGTTGTCAAAATGGAGGTATGTCTGATGTGGACAGAGGTTTTAATGATGCCATCTGAGAGGTAGAAATCACTATCTAGGAACAAAGCTCACTGAGATTAGACTGTCAATGAATCTATCCCAAACAAGGAAATGTAAATAAATATGTTAGTGCAGGATGGCTTCATGGGCCAATTCCATGGATTAGACTACAGATTAGGTTCAAAGAATCAGTAAGTGGCTGGCAATAAGGATTGGTTTGCCATCTAGAGGTAGTCTGAAAACAGAACACAAAATAGCCATTAACTATAAGCAATCGGAAATTTAAAAAAAAAAAATTGTTTCATGAGAAGCCACTGTGTGATTGCAGAACTGGTAATTCAAATACAGAAAATGTAATGAATGGAGAACATATTCTGATGGAAAAATCACACATCAGCTGTTAAGGCACCTTTTCTGTGAAAAATGCACATAAGGAAAAAACAGTTTGAATTGCCCCCTTATTAATTTTGATGAGACCTGGCTCATCAAAATCATGCCAGAAAGCACACCTGGCAGATTTTAAATGGCAATGCAATGATATATTGTAATTGCTGATTAGAAAAGGAAAGAGATTCTTTGTTTACCACAAATTCAAAAACCTGCAAAGCTAATATTTAAATCAAGCAAACCTGTTAATAATCATGTGAAGATTAGTTGCTTAAACATGGAGTTTCGGATTTATTATGAGTTTCAGAGGAGGACATGCTATCATCATGGGTAGTGTTAGTTGTCATTCAAAAATGGAGAAAATTCTGAATTCAAACAAAGGAAGAAAGAAGCAGAGCACTGATTAGCAGAGGAGAATACTTCAATTTTAAGCTTCTATATGGAAGCAGAAATGTTGGAGGAAGTTAGGTGCCAAAAACACCTTTACAATCGCTTTGAACATGAATGTACTGTGGCAGAAATGGATCCATGCAGTTCTTAGGCTTCTCTTTCACCACCACCAATATAGCTTAATAGGCGGCACAAATGAAAGGCAAGGGCGTACACAGAAAATTGCTTGCTCAGAATTAGAGATGTGCTGAATTTACTCAAGGATATTATTAACAAAGCTATTGCAAAAGGCTGGGTTAAGTACATACATTGGTCTGAAAAATTTGCAAAGGAATTATTTTCTGAAGACAGTAAAAATTTGTAAAAAGCTTTGGCATTGGACTCTTCAGATAACGAATTATCAGATACACTGAGCTCTTCTGAAAATTTCAATTAATAAGTAATAAATGGCAGTAAGTTATGCTTCTTGTTCCTTCTCTTGCCCCCACACTTGTGAACACTGTTTTAGAAGTTTTGCCTGTGGATCTCAAGTAAATAATTCATCAATATGAGGCAGAACAGCTGCCCGCTGTACACTGGTATACTGGCTCTGCTGACATGTTTGTTATTTTATTTTTGAGGAGCAGTGAACCCACGTTTTTACTGCTTTAAATTGACTTGTAGATCTAATAAATAGTTAAAAAGCTTGTACAATAAAAATTGAAATAGTACAAGATTGCTATGATGTAACTTGTTGATACACATAAAAATATATTACATATGACTCAACAATAGAGTTACCGCTGCTATTTTGTTACACTACTTTCAAACATTTTCTTCATATAATACGTTTACAGGCCTAATAAATTGTTTAACAAAAAGCTCTGCTGATAGTATTGTTTGAAGGCAGAGTTTGCTGGGTTTCGTTTCAGCCAGCCCTGGAGGCTACCATTTTTTGACAACCAAGCTCTGTGTCAAGTATAGAAGTGGTGGAACTCTGTAGTGGAGGTGGTACCTTCAATGCTTCCCACTCCAGCTGCCAATTTTTCTGCTCCATAGTATAGTGAAGTTTTCATGGCTAGCACGATGTACAAGTCTTTTGGAATCTATCTTCAAATGTACACTTACACATGTCATGCATAAAACCAGCTGATGAGTGTACGCCGAATTGCGGTGCTATTCTATAAATATAAAAAAGTTTACCTCGAAAACACTCACATTCTGCAAATGTATGCATGTGTAAGTAATTAAATTTTCTATATTCCACTAAGGTCACCGATTTCAATGCATTCATCCTATCACCAGCTTTTCTGGATGGTGAAACAATATCAATGCAACACTTACCAACAACAACAAGCAGTCATTAAATAGCATATGTTCATACCTTTCCTTCTGGATAATTATCTAGCACTTGACCTGCAGTGCAATTTGCATCCTCTCCTTCAAAGTTTGCCACCCTGATTACCACAGTACCTGGTCGATACTGGAAGTCTGGATGGTCTTTCAGATCATACACACTAACTTCATTCTGTTCCAAAAGCTGAGGTCTGTAAAGAAAAGATGGTATGCATGTTAATTCATGCAAGATTCTCACAATTATATAACAACACTAAATGCAAAATTGTAATGTAATTACATACAGTGTGCACATTTACCACGTGGCAAACAAAAGCAGGTGGAGCAAGGCTGATACATACGCAAATTACAAATATATATGTCTGAGTCTTTTACACCCTGGACCAGGATAGACAAAGTGATTTTTTGTGGGCGTGCAGGAATGGGTTAGGGTGAAAGTAGCATTGGGGAAGGGGGGGGGAGGATGATAAGGGATTAAACAAAATAAAAAGAGCACTTGTGGGAGTGGGGGTGAGAGTGAGTGAAGGAGCAGGGAAAGAAAAAATAACGTCAACATGGAGGAAGAATGATAATGTAAAATGTAAGTAAGTAATGTGATGATGCTTGACAGTGAATAGATACCCAGTATGAAGATGTAGTTAACAACTGATCTACCAGTCTCCAGTCACATGACTGTCCAGTTTATAAATTAGATTGACGTTTATACAAACGAACCACCTATGAGCAGTCTTGTGGCTTCTTGTGCTTGTTCAAGGAATATAAACTCATTGTTAAAACAAATTAATAATCTTCTTTTTACTGAAATTTTTTTCTCTTTTAAAAATAAAGATATTCCTAACAGTTATTGGTTCAAATTGCTCTAAGCACTATGGGACTTAACATCTGAGATCATCAGTTCCCTAGACTTAAAACTTCTTAAACCTAACGAACCTAAAGACATCACACACATCCATGCCCGAGGCAGGATTCAAACCTGCGACCATGGAAGTAGCGTTGTTCCAGACTGAAGCACCTAGAACTGCTCGGCCACAGTGGCCGGCTCCTAATAGTTATTCTTCAAAACAAATACCAATCAACTGCGCCAAAGATAAGTCCAGTATTTTACCATGTAACCCCAAAACTGGGAGACAAAAATTTCATTTCCACCAACGAAGATGCCATTGAAAGAAATAAGCATTATTCATAATATAACATTAGCTTTCTAAAGAGACTAAGTCATGTGTAGGAGAAAGGTAGAGGAAAACTTAGGAGCCACATTAAACCGAGATATTTATATAATTTTGGTGATGTCATTCTAAGGTTTTCAAGTGAACAGGTGACAGAACTAAAAAACTGCTGTATACATGAAATTAATTACACAAGGGAAGTTAAGCAATGATGTGTCTAATTAATAATGAAAAAACATTACAGGTAACGCACTATTCACAATTGGGAATCAAAGACAAATGAAAGAGTGAGAGAAGATGATATGTAATGTGGGTGAGCTCAGACTGCAGCATCTAAATGAATAAATTATATCTGAAACGAAATGATTGTATGGCATTGTTGGCCGGGAGGCCCCATGCGGGGAAGTTTGGCAGCCGTATTGAAAGTCCTTTTTAGCTGACGCCACTTCGGTGACATGCAAGTCAATGATGATGAAAGACACAAAACACCCAGTCATCACGAGGCAGAGAAAAATCCCTGACCCTGCCAGGAATCCAACCCGGGACCCCGTGCGCAGGAAGCGAGAACGCTACCACAAGACCACAAGCTGCGGACAATTATGTCTAAATCAGAAAGCACTGCGATTTGTTTCATTCCTAGTTCTTTCTTTTTTTTAAAAAAAAAAAAAAAATTGTTGACACGCAACTGTTCACTCACAAAACTTACAGGTTTGTGAATGTCTCCTTTATAGTACCTTTTTAATTGCTTCTGCTAAGAGCAAACTGTCTCTCACTCTACCATACATCCCACTATCTCTACAACGCCTTCTCCTTACCACATATATGTTTATCCCTTCCAACGGCCACATGTCATTACTCTCCAACCACTCCTATCAAACCCAAGCTTGTAAACAGTCAGTGTCACTGTGGCCCCAGGTGAGTGGCGTGGATGTCTGTGGACGGAGAGTACATACATACTCTATGAAAGAAGCAGTATCTCAAACTTAACATTTCTGTAATGTTACATGTTTCTATGCATCAGAGATGTATCCTCATTTTGTATACTGTTTCCCATCGAAATTTCCATTACGGTAGTGTTTTAAACAAATTTATTTCAAAAATAGCGGGCCCAATAGGCGATGTACTTTAAGCATAAAATTCATATTGTGTCAAAGATTACAACAAATTTCTGACAGCCAACTGATGTTTACTGTATCACTGAAGAAAATAAAAGCTAAGTTTTTCAAAATCATAAAGTTACAGTATAAAAAATGATGATTAACTTTAGTGAAATTTCTGTTAAAATTGTTACAATTTACATGTATTTATTAACCACAACAAGTAGGGCTGGAAATGTAAACAGAAATTTCAACTCTTGCAGTAAAAAGATATATCTGAATGTTAACAAAGACAATTTATTTCAATTTTCCTGCTGTTACTTTGTTTTAACCACTATCAACATCTAAGCTAGACACAGTAAAGCTCCTTTTAATGGAGCTCTGGTAGACAATTAGATTTTTCCTTAGTAACCCAGAGAACTATAACATTTTTTGCTCAATTACAGTTAGAAACCAACCCACAAAAGAAATGATTTTCAATAATGTTTTTCTCATGCAAGAAGGCGCAGGCGGCCGAATTTTACGACGACGGAATTTCCAAGCTTGTCCATTGCTGCGATAAGTGCCTTAATTTAAATGGCTACTATGTAGAAAAGTAGTATTTAGGTGTGGCTTTCATCTGTATATAATAAAAAATTCCAATACTTTATTTATTTTTAATTCCAAAACGTAATTTACTTTGTGGATAGCCCTCGTACTAACACTATCTGAACAATCCTCATAAAATGGCCTATACTGCAGTTCATAAACCCATTACAAACCATTTGTGTGCTCATACACTGAGTGTCTCATGAAAGACGCCTGGGAGGGTCCACGGGTCAAGCGGCATGGCCACTGGCCACCGTCACTGACTTTTTGACACTAATCTGCTGCTAGGCAGAGGGATATTGGTACAGGTCAACGCATTAAAGCCTGCTTGGTATAGTTTGATTTGGGTGTGAAGCAGGTCAACCAAGTTACGAACACTGCATGTAGGATGCTAAGGAAGAAGATAACAACTAAAGGGTGCATGACAAACTGTGTCCTGATAGCGTTGCATGCAGCTGAAAGTGCCCTAAAAGAGAAAGGAGCGAGAAAGAAAAGATAGATTAAATCACCCACATCGGGTGGAATTATTCCCTTCCTCATTCCTACCCTAGCCTGTGTCTCAGCAATGGGTTCACTGGCTATGGGTGCTAAGCTTAAGCAACACTGCCATCAGATTAACTTGAGCTTACCTATATTTATAGTAGGTGCTCAAAATGATGTCCCTCTCTGGTCAGAGCATCCTGACATCTCCTCAACATGATTGCAAACACTCGACATATTTTGGCTGCTAAAATGTGGTAAACGACTAGTCGAACCTTGTATTCCAATTCTTCGAGTGTATGGGGATTGGTTGCATACACGTCATCTTTTACAATTCCCCAAAGATAAAAGCCTCACATATTTAGATCTGGAGAACGAGGAGGCCAGTCAACTATCCTATCACCTAAAACAATTCATATTGCTGTCACAGAAGCATTGGCAATGTGCGGTCTTGCACCATCCTGCATGAAATAACCAAACACCTTTTCATTAGGTGTTAGTTCTCGGGGGGGAGAGGGGTGTGGGGGGAGGGGAGAATGCAGTTTACTGTTCACATATTTATCAGAATGTATTGTTTTGTGGAAAACGATTGGTCTAATAACCTATCTTGCACTAACTGCACACCGCACCCCGTTTTCACATAATGCAGAGGTTGTTGATGTACTTCGTAACGATTTTTGGAGCTTCAACGTCAGCTGTTCTGAGAATATACGTATCCCGACAAATGCAGCCACGCTTCCTCAGAAAAAATCATCTCAGAATGAACTTCCCCGTTGTGCACAGACTGTAAGAGCCAGTTGCAATAACAATGTCGAGCAACAGTATTCAAGTTCCTCAGCTGATGCACTACCATTATTTTGTATGGTTTCAGTTTCAGTTTGTACACAGCTCTGTGAGCAGATGCTCTTGACACACCAGTATGGAATGCCAAATGGCGCCCCAGATATCTTCTCAGATTTCTTTCCAAGGCCACCCCTATCTTATCTAATTTTCGGTTAAAACACTAGGTTCTCTAGGTCTTAGTTTGTGTAACACAGATCGAGTCTCTTGAAATTTCATCACTAATGTGCGCATCGTCGAATCACTGAGAACATGCACACGGGAAATTTTCATGTGAATTCTAGTCAACATTCCATATATGATTCTGTTTTTGCATAGTTCAACACAAAAAGCTCCTGGATCCTTCGTGTATGCCATACCATATGAAACATATTCCAAGACTTACCAAGCGGGAAAGCGCCGGTAGATAGGCACAATAAATAACACACACACACACACACACACACACACACACACACACACACACACACACACACACACAGAGAGAGAGAGAGAGAGAGAGAGAGAGAGAGAGAGAGAGAGAGAGAGAGAATTTCTAGCTTTCGCAACCGATGGTTGCTTCTTCAGGAAAGAGAGAAGGAGAGGGAAAGACGAAAGGATGTGGGTTTTAAGGGAGAGGGTAAGGAGTCATTCCAATCCCGGGAGCAGAAAGACTTACCTTAGGGGGAAAAAAAAGACAGGTGTACACTCGCGCACACACACATATCCTTCCGCACATACACAGACACAAGCAGACATTTGTAAAGGCAAAGAGTTCGGGCAGAGATGTCAGTCGAGGCGGAAGTACAGAGGCAAAGAAGTTGTTGAAAGACAGGTGAGGTATGAGAGGCAGCAACTTGAAATTAGCGGAGGTTGAGGCCTGGCGGATATCGAGAAGAGAGGATATACTGAAGGGCGAGTTCCCATCTCCTGAGTTCGGATAGGTTGTTGTTGGTGGGAAGTATCCGGACGGTGTAACACTGTGCTAAGATGTGCTGGCCGTGCACCAAGGCATGTTTAGCCACAGGATGATCCTCATTAGCAACGAACACTGTCTGCCTGTGTCCATTCATGCGAATGGACAGTTTGTTGCTGGTCATTCCCACATAGAAAGCGTCACAGTGTAGGCAGGTCAGTTGGTAAATCACGTGGGTGCTTTCACACATGGCTCTTCCTTTGATCGTGTACACCTTCCGGGTTACAGGACTGGAGTAGGTGGTGGTGGGAGGGTGCATAGGACAGGTTTTACACCGGGGGCAGTTACAAGGGTAGGAGCCAGAGGGTAGGGAAGGTGGTTTGGGGATTTCATAGGGATGAACCAAGAGGTTACGAAGGTTAGGTGGACGGCGGAAAGACACTCTTGGTGGAGTGGGGAGGATTTCATGAAGGATGGATCTCATTTCGGGGCAGGATTTTAGGAAGTCTTATCCCTGCTGGAGAGCCACATTCAGAGTCTGATCCAGTCCCGGGAAGTATCCTGTCACAAGTGGGGCACTTTTAGGGTTCTTCTGTGAGAAGTTCTGGGTTTGAGGGGATAAGGAAGTGGCTCTGGTTATTTGCTTCTGTACCAGGTCGGAAGGGTAGTTGCGGGATGCGAAAGCTGTTTTCAGGTTGTTGGTGTAATGGTTCGTGGAAGTTTCTTTCTATTTTATTTATACCATATGAAACTCTACACAAAACAAACCAAAACACGTAAACACTCAGTCACACAGCACAAAAGACATGTGCACTGTGTTTCTGTCTGAGGACCTGGCCCAGTGACATACAGAGAACGAGGCCCCGGGCTCGGCGCAGTTGCAGTAATGATATCTAGCATCAATATCTGAACTTGACAAAAAACTGAAAAGAAACCACCAGTACTCTCAGACACACAGTGTAGGGGGGCCAACCGCAAAGTATTAGCGTCTGAGAGGTATGCAGGTCGACGACCGGCACACACAGCAGCAAAAGCCAGCAAACGGCAAATGCGCCATGCGATCCACAGATCCCTACCGATGTCTTTAATGAGATACCCTGTATTATATTTGTCTGCTGATATAAAAGCTTTTTACCAAGCCTTCATCATCTAAAAGATCTTTTCCTAATTATTATCTGTTATTTGTAAATGAGTACCAACAAGTCTATGTAATGAAGCAAACCAATATTTATGTCTCATTACGTGACATTAAAGACTATGAATGTGTAGTTCAACAGACAAAGTTTAACTTAATTTACATCATTAACTTAATTTCAATTATTTTAGAGACACTTACTGTGGAGTTTCAAGAGAAGCATATGTCTTGAACCATTTGACAGTGGCAGTACGTCCAGCATGGTCCACACTTTGAACAACACCATACACTCTCATGCATGCATCCTCCTTGTTTTCAATCACAAAATCTCCAGGAAAGAATTCCTGATCATCCAGATGGTGTATTGGATACAGCTCAGTTGATGGAATATTGTACTCTACAGAGCCATCCTAGAGGAAGAAAAGCAGCTTACAATATAATAAAAGCATTACCTCTTTCCTGAGAACATCCACAAGACTAAAAAACACAAAATATCTTTGCAACAGCTGCTCCTATGATAAGTCAGTAAACAAATACTGCATGCATTTAGTAAACGATTTATATTTATTTTCAGGTAATGACATTTGTCCTGCTGTCTAGGTACTGCAGTAGGTTGCGTTACATATATTAGCCAATGAAGCCATATTTCTACATTACATTACTAAATGTTTTGTCGCAAATATCTTCAACACGAAACTTACATTACAGTGAACAAAATTAAATGTCTACCAATGACTACCAGAATTTTAATCACATTTTAACTAATTTATTCTTTGCAATATGTCACTTCATAAAAAGAAGTCAGCTCCTTTTATAAATTATTTTGCTCTCCCACACAAAAATGAAGGCTACTTAAAAAAGACTAGTTGTAAGCAAGTCAAATAATGGAGCCAGGAAAACAGCTTCACATGTTTAACAGCCCTTGCAAAGAACATCTGCAACATTTTTGTCACTCTGGCATCAAGATGAATGTTAGAAACATGTTGTCCTATACCATTTTCCTAACAAATATTTAACACGCCACATTATAACCACAGTTGCAAAATCAGTAATTGCAAGGTATATACAGCTTTGCATATTTGAAGGGGCGGGGGAGGGGGGGGGAGCAGATTTTCCTATTAAAAATACCACTTTCCTCAGATGAAAATGCACTTTTCCTGAATGAAAATACACTATACCCTTCATGAAAGTATGTTTTTTCTGTGTTAGGTGGCAATATATTTTCCTTCACAGCTGTAAAACTTAGCAATCCTTTGAATGGTTAAGGTTTCACACACTGGCATAGAGCTTCCCAGCACTTTAGGAAACAATGCCAAACAAAAAACAATGTGTTATGGGAAGATCTTTGGTGCTAGGTAACATTTATGCTGCATATTTTTATATCATGAAAATATGAACACAAATTTCACCAAGTTTAGCACAGTAGCTTCCAAAGCACTGAAATCCAGATTGCGATGTGCTTTAGTCTGCAAACTAAAGCTTACGTCACATGATCCCACTATCCAAATTTAGCAAATATTCAGAGCATAGGACATATGATGTAGTCAGCCAATAACAACATCACTGTTAAGTAGTGCAAACACACAAACAGGGAATGTTAATGGTTTAAATTAATATACACACAATATACTTACAAGAAAAATTAAGCTCTCCCATATAATGTTGGTCAGCAGAAAATGTTTGCTGCTTTTTTCCAAGGGCATGGTTAGCCAGGATTACAAGAATACAGATTAAATTGAAATAGGAGAGTATTTCTGACAAGCACATTTATAAATTTCACTGCTGTGCACCAAACATTTCATGGGTTACCAGAATGTATACAAGGACAAGGAAAAAAAATTCCCGGATTTTTCCCACATTTCCTTGTTAAAAATACAGTTTCTCTCAGATGAAAACACACTTTTTCCGTGTCAAATGACAGTAGATTTTCCCTCGGAACTGTATAACTTAATTGTATAACTTATCAATCCCTTGAATGGTTATGTTTTTATACACGGACGTAGAATTTCCTGGCACTTTAGAAAACAAACTCGGGGAAAAAAACATGTTTTGGAAAGATCTTCGAAGGGCAGCAACATGTTCGCTGCATATTTTCGTATTACGAAAGTATGAATTCTATTTCCACGAAACATCGCATGTTACTTCCCAAACCATAGAAATCAAAATTGCGATGCGCTTTTGTAAGCCAGTCATAGCTCATGTCACATGATCTCACCAGCCAATGACAGCGGATATTGAGACCATAGGACACGTGATGCACTCAGCCAATAGTAACATCACTGTTAAGTAGTGCAAATACACAAACAGGAAAAGTTAATGTTTTAAATTAATATATGTAGTGGTGCTACTAGAAAAACAAAGCTTTCACATACTGCAAGAGAAGCTAAGCTTTCATTTATAATGCTGATGTTTTTTGCGCGTGTTACACTTCAGGATATGTAACACAAATGTGCCAGCACAATTTTTAGTCGAGTCCATTGACTTGTCCTTGAAGTTTTCCACAAATAAATTAGTTACCAGAGAGGAAAGAGGGCTTCCCATAGTACTACATCAATTTGCTCATAATTATGAAATAGATGTTTGATCTTCTGGGCTCAAAATTCCTCTAAATGGATCGTCACCAAAGAGTTATTTTTAAATGAGAGTTAAATGCTCTGAGATTTAAGAAATTCATCATACATTCTCGCACATAGTCCAACTTGTGTAAAAGGAAATTTACTGTTAAAGTAACGCTTTCAAACCACCATTCACATTATTTTCCCACGACATGTCAGAAACAGGTTCATTCCATTCAGGGAGAGCCAGATAAAAGGCGCGACCACGTTTGTATCGCTACGATGATGCAAGAAGACGTATGTTCAAGTGTGTAAAACATTAAAAGATCTTACATTATGTCATAAAAGAAACAAGACATCAGAGAATACTCCAAAAGCATCGGAATTTCGTGAACCACACTAGAATGTGCACATTTAAATTGCACACTTAAAGTGCACATTCATATGTCCAGATTCCCAATGAAATAGGCCTCGACCTGATATTAAGCTTTTCAGTGTGGTTTTCAAGATTTTCTTGGAGTACCAGTACTGCATTTCTCATGTTTGATTCTTTATTATGGCATAATGCCATTAGTGCACTAAGATGAAAACGTGCACTTGAAATGCAGCGTGCAGTTGAAACTAGCCAATAGTGTAGAATTAAACACTTCAATTCAAATACATTGACTGCTGCCTCAGCAGGAATGATTAATAAAAGCCAAATTTCTTTAGCAAACCAACAAAAATAACTTCATTGTTCTGCAAGGTGATTAATGTCAGAAATAAAATAAAATCTGACGCAAACATGTTTTAGCCTTTCATAATTAAAACTAAAATAACGAAAAATTCCTGGAATTCTAAAAAATTCCCGGATTTTTCCATGTTTTCTGCCGGATGAAAAAATTTCCTGGTTTTTCCCGGATCTCCTGGGTCGTGTACACCCTGGCTACCTGACTGAATACATGTTCCAATGAGCACTTGGACATTTCCCCAGAAAAGGTGATTACATGTGAAACTGTTCAATAACTCACTTCACACTTTTTTTTTTAAGAACAATTATACTTTCTGCCATTTCTGTAGCATAATTTGTAATCTATGAAAGAACTAAAATAAATACAAAAAACTAACCTTGAACATTGATCTTTTTTTTTAGCATGTGTTACTCTTTAAGATACATCAAAAACAAATGTGCCAGTAAAATTTTAAATTATGGCATAAATGTCTGGTCTTCTGGGCAAAACGTTTTTCGAAATGTCTGATCCTCAGTGTTAAGTTTTGAACGAAAGTCTAATGCCCTGCAATTTAAGAACCTCAACACACAACACAATTCAAATTGGGTAAAAGGCCATTTACTTTGAAAGTAACACTTCTCAAACCACTATTCACAATGTTTTCCCATGACCTGCTACAAATGTAAACACTTGTTACATCACACTCACCAAAACGAGGCCCACAATCTTTTACATCCTACATGAAAAGCAGTATATTGTTATGAAATACTGCATAGTCTTTGACACATTTTGTTGTTGGTGGATGCTTGTGTGTAAACCATGGTTTTTGTTGTAAATGGTGCATTTTCTTCGCATTTGAAGTTTTATTTTGGTGTTATTCTCTTGTTTATGTTTTACTGCTGCAGTAGCAAACAGAAGTAAAATTCTTCATTACAGTATCAATCATTACCGGTGTTTGTTGTTGTGGTTTTCAGTCCTGAGACTGGTTTGATGCAGCTCTCCATGCTACTCTATCCTGTGCAAGCTTCTTCATCTCACAGTACCTACTGCAACCTACGTCCTTCTGAATCTGCTTAGTGTATTCATCTCTTGGTCTCCCTCTACGATTTTTACCCTCCACACTGCCCTCCAATACTAAATTGGTGATCCCTTGATGCCTCAGAACATGTCCTACCAACCAATCCCTTCTTCTGGTCAAGTTGTGCCACAAAATTCTCTTCTCCCCAATCCTATTCAATACTTCCTCATTAGTTATGTGATCTACCCATTTAATCTTCAGCATTCTTCTGTAGTACCACATTTCGAAAGCTTCTATTCTCTTCTTGTCCAAACTATTTATCGTCCATGTTTCACTTCCATACATGGCTACACTCCATACAAATACTTTCAGAAATGACTTCCTGACACTTAAATCTATACTCGATGTTAACAAATTTCTCTTCTTCAGAAACGCTTTCCTTGCCATTGCCAGTCTACATTTAATATCCTTTCTACTTCGACCATCATCAGTTATTTTGCTCCCCAAATAGCAAAACTCCTTTACTACATTAAGTGTCTCATTTCCTAATCTAATTCCTTCAGCATCACCCGACTTAATTCGACTACATGCCATTATCCTCGTTTTGCTATTGTTGATGTTCAAGACACAATCCATTCCGTTCAACTGCTCTTCCAAGTCCTTTGCTGTCTCTGACAGAATTACGATGTCATCGGCCAACCACAAAGTTTTTATTTCTTCTCCATGGATTTTAATACCTACTCTGAACTTATCTTTTGTTTCCTTTATTGCTTGCTCAATATACAGATTGAATAACATCGGGGACAGGCTACAACCCTTGCTCACTCCTTTCCCAACCACTGCTTCCCTTTCATACCCCTCGACTCTTATAATTGCCATCTGGTTTCTGTACAAATTGTAAATAACCTTTCGCTTCCTGTATTTTATGCCTGCCACCTTTAGAATTTGAAAGAGAGTATTCCAGTCAACATTGTCAAAAGCTTTCTCTAAGTCTACAAATGCTAGAAACGTAGGTTTGCCTTTCCTTAATCTTTCTTCTAAGATAAGTCGTAGGGTCAGTATTGTCTCACGTGTTCCAACATTTCTACGGAAGCCAAACTGATCTTCCCCGAGGTTGGCTTCTACCAGTTTTTCCATTCGTCTGTAAAGAATTCGTTTAAGTATTTTGCAGCTGTGACTTATTAAACTGATAGTTCGGTAATTTTCACATCTTTCAACACCTGCTTTCTTTGGGATTGGAATTATTATATTCTTCTTGAAGTCTGAGGGTATTTCGCCTGTCTCATACATCTTGCTCACCAGATGGTAGAGTTTTGTAAGGACTGGCTCTCCCGAGGCCGTCAGTAGTTCCAATGGAATGTTGTCTACTCCGGGGGCCTTGTTTCGACTCAGGTCTTTCAGTGCTCTGTCAAACTCTTCCTGCAGTATCGTATCTCCCATTTCATCTTCATCTACATCCTCTTCCAATTCCATAATATTGTCCTCAAGCCCTTGTATAGACCCTCTATATACTCCTTCCACCTTTCTGCTTTCTCTTCTTTGCTTAGAACTGGGTTTACATCTGAGCTCTTTATGTTCATACAAGTGGTTCTCTTATCTCCAAAGGTCTCTCTAATTTTCCTGTAGGCAGTATCTATCTTACCCCTAGTGAGATAAGCCTCTACATCCTTACATTTGTTCTCTAGCCATCCCTGCTTAGCCATTTTGCACTTCCTCTCGATCTCATTTTTGAGACATTTGTATTCCTTTTTGCCTGCTTCATTTACTCCTTTCATCAATTAAATTCAATGTTTCTTCTGTCACCCAAGGATTTCTACTAGCCCTCGTCTTTTTACCAACTTGATCCTCTGCTGCCTTCACTACTTCATCCCTCAAAGCTACCCATTCTTCTTCTATTGTATTTCTTTCCCCCATTCCTGTTAATTGCTCCCTTATGCTCTCCCTGAAACTTTCTACAACATCTGGTTCTTTCAGTTTATCCAGATCCCATCTCCTTAAATTAGCACCTTTATGCAGTTTCTTCAGTTTTAATCTACAGTTCATAACCAATAGATTGTGGTCAGAGTCCACCTCTGCCCCTGGAAATGTCTTACAATTTAAAACCTGGTTCCTAAATCTCTGTCTTACCATTATATAATCTGATACCTTTTAGTATCTCCAGGGTTCTTCCTTGTATACAGCCTTCTTTTATGATTCTTGAATTAAGTGTTACCTATGATTAAGTTGTGCTCTGTGCAAAATTCTACCAGGCGGCTTCCTCTTTCATTTCTTTGCTCCAACCCATACTCACCTACTACATTTCCTTCTCTCCCTTTTCCTACTACCGAATTCCAGTCACCCATGACTATTAAATTTTCATCTCCCTTCACTATCTGAATAATTTCTTTTATTTCAACATACATTTCTTCAAATTCTTCGTCATCTGCAGAGCTAATTGGCATATGAACTTTTACTACTGTAGTAGGTGTGGGCTTCGTATCTATCTTGGCCACAATAATGCGTTCACTATGCTGTTTGTAGTAGCTTACCTTCCTATTTTCCTATTCATTATTAAACCTACTCCTGCATTACCCCTATTTGATTTTGTGTTTATAAACCTGTAGTCACCTGACCAGAAGTCTTGTTCCTCCTGCCACCGAACTTCACTAATTCCCACTATATCTAACTTTAACCTATCCATTTCCCTTTTTAAATTTTTTAACCTACCTGCCCGATTAAGGGATCTGACATTCCACGATCTGATCCGTAGAACCAGTTTTCTTTCTCCTGATAACGACGTCCTCCTGATGTAGAAATTACAAAATTTAACTAAACTACAAAATTACAAAATTTAACTAAAACAATGAAAAATTCATGGAATTCTAAAAATTTCCAGAGTTTTTCCCAGATTTCTCTCCGATGAAAAAATTCCTGCGTTTTTCCTGGAGCAAATACATCCTGTCTATAGTATTTCGAGCATACAAAACCAATTCTCACCCTGCTGGAATTAGTATTTTATTTATTAAGAGAGAAACAGGAGAAGTAAGTTTGTTGCAGATATTAACATGGAGCAAGAAATTTGCAGCTATTACCAAGTAGTGAAATTAACACTCAGGAGCCTATCAATGGCAAAATTAAGAAGGCATCAGAGATGAATTCATTTTCTAGGCCACACTATGATACATGCAAATTATTAAAATTCAGACTACTAGCAAACGGAGACAATATTTTATTTTACTGAATCACTTGAGTATTTCACCAAATTAATATTTTCTTCTTAATTACACCTTCTCATACTGCAGCTAACTGTGCCTGCAAGAAATATTCCTGCACAAGCTGATGTTTTGAGTGGCCATTCCAATACACATATTACACAGATGCATCTTTAATACATACCTGCCACACCACATCAGCTACTGAAGAAGTTGAAAGTGTTTCTACAACAACACGTGTTCCAGGTGTCAACTGTACAGGGGGAGCACGTTTCCGAGTACGGAGAAGCTTCTTTTTCTTTAAAACTTTTGTCATCAAGGCTGGACCCCGTTTCTTTTTGCCTAAACAAAGCACAAATGTAAAACTTATGTTATAGCATCACTAAATTAGACAGTGACATGACATTACGTTATGAGTTAGCAAAGCCACCATTCCATGACATGAGATGGCAACTGTTAATTATCAGAGTCTGGTAAGTGGTATTCCTGTTTCAGAGTCTTGTAAATCCTTTCCAAATTTCATTTTTAAATCATATCTTATTGGCAAAACAAAGTGGTGACATGCATATGGTTTCTTTTATGAAAAAAAAAACAGTAAATTACCTATTTATGAGTGATTGGAAATGATATCTTGAATTAATGTAACCTCCTTCAAGATCAGAAAAATTGAGACATGCACATTTAAAGCTTCACGGGCTCAAACTGCAATTTCGAACAATGAAGCTGAAACCATAAACACATGAATATTACTTTTGTGAAAGTTATCTTATGAATTGTGGATTTCTTTGAACAAGTTCAATGAAAAAAATCATGTAATTAGAGCAGAATATTTGCTATATCTTTCTGTGTTCTGCTCAAATACCAGGCTGACATCGATAGGCAGATATGTAAGATATGTCTGTAACAGTAATACATAAGACAGCCTATTATTGTGTGAGATGGCATGCATCCCATACATCAGGAGCTTAACTAGATGACTAGTGCATGTATCCTAAGTGCAGAAGTAATGACTGATATTTGATCCCATTTCATTAAATTAATGTATTCTATAACACTTATTATGCAAATGATTCACCTATTACTTTTTCTAGTGTTACTGGTCCTTAAAATGGTTAGTTTTCTTTCATGTGTGAACATTATACCCAGATGCTACCAATGAGAGGTATCCCACATAAGTGATAAAGAATTAATATCATCAAGAGTAGATAAATGGGTCACATCCCTCACTAATTGGTGTCAAGAGTACAGAAATGTGGAATGCAGCTTCCAATCATGGAATATTGTGGCAAACCATATCTGAGAAGCTGCTTCACCCTGTTCCATATGATCGTCATCACATTTAGTGATATCGATGGCTGAGCAATCTTGTTAAAAACTGGATCACATGTACATCCTCTTGTACCCTCGGACTGTGTGACGACAGCAGTTCCATTATAACTTGATCCTTATTAAGACTGGTGGTACCACCAATGCAATTAAGCATGTCAGCTCTGCTGAATAATTGAATGCAAGCAGTTCTCTCAATGGTAAATGTGTAGTGTGGGGCAAACTGGCTCCATGAAATCCATACATACTGGGTGGTCCAGCTATTGTCACATTTAACTCATCAGTGAGGATGGCTTGTTTCAAAGTACAAATTTTCCTTCAAAATGGCAAACATGTTGTGGTCGATTGTGATTGTTGGGAAGAATGTGTTTCAACATGGTTCTCACTGAGAAAAATCCAGTGTCATTCAGTAACTATCAAATAGTGTCACAAAGAACTATGGAAATCAAACCAACCTCAGATGAGTACAAAAGTGTAAGACAGATCCTGGGGCATGAGGTTTCGAGAAGGCAAGTGACTTCCTCCTCCAATGAAACGTATCACATTCTACTGCCTAAAATCCTCTTCCATTATTACATTTTACACAACTGTTTAATCCAGCCTGAAATTCTTTGATATGACCTAATTACACCCTATGTTCTGAATCAGGATGTATCCAAACACAAGGACCACAATTAAATGTCGTTTCATTCACGTGGCTTCAGTTTGTCCAATAACTCACTGATATACCGATGTCTACAGTTTGTAAATCAAGAAACCTTACACAAAGTGTAAGACTGCAAGACCCACTATAGCTGTGATTATTGATTATTTTAGGTGCCTCTGTGATAGTTCATGTACCCTACATAACTCTTACTCCACAGAGCACACTCACACTCAAAAGCAGTTATCGCATCCACAATACCAACTTTTAAGATTAAGAATCAGTTTTCAAGGGTAGTTCTTCAAAATCATTGCAATAGGACAAACAAAATGTTTTCCAATGTTTGTACCATAGAGACTGACTTGAGGTTTTCTTTGCAAAATAAAATCTTTACATGAAAGATCTATTTTGTATCCAATGAAGTAAAAATCAACCTTCCTGAGCTGCCACTATACTATCACGTTCTGGGTAACAGATCTGCTTAATGACAATGAGCTACACTAACCTGATATAGAAGCATATAAACACAATGAGATGCATAACTGTGCTTAAATTTTAGTCAGAGCAATTCGTACTATAATTTGAAAGTTTATGCTATTAGTTTCAGATTTCACTCTCTCCTCAGTCATATGCTCTAAAAGCTAACACTCTCATCAAACCTCTGATGTGATAGTGAGAGACAGCTGATAAACAAGTAACAATAACAATGGTGATAATGAAGCATGCATATGCTGGTTTATTCATAGCTAGGATAGTGGGGAGGCTGGCCTTGCTCAACATCACGCTTCAAAATTGAATGATTGCAGATTTTTAACAGTGTTTTGATCACTATTAACAACAAAAACATAATAAAAATTTTATATGAAATTTATTACAGACCAGTAACAAAATTTAAAAAATTAAACTCTACATGCAATCACAAAATAATATCTCTTATTTTCTTATTTCGCTAAGTTGCCACAAAATACGGCAATAACTTTTTTCCCTTCAAATGCATCATAGCTCAAGGTAATCACTATTATGATGTTCAGTTTTACTCATCAGATCAATTACATCATGTATCCTAATAACGTACAAAATCTTTTCCTGTTTTCTCTGAACGAGCTAACTGTTTTTCTTTGTCTCATCACACTAAAAATGATGGCCTTGCACTGTGGAACTATTATGTCATTTTCAACAATGGCAACAGAGGTCCCAGGTAAAGTGGAAGTCATACTGCAGAGTAGTTGATTAGTTAAAATTTTCCACCGATTATCTGAATGATGTTTTTTTTACGGAAATTATGTGGAATGAGCCAGTTTACAGCACAAATTTTGTGATAGAATGTGTGTAATTTAGGAGTTTTGGCAAAAACTCACCAGATAGTAGTGGCAGCAAATTGGTAACAGGTGCACAAACAATACTAAGACCATCTCTAGCTTTCAGATAAATTCTCAGGACTGTGACTCGGTTGCAAGGATAATTCGCATCTATGTAGTTCAGAATATCTGGTACTTGGAAGAAGTATCCAGATGGTTCAGGTTGCGATGCAGCCACTGGAATCAAGCTTGTTATGCTCCGCAGTGTGTTCTGCTACTGGGTGGTCAACTCCACTCTCGGCTACAGCTTGGCAACAAACATTCATTTAAGTGGACAATCGTTTGATGGTCATGTCCCCATAAAATGCTGTGCAGACATGACAGCTGAGCCGCAATGTGTCATAACTGCTTTTACATGTGGCCCTGCCTCTGATGAGATACGATAAGCTGGTGACGGGACTGGAGCAGAATGTGCTGGGTGGGAGAAATCAAACAGGTTTTGTAAGGATATGACCCAGGTACAAGCTGTTGGAAATGTGTAGCAAAAGGATAGACCAGGATATTGTGTAGATTGGGTGGGCAGTGGCATACCACTTCAGGATAGATGGAAAGGATTGTGGGTAGGATCTCCCTCACTTCTGGGCATGGTAACATGTAGTTTAAACCCTTAAACCCTCGCAAGATCCCTCGCCCAATCCAACATATACCTTCACCAGACAGTATCTGCTGAACTGCAATGCTCTCAATGGAGAGAAGTCTTCTGAAGTAAGGGTGATTTCAGGTGTGCCACAGGGGAGTGTCATAGGACCGTTTATTCACAATATACATAAATGACCTTGTGGATGACATCGGAAGTTCACTGAGGCTTTTTGTAGATGATGCTGTGGTGTATCGAGAGGTTTTAACAATGGAAAATTGTACTGAAATGCACAAGAATCTGCAGAATGGCAATTGAATCTCAATGTAGACAAGCGTAATGTGCTGCGAATACATAGAGAGATAGTTCCCTTATCATTTAGCTACGAAATAGGTCAGCAAGTGGAAGCAGTTAATTCCATAAATTATCTACGAGTACGCATTAGGAGTGATTTTAAATGGAATGTTCATATATAGTTGATCGTCAGTAAAGCAGATGCCAGACAGATTCATTAGAAGAATCCTAAGGAAATGCAATCCGAAAACAAAGGAAGTACGTTACAGTATGCTTGTTCGCCCACTGCTTCAATACTGCTGAACAGTGTGGGATCTGTACCAGATAGGGTTGATAGAAGAGAGAGAGAGAAGATCCAACGGAGAGCAGCGCACTTCGTTACAGGATCATTTAGTAATTGCGAAAGCATTACTGAGATGATAGATAAACTCCCGTGGAAGACTCTGCGGGAGAGACACTCAGTAGCACAGTATGAGGATAAAATCAGAGAGATTAGAGTGCACACAGAAGCATACTGACAATCCTTCTTTCCACGAACAATACGAGACTGGAATAGAAGGGAGAACCGATAGAGGTACTCAGTGTACCCTCCGCCACACACCATCAGGTGGCTTGCGGAGTATGGATGTGGATGTAGACTGCAGTGCTGGCACTGTGTATTCAGATGTCACAACATTTCCATTCAGGCAGGGGCAGGGGGTGGGGGTGGGGATCTACCCCAAAAAAGCATTCGTTGGAACACTAGCAAAGTCTTACGTCTTGTTTGTGCACCAGTCAACAACTCAGTGCTTCTACTATATGGTAAGCTGGTACTTTCACTCCCAAATTATTTTCAGTGTACAGAATACATAGGCATAATTGCTACATCATTGTGGATACTGCTTGTTGATCATTTGCCAGTTCCTAAATGGCACACTAGCCTAAACTTAACTTCATGGAGATGTCTTAAATCTACTCTGGCACCTATACTTAAGACTAGTTACAGGGTATCAGTTTGTAATTAAGAATGCATCTCTCAAATTGAAATATCTGTCCAGAAGAAATGATTTTAAATCAAACTTGAAACCTACTTTATTACCTGAACTGTCAGATATTTTGGTAAACGTTCGCTCTTAGCATTCACAAAAAAGCAGCTAAACATGTAGCAACGATTAATGATAAATATGCATTACTGTTTGGGGACACTTCTTCGACATGAACATTTTGCTCTCACCATATATGAAATCACAGATCCTCAAAACGAACCAAAAGCTATTTTAATTTCAATGTTTATTTTCTTTCTTAAATGTAGTGTAGTATGCTCTCTGCCAGCATGTCTTCTCCTTCACAAATGATTACATTGTTAAATCTGTCACAATTTAAAGTGTAACTTTTGAAGTGTATTCTGAAAACTATTGTTATTCTTATGAACAGCATATTCACAGCTGTGAATGAATTACTTATTTGGTAGTTCCTTAAATTTTTCACGCTGATAGAAAATTCACTACCCAATAGCAGACCTCTCTCTTTCCTATTAAATATTTACAGGTTGCACTTTTGTACACAAAGACTTTTTCCACACGCAACTTCTGTGTACATACAATTTGCTATTCTACGAACTAAAATGCGATTGTACCTGATCACACATTCAAGTTAATAACCTTAACACCAAGGATCTCAGATTGCTTTATAGTACTACACATTGGTACTTTGACTAAAATTTACTCCCGAATCAGTGAAATAGAGCTAAAAAATTCAATAGTGTAACTGTTTTAACTTTGTTTTGATCTTCTTTACTAACATTTACTACCTGATAATGGCACTGTCAATACAGGAACACTAGATACACCCAACTGACAAAGTCATTTTGGAATTTATATACCTTTGGCTTTCTCTGACTGAAATCCACTTCAGACACGATACTGGAACCATCGAGTGGGATGGTGGTTCCCCAAACATACAAAGATTTAGTATAAGCTATGTATCTCAAAGCTGATTGGAAGGTTCAAATCAAACCATTTAATTATTAATTTTACACTTGACCAACATAATTACTCTACATGTACATCTATACTCTACAAATCACTTATGATGTGCATGGCAGAGAGTATGCTCCACTACACTTGCTATTATGGCTCTTTCCCTTTCCGTTCAGATATGGAGTTGGGAAAAGTATTGTTTAAATGTGTGTGTGTGTGCTGTAATTAATCTATCCTTATCTTAATGATCCCTATGGGAGTGATATGTAGAGGTTTTAGAGTATCTCTAGAGTCATCATTTAATGCCAGTTCTTGAAACTTTGTCGGAGACTTTCTGGGGATAGTTTCTGTTTATCTTCAAGATTCTGCCAGTTCAGTTCTTTCAAAATCTCAGTGACACTCTCCCATAGGTCAAACAAACCTGTCACAGGATACTATGTTGTTTTTTCATTTTCTTGAACTGTGAAATTTTACATTTGCGAACATTTCAAGAAAGTTGCCAATAATCGCACCACTATGACTGAATGTTTGTATAGCTCCATTCAGACTGTACTTCGTTGTGGATAACAGCATCACCTCCAAAAAGTCTGAGGGTACTACTAATATTGTCTGCAAGGTCATTAACACACAACATACACAGCAAGAGACTCAACACACTTCCACAGGGTATACCCAAAGTTACTTCCTGTCGATGGCTCTCCATCCACGATAACATGCCACGTCCTTCCTACCAACAAATCCTCAACCCAGTCACATACTTCGTCCAATACCCCATATACTTTTGATATAAGCGAAGGTGTAGTACTGAGTCAAATGCTTTTCGGAAACCAAGAAATACTGCACTTACCTGACTGCCTTGACCCCTGGCTTTCAGAATGTCATGGGTGAAAAGGGCAAGTCAGGTTTCACATGATCTATGTTATATATACCTTATTATATTTGAACTCAGAATATGTTCTACTATTGCATCATACTATTAGCTCACAGCAAATGGAAAGTAGAAAATGACAAAACCCATGCTATCTAGTCCAGGAGTCACTAACCATTTATCAATATAAGTAATAGATTTTTCACCTTGTGATCCAGTAGAGCTACAGCCACTGCTAACAGAAGCTGTGTCTGATATGCTAGCAGTGTCCTCCGTATCCCAGTCAGACATGCTACTTGGCTGTTCAGGCGATGCAGCTGTCTGTGGTGGCGGAGGTGGAAGCAAACTAGGGTTGCCACTATTGGAGACAGGTGCCACTGGAACAGCCTGATGTTGCTCTTGGACCAGCTGTTCCTGGGGGACAATCTGCTGTTTTTTCTCTTCTTCATCTCCACCTTCAGTACCATTCCTTTCTGCAGCTGGTATAACTTCCATCATACCTGCTACGGGGAAAATTACAATAAATAAATAAAAAAACATATTGTAATAATTACTACATACTATGAATTAAAGCCCCCCCCCATGAACCATGGACCTTGCCGTTGGTGGGGAGGCTTGCGTGCCTCAGCGATACAGATGGCCGTACCGTAGGTGCAACCACAACGGAGGGGTATCTGTTGAGAGGCCAGACAAACGTGTGGTTCCTGAAGAGGGGCAGCAGCCTTTTCAGTAGTTGCGGGGGCAACAGTCTGGATGATTGACTGATCTGGCCTTGCAACATTAACCAAAACGGCGTTGCTGTGCTGGTACTGCGAACGGCTGAAAGCAAGGGGAAACTACAGCCGTAATTTTTCCCGAGGACATGCAGCTTTACTGTATGATTAAATGATGATGGCATCCTCTTGGGTAAAATATTCCGGAGGTAAAATAGTCCCCCATTCGGATCTCCGGGCGGGGACTACTCAGGAGGATGTCGTTATCAGGAGAAAGAAAACTGGCGTTCTACGGATCGGAGCGTGGAATGTCAGATCCCTTAATCGGGCAGGTAGGTTAGAAAATTTAAAAAGGGAAATGGATAGGTTAAAGTTAGATATAGTGGGAATTAGTGAAGTTCGGTGGCAGGAGGAACAAGACTTCTGGTCAGGTGATTACAGGGTTATAAACACAAAATCAAATAGGGGTAATGCAGGAGTAGGTTTAATAATGAATAGGAAAATAGGAATGCGGGTAAGCTACTACAAACAGCATAGTGAACGCATTATTGTGGCCAAGACAGATACAAAGCCCACACCTACTACAGTAGTACAAGTTTATATGCCAACTAGCTCTGCAGATGACGAAGAAATTGAAGAAATGTACGATGAAATAAAAGAAATTATTCAGATAGTGAAGGGAGACGAAAATTTAATAGTAATGGGTGACTGGAATTCGGCAGTAGGAAAAGGGAGAGAAGGAAACATAGTAGGTGAATATGGATTGGGGCTAAGAAATGAAAGAGGAAGCCGCCTAGTAGAATTTTGTACAGAGCACAACTTAGTCATAGGTAACACTTGGTTTAAGAATCATGAAAGAAGGTTGTATACTTGGAAGAACCCTGGAGATACTAAAAGGTATCAGATAGATTATATAATGGTAAGACAGAGATTTAGGAACCAGGTTTTAAGTTGTAAGACATTTCCAGGGGCAGATGTGGACTCTGACCACAATCTATTGGTTATGACCTGTAGATTAAAACTGAAGAAACTGCAAAAATGTGGGACATTAAGGAGATGGGACCTGGATAAACTGAAAGAACCAGAGGTTGTACAGAGTTTCAGGGTGAGCATAAGGGAACAATTGACAGGAATAGGGGAAAGAAATACAGTAGAAGAAGAATGGGTAGCTCTGAGGGAAAGTAGTGAAGGCAGCAGAGGATAAAGTAGGTAAAAAGACGAGGGCTGCTAGAAATCCTTGGGTAACAGAAGAAATATTGGATTTAATTGATGAAAGGAGAAAATATAAAAATGCAGTAAATGAAGCAGGCAAAAAGGAATACAAACGTCTCAAAAATGAGATCGACAGGAAGTGCAAAATGGCTAAACAGGGATGGCTAGAGGACAAATGTAAGGATGTAGAAGCTTATCTCACTAGGGGTAAGATAGATACTGCATACAGGAAAATTAAAGAGACCTTTGGAGAGAAGAGAACCACATGTATGAATATCAAGAGCTCAGATGGCAACCCAGTTCTAAGCAAAGAAGGGAAGGCAGAAAGGTGGAAGGAGTATATAGAAGGTTTATACAAGGGTGATGTACTTGAGGACAATGTTATGGAAATGGAAGAGGATGTAGATGAAGACGAAATGGGTGATAGGATACTGCGTGAAGAGTTTGACAGAGCACTGAACGACCTGAGTCGAAACAAGGCCCCGGGAGTAGACAACATTCCATTAGAACTACTGACGGCCTTGGGAGAGCCAGTCCTGACAAAACTCTACCAGCTGGTGAGCAAGATGTATGAGACAGGCGAAATACCCTCAGACTTCAAGAAGAATATAATAATTCCAATCCCAAAGAAAGCAGGTGCTGACAGATGTGAAAATTACCGAACTATCAGTTTAATAAGTCACAGCTGCAAAATACTAACGCGAATTCTTTACAGACGAATGGAAAAACTGGTAGATGCGGACCTCGGGGAGGATCAGTTTGGATTCCGTCGAAATGTTGGAACACGTGAGGCAATACTGACCTTACGACTTATCTTAGAAGAAAGATTAAGAAAAGGCAAACCTACGTTTCTAGCATTTGTAGACTTAGAGAAAGCTTTTGACAATGTTGACTGGAATACTCTTTTTCAAATTCTAAAGGTGGCAGGGGTAAAATACAGGGAGCAAAAGGCTATTTACAATTTGTACAGAAACCAGATGGCAGTCATAAGAGTCGAGGGGCATGAAAGGGAAGCAGTGGTTGGGAAAGGAGTGAGACAGGGTTGTAGCCTCTCCCCGATGTTATTCAATCTGTATATTGAGCAAGCAGTAAAGGAAACAAAAGAAAAATTTGGAGTAGGTATTAAAATTCATGGAGACGAAGTAAAAACTTTGAGGTTCGCCGATGACATTGTAATTCTGTCAGAGACGGCAAAGGACTTGGAAGAGCAGTTGAACGGAATGGACAGTGTCTTGAAAGGAGGATATAAGATGAACATCAACAAAAGCAAAACGAGGATAATGGAATGTAGTCAAATTAAATCGGGTGATGCTGAGGGAATTAGATTAGGAAATGAGACACTTAAAGTAGTAAAGGAGTTTTGCTATTTAGGAAGTAAAATAACTGACGATGGTCGAAGTAGAGAGGATATAAAATGTAGACTGGCAATGGCAAGGAAAGCGTTTCTGAAGAAGAGAAATTTGTTAACATCGAATATAGATTTAAGTGTCAGGAAGTCATTTCTGAAAATATTTGTTTGGAGTGTAGCCATGTATGGAAGTGAAACATGGACGATAACTAGTTTGGACAAGAAGAGAATAGAAGCTTTCGAAATGTGGTGCTACAGAAGAATACTGAAGATAAGGTGGATAGTTCACGTAACTAATGAGGAGGTACTGAATAGGATTGGGGAGAAGAGAAGTTTGTGGCACAACTTGACCAGAAGAAGGGATCGGTTGGTAGGACATGTTTTGCGGCATCAAGGGATCACAAATTTAGCATTGGAGGGCAGTGTGGAGGGTAAAAATCGTAGAGGGAGACCGAGAGATGAGTACACTAAACAGATTCAGAAGGATGTAGGTTGCAGTAGGTACTGGGAGATGAAGAAGCTTGCACAGGATAGAGTAGCATGGAGAGCTGCATCAAACCAGTCTCAGGACTGAAGACCACAACAACAACAACAACATGAATTAAAGTCCACACATAATTTTCTGTCTGTACGTGAAGGCTAATTTCACGAATTACTGTAATGATTATACTGTTTTCATTAATACATAGACTCATTCATGAGGAAGGTTCATGTATATAAGTTATAACTGTTACGCTAGACAAGTCACCCGGCCATAGATACTAAATGCTTTCCATGTGAAACGAAGGCGGGTTGCCAGTAACAATTCGAAATTTGTTAACTCACTATGATGAAACTGTTTCCTAGGCCACCACCACCACCACCACCACCACCACCACCACCACCACCAAAGTATTGGCAGTAAGAGAGAAGTAAGTTCCAACTGACATTTCCATTTTTCCACATGTACGGATATAGTGTACCACTGAAGTAAGGGAAGTTTGGCTAGGAATATATAATAGAAAGAAACTTCCACATGGGAAAAATATATTAAAAACAAAGATTCCAAGACTTACCAAGAGGGAAAGCACTGGTAGACAGGCACAATAAAATAACACACACACACACACACACACACACACACACACACACACACACACACACACACACACACACACACACACACACAAAATTTCGGGTTTTTGCAACCGGCGGCTGCTTCGTCAGGAAAGAGAGAAGGAAAAGGAAAGATGAAAGGATGTGGGTTTTAAGGGAGAGGGTAAGGAGTCATTCCAATCCCGGGAGCAGAAAGACTTACCTTAGGGGGAAAAAAGGATAGGTATATACCCGCGCGCGCGCGCCCACACACACACACACACACACACACACACACACACACACACAACCATCCATACATACACAGACACAAGCAGACATATTTAAAGGCAAAGAGTTTGGGCAGAGATGTCAGTCGAGGCGAAAGTGTGAAGGCAAAGATGATGTTGAATGACAGGTGAGGTATGAGTGGCGGCAACTTGAAATTAGCGGAGATTGAGGCCTGGTGGATAATGAGAAGAGAGGATATATTGAAGGGCAAGTTCCCATCTCCGGAGTTCGGATAGGTTGGTGTTGATGGGAAGTATCCAGATAACCCGGAATGTGTAACATTGTGCCAAGATGTGCTGGCTGTGCACCAAGGCATGTTTAGCCACAGGGTGATCCTCATTACCAACAAACACTGTCTGCCTGTGTCCATTCATGCGAATGGACAGTTTGTTGCTGGTCATTCCCACATAGAAAGCTTCACAGTGTAGGCAGGTCAGTTGGTAAATCACGTGGGTGCTTTCACACGTGGATCTGCCTTTGATTGTGTACACATTCTGGGTCACAGGACTGGAGTAGGTGGTGGTGGGAGGGTGCATGGGACAGGTTTTACACTGGGGGTGGTTACAAGGGTAGGAGCCAGAGGGTAGGGAAGGTGGTTTGGGGATTTCATAGGGATGAACCAAGAGGTCATGAAGGTTAGGTGGACGGCAGAAAGACACTCTTGGTGGAGTGGGGAGGGTTTCATGAAGGATGGATTTCATTTTGGGGCAGGATTTTAGGAAGTCGTATCCCTGCTGGAGAGCCACATTCAGAGTCTGATCCAGTCCCGGGAAGTATCCTGTCACAAGTGGGGCACTTTTGGGGTTGCCCTTCAATATATCCATTCTTCTCGTTATCCACCAGGCACCAATCTCCGCTAATTTCAAGTTGCCGCCACTCATACCTCACTTGTCATGCAACATCATCTTTGCCTCTGCACTTCTGCCTCGACTGACATCTCTGCCCAAACTATTTGCCTTTAAATATGTCTGCTTGTGTCTGTATATGTATGGATAGGTTTGTATATATATATGTGTGTGTGTGTGTGTGTGTGTGTGTGTGTGTGTGTGTGTGTGTGTGTGTGTGTGTGTGTGTGTGCGCGCGCGCGCGCGAGAGCAATTATATACCTATCCTATTTTTCCCGTAAGGTAAGTCTTTCCGCTCCCGGGATTGGAATGACTCCTTACCCTCTCCCTTAAAACTCACATCCTTTCATCTTTCCTTCTCCTTCCCTCTTTCCTGACAAAGCAACCGCCGGTTCCGAAAGCTCGAAATTTTGTGTGTGTGTGTGTGTGTGTGTGTGTGTGTGTGGTTTTTTTTTTATTTTTTTTTTATTGTGGCTATATACCGGCGCTTTCCCGCTTGGTAAGTCTTGGAATCTTTGTTTTTAATTACCATTTATATATTACCACATGCAAGTAACACAAGGTGTCCCAGGAGGAATGGTCAATACTTGTGGATAAGACATGAACAATCATCCATTGTTCGGTAGAAGAAATGTGTTTCACAGTATCTAATAAAGTTCCCATACCTCTTAAGCTATACACTTTACAGCCCATATTTACCAGAGTCTTTTTCTTGGTTTGGCCCACACTGCCACCTCTCAAAAAATGAAAATCATGCACTAGAAGAGACCTATTTCAAAGTATCAAAGATGAAGATATGCTTTCGGGTCTTAAGGTATGCATTTTAGAGCCCCTGTTTACTAGATCTCTGCACTACGAATGAATGTTCCTGTCTTTTCCTGAATACTGACCGCTTCTCCTGGGACACCCTGTGTAGTGTCCCCATACCACTGTACTGGTGGAGTAGCTGACTGTAAAAATAAACAGTGCTGATACACAGGAATTTCTGACAACGTAGATGTGGACATTGTTTTCTTTCTTCTCCTCATCGCTTGATGGATGATGAAGCATGGGTTTCAATGAGGAGTTGAAATAGTAGTCCACAGGAATAGTGGTTTGCTTTTGCTAAGTTTCATTGCACAAAAAAAAAATCAACAAATGACGTGTAAATTTGAGTATTTTTTAACTTATCTCATTCAGAACATATGATATAGAAAGAGGACATCTGAAACTGTCTCAGTTCATTATAAACATGCCAATATCTCACCATCAGCACTCCTCACACTCTGAGAACTTTTCAAACATGTCTATTTCCCCTCAGCATCTTGACTTCGTTGCACTCAGTGACTTAACATCTCTTTTTTTTATCTCACATTACAGACTGGTTCTCAAAGTTTAGAAGATACTGAATTGTTAACCATTCCCTTTCTAGATTACCTGAAATCCCAGGCAGTGTATAAGACTTTATGGTTGTACCAAAGGTGCTTTAAAAATAGCCATACATTCATCATGGAACATGAATCCCACCACAAAAAAGAACTTTCAGGAATATTAAAACAGGTCAAAATGTCTGTTAACAACGTCAAACAGATTATAGAAATATCACTAATAATAATATTTGAACTGATAAGCTATGCTCACAAAAGGTAAATATAACCTAGCAAAATTAATAGGAAAGCCACTTCTTTCATTCAAAGGTTTTTGCCTTATATTAAACGACTGCTGCATTTTCTGTTGCCAACTTAATATCTACATTACCACGCTGACAATTGTCACCAAACAGTTGATATCAACGTGTCAAAAGAACAAATGGCTGTTTAAAATAAGTATTACAATTTCTTGGTTGTTGTTGTTGTGGTCTTCAGTCCTCAGACTGGTTTGATGCAGCTCTCCATGCTACTCTATCCTGTGCAAGCTTCTTCATCTCCCAGTACTTACTGCAAGCTACATCCTTCTGAATCTGCTTAGTGTATTCATCTCTTGGTCTCCCTCTACGATTTTTACCCTCCACGCTGCCCTCCAATGCTAAATTTGTGATCCCTTGATTCCTCAAAACATGTCCTACCAACCGGTCCCTTCTTTTTGTCAAGTTGTGCCACAAACACCTCTTCTCCCCAATTCTATTCAATACTTCCTCATTAGTTACGTGATCTACCCATCTAATCTTCAGCATTCTTCTGTAGCACCACATTTCGAAAGCTTCTATTCTCTTCTTGTCCAAACTATTTATCGTCCATGTTTCACTTCCATACTTAACACTCCATAAAAATACTTTCAGAAACGACTTCCTGACATTTAAATCTATACTCGATGTTAACAAATTTCTCTTCTTCAGAAACGCTCTCCTTGCCATTACCAGTCTACATTTTATATCCTCTCTACTTCGACCATCATCAGTTATTTTACTTCCTAAATAGCAAAACTCCTTTACTACTTAAATGTCTCATTTCCTAATCTAATTCCCTCAGCATCACCCGATTTAATTTGACTACATTCCATTATCCTCGTTTTGCTTTTGTTGATGTTCATCTTATATCCTCCTTTCAAGACACTGTCCATTCCGTTCAACTGCTCTTCCAAGTCCTTTGCTGTCTCTGACAGAATTACACTGTCATCGGCGAACCTCAAAGTTTTTATTTCTTCTCCATGGATTTTAATACCTACTCCAATTTTTTCTTTTGTTTCCTTTACTGCCTGCTCAATATACAGATTTAATAACATCGGGGAGAGGCTACAACCCTGTCTCACTCCCTTCCCAACCACTGCTTCCCTTTCATGCCCCTCGACTCTTATAATTGCCATCTGGTTTCTGTACAAATTGTAAATAGCTTTTCGCTCCCTATATTTTACCCCTGACATCCTTAGAATTTGAAAGAGAGTATTCCAGTCAACATTGTCAAAAGCTTTCTCTAAGTCTACAAATGCTAGAAACATAGGTTTGCCTTTTCTTAATCTTTCTTCTAAGATAAGTCGGAAGGTTAGTATGGCCTCACTTGTTCCAACATTTCTGCGGAATCCAAACTGATCTTCCCCAAGGTCTTCCTGCAGTATCATATCTCCCATTTCATCTTCATCTGCATCCTCTTCCATTTCCAGTACATCGCCCTTGTATAAACCTTCTATATACTCCTTCCACCTTTCCGCCTTCCCTTCTTTGCTTAGAACTGGGTTTCCATCTGAGCTCTTGATGTTCATACAAGTGGTTCTCTTATCTCCAAAGGTCTCTTTAACTTTCCTGTAGGCAGTATCTATCGTACCCCTAGTATGATAAGCCTCTACATTCTTACATTTGTCCTCTAGCCATCCCTGCTTAGCCAATTTGCACTTCCTCTCGATCTCATTTTTGAGACGTTTGTATTCCTTTTTGCCTGCTTCATTTACTGCATTTTTATATTTTCTCCTTTCATCAATTAAATTCAATATTTCTTTTGTTACCCATGGATTTCTATTAGCCCTCATCTTTTTACCTACTTTATCTTCTGCTGCCTTCACTACTTCATCCCTCAGAGCTACCCATTCTTCTTCTACTTTATTTCTTTCCTCCATTCCTGTCAAATGTTCCCTTATGCTCTCCCTGGAACTCTCTACAACATCTGGTTCTTTCAGTTTATCCAGATCCCATCTCCTTAAATTAGCACCTTTTTGCAGTTTCTTCAGTTTTAATCTACAGTTCATAACCAATAGATTGTGGTCAGAGTCCACATCTGCCCCTGGAAATGTCTTACAATTTAAAACCTAATACCTTAATCTCTGTCTTACCATTATATAATCTTTCTGATACCTTTTAGTATCTCCAGGATTCTTCTTGAACCAAGTATTAGCTATGATTAAGTTATGCTCTGTGCAAAATTCTACCAGACGGCTTCCTCTTTCATTTCTTTCCCCCAAGCCATATTCACCTACTATGTTTCCTTCTCTCCCTTTTCCTACTGACGAATTCCAGTCACCCATTACTATTAAATTTTCGTCTCCCTTCACTACCTGAATAATTTCTTTTATCTCATCATACATTTCCTCAATTTCTTCATCATCTGCAGAGCTAGTTGGCATATAAACTTGTACTACTGTAGTAGGTGTGAGCTATGTGTCTATCTTGGCCACAATAATTCGTTCACTATGCTGTTTGTAGTAGCTTACCCGCACCCCTATTTTTTTTATTCATTATTAAACCTACTCCTGCATTACCCCTATTTGATTTTGTATTTATAACCCTGTATTCACCTGACCAAAAGTCTTGTTCCTCCTGCCACCGAACTTCACTAATTCCCACTATATCTAAGTTTAATCTACCCATTTCCCTTTCTAAATTTTCTAACCGACCTGCCCGATTAAGAGATCTGACATTCCACGCTCCGATCCATAGAACGCCAGTTTGAGTAGTCCCCACCCGGAGATCCGAATGGGGGAGTATTTTACCTTCGGAATATTTTACCCAACAGGACGCCATCATCATTTAATCATACAGTAAAGCTGCATGCCCTCGGGAAAAATGACGGCTGTAGTTTCCCCTTGCTTTCAGCCGTTCGCAGTACCAGCACAGCAAGGCCGTTTTGGTTAATGTTACAAGACCAGATCAGTCAATCATCCACACTGTTGCCCCTGCAACTACTGAAAAGGCTGCTGCCCCTCTTCAGGAACCACACATTTGTCTGGCCTCTCAACACTGTCCCCTCCGTTGTGGTTGCACCTACGGTACGGCCATCTGTATCGCTGAGGCACGCAAGCCTCCCCACCAACGGCAAGGTCCATGGTTCATGGGGGTAATAAGAATTCCCAGTCCTTGGATCTAGAAGCATAAAAAAATTGAGACTAGGCTCATAAAGGATGCTTTTAATTTCGTTTTTATTTTATAGCAGTTCTCAATTTCTTTGTTTATGTCAGATTGTACCTTGCTGAAGATCTTTGCTCCAGAATAAAGCATGAACTCTTGACAAGAAAGGAAAGTTCACACAGAAATCACTTGTGCCCTGTATTATAGTTTTGTAAATAACATTTCATCTGGATCAGAAATTTTCCCTTAAAAAACACGGCTAAGGGAAAATCAAACAATGGAAAGTCCAGGATGGAATGTAACAATACTATGAAAAGGATAGTTGCTACTCACTGTATAGTCGAGATACTGAATCGCAGGAGGACACAACAAAAGGAACGTCAGAAAAACACACACACACACACACACACACACACACACACACACACACACACACACACACACACACACAGATGATCATGGTCTCTGGGGCAGTTGGCTCCAGCTGCCAGAGACTATGGTCATGTGTGTGTAGGTGCATTTGTGTGCGTGTGTTTTTTGTCTATTTTTGACAAATGCCCTTTTGACAGTCTTCTTGTTGTGCCTTCCTGTGGCTCAGCATCTCTGCTATATGGTGAGTAGCAACTATCCTTTTCATTATATTGTTGCATTTAAGGGGATTATGGACTGTTAAGTAGGTGTGAGAATTCTATAATGTTTGAAGAAGCGTGTAAAACATGTCTGTGTACTTTACAAGCTATTCTTATTCCAAATATGTAAAATAAGTTGGCATGTTGTTCTTCAACTAAGCACAATGAGACATCATTGCAGTTTATAGAATCTTCTGAAGTCAATTTACATAGGTTAGTCATATAATAATGCCCAATAGCAAACACTGTGACACCCCACATTTTTATATACCCTCGTGTTTTTAGTTCAGTTTTCCTGCTGTGGTGCAGTTTGTCAATGTTACCCTCAACTTTTTTCTATGAAGGCAGGTCCCTGTCCATGCAAGGGGGGGGGGGGGGGGGGGGGGGGGGGGAATCACTAACGCTAAAATATTTTAGTTTTTGAAGCAGAGCTTTTTTCTGGCCACCTAAAGGCCACGGCAAGGTCATGTAATAATGTGCGTACAACCACTCACATTTTCTTGGTGTGATTGATTGATAGTTTGTTTCCAGCCTCTTCCTTTGGGTACTGCAAGTTGTGCTGTTACAAGTACCTGCTGCTTGGGCTACAACCCGACAGGGAACTATTGTTAGACCTGTGCCACTATTTATAGCTGAGCTCGATACTAGATGCTCATGATGCCCTTTGATAGTCTTTTGCTTTTCAGAGTCTGCACTTGTATTCCATAAGACAAATTCTCTCAGCGTTTTCCAGCTTTGGTGGATGTGATGGCAGGCATACATAAATAGAGTGAGTGGTAGACCCCAACCTTGTTTTAATTGAAACCTCCGTTCCTGTTTATTAAGTTTTCTGATGTTTTTATTTTGAGAGGCTCCTTTATCGTTCTATCCAAGGGATCAGGCTTAAGCATCACAATACTAGTTTCATTGTATTTCATTTCATGATTATATTCAAGGCACTGCTCATCAACAGCAGATTTGTTTAGTGTTTAGTTGGGAGCGTTGTTGACATTCCTTTTATCTCTCCTCGACTGTTCAACATATACGTTTGCCACAACAGATAACTGACTACCCTTTGCCACCCCATCAGTTTGTTCATAGTATATTACAGGGTGTATTAAACAGAATCATCAGATTTGGCACGTCTATAGTTCTGAACCTAATAAACATGTACAATGAATTTTGTTTTGATGAACAGGAAATTAAAGAAGTTTTTTTTTTTTCATACCTTTTCACAGGTTTCCATATGCGGTATTCAAATTGTTCCCACACTGCAACAAACATGTATTGAGTTACATCTTCCACAGCTGCTGTTACGCGAAGTCTCAGTTCATTCATTGTTGAGGGTAATGGAGGCACATAAACAGAGTTCTTCATAAACCTCACAAGAAATAATCACATACAGTCACGTCCGGTGACCTTCGAGGCCAGTAATGCAAGGCTGAATCATTTGGTCCTGTGTGACCGATCCATTGTTCAGTAATCCTTTGATTTAAAAAGTCCCGCACTTTCAGAATTTGTTCGAATCAGTCTCCAACTGTGGGAAAATAAAGTTCTGAAGCATATCGAGATACATGCTTCCTGTAACAGTGTTCTCAGCAAAGAAAAATGGACCATACACCTTTTCCCAGGGAACTGCACAAAACACATTACATTTTGGAGAGTCCCTCTCATGTTGTACAACTTCATATGGTAGTTCCATACCCCTATATTCTCACATTATGATGGTTCACTTTTCCACCTAAATGGAATCTTGCCTTGTCACTAAACACTAAGCATCGAAGAAAACTGTCATCCTCCATCTTGCCAAGAACAAAATTACAGAACTCCAGACATTGACACCTTCATGAACAGCTTGTAGTAACTGAATTTTATATGGTTTCATGTGTAAACTTTGCCACAACACACGCCGCATGGACACTGTGGACATGTTTAGCTGCACAGTTAATGGATTTCTGTGAACTCCTTGTGAAACTATGGTGGATGCGTTTGACATCTTTGTCAGATGCTCAGGGACAGCCCGGCAATTTACCTTTACACAAACTATCCATTTCTCGAACTTCTTCATGTAATTGCCTAATGCTCTGTGTTGTACGAGGATCCACACCACAACTAGTACGAAAGTCACGCTGGACAGTTATTACTGATTTGAACTGGGCGAAATGTAGACCACAAAAGGCTTTCTGTTGTACTGACACATTTTTTACTAGAGCTGAAATGGGTGCACAATGCTGCTACCTAGTGGGAACCATTTAAAAATCAACAGTTTGCTCTTTCCAACAGCACGTTGTTCATGCTCAAATAACAGTTGTGATTTTTTATATGGGGTGATTCTTCTTTATACATCCTGTATAATGATACAGGGTGTTTCAGTACAGTGCTTACAAACATTCAGGACAGATAGAGTACACATACAAGATGGAAAATCACATAGCAGCACACAGTTGGAAATGTTTTCCTGGTACAGTACTGACACAAAACGCACAAGAAAGAAAGAACATAAATAAGGCGAGGAAACATGTTCATCATGCATAGTACAGCAGAAACCAAAAAATAGGAAAAAGAAACAGAAGAGATCATCATTAAATAAGGTGTTTGAAATTATGACCCCAGACCGTGACACAGGCCTCACATACCCAGTGCATGGAAGATCTGATATTCTGGAAAACACCAGGCATGTCCCAGACTTCCCCAGTAGCTGCCACAATGCATGCAAAAAGTTCCTCAGCATTGTTAATTGGGGGGGGGGGGGGGGGGGGGGGGTTATACACTGTCTTGACATAGTGCCATGTGCCATAGGAAGTGAGGTCTGGCAATCTTGCTGGTCAGTGCACCAGACCACTCCGACCGAGCCAGTGTTAACAATACGTTGCATTTAGGTGGTGATGTACATCAAGGCTGTACCGCGAGGTGTCCCATTATGCTGAAACTATGTGGCAGAACACACAGCAATGGGTACATATGTGTCATCCTATAGCTACTGAAATACTTGCTGAAGAAAGATGAGATAGGTTGCCCTGTCAAATGTTGGGGCAACAAGTACAGCCCGACGAGGTGGTCTTCAATGAAATTGGCCCATACATTAAATGAAAAGAGTCTGGAATTCTCTTCAGACAACAAATGCATGTTGTGGGTGGTTGAACACTCCATCCCACATGAACGTCACCTCATCAGTGAACAAAATGTTGGCTGGGGAACTGGGATCTGTTATGCACATCTGTTATTACCACCATACAAAGGCCACTCGTGGAGCAAAATCGTCGTTTTCCAGTAACTGCATGTACTGGATATATTACGGCACATGGATGCAGGATATGCCAGATGCTGCTGTGTGAAATCTCAACACGACTGGCAATTCCCCATTTACTGGTACCAGGATAGTTCTGTATCAGGCCCCGCACAATCTACACGAAAACGAGGTAAGGGTTGAGAGCAAGGTCGAAAACCCAATATTGCTACCTATCTTATGATGGTCCAACACCTGAAAAATTGGTAATCTCCTACAAAGTAAAGGCATACAGTATATTTTGTACCGTTCAAGTAAGATAAAAAGTTTTCTTTGTAATTTCAAAGACAACTTAGGTCTCCAAATGCTGGGTGTGTATCGCATTCGATGTGAATGTGTCATGTATTACATGGCAACAAACTATCAGAAGAGTTGAGGAGAGATGCAAGAAACATTAGCTACACACCCGACTGAAACAACCAAGCAAATCAGTTGGCACTGAGCACTGCCTTGAATATAATTAGAAAATTAAATACAATAAGAATAGTATCATAATGTAAACACAAATTTTCTGGAACAGTATAGTAAAGGAGCTTAACAAGTACTTTGTCAGAAAAACTAATATATAGGAACGAAGGTTTCAATTAAAACAAGGCATGGGGTCTAGAACTCAATCTATTATGGCCTCCCATAAACAATCGAACAAATTGTCATACATAACTATGCTTGCTAAATATTTGACTGCATACGATGCAGTTTGGTGTGTTTGTCAAGCATAGTTCGTGCTTGTGTTAGTGAGGAATTTTGATTGACAGGAAGTCTGACAAGATGGCGGATGTTGTTTGTACCAATGTTTTGCTGCGAATGATTAGTGAAAAACTATTGTATTACAATTTCTCTCACTGTTTGTTAGTTTCCACTACTATGAAAACTACGATCAAGTAAAAACCAAAATGGCACTGACAATTATTGAAATGGTAGTGGTACCATATCCTTCCCAGCCATATATTATGCATGAAGAGGTTATGAATAAAATCAACATTTTATGCCAACAGTGACAGACAAGCAAAGTGAATTGAAATAAAAGAAATTGAAGTTCTCCAGCTCTTCCATGGGCGATGTGGGCTATATGTTCCCATGTATTTTAATGAACCATCATTAGAGGACAAAGCAGAAGAGACTAAATTTTCACATAGTTCTGTCTTCTTTTTCAATGTGACACTGCTGTAACGTTAAACAAGTGATTGAAACATTTCACTGCAGTCTGCAAAATGTTGCTGTTATCATGTTCTGAACGAAACATTTCTGTTAACAAATTTACAGTTGTACATTTCTCATTTTAAACCATCCCCTGGACCAGCGTCTTGTTTTCTTCCTCTTCAAACACAGTACCAGAGGCAATGTTAAATTGCTTCATCTGTATTTGTAGCCATTCCCACTAGTGCCAAAATACTGCATACACAAAAAGTGTATGCTTCAAGAGTAAGGTTACATTGACAAGCTTTCTTACTATGTGTACGGGCTTGTTTGACACATCTGTGGCTAGATAAGAGTGAATCTGACAGACAAGTTTGTTCTTTTAGGAGGGGCTTTGTAAATTTTAAAAACGTTTCATTGTCCATTCGAAGAAAGTTGATGTAATCATAGGGTTCTGAGAGTAATATCCCTTTAGCATATTTTCACGGGTAAATATCTCATTTTAAGCCATTCCATGGACCAGAGTCTTGCTTTCTTCTTCTTCTTTAAATTCATTGACTTTGGCAATGCCAGTACTGCTTCGTCCGTATTTGTGGCCATTCTCACTACTCTTGTAATACACATGAACACAAATAGGGTCTGCTTCAAATTGAGGTTAATCTGACAAGCATTGTCTCAACATGTACGGGCTTGCTGAGCAAATCCATGTCTAGATAAAAGCAACTTTGTCAGACATGTTTGATCGCTTGCGAGGGCCTTTAAGATCTTGCTGGTCATCAAACCACCAGAACTGGGAAATGCTGAGAGAATTTGTGTTTCACAGAATATTAGGATGGACCCAACAAGAGAAATGCATCAAAAGACACAGTGGTGTCACGAACCTAAATCAGCTGTAAACAATGGTGCAAAACCAACAGTAGTTCACAATCTCATTCGAGACCTAAAGAAGACAACTGGATTGGTCGTCAAAATAATGTGCATAAAATGTAAACAACAACAATGGCAGAACACCTGAAAGAACAAC
This sequence comes from Schistocerca gregaria, assembly GCF_023897955.1. Classification (NCBI taxonomy): domain Eukaryota; kingdom Metazoa; phylum Arthropoda; class Insecta; order Orthoptera; family Acrididae; genus Schistocerca; species Schistocerca gregaria. The sequence continues at coordinate 414,767,130 of NC_064921.1, read as the reverse complement.
AATTTATATATGAAAAGACAGTAGTTATTGTTTAACTCTGAAAGGGCTACACAGTCCATATTACAAATTATACTGTGAAAAATTAGTCTGTGTTTTGCTGCAGGCTAATGCCTCAAAAATTTTGAAAACAATGAACATAGAGAAAAAATTCTATGATTATTTGTTTTCACGACGATTGTATAGGAAATCACCATTTTACTGATGACACCGTTAGGTCCCTAGTGCGATAAACTTCACAAATGAATTGAAGAAGTTAGAGTAAGTTTGGAAATAGGGTAAAAAATCAACAATAGTAACACTATAATATGTAGGAGAACACAATGAAAGGAATATAGTACAAATTAAGACAGTCACAGAACCGGCTGATGAATATTAAGGGCAGTTAATATAACTACAGTATGAATCTTTCACTGTGAGGTAGTGAGTGCACTGTTTTGAAAATTGCTGCCAGATTATTAAAACTGTGTGCCAGACCAGGCCCTGAACTAAGGGCCTTACCTTTTGTGGGCAAGCTTTACCAATCTTTTTGCCAGGAGTGCTAATCTCACAATGTATGCAGAGAATGTCTGTGAAGTTTAGAAAGTAGGAGACAGGCATTGGCAGAGATGAAGCTGTGAGTGCTTGCTGACGGCAGGGTTTAAGTCATGGTCTGACACAAAAATATAATCAGGTAATACAAGTATTGGATAGACAGCAAATGGAGTAAACAAAAGAGTAGAAACAGCCTGCAGTCCTTTTAGTAAACTAAATAGTATTTTCAAAAATGAGCTTCTAATGTGCTTGAAAAGATAATACAAGCCTGTCTAACAATCTAAGTGTATTACCATTCTTGACTTTTGTAGAAGTGGGCTGTAATGCAAAGACAATTCAAAAACAGAAGTGCTCAATGAGCATTAAAAATTCATGTTGGATCTTACTACGAAATTTATGAAAACAAATAAATGATTAGGGAACAGAAACTGAAATGGAGGTGGGCAGAAATGTAACCAGGCTATGGGTGGCAAATTGATCAAGAAGTTTTCTGCTGAAATAAATAAATATATATATTAATTAATTAAAAAGACAGAGGTATTAAGCTAATGCAAGTAGAATAGACGATATAAAGCACATGCAGTAACATATCTGTATCACTGAAGGTCACAATGCAAGGAAAAGTCTAGATGAAACCTTTAATTTAGCACTGAATGTCAAATGATCGATGCTGATGTGAAAATAAAAATAGAAATGGGGAGGAAGAGGAAGAGGAAGACGACTTCATCTGCACCACAGATATATTTTTTAAAGAATCAGTCATTTATCAAATGCAGATACCTTAACTATAAGGATTAGCTATCACATATACAGGATGTGTGTATGATGTAGGCGACATGAAAAAGGAAATCTCTTTTTTACAACACACTACAGACAAAATCTACCCATAAGAACAGTATCAACAGCCAGGGTCACTATTTTCGAACAAAGGATTAGCACCAGACCATATGTTAATGTGATGAATTCCAGGTTACATACAAAAGCCCATTTGCACAGCACTCCACCTAACTCTCAGGCTAGCAGGAAGGATCAATGAAGTATTTCGTTTTCAATCTAGGTCACTTTTCGGTCAATGCAGTGTGGCCAATATTATAATAGTGAAGACACATTATCCTTCAAAAGTGATCATAGAATGTCTGTAATATACTCATCTTCACTTGACTAAAAATGTTTACATAGGAATAGGAGGGATGTTACAACATTTTGTTACTTACAAGCTTCTCAACTTTACTATTGCCAATGCATCAATTGTGGGAAGATGAATTGTCCTTCTGAAAGAATTATTTTTCCATATGGAGTCCAGGCCCCCTCTTCGGAATTTTTTTTTTCTTCCCCATATAGTAGATCCAAAGGACTTATGTAGTTTTTGCCAATTATTTTTTCAGTGTCTGCCCCAAACATCCCAAGAATAAACCTAAAAAATCTTTAAAGTACATTCTTTCCACATCTATGTATTGCTGCCATCAGTTAGCCCAGTCCACAATGGCTTGCTGGAAGTGCCACCTGGAACCTTCTTAATGCAGCACCTTCTACCCACTACGACAATACACGATTTAAGACTGTACTCGAAAATCCATGTCTCAAAGCCTGTCACTATCCCACACAGAAAATGTGAGCCACTTTCTCAGCATTCCAACAACTCTTGACACTTCAGCACACAGATTTTATTCTAGAATGAGATTTTCACTCTGCAGCAGAGTGTGTGCTGATATGAAACTTCCTGGCAGATTAAAACTGTGTGCCGGACAGACTCAAACTTGGGACCATTTCCTCACATGGGCAAGTGCTCTACCAACTGAGCTATCCAAGCTCCTCTGTGAAGTTTGGAATGTAGGAGATGAGGTACTGCCAAAATTGAAGCTGTGTGGATGGGTCATGAGTCGTGCTTGGATGCTCAGTTGGTAAGAGAACTTGCCCACTTGAGGGAATGGTCCCGAGTTCAAGTCTCTGCTTGGCGCACAGTTTTAATTTGCCCGGAAGGATTTCCTTCTGTTCATCGGTCACCACTTTTGGGACCACCTTTGTGCACAGCTTTCCCATCCTTAATCCAATTCTGAAAATGTGATAACCATTCAATTTCTGGAAATTGCAATCCTCTGCTATCATTCTTACACTTGGTTGTTGATCTCTGTCCAAAAGTTTCTGCACTCCTTTCCAGTGGATTTTTAACATACTGATGAAATTATAAGAGAGAAGTGTTATATTTCATGTTTATTTTAGTGCTTTTTCCACCTGATAATATCTGCAGTAAAATAGTGTTATACCTATCTACTAATGATAGATAGATCATGAATTGTTATTTTCCTACAAAATAAAGAAGCGAGCAAAATGAATTTTATATCTTTTTTATACGATTTCTATTCCATTACTAGCTTTCTACTCATGGCTTCGTCCTTGTACACTTGTGTCACACATATTGTACACATCTGCCCCCCCCCCCCCCAAGCCCCCCCCCCCCTCCCATACTCGCTGTCCATCTCCCTCTTACCCCACTCCCTGTCTGTCTGTTCCCACCACCTCAATCTCTGCCATACCCTCTTACTCCCACTCTCTGTGTCTCTTCCTACGACCTCAATCTCTACCATATCCTCCCCCCCCCCCCCTCCCCACTCTAGACTCTCCTCCGCCACAGTCTCTATCTGTTTCTCACTCTTCCCCTTTTCTCAGTACATCTTCCCCTCTCCCCTCTTTCTGACCATCTCCTTCTCAGCCCTCTCTTTGTCCATCTAGACCTCCCACCTTGATCTGTCTACCTGCTCCTCTCAACCTCCCTCAGTCATGCACGTCCTCATGCATGCCTCCAGAAATACATTCTGACACTTCCCCCACACAACACAATAGTTGTGCTGGGAAACCTGTATGTCAGGCATTAGCAATCTTTTTCACACCTGCCAAATAGACAGGTAAGACAACAAATTAATACTGCACTGTCATCCAATACTGAGCTACTTTTATAATTTCCAGTGTCTAGCCCATCAGGAAGTTAGTTTAAATTAACTGCAAAAGTTGCACCGAACAAAAAGAGAGACAAGAAAGTGACCTAATTAAAACATGGTAAAATGCACTAGATTTTATAGGCATACTTGTGAGAGTTTATCTAACCTTACTCACATTGTGAAATGGGAAGACATTAATTCTGATAAGGTATCTGTTGCTTCATTTCATGTCTTCATAAGTCAGCAGGAAGAAAAATGAATTTATAACACTCATTTGATGTTGTCTTGTCACAAGATAAATTTTTATTTCTTCTAAAAATGCTGCACTTCTGGTCTTAGTGCTGAAAATGAGGGATGAAGAACACCACTTCCAGCTCAGCAGTTGAATCCACCTCATGGGATATCCCAACCAATACTGCCATATTGCATTTATTTTTAATCCCTTCAAAATGAAGCTCATTCAACTTCTGTAACATCTAGCATTGAAATATAATACTAGTTGATGGTGGTGAGATAGCAACATGCCACAAATATACTTCAAGTTCCTTTATTCAAAAGGTACTGTTACTGGTTTCGAATCATTACAATTCATTGTCAGACGGCTTTCATGCTTTCATTAGAACTTGTGGTGCATTTTTTACTGATTAGTTGTCCTAAAATATAAATGATACATAATTATAATCATGCCACATAGATTGTTGCATTACAGATTTGCATTGGGATGTGACTTATGTGAAATGTCGGTTAGGAGTACTTGTTTTCAGAGTTTTTGTCCAGCTGATGACATTTGTAGTTTTCGCCACATTTCCATCATTGCACACATAAACTTGTATAACTGAGCGCTTCAGATTTGTCACTGAATGCATTTCCACCACATTCCTACCATAGCACACACAAATTTGTATCACCGAGCATTTCAGATGCACCACGTGCTTTGATAGATAATAGTGCATGACTATAGTGTGCGATCCGAACAAAGAGACTGTAGACTTTTAGTTAACTGTATTGTATTATTTGGAACAGACAAGAAAAACAAGAAACGAATGAAAATATGAATTGAGAAGAAAGCCTAGTGACATAATTCAAGCACACAGATAAAATTCTGATATTCAATGGTGTGACAAACAGTAAGTTTAAATTCAGGGAACAAGCAATACCTTTGAAACCATTACCACTATTAATAAAGATAGATGGAAAGAAGATATGACTACCTACAACATATAGTTTAGGAGCCCACTCATGGCGGAAATATATTTAGCAACAAACAGACCAACCTAATCTCTTTCAGGATGTCAATATTGAAAATGGTATGAGCAACCACGAGAAAGCTGTAGCAACAATGACTACTAAGGTACAAAATGCAGCTAAATCAAGTTAGAAGATTTACCCATTTACTAAGTAAGATAAAGATGCAGTCTCGTCACATCTCAAAGAAAATCAGTACATTTACCTCTGGGCTGGGGCATGCGGAAGTAGTGTGGCTCAGATTTAAAAATTTGGTTGACCATACAATGGATAGATACGTACCTAGTAGCACAGTTCATTATGGGAGGGATGTTCCATAGTATGCAGTTACTGTAGAGAAACTTTCAATGAAACAGGAAATACTGCATAATTGGGGCCATGACCCAACATTATGAATGTAATCTAGATATTATTCAGTCGCTAAGTAATAGTCCCACAGGGACAATGAAGACAAAATTAAGACTATTACAGTGTGCACAAAGGAAGTTAAGTAGTCATTCTTCCTGCACTCCATATGTGATTGGAACAGGAAAGAACTCTTAACATGTAGTACCACCATGCTAAGCACCCTCTGTCAAGCACTTCACTATGGTTTGCAGAGTACGCATATAGATGAGAAAGGAAATAAGTGTCAAAAATGCAATAAAGTCATGGGATCTGCTAATACAACTGGTATTATCTTTCAAACCTAACACAAACAATAAAGACACATTAGAACAGTAGAAGTAGTTTCCCTTTTACATCAAAGATATAGCAGTACTATACACTACACACACTCTACAAATTAGTTACTGGCCATAGAGATTATACTGGAGATTTCCACCCACTATTAATGAAGGAACTTACACATACAAAATATCAAAGCAAGAAGAGAGGTCATTAGATGAGGGCAGAAGAAAACAGCTGAAAAGAAATTTACAACAATTGTGCACACTGAAAATGGACAGTGTTGAAATCAAGGTATACATGTGAAGACCATGATGCTGCAGCTTGTGTCACTCCTCATTTCTAAATATTTCAAACAAACCTGAATTTTTAAGTGTGTAGACCTATACCATAAAGTCATTAGATACAAATGTGTTTCTTTTAAGAAATAAGCTTTAATCTGTTCAACAATTAGAAGAAAAACAATGACACAGATGGGAATACAGTGTATCCCACACTTTCAGTGTGTAGAAGTATTTAGCACTTAATGACACACAAGTTGTGTTTTGCAGATTTCCTGTCATAATTGCTGCCCTTTGCATGTAACAGTTGAATTTACCTTTTAATGGGGATAATTTAGTATAAATAATATGAGAAGTATTTTTAGTGGATTAAATACACTAACACCTAAATTAACATACAACATCTGATGAAAACATTTTAATTCTGGATTGAAAACCTTGTCTGGCCACATGAAGAATATACTCTTGAGGTACATATGCCTCCAACCTCAAAGTACAAAAATTATAAAAAAATGTCTGTCTATGACAACACTATAAAGTAAACAATTGAAATAGGATGAAGCCTAAGGTCTTCCATGTGATATAAAATACATAATTTCCTGTGTCCAACTCTGATCATTTCATTTTTCTGCAGAATCTCTCTCTATTTGGTGCTGTGAACAATTGTCTAACACATCTTCACAGCCTAATCTCAAACAAGACTCTAGTACAATTTCCAGTGTTCCATTATTTACATCATAGTTCAATTATTTTCGATAACAGTGAGTTTTGTATAGCCACAACCATGTCATTGTCATTATTCCATGAAACACACATTTTTGCTATGTTTTTGACAGACTCTGTAGATGGTTGACACAATCTAAGAAATTGAATGATACGTTAAAACAGCTATGCTTAACGGATGGAAATATTAATTTAATCAAGAATTGTGGAAACTGCAGATGTCAGTGACTTAATTATGAGGTATAGCCTTGCAAATCTTTTCTGCCAATTTGGGTTTCCAATTTATCAGTGAAAAATACACAGCATTGTGTGAAATTAAATGGTAACACATTAATGAAGGAAGAAAGGAATAAATATTATGCTTCAATGTCCCACCAACGACAACGTCATTAGAGACAGAGCACAAGTTCAAATAAAAGAAGTACAGGAAAAGAAATTGGTCATGTCCTTTTCCAAGGAACCATGGACAGCCATAATGTGGATGGCTTGAGGAAAATTTGAACCACTTTCTTTCCAGATGCAAGCCCAGTGTCTTAACACCTCCACCTCCCCTTGTTTGATAACAATACCACTGTATTGTATTGTTGTGTTACCATTTTGTGTGTGTGTGTGTGTGTGTGTGTGTGTGTGTGCGCGCGCGTGCACATGCACATGAGAGAGAGAGAGAGAGAGAGAGAGAGAGAGAGAGCATTTTCCTGAGAAAAAGCTTCTGATTATATAAGAAAGAAAGATGTATGGGAGATACTGGATCAAAGAAAAGCCAACCTACCTATACTCTTGGAAAAGCATTCTTACAGAATTCAAAGAATAATGAAGGTTTGAAACAAGGGCTTGTACCAAGTATAACCTTGTATTAACAAAATTCTTAAAATGTGGATGGACAAAATTTATGAATTTACAGTGTGACATTGGTGGCAAATGAGCACCATTTTATTTCTAGGTAATAAAAATGGGAAAACATAAAATGAACTGCAGGTCCTAGGCTTAAGCCTGAATTTACTGCAAACACACACCAAAATTTTTCACCTACAAAGCTGAAGTAATTCCATCAGAGGCAGTGACCCTATTGAAAGCAAACCAGACTTTACCTACTGAGGAAATGGCATATCTTATAATAAAAATAATGCTGTCAAGAACAAAATGCACTTATACTGGGTATTGTGTGGAAGAGTATAAAAGCCACTAAGGAAGAAAGCCCACAGACAAATGACCTTGAAATTTATGTGACCTAATTTTACTGCTTTTCGCCTCAAACATGCTTTTCCCCTAATATACAACTCATTTACATGTGAGACAAAGGCCAGTGAGAGAAGGGGTAATTGTGCCAGACTGTGTTCCATTCAGACCTTTTTCACTGCTGTATTACCTCTGCCTTGCTTGCTTGCCTGATCCGATTCCTACAATGAACTATTATTGAGAAATACCTACACTTGACACCACTGTGTACTGTTTACAATAGAGGATCAGTTCAGAGATGATGACTGACTGTATCAGCAAAGAATTGCATGCTGTCATAAAGCAGCATCTGTGTGGGCAATGGTTTGTGGACATTCCTGAAATGGACTGACTGGCCAGAGTCCTGACATGACCCAATAATGTAGACATCACTCCAGAACCCTGAATCCAGTATCACTCCCTTCTCTGGATCTGGCTCTCGAGGAATAATGAGCTGCTACTCCAAAGATGTTCAGACAACTCATTGAAAGTGACTCCAACAAAGTTCCAGATGCGATAAAAGCAGATAATGGGCACATCCCATATTAATGACCATTCATAATTGTCCAGATACTTTTTATCAGATACTGTACCGTACATTTCTAGAGAATATGTAATGTAAACTTGTGCAGTCCCTGTTTCTGCTACACCTCCTCTTTTACAATTTAACCCAAGACAACAAAAGCAGGGAAACATCTGGATGGTTCGAATGAACTACGAATGCATGTGCACACTGCACCTACAACGTACCTATCATCACAAAATCACAACATGAGGTCTCATTTATCTGGTACGCATCAATAAAAGAAAAACATTCTCAAGCTACTACTCAATTGCTGCTGTATGCCTACTGAACATGCTACACTGTTCTCTAAGAACAATTAAATCTCCTAATGCTTTTAAGAAAAAAAGCAGGAGCACTACCTTTTGTCAGTGTTCTAACTTTTCCCTCAAAATATGGCCATATATCAAAATACATGACCATTTCTCTGTCAAGCAGTAAAATAAATGTTCACTGCTTCTGCCAATTACAATTCATTATCTTTCCACTTTTCAGTCCATTATATCAGTCCCCCCCCCCCCCCCCCCCCCCCCTCCAATCTCATCTCTACCATCTATTGCTGCCACATTTGAGCCTAAATCTACATGTTAGCAATTTATTATTATTATTATTATTATTATTATTATTCTACTTTTCACAAACAACAGCATTTTTATGTTACAGATATTACTACTTTCTCAATTTATGACATAACCATTTCTAAGTGCTGGATACCATATTAGATGTTTATTAGATGTAGAACAGGTTGCTATGACTAGGCTTTTCAGGAAGAATAAATCATTAAAGAAATTTAAAAAAAAAGAAAGAAAAAAGAAATGCCCATGAATATACGTCCTACACAGAAATGAATTTTTCACACCGCAGCAGGGTGTGCGCCTCGATTTTGCTGGATTGTTAAAGCACCTACACGTGAAAGGCGAAGGTCCCATGTTTGAGTCTCAGAGCAGTACACAGCTTTAATCTGGCAAGAAGTTTTCTGTCCTACTCTAATTGAGTAGGGTTGAGGGGGAAAATGACTCTTTTATGCCTTAGCAAACACTCCACTAATCATCTTACATGTACGAATTGTTTCACATTCTTCTTCAAATACTGGTTTTCTACATTTACCGACGAGGGTTTAGCAAGAATAATGTTAGCATTCTTCTAGAGATGTCCATTCAAGTAGCCTGTTTTGTATTCATATATTCTAACCTATTACAATTCTAGCAGTGTGTGTGTGTGTGTGTGTGTGTGTGTGTGTGTGTGTGTGTGTGCACGCGCATTTTATATTTCAGTATCTCTTCCTCTGTCTTCGCAGCTACATGTCTTTGGGGTATGGAATGCATTTCATATGTTTAATGCATCAGCAATTGATGGTGCATGAAGTAATTTGGCTGGTAGCCAGGGGCTAGAAACTGGGCAGCTTTGAACTCCTGATTTGCTCACAATGGACCACATTTCATTAATACCTCAAAATACAATGCAAAACAGTGCACTCACAGCCTGTATAAGATCATCAATTTATAGTGGTGAGTATTAGGAAATGTGACACTATAAAATCTCTAGATAGTGCGCAACAAGAGGTTTTTGATAACAACAGATCCCAAAAACATCACTGAATATATCAAATTTAAATCAGACTCACACCATGTCAGCTTAGACAGAACAACAACAACAACAACAACAACAACAACAACAACAACATATAAATGATGAAAAGCACACACACACACACACACACACACACACACACACACACACACACACACAAAGAACAAAATCTACTCACTTTTTTTCAAGCCATGTCAATTTGAGTAAAATACTCGAGCTTTCAATAGCTATCGTCACCACCATCGTAAGCAGTAAAAACCACTTACTGCCAGGCTGGCACAGTTTCTTGGTTACACAGCCACAACTGCAGCCTCTAACACGAATCATAGAGGCCTGTAATGACATAAGTGTGGAAGGTGAGTTGCTGACTCAGCAGTTATGGTCTGCTAGTGGACTGACTACTGTCAGGTGGTGTGAGAGACCAGCATCACATTTGAAACAGTTGTTGCTGTTTCTTCTAATCTCAGTTGCCTCCCTTATATGCTATGCCCTGTTGAAAGTGACATTGCTCTTCATATACCAGGTGTGTGTATTGTCCCTTGTGAATGCCGCAGCACCTGTACAGGTCAAACTATTCGCACAATTGCAGTGTGTTGTATGAGCAGGAGTAACATATTACACAAAGTGAGCTTGACAAGTTCACCATAGCAGAGCAGTACCTGGAAAATGGACACAAAACACAGTTTGGAAACACTAGAGCCTTGGTTCACACATCAACATGCTGAGATTCTGTTATAAAGAAGGCAACTGAGATTACAATAAACAACAGCAATTTTAAGAGAGACCAAGGGTAAACATTTAGTAGCATCTGGGGCCATCCACCGGATATCAAAAGAAAGCAAAGATGGATCTTGACACTTGTCAGGAAGTGAAGCAGCACTTTCGAATGTGGCATTGGCCCTTCGCACCACTTGATGTCACTCAGTCTTCTGGTGGGCCAAATCTGCTAAGCGTTGCCCAACTCGCCTTCTGTGCATGTGTCATTTCAACCCTCTCTGAGCGGTACCAGAGACTGCAACAGTGCTTATATAAGCAGAAAATTGTACCAGCTCCAGCAGTCAATGAGTTTTCCTCCTGATGGTGATGGCAGAGATAGTCATCGAAAGCTCGATTATTTGATCTGAACTGATGCAGCTTCAAAACCGAGAAGATTTTATTCAGACATGTCAGAGCAAAAGATTCTGGACACACACACACACACACACACACACACACACACACAGACACACACACAGACAGAGAGAGAGAGAGATTAATCAGTTTTATTTTTCTTCCAGTTATTCCCATTCCCAATATTAACTGTATTCACAAGTAAAAGGTACAGGGCTTTCCATTAATGATAAGCTTCACGTAAAGATGGTAATGTTACAAACTCTTATTTAATATTACAAAATGTATTAAAACTGACAGAAAATGCAATACAGTTACATCAGAAAATGAAAACAGAACTGAACAGCCACAAAGACACTGGGGCTAAGCCACAAAGGAAGAAGTGAAGCAATTCGGTGAGGAAAATACATAAACTAGGCAAGACAGATGTTAACAATTTAGTTTTTACCTACGGAACAACTACTGCCATGGCTACACTTTGCAGTCTGTACTTGGTAATGAACTGTTTACTACCATAATACAAGAAAAATCACAAACAATGAACTATGAGGAATCTGGTAACAAATATGGTACATTAAATATTAATGAAGACAGATTAAGTTCTATCTGACGTATTAATGAAAGCTGATTGTTAATAATTAATTATAAAATTGTAGCATGTAGGAACCTCAGAGATGGAGGCATTGGAAGGAATTAAATGCTGTGTGTGTGGAGATGTGGGAGGGGGAGATGGAAGGGGGACTGACTAGAGTTGAGCCACAGATAGGGAAGCTCGATTTTCTTTACATATAACCAGGAGTATGAGATAAGCCTAACCTGAATGAAAATGAAGATAATTTTCCTTTAACTAAGATAAGTCAATTGTCTGATGATTTCACATGTGTGTGTCATAAGAAAGGAGTCTGCTTTAAAGAGACGCAATACACTACATTTTACATTTATTCTTCATGGCGCCATGTATGTTATCATCAAATGTGCAAAATATGCTAAACATGGGGGGAGAAACTGCTCCCCTTCCCCTAATTTTAATATGCATTACTACAAACCTGTTGTTGGCACTACTATTGAGAAAATTGCCAGTAACAAATACCTTTTCCCAACCTTTATTGTTCGTCTTATGTTTTCAAAACCATGTAATATGTACACTACTGGCCATTAAAACTGCTACACCAAGAAGAAATGCAGATGATAAATGTGTATTCATTGGACAAATATATTATACTAGACCTGAAATGTGATTACATTTTCACGCAACTTGGTTGCATAGATCCTGAGAAATCAGTAACCAGAACAACCACCTCTGGCCGTGATAATGGCCTTGATACACCTGGGCATTGAGTGAGACAGAGCTTGGTGGTGTGTACAGGTACAGCTGCCCATGCAGCTTCAACACGATACCACAGTTCATCAAGAGTAGTGACAGGCATATTGTGACGAGCCAATTGCTCAGCCACTATTGACCAGATGTTTTCAATTGGTGAGAGATCTGGAGAATTTGCTGGCCAGTGCTACAGTCAAACATTTTCTGTATCCAAAAGACCTGTACAGGACCTGCAACATGCGGTCGTGCATTATCCTGCTGAAGTGTAGGGTTTCTCGGGATCGAATGAAAGGTAGAGCCACGGGTCGTAACACATGACTAGTTTTTGACAATCTACACCTGATAGTGAGCATATGGTGACAGGCTAAATATGAACTACTCATTATGTTGCACCAGAGTTAATCACATTTGAGTGTGTACAGTATCATTCCTAAAAGTAAAGAATACCTGTTAATGTAACTGATGGAAAAACATCCTCTTCACGTTATACATATGCACTCATTCTCTAGAAACATCAAGAAACCTGTGTAATAGGCTTACAAATACAGAAAACAAAGCCTATGTCAAGTGATGGAGACTAGGGGCATTCAACTGACAAATAGTCACATTATTGTAGGCTATATAATGGTTTCATAGCTTGGTGGGTTAACTGAAACAAGGTTCAGTTCACATCCCATTTTCAGAATTTTTAGATAGAAAAACATAAAATATAAAAAAAAAATTAAATATTATATTATTTGGTAAGTGTTTCCAGCCTTCAAGTGGGATACAGCACGACTTTATTTACCACTTAATATTTCATCCAATCTCAATCCTGTGAAGACTGACAGATTTATTACTTACCTCATATACTTTCTTTTTCTGTCACTTGATGTTACAAGGGTTCTTGGCTCAGGCTCAAGCCAGTTATCCCACATGGTCTGTTCTCTCCCCAAACATTACCAATAATGTTGGGGGCTAGTGTTGGAGGCGGCCAATTGAGAACAGACCCCATTTTGTTCTGCAACCAAGTCCAACAAACAGAGGCTGTATGCGTTGTGTTGAGCTTGGGCGCACGCGTGCGCGCATTCTACTTTAGGAGGAGATGTTTTGATCGAAAGCTCTAATGTACAGCATTCTTTTTGTTGTGCTTGTCTGCGATTCAGTGTCTACTGTACATGATGAGTAGTAATCTTTTTCATATCACTACTGTTATTCCATCCAGGATTTTCCTTTGTTTGGTTCCAATACTATCACAGACATGTATACTGGGACTGATCGCAAAGGAGACAAATTGATCCTTCAGGATATAGTTGTCACGCTGATGGGATCATAATATTATTCAGAATTTGGCTGTACAAAACAGCATCTATCAAATAAGCATTCCCAGTCCAAAGTTTACGTTCTGCCTGCCACGACTGGTATTGTCATTGGAAGACGCTAACCAGTAGAGCTGATGTTCACTGTAGAGTTCTCCTTGATGGCTGTACATTCATTTTATAATTTGGGCTCTGGAACCTGGTACCAAACCAAATCCACTGACATGGGAAACAACATAGCACAATTCAACTACACCACATTAAGAAAAGTATTTTTGTGCATAAGTCAAGGTACACTTCCCGAGTGACTACTATACTTTCCAGTATCTCTATACTGTTTCAGCAATCACTGTGCAGTGTATTCACGAATGCCACATCACTGTCCTGACCTCCAGCGCCATCAAGCTCCCACCTTGTTGACAATGAAAGTGAGGTGGTGCACACATCTATTCTTGAATTGTGATTTGTCACTGACTATTACAGAACTATGGTGTGCTTGCAGAAGTAACTTGCCTTTCTATACTGTTAAGTCTACACATCAGAATACTGCCAATACATGAAGCCTCATGTGACAGTGCTTTATAAGAAAATTATTTCAGACAACAATCTATTTTGGGCAATGTGAATCTACAAGGAAGCTAAAGCAGCACAATCCCTCTAAATGATTTCATGTAGACCTACAAGTGGAAACAAAATATAACTGAAATTTGTCGATTCTCATAACAGTTATTCCAATTGCAACCGATTCATATGGTACTTTCTTACAAATTTATTTATTTTTTGTTACCCAAACATGTTTCTCCACCTCTATTCCATAATCACTGGGTTTTATTTACTGAAATAGTGAACATATTTTACATTGCAACTGATCTGAAAAATGAGGTCTAGAGAAAGTTTTTGTTCTAATCATGATTTTACATTATCTGGTTTTGCAGATGTCTTTTACTGATAGCTTGTAATCTGCAAACCAAACAATGTAAATGTGAATTTTATCTTTTTCACTTTACTTGGTGCAGGTGACATGCTTTTCACAGGTTTTTTTTTATTTATTTTTTTTTTTTTATTTTTTACACAGTCTGGAATTACGAGTTAGAGACAATTTTTATTAAACTATATGTTGAGAGTTGTCTTCTGAAGTTACATTAAGGTGTGCCTGTATTTGCTACAGAGCTTGCTAGGGAATGCCTGGCTGGGCAACGAAATATTCATTTTTTGGATTTGCAGCTCTTGTATATTTTCGTATTTGCAGTTAAAATTATTGCATATAGGTTGACCTTTTATGCAAAACACTCATTTTCCTTGTCCCCAACATATTTCAGCATCTTTGTGCCATCAACAGTAGTTTTTGTTTATTGAAAAAAGTGGATATATTTTAGGTCATAACTGATCTAACAAAATGAGACAATCCTCAACAAGCAGTTTAATAAAAATTGTCCAACTCATAATGTAATTCCAGACTATACAGAAGACTCTGTGAATTGCATGCAATCTGCACCAAGTAAAATGAAAAGAATAAAATTCACCTTTACATCATTTGGTTTGCAGATGACAAGCTATCAGGCAGGACACCGTACAGATGGTCCTGCAAAACCATATAATGTAAAAAGGTAGAAGCAAAAATGAACAAAAACTGTCTTTAGACCTCATTTTGTGAGGTCAGTTACAACTTTTTTCAATAAACAAAATGACGCTGCAGAGGTGCAGAAACATGTTTGAGCAACAAGAAAAAATGGAGTTTTGCATAAAAGGAGGAACCTATATCCAATAGTTTTAACACAAGTACAGAAAAAAAATTACAAACAATTCAAATCCAAAAGATGAATTGTTTTTGTTGTTTTTCATTGTGGCCTGCCTGGACACCATTAAACATTCTTGTATTCTGCACTGAGCTTAACCTCTCCTGTACCCAAAATTTTGTAATTCCCTTTGAATGCATCTGTTGGTAAACTTTTGTTCCCTGGGTACTGCATCTTGTTTATGGTTTCTTGTTTTCTTTTAATATATTTGTCACTATCTTTCAGAAGAAGATATTCTGTTGGACCCACCTTTCAGGTTGACTGTTAATGTGCGAGTCTGCTTTGGTGCTTGTAAACCAGGACATCATGATTTTAAGTTATTATTAAAAAGCTACATGAAAATACCATGATGAGTTCTGAGGTTGTGAGTAGTTATTCTTTCTAGATTCTCCAGAGGGCAAAAGTGCTGTATCATAATCCACACTGGAGAGCTAATGGTAGAAGATGCTACAACTAAATTTCCAAGTTATTACCAGTTCACCGTCCCTGTCACTATAAATGACCCTCTTCTAGCCAATAGTCTTAAATCTTAACAACAGTTAAAGAAAACTTGATTGCCACAGTAAGTCAAACACTAATGTGAGACTCAAAATGACTGACCTCAGAACTGTAAGTACGAAAATCTGTATACTGTATGCTGCAGTTCAAGGAGGAATTTCTTCATCATTTAAAGTGGTCTGTTGCACCGTGTACTAGTGGTGTAGAGGTTTGCAATACAGTGTTAGAGGCCAGTTGCTTTGTAACTTTTTTTTAGATTTAATTTTCTCCGGGAACTTAAAGTACATACGTATAAGGCAAAAATCATAAGCAGTTCTGGTGAAAAATATTTTCTCTGTGGAGCTCTTGATGGTTGTCCTCTGAACATCTCTTACTCCAGAGAATTTCCTCTCCACAAATTGGGTGTCAGCTGCTACCCATTATTGACATTGCCTACTGTCTACAATGTCTGCTATTGCTCATCATTTTGGCAAGCGGAAATGGCTGTATTAATGTTGTATGATTTCCTCTGCGCAGAATGTCTATGATAAATATAGACACCGAGATCTTATCAGAAACTGCCTATTTTTCCATACTTATTTTATTTTTTCTACTCTTCGTTTTCTTCTGCTACGTGATACAAATGGCGTAAAAACTGGCCACTACGCTTCCTTATCTTTCATGTTTCCTTGTCTCTTTACTTCTGCCATATTGGTATGAACATATTTTTAATTATTTCTTCAACATTTACTATCATTACATGAATACTCTGTCAATAACAGCATATTTTTGTAAAAGCATCTCTAAAACAAGAAACCACATCTCAGTCATTTTTATTCCTTAACTATCCACAAGCTATATTTTATTCAAGCAGGGCCAGTCCAAGAACATTTTATCAAACAAGTGACTATCATTTGCCATCTGCTCTCCCCCAATCCCCTCACCTCCTGCTCCTCCACCTCCCCCTCATCCTCCTCTTCCCCTGTACACCTTCACCCGTGTCAGTTTTTGCTACTAACTGCGATACACACTGGAAACAATCTTGCACTTCGGCACCCCTGGCACACTTCTCAGCTTGGTGCGTCAAGTAGCTGCTACTAATTGTGATACGTTGTGTGTAGAAATCTTACAGTAGTGGCACCTCTAGTGACCCTCTCAACTCGGCACCCCAAGTGGCAGCTTGTGTCAACAATCTGAGGTCATATTCCTTAGCACTGAAGTTAGACCTTGACCACTTAGAGACTATTGGTGTTTGACCACCAGCAAGAGATGATGTATTACGCTTAATGGCGTGTCATCTACCCTGATACCATCCACACCGACCAGAGTCGCAGCAAAGGCCACCTGGCAGGATGGCCATTTCCGGGAGTCCCAATGCCCCTGGGTGATGGGCATCTACTTATTGGCATATGTGGGGAGTTAACGGCGTAGGTATCAGCAGAGCGTTCCCTGTGTGGTCAGGGCTACAACCAAAAGGGTACATGCATTATGTTCTGCACAGAAAGTCGAGTGATCTTAGAATTAAAAATATAGTCAATTGCCGTGCTTCAATTCTGACTATAACTATTAGGCATAAGAATAATACGAATATAAACATGACATGATATGTATATTCTTCCGCGTTTGCTGTTGTCTCACTCTAGTTTCGTAGTTTATTAGACAGGATTTAAATGAGATAGCAGCAAACACGAAAGAATATGTGGCAAAATGTTTATATTCGTTTTATTCTTATGGTGAAGAGAATACTGTGTGTGATTCACAATTCATAAAAGGTCCTATTAGCAACCATCTTTTCTCGCAGGTAGGAAAAAATTCAGAACGTAGAGTTCGCCATAGTGACTAACATCCCAAACAGTCTTGCCAGTCGGATTTTCGTAGTTCATTGAAATGCTGCTACATTTGAAGATGAACAATATGGAATTTGTGTTTACTTTGTTGGATAATGTACGAAAATGCAGTGGTCGAAATTCGGGGCGTAGAAAAAAAGCTCATCTTCCACCTTTTTTTTAATTTTTTTTACTGACGCAGAGGTTTTGGCGCCAGTATTTATCTTTGTGCCTGCAAAGCATGCCTGTGTAGCGCTACATGTATTCAACGGCAGAAGTTAGTTGTGGCGGCACCTACCAACATTTTTCAGAACATTCGCTTACTCGATTCTAAGCCGCAGGCGGTTTTTTGGATTACAAAAATCGGAAAACAAGTGCGGCTTAGATTCGAGTAAATACGGTATATCTGAAATTCAAAATAGCATGATCATAGGCTTTCGGGCCAAGAGTGGAAGCTTTTCTGAAACAGCGAAGTTCATATACTGTTTGGGTACCACCATGGTTAAAGTACACCACGCATGGCAAAACGTGCTATCTAAAACCGGCACCAAGGCAACTTTCATGCACCACAGGCCATAGATGACAGGAGTGAGTGATGGCTGCAGAGATTTGTATGGGCGAAGAAATGTGCAACTGTAAAGCAACCGACTGCCCAGATGCACCAACGGGTTACCAACAGTGTCTCCTCAACAACTGTTGAGGAAACATTGCTGCATATGGAACACCGTAGGAGGTGCCTGTTTCATGCAGCCATGCTGACTGCTGTTCAAACTGGACATCCACTGAGTGGCGTCAGGTGGCCTTTTCAGATGAAATGGATTTTATGTTCCACTGGATAGAGGTCTGTTGGCATGTATGGTGTGAAGCAACTGAAAAAACTTTCTGCAACTATCATAAGACAAGTCCAGTCCGGACAAGAGACCACAATGGTCTGGGGAAGGCACAATGTATTAACACAAGTATGTGTGTATCCTTTGCAGACATGCCAACTTTCAAAAGTGAAAAACCAGGAAAATTTTAGCACTGTACCAATGTGAATTACAACACATCCCTGTGAAAGTTGCAATAATTCAGTTCCTGTACCTGGCACACCCATATTGTTTCGCTATTTCAGGATCGGGAAACATTTTGCGAAGCAAAGACCCAGCATGGTCGGCACAGTTTACAGTCAAGTTATGCTCTACAATAAATGAAGTAAATAAAGCCTCAGCATTTGTCACAGAATCTACATTTTGGGGTTTACACGAGAAGTTAAGTTTCTGGTTCCGTTCTACACAATGGACACTCTCCTTCTGTTGTTTAGTTTGCACATGTTTAACGCATTTCCTGCCATGAGCCACTGAAAAGTCACATCTACATACACTACAAAATGCGTAAGTTTGTCCCTTCCTCGATTCACTTAAACATGGAAACTCTTCCTTACATACGTTTATGAACACTGCATCGTATTTCTTCGCCATCCTGCACAAAAAATAATCAACACCTCCATGATACACAACACAACAACTACTACAGAGTACAAAAACCACGCAGCAGAACTGAGAACACAATGGTCCTATGTTCTAGACAATGCTCATGTAGCAATGATGCCAACCCTGGTGCACCGTTTCTCCCTATATTGCACTTCAAATTCCCCTAAATAATTTGTCACACTATCGGGTAAGTGAACGGAGGGGTGGGGCAGTAAAAGGGAGTCAACAATGAAATTGTTGAGTGCAGGGGCGAGGAGGGGAGGGCAGTAACCCTAAATATTCCCCCCCCCCCCCCCCACCGCCCCGAAACATTTATCCCTCTAATTTCCCCCAGGCACCTTACATCTCCCTAAATTTAGGAGGAAATCCCCCAACTTAGCAACACTTCCTTGTAGAAAGAACAACACTAATCACTTCGCTTGGAACGGCTATTGACTACTCCTTGTCCACAATAACTTTACGATTGCACTGATGCTACCATGAGTGGAGGAAATTGGCACTGGTTGAAAGATATTCATTTGTCTCTGAATGCTGCCAACGATAAGTTCCTTACTTCCTTGTAGATGCTAAGCGCGAGCTACGCCTACTGCTGCTCCCGACAGCCACTGCACGAATCTTCCTAGTTAATGTAAACAAGTAGCAGCCATACATTGTCATCCACCAATATATCAAAGGGGTAGAATTTTCAGATAGTAGGGAAAGTATTGAAACTGCTCTGAAAATTGGGAGATTGGTCTTCATGGTCAGGAGATCAGGAGGAAGAAGGAAAAATCAGGAGAGTTGGCATGTCTGCTTTGGGATGACATCCACCCCAGAAGCAGTTTGTTTTCTACTCACACAATGACATCTACCAGCAGAACAATGCAATGTGTTGCACAGCTCACAGTGTATGTGTGTGGTTTGAAGAGCACCAGAATGAGTTTACCATCATCCCCTGGCCACCAAACTCCCCGGATTTAAACCCAATTGACAATCTGTGGGATCATCTCAATCTTTCTATGTCTTTGTCAACTTTCTACAGTTTTACTTGCTTTCTATCTTCTCTTTCTCCAAACAAATACAGTGAAAACACCAATACTTTTCCATGCACCATTTCAGTTAATAATTTACCATTTGTTCTCTCTTCACAAGTCTTATCACGCTTCAGTGCAGGTCCAAAACACTTGATGTGTTACTTCCATGCGGTAATCTTTTTATGTATAGTTAACATCAAATATAAAATCTGTCATAGTAAAAACAACGCTCATTGTTTAACGCTTCTTATTGAAAATACTAATACATTATTTAATAATATCAAAGACAGATTACACATCTAAACAGTGAACATTAGGGTAACTATGATTTTAATTGCATATCTTGAAGTTTCCCTGGCAGATTGAATATTCCATCATCTTTGAGGCATGCATCTGGAATATTATTAACCTCTATTAACAATATTCTTGATGCACACAAGAAAGATGATGAAATATATAAATGTATCAGAGTTTTGTCTTTTCTGTCGTACATGTGCAAGAGAACATTAAAACACTCAGTTACATTAATGCAATAGAGTGTGACGGCACTGTGAGATATATTTCAGGGGGGATGTTGAAATTGCATTTGAAACCCTATGGGTATCAAGAATTTATGAGTAGGTATAGTAATGAACAAGGCATGCTGCAACACAATGTGTGATAAGATGAGAATTTTGGTTAAAAGTTAACCATGATCAGATGGCCAAGCTGATAAATGCATGTGTTCTAGAGAAGCAGCACAGGTTTTCAGCTTTCACCATTGCAATTCTGCAATGCCCTGTGTGGCTGCAAGTCATGATTTCCCACCTAACCATTTCCCTTTCTTTCTCCTTCCTCTGTTTCAGAAAATGATTGAATATGATTTTCATTAAAATTAAAATTTTGCCTTTTCATACATATTTAGTCACAAAACACAGTTCCTGATTGTGTTTCATGTGTCAAACAAAATCATTATGTTCTCTTACTGTTCATCAACTATACAAGCAAACCTCTGGAGATTAGCTGTTTGATGAACTCTTCTTCTGGCCAGTTTATTATTTCATAGGATCCAGACACTTTACTGCTTACAAATCACTACTAAATTAACAAATTTAAGGACAATGTCAAAACTAAAAGTTGTACATGAAACTTTCTGAACCTTACATTTCATCAGATTCGAACTACTTCATCTGAACTTTGTATTTTTCGACACGTACTCACTTGTTAGTGTAAACATACTTTTTTAAAAGCCTTGAAAATTTGGGGGAAGGAAAAACTGAGAACTGTGAGATTCAATACAGCCACATCTAAATTTATATTTTAATTAAGTTAACTGACAACACAAATGACAGAGACATTTGAATCTCAATTACTAATGTAATCACTGTTACAGTGTGAGATGATCATGCAAGTTATGTTACTGAACAAAAACTCATGCAGTATTAGAACAAAACTAAAAAGAAAGAAATAATACAAAATAATAACCATGGGCTGGTGTTGATCTCAGATGAGATGCCCTCTGAATGGAGCTGTGCAAGAACCATGAAGGTGCTGTCAACCAGCGGGGACCTTCAACATGGTAGATACAATACATTAACAGAATGGGATGGAAGCCAAGTCCAAGAAAAATCAACAGGCCACAAACCTAAGTGAAGCTAATAAATAAATCTGACAGTAATTAACAGCCCATGTTCCACAGCAGATAGACACAGACGTACGAGGTGTATTCAAAAAGTATTGGGAATTCTGTAATTTTACGAGTTTTATTAGTACAATTCGGGTGATGTTTCTTTGTTGTGTTGGTAAACATGCCTTAAATATATCTGTGGCAAGTATTGATTTGTTTCAAAAACAGATCGAGAATTAGGTTTAAATTTCTTTAGAAAAATGGGATAAAATGTAACAAAGTTTTAGAAAGGTTGACTATTGCTATTTTTGAGACCACTATGAGTAAAACAAGGGTTTACAAATGGTATAAGGTTTTTTTCAAAATGACTGTGAAGAAATTGAAGATGATGAAAGTTCTGGACCAACTAACAAAGACAATATGGAAAAAGTGAAAGAAATGGTGAAAACCCAGAGAAGTTGCTGATGATGCTGGTACATTAACTGGCTCAGACCATGATACATTTTCAGATGTTTTGGGTATGAAACATGTGACAGCAAAATTTGTGCCAACGGTGTCAAATTTCAAACAAAAACAGTGGCGAATGGAAGCTGCTCAGGAATTGTTAAATGAAGTCAACAACGATGCAGAACTACTAGAGTATGTCACAACAGGTAATGAAACATGGGTGTACGGATATGAACTGAAACTAAGGCTCAATTATCCCAGTGGAGGCAATCTGGATGACCAGGCCAAAAAAATCTAGACAAGTGCAGTCATGTCACAGTTTTGCTCAACATTTTCTTGAGTTTTTCATGGCATAGTACATCACGAGTTCTTGCCAAAGATCAAACGAGCAATAAAGAGTATGACCTACTATAGTTCAATTCTTTTATCTTGGCAGTTCGTGCATGCCCGCCCAGACGCAGGAGATTGCTGCATTGCCAGTTTTATGCGCCAAGAGAAGCAGCGCCATAGTATAGTTCGCAAACTTACATTTACGGGGGAGCACGCAGTTTATGAAGTAAAACCACCACGGCCGCATTAACCCTTTTGGTGCTACAGAAAGGTGCTCCCCGCATTCCACGACGTGCGCAATTTTGTCATCATTACACTGCTAACCTGAGCAGACACATGCTGTTTCGACTTCTTTGACACATTTTATCAATCGATTTCACAAAAACTATTTGGCCCAAAAATTTGATTTTTACACATCTTCTTGACTGATACCTTCCCCCCCATAAATGACTTAATTTTGTTTTGAAGTTCAACGCAGCTATTGTGCAGCGTTAGATGTAGTAAACCATTGCACAAAATTTTGTAGAGTTTACAGAGGTGAAAGTCCATAGCGTACAGTTGCCACTATAAATTTCAAAAATTACATTCAAACGAATAAAACTCATGAAGTAAGACACTTTGATTTTTTTTTTTAAATAAAGAAAATATTAAGCACCAAATAAGGTTTGAACACTGAACCCTTTCGCTTAGCAGCCATACACTTTAACCATTGTGCTAACAAAGCTCAGCATTTAATATGTCTCCTGGAGGACTTTAAAATATCACGCAAAATACCGACAAAAATTATTAGTATGGCTATGAATTACTCACGCTTCGTCAAAGTACAATAGGAAATAAACAATTACCACTGTTCTTTATTGCAAAAAAGCGGTTAGTGAGAATGATACTAACACCTTTCCTTGCTATTGCCTGAATTAGGAGGCTTATTGCTTGTTTAATTAATAGAATATGAAGCAATTGGAATGAAGAATGCTTTTTCCAAACTTTCTATAAAAGATAGCAGACTATCAAGACATTGCTTTTGTTCAATTACTTTATTTATAACTGAACATTTCTAAAACTGAAGACACTTGTCTGTGCTCTGCACTGCAGTCAAGCTCTGGCAACGTCGTTCTCTGTTCGTTGGCTGACTGTGTTTTGTGACGTCAGATGTGCAGAACGAACCTATACTCGGCCACCACCATAAATGACACGCACTTTAGTTCAAAACTGTTTGCAGGAAGCAAGCAGGGAGGGGGGGCACCCCTATTTGTGGTTCAAGCAATTCATGGCTTATGCATCACAATAAGGCACCTACTCACATTTCATGGCTTGTTTATGAATTTTTAGTGGAAAACAAGATTGTAATATGCCCAGCCTCCATATTTGCCACAATAACTTTTCTCTATTTCCAAATATAAAAAGCATCTTTAAGGACTGTCATTTTACAAGGTCAGGTGAGATTAAAAGTGAACTGCTGAAAGAGCTAAGTGCTGTCCCAAAGATCGAGTTCCAGAAGTGTTTCGGGGACTGGAAGAAGTGCTAAAATATGTGGGTAATATCTATTTGGGACTACCTTGAAAGAGATAACATAAATGCACACAAATAAATAAAATTATCTCCAAAAAATGAAAATTCCTCATACTTTTTGATCACACCTCATTCATCCACAAATGATAAAAA
This sequence comes from Schistocerca gregaria, assembly GCF_023897955.1. NCBI lineage: Eukaryota > Metazoa > Arthropoda > Insecta > Orthoptera > Acrididae > Schistocerca > Schistocerca gregaria. The sequence goes on along the minus strand of NC_064921.1, from coordinate 414,743,023 downwards.
TGCTTAAAAAAATATACATGTTAAGAAGGTAACATTTTTTTATTTTATGTGAAAAAGAAAATAGTGGAACAAGAAACATTCAAGATGTCCATATAGCTCCTTGAGAGAGTGAAAAAAAATTCTGTGCATTATTCTAGGACTATATACAACAACTGCATTACAGCAATGTAATCTAAACAAACTATTATCATCGCGTCTCAGGCTCATGTCAAAATTCACACAATTGTCTTCACAGTAGGAACAGGGCTGCTATTAAATTCTCAATATCCTGTTCTTATAACAACTTCTAGTAAGTGATTTATGAAGTATTCCATAAAGGCAGCTTTAATGGCTCACAATGTAATTATTTTTGCATAAAATATATACAACTAATACTCATTATTGAAAAATAAGTATAACCAAACATCATTAAAAGGCAGTTTCAGCAGAAAAGGTATAAAAGGTACAAAGAACTGTTTCAAAAATAAACATCTCATCCAGGTTTTAATTGTAAGCAAGTTCAGGAGAACCTGCTGCAGGCATTTCATGAACAAACAATATTTACAAAGCATATAAGGAACTGGTAGTGATTCACTTAAAGAAAAGGAAGAATAGGAATAAATTTTAATTGATGCTTTAAGTGATACAGTGGTAGCAAGAAACAAAGGGGTCCGGTAGGTGTTATGGACTAGTTCAGTTCTGATAAAACCTAAAAATGACAAATCAGCTGGTGGGGTTATGTTGTTAACAATGTTTCTGAAATAGCATGGGTAGCAGAAACAGTATTTTAAGCAACACTGGTTGATTTTAGTGGGAAAAAAGTGACTGCATCCAAGTTTTGCAGTTGTTAGTTCAACAGCACTAGTACTGACTTAGTACAGGAAGTAAGCATTTTCCGTCAACCTGGAAAACTGCTCACTACATCAAATAAATAAGATGTGAGCAGATCAACAGTTTAACTTGGGTATTCAAACCATGGTGTCATTTAGTTGTTCATATGTTTTGGGAGATGTGAAAGTTATAAACTTCCAATCAAGTTGCAGAACCCACATCTTCAAGTAGAGGTGTGTAAGAAAAATATCATTGAGCAGTAAAATTAATAAGAAGGCTGCATCTGAGAAAAATGGGGGTAAAATGATAATCTTCAGCAAATGTATATAACCAGACTTTTAATATCACCAACTGAATATTTGCAACTACTACTCAGCTCCAAAAACATGTTCTAGTTCAACAGATAAATATTAATCACTTAAAACAGTTCATCCATGATTCAACATTAGTTTACTGATTACTTTCCACTTAAAACTTTCCATAAAAACAACAAACACAATGAGAGATTTTTTTGGACTTTAACCTGTGATTAGCAAGAGTACAATGTTCACTGTAGAGCATTACATTTGTGTGACCAGCTGAGTGAGTTGCAATTGTTCCCCATCACTTGTTATCCATGTGGTTCAATCCACTTGCTTCCCAAACAGGGAAGCTGTCGGTGAGTGTGACCTAATAGGCAGCTCTTTCCATACGGTTAAGGTAATATAACAGTTAACTATGTCAAAATGTAGCATGAGGCCTAAGAAAAGGCATCAAGCCTGCACACACTGCACCATGATGGCCTTTGCACATGTATGACTTGCATATGGCTATGTGAGCCACATAAACACCTATAATTAGGCAAGATAGTGCCAGTCAAACTTCTTCCAAGCTGTGCAAAGTTTATTTGCCCTCTCTCTTGCACAACAGTCGAGTTAACGGCACATGGGTAAGGCATGCATTTGCACTGCTCTAGTTCATACTACTGTCTTCAGCAAGCTAGGCAGAGGAATTGGTTGCTTATTTCTCCCAACAAGAACCAACTCAAAAAATAAATGAGAATTGGCTCCTCAAAATATGAACATTATATAGATTACTTGAAACAAAAAAATTCTCAAAATGTCACAAATAAAAGAGAGGATCTGGGAGAGAAAATCTGCTGATAAGAGAGACAGGAGTCAACACAAGGGATGAACAGAGAGAGAGAGAGAGAGAGAGAGAGAGAGAGAGAGAGAGAGAGAGAGAGAGAGAGAGAGAGAGAGAGAGAGAGAGATTTTTGGGTGGGCAGGGGTTAAATCAGAATAAAGAGCTTTATGTTCAAAGATGATAAGTGATGCAGCAGCATAAAAGAAGTTACTAAAGTTTAAAGATTCGTGATAATGAGTAAAAATATGCTCTTCTTTTAATGGCAGTTTACAGAATAATTTTCAGACATTTAAATTTTATTCAAGTCATCCAACAGACTATTTCAATGCTGGAAACTGGAAAGTCTTTGGTGAAATACAAATAACTGAAGAACCATCCACGATATAGCTGAGATACTGAGCAGTTGACAGGCACATCAAAAAGACAATTTGTTGCTAGGCTGTTTTGATAATATCCTGCTTTGGAACTATATACTAAAACACACACACACACTATACAGCAAGTGGTTATTGCCGTTACTCCTTCCATTATTTAAATTTTTCCCCTTCATTTATTCACAATTTTATAACACAAAAATTTGACAATTTTCCTCACATTATTCCATCATTCAAATAACACTGACTACGTCATGCCCCCCTCCCCCCCCCCCCCCCCCCCACACACAAACAAACAAAAAATTTCATTCTTTATCTACATTTAAATGTGCTCTGAAAAGGCATCCTATACACGACACTGCTCCTGTTTCTGTTGCTCATGAGTACAAAGTATGATTATGCTACCTGTGCAGAATATGTAAAGTGTTTCCTCTGTAGCACTTATGGCTACTACAATTCAATTCTATGAGATACAAAATGTGAGTTATAAAAATGTCTTATTTTGAGCTATCTCTGGGGAGCGAAATATTTTTTCCTTAAATGAGGATCTTCCTTAAACAGGGGTTTCGGCTTCAATATGACCCACAATCAGAATTTGAAGGTTTTTTAAGTTTTTTTAGTATAGGACTCTAATCACAAACATACAACGTAGCACTAGCATATGATGCATTAGTGTCATATATTATTTATTAACTCAACATGCATTTATTTTAAAGTCATGCGTAAAGTCATGAACTGGTGTCCGGAATTGAAGGCAGAATCCATAATAAGGAAGACATTGCTTGTATTCAGAAGGTTTTTATTCAATTAATGGCATAGAACAATGTGATTACATGAAAAAAAATCCTTAACCATTACCCTCTATTACTTGAATAAAGAAATGGGAAGGCATACTTTGCTTTTTTTCTGCCAGAATAACATACCGAGAAGAGGTGTTATTTTATTGGTTGATATTAGCTAGAACAAACACTCTACACAAATGCAAAGCATTGTGCAGCTGAATCCTCCATTCCTCCACCACCACCAACTTTCTCCCATCCTCTTTCCACCTTCTACCAGCTGTGCTTGGTTCTCTATAAAAGCATCACGCAGTCACATCTACCTGATGTGCAAAACTCAAAGAGTATCATCACAACAACATCCTTAAATGTCATGCTTTCTGGAATATATGTGACAACACTTAGGGAAATCACCCTCATCTTACACAGCAACTGATACAGATCCACAGCCAGCACGGTACAGCATTCCATGGAGTGGCAAACAAGTGCATAGCCCACAAAACATTTATTCTCATTACATCCTTTCTTTCAAGGAATGAAACTGACTTTTGTACAACAGTCATTCTGTATTTAGCTCTTACAGAATGAGTTACGTCAAGGTCTGTAAGTTGCAGGTAACCTGTACAGCTAGTGGGAAGAGGTAGAGCTTAGACTGCCATGCTTTCCAGATGCCAAGCACGCCAAACCGTTGTCTGAACAGTCTCTTCTGCTTCAACGAGGCAACATCTCCTGAGTGTGCTCTCAGCAGCTTGTCACACGCAATGCCACATGGCTCACATTGTCATCTGCCGCACTTCACTAGAGTACATGCAGACAGCAGGATTTTGCACTGGGGTACAGTGTCCAGTTAACGAGAAAGGTGCTACTGCTGCTTCTGCACTGACTTCCTGAGCCACGTCTCCTAGAGAGGCTTTCCTGAACCGCAGCTCTACAAAGTTTGACCCCCTGCACATCCAAACATTGTGCAACTCGCTGGATCATACAGTTCTGGACTCTGTAACACAGCTGCATCCACAGATACAAGAGCAGCATGAACACATGCTATCAGTTCTTCTACGTGTCAACAGAGTAGAATACGTGAGCTCCTTATTTTTGTAAACCATCAAAGAATTATGAAAAAAACTTATACCTTGTTTGCAAAACAGTAGGTGTTCTTGATATTCTTTTCCATATGGGCCCAAAGTGCTAAAGCATAATATTATTGCTCCATGCTGTTCTTGTGTTATGTAGGGCTGCCAACATAATTTAGTGTCTTTATCATATATATAGTACACTACTAGTACCTTGTGACTGAAGGTACCATGTGCTGGGAGTTTTATCTGAACCTCAGAACGTACTTAACGAAAATAACGATAACAAGGGCCATGAAGTGATGGAATAGATCATGATTATTGGATATAATGTCCACTTATTCTGCAAAACACTTTTTCATGTGACTCAAACACGATTCAGCTGCGACTGGCAATTTTTCTATAAATCTTTCACAAACATCTATTTTTCTCAAAGGCTTTAGGCCTTTATGGTTCTCAATGCCTCAATTCTTGTCCTACTCTAACTTCCTATTGAAACCTATCCTGTTGGTGTTGAGTCTCCCTTAGCTATGGGAGAGTTGAAGAAGGGAAGGGAGAGAGGTACAACTCTAAGTTCTATCTAACAGAACTTTTTGTAATTTAGTAGGCAGTCTATACTTCAGATTTACTTTTTCCCACAATCTTATGTCAAAAGTTTACGTGCAGCTTATGTGTGTGCACATACAGTACAATGAGGTGCTAACTGAAAGGAATGACATATTTAGAAGACTGAAGTACATGTGGAAACCTATACAAGGACAATGGAGGTATGAAAGACAATCAAGAGACAATACAACATGACGTGGAACCCAAAGTTACAGGGGAGATTAGATGGATCCCAAAAGAAATTGCTGGAAGAAGAGTTCCAGCATTTGAGGGTCTCCAAACTGAGCTATTAAAAAATGCAGGAATTTAAGCAACTGAATTAGTAAAGGAATTGTTCCAAAAAATTTGCACTAGGTGTATCCGTTCAATCATTTACATACTAGTCTTCAAGACAGGGAATACAAACACCCTTCACAAAAACTTCTCAACAATTAAATCTATAGTTGATGTTAAGAGACCCCTCTTCAGAAAGATTTTCTTGCCATTGCCAGTCTACATTTTATATTCTCTCTACTTCAGCCATCATCAATTATTTTGCTGGCCCAAATGGCAAAACTCATCTCCTACTTTCAAGTGTCATTTCCTCATCTAATTCCCTCAGTATCAACTACATTCCATTATCCTTCTTTTTGCTTTTGTTGATGTTCATCTTATACCCTCCTTTCAAGGCACTACACATTCCGTTTCACTTCTCTTCCAAGTCTTTTGCTGTCTTGGAGAGAATTACAAATGTCACTGGAAAACCTCTATGTTTTCACTCTTCTCCTTGAGCTTTAATTCCTACTCCAGATTTTTCTCTGGTTCCCTCTACTGCTTGCTCAGTGTATGTATTCAGTACCATCTGGCAGGCAGCAGCCCTGCCTCACTCCCTTCTCAACCTCTGCTTGCTTTTCATGCCCCTTGATTGCTACAGGTGCTGTCTGGTTTCTGTACTAGTTGTAAACAGCCTTTTGCTCCCTTTATTTTATGCCTGCAATCTTCACAATTTCAATGGGAGTATTCCTATCAACATTGTGAAAAGCTTTCTTTAAGTCTACAAATGTTATAAACATAGGTTTATCTTTCCTTAATCAATCTTCTAAGAGAAGTCGTAGAGTGGTCAGTATTGCCTTGTGTGGTCCTACATTTATCCAGAACCCAAACTGACCTTCCCCAAGGGTGCTTCTTACCAGATTTTCTGTTGTTCTGCAATGAATTCGTTTTAGTATTTTACAACCATGACTTATAAACCGATAGTGTAATAATATTCACAATTGTCAACAACAGCTATTTTGTAATATGAATTATTACAGTCATTTTGATGTCTGAGGGTATTTGCCTTATCTCATACATCCTGCACACAACATGGAATACTTTTGTCACGGGTGGCTATACCAAGTCTATCAGTAGTCCTGAGGGAATGTCATCTACTCCACAGACCTTGTTTCAACTTAGGTCTTACGGTGCTCTAGCAAATTATTCTCAAAGCATCACATCTCCCAACTCTCCCCTTTCTATAACACAGTCTTCAAGTTCATTTCCCTTGTATAAATCCTTTATATATTCCTCCCACCTTCAGCTTTCTCTTCTTTGCTTAGGTCCGGTTTTCAACCTGAGATCTTTTTATTCCTACAGCTGCTTCTCTTTTCTCCAAAGGCCTCTTTAATTTTCTGTAAAGCTTTTGACAATGCTGACTGGAACACTCTCTTTCAAATTCTGAAAGTGGCAGGGGTAAAATACAGGGAGCGAAAGACTATTTACAATATGTACAGAAAGCAGATGGTCGTTATAAGAGTCGAGGGACATGAAAGTGAAGCAGCGGTTGGGAAGGGAGTGAGACAGGGTTGTAGCCTCTCCCCGATGCTATTCAATCTATATACTGATCAAGCAATAAAGGAAACAAAAGAAAAGTTCGGAGTAGGTATTAAAATCCATGGAGAAGAAATAAAAACTTTGAGGTTCGCCGATGACAGTGTAATTCTGTCAGAGACAGCAAAGGACTTTGAAGAGCAGTTGAATGGAATGGACAGTGTCTTGAAAGGAGGGTATAAGATGAACATCAACAAAAGCAAAACAAGGATAATGGATTGTAGTCGAATTAAGTCGGGTGATGCTCAGGGAATTAGATTAGGAAATGAGACATTTAAGTAGTAAAGGATTTTTGCTATTTGGGGAGCAAAATAACTGATGATGGTACAAGTAGAGAGGATATAAAATGTAGACTGGCAATGGCAAGGAAAGCGTTTCTGAAAAAGAGAAATTTGTTAACATCGAGTATAGATTTAAGTGTTAGGAAGTCGTTTCTGAAAGTATTTGTATGGAGTGTAGCCATGTATGTATGTATGTATGTATGTATGTATGTATGTGTGTGTGTGCAACAAGGAGATAAATAGTTTTGAAAGGAAGAGAATACAAGCTTTCAAAGTTTGGCGCTACAGAAGAATGCTGAAGATTAGATGGGTAGATCACATAACTAATGAGGTGGTATTGAATAGAATTGGGGAGAAGAGGCGTTTGTGGCACAACTTGACTAGAAGAAGGGATCGGTTGGTAGGACATGTTCTGAGGCATCAAGGGATCACCAATTTAGTAATTGAGGGCAGTTTGGAGGGTAAAAATCGTAGAGGGAGACCAAGAGATGAATACACTAAGCAGATTCAGAAGGCTGCAGGTACTGGGAGATGAAGAAGCTTGCACAGGATAGAGTAGCATGGAGAGCTACATCAAACCAGTCTCAGGACTGAAGACAACAACAACAACAACAACAACAACAACAACATGCAGTATCTATCTTTCCCCTAGTAATATATGCTTCTAAATCCTTACATTTGCCATCTGACCATTCCTGCTGAACCATTTTGCACTTCCTGTTAATCTAAGTTTTTAGACATTTGTGTTCTCTTTCACCTGATTCATTTGCTCCATTTTTATATTTTCTCCTTTCATCATGTTTAACATGGCCTGTGACATCCAAGGATTTCTACCCAGCTTTGTCTTCTTACCTATTTGATCCTCTGCTGCCTTCTCTATTTCATCTCTTGAAGGAACCCGTTTGTCTTCTACTGTATTCCTTTCCCCTGTTCTATTCAATTGATGCCCAATGATCCTTCTGAAATGTTCAGCAATCTCTGGTTCTTTCAACTTATCCAGGTCCCAGATCCATAATTTTCTGCATTTTGCAAATTATTCAATTTTAATCTACACTTCATAACCAGTAAATGGGGTCAGAGTCCATATCTGCCCCTGGAAATGTCTTAGAAATTTTTAAAACCAGATTTTAAATTATGTCTTACAATCATGTAATCAATCTGAAACACATTGGTATCTCCACGTTTCTTCCACGTGTACAACCTTCTTTCACAATTCTAAAAACCAAGTGCTAACGATGATTAAATTACGCTCGCTCTGTGAAAAATTCTACCATTCAGCTTCCTCTTTTATTTCTTCTCTTCAGTCCATGTTCACCTAATATATTTCATTTCTTTCCTTTTCCTACTACTGAATACCAGCCCACGATCAAAATTATATTTTTGTCTTTCTTAACTATGTGAATAATTTCTTTTATCTCACATTATGTTTCTTCAATCTCTACATCATCTGCAGAGCTAATTTACATATAAACTTTTACTACTGTGGTGCTTGTGGGCTTTGTGTATCTTGGTTATGATATGCATTCATTGTGTGTTCATAGGAGATTACTCACATTCTTATTTTCTTATTCATTATTAAACCTGCTCCTGCATTAGCTGTGTTTGGTTTTGTATTTATAATCCTGTTTTCAGAGGAGACCTGTGCCTCCACCACTACTCTTCGCTTATTCCCACTATACACTTCAACCTATCCATTTTCCTTTTAAAATCTTCTAATCTACCTGCCCGAGTAAGGGATCTAACATTCCACACTCCGACCCTGATGTAACACCCTCCAGTGTAGTTCCACCGAGGGAACCAAATAGGGGACAATTTTACCTATGGAATATTTTACCCATGAGGATGCCATCATCATTTAACCAAACAGTAGAGCTGTATGCCCTCAGGAAAAATTACATTGTTGTATCCCTTTGCTTTCAGCTTTTCACACTGCCAGCACAGCAAGGCTGCTTTGGTTGATTTTTACAAGGTCAGGTCAGTCAATCATCCAGATTGTCACCCCTGCAAATACTGGAAAGACTGGTACCCCTCTTCAGGAACCACATGTGTGCCTGGCCTCTCAATAGATTCCCCTCTGTTGCATTTGCAGCTACAGTATGGCTATCTGTATCGCTGAGGCATGCAAGCCACTCCACTAACGGCAAGGTCCATGGGTCGTGGGGGGAGCAAGAATTTAAGGATTGGGAAATGATTCATGTTGTTGACAGTCGTGTATACTATCTCCAGTTCTTTTCAGTCTGTATAGTGAATATGTAAAAAGGTCTGTAGATCTAACACATATGGAAACCGCGATTAAAATTAGCTGTTATCAACAACTTAAGATATGCAGGCGACACAACACTTAGCAGGCAGTGAAAAAGACTTTAAAGTGGGCTGGGAAAAACATTAAAAGAAAGCGTGAAAGTTTACCTCCATCTAAATTTAAAGAAAACAAAAATCTTGATGACAGGAATGGACACTAATGTAGTCACAGGCACCAAATCGTTGAGGAAGCAGATAACTATGCACTACTAGTCATAAGTTTTTGGTCACCCACGCCACAAACTATATATATTAGTTAAATGCACAAACACACTGTATGAAATAAACCACAAAATACGTATTTTCTTTTTTTTCATGAAACAATACAATATGATGTAGATTTTAGCCTCTTCAAAGTATCCACACTTTTCCTTAGGAACATCTGCACAGACTCTCGGCATTCTGGAGGTAAGATTTCGTAGTGTTTTTGCCGCGCACGGGTTTCCGGTTTCGATTTCCCGTGGGGTCAGGGATTTTTCCTGCCTTACTCCTCCTCCTCCTCCTCCTCCTCCTCCTCCTCCTCCTCCTCCTCCTCCTCCTCCTCCTCCTCCTCCTCGTCGTCGTCGTCGTCGTCGTCGTCGTCGTCGTCGTCGTCGTCGTCGTCGTCGTCGTCGTCGTCGTCGTCGTCATTGTCATCATTGTCAATGTTCTTGCAGATACTGCAGTGCACTGCTTTTGTCAATTATTCCACAAATCAACATTAGATGACCTCAATTTTCTGACTTTCCAGTCAAGTACATCCCATAAGAGTTCAATGGGATGTAAGTCAGGTGACTGAACTGGCCAAATCACATTTTTCATTTCCCCACATTTCTATTTTCTAGTGACGTAAACTCTGCACAATTTAGAAGGCTGTTTGAGACTACATTTATGCTGCAGAACCAATGCAAGTCTCTGGCCAGATGCAGCTGCATTGTTCATCAGTATCCTCCGATATACCTCCTCCTTTAATGTGTCATTAATTCTCAGTACATCAGTGACTTTATCACCCGTGAAATATCCCCACACCGTAACTGACCCTCTACCATGGCCTTCTTTTTGGCATGACACACTGACTCTTCATGCGTTCTCCACTAAGTCGACAAACAAACATTCGATAATACTTAAAAACTTAGATTAGCCCATGAAATAAACTTTGGAGCATCGCTACACACTTCAGTTTTTCTGTCTGTGCCCATTACAATTGTTTCATCTAATTTTGTATGCATAATAGGGGGGTTTTGGTGACAATGCAGTCCTTTAAGCCTTGTTCATGAAGACAACATTGCACTGATGAGCCAAGAGACTAGAGCTATTTGCATACTATTTACTTCCTCGTTAATTTCAAGTGCCGTATGAGTCCTCTGACATTTATTCTGAACACATAACTACTGACCTACCTGGGGTCTTCCAGACCGAGAACACTTGCACTGGCTCCAGTTTGCTTCATCCGCTGCAATGTATACATCACTGTAGACTGTGCTGTCAAACTTCTGTCACTATTGTTCTAGTAGAACATCCTTCCTGATCCAGAGCTACTATTACAGGAATTTCTCAATTCCAATCTCCTACTTCTGCCTCATCAGCAGGCGATACAACATGCGCCAGATCAGATATACAAAAACACTGCTTGATGCACATAATGTACTGTAAACTAATGTTAACTGACTGCTATGCAGACAGTTGAAGGAATGAGGCATACTCGAATGGAACTGTCTTAGGTACAGGCAAATCAGTGCTGTTGTGGATACTCATCAGTGCCCCCTATATGTGAACAACCAGTCAAATACATAACAAAGGTGCTTACTTTTTGCATGTTTATACTTGTTTTTATTATCGGAATGTGGGTATGGTAGAATATTCAAAACAAAATCCCTGTTTTAACCACAAACCCGTAGTCGTGATAGTTATCAAAAGCTTTTGACTGATACTATATATACTTTTGGACCTACAATAACAAAAAGCAGCTCCTGCAAAGAGAAAACAAGATGGGTACAACTTGGAAAAGCCATTAAAATTTTAAATTAAGAAAACTGCTAAAGGAAAGGAAACTGTCACTATTGATAAAAAATGATGAAACTTTGATCTTCCACATAATTATGTACAAACAATAGTCATGGACAATGAAGAGAGTGGATCACAAGAAAATCGATTCTTTTGAAATGTGGGTTTGGAAAAGGATCCTGAGGATTTCACAGACTGAAAAGAAAAGAAAAGAAAACAATATTGAAAAAAAAAAAAAAAAAAAACAATTTTGGAGGCCACAATACTCCAGATAAAATTAACACATTGCATATGGCTCACTTACATTTACGTGTTTCCATGTCCAGTTATTGTGGACAGATCATATAAATTTACGTTTTTCATTTAGCTTACAATTTCTGAGACCTGTTGCTCATGCCAGCAACTATTTCAATTTAACAAAAGCTTACGTGTGAACCGGAGGGTTTAGTGCAGTGAGCAAAAATATGAACTTATTTTTATCTTGTGCTTTACTGCCAACAATCAGTACCGCGAAATAGTCGGTACTGTAGTTACTGTCTCGTGCAGTATGGTGCGAAAACAGGTGACAAAGTGAGATCCTTACTGAACTGTTTGTGGACAATAGTTCTGATATTCCAAGTGATTCAGATGATATTACTGATAGTGGCAGTGGAAGTGAAGAAGAAAATATGTCTATAATCAACCAATGTGAGGTAATTGTGACAGATTTCGATGATGGAGCATCTGACAGTGAAAGTTAGCTGAAGAAGGACGAGCATTATTTTAGAAACATATTGAGGAATTACAGGTGTAAAAACTCTTCCCAGCGTGATCAATAGTGTTATAAGCACTGTGGAATTATTTCTAGGGAATGAATTGTTCAATCAGATATCAACACAACCAAACCTGAATCATGAACAAAACAAAAACCATTATAAAGAAACTCCCAAGTCTCCCAAATTTACAAATATCATTCCTGCTGGACTGAAAAAATTTCTGGGCTTTATGGTTATCGTAATGGGGCAAATAACAAAAGATTAATTGAAGGATTATTGGTCTCATACACATCGATTTTTGGAAAGCCAATGAGCAGAATTTGATGTAAGCAGATATGCAAATCATGGCATTTCAATGACAATTCCTTGCTGAGCAGTCAGGAAAACAGACTCTACAAAATAGAACAGGAGCTTTCTCTTGATGAAGCAATGACACCATATAGAGAGCGACTTTGTTTCCGAGCATATAATACTGGAAAACTTATCAGATATGGTTTGCTTGTTTGCATGGTTTGCGAAAGTGTAAGTGGATATATCTCCAGTCTAGAAATACACATTTGGGAAGGAAAAAAGCTTCAAGACAATTTTCTCTCTGTACTTTCACCTCACCTTGGCATGTGGCACATTTATCAAAACAATTATTACGTAAATACAGCTGTTGCCAAAACACTTCTAGAAAGGAAAACAAAGAGTTTGTGGCACAATATGAATCAATGGAGGCGTCCCTCCCATTTGGGGGGGGGGGGGGGGGGGGAGGGGGGGAGGGGGGTTGGGGAGATCATGCAGAAACAAAATTATATAGTGATACACAATAAATTTATGAAAGGCAAGGACAGAGTTTATCAGTATTTTTCATACTGTGGGCTAATGCGGAACACCAATAAATCGACAAAGAAAAGAGTTTTGTTTCTAAAAATTTTGCACTTGTTTTTAATACATACAAAGTGTACAGAAACTTAAATCCAGCTCTAAAAATTATAAAATGTTCCTAAAAGAAGTTGCAAGAGCCTGGACAAGTCATCAACAAGTTGGCACAGCAACTGTGGAGAAACTGAAACAATCCGATTTACAAAACGAGCATCTGCTAACGATCCACCTGGCAGATTGTCTGGAAACATGAAAGAACATACTATTCAGACTGTTGTGGGAAGCGGAAAACAGGTATATCCAGCACAACCTTACAAAGTTTGCACAGCGCATTGTAAAAGAAGTGAAACAAGATACTACTGCCAGTTTTGTGAAGTACTGTTACACAAAGACATGTGTTTCAAGAGGTATCACACCCTTCAAGAATGTTAGATCATCATACAAACAAGTCTCCAACGTGTCATCAGCATCAGAAAAGGGCATGTGCAGGGTCAATCCAAAATAAGTGCTCCAATAAAAATTAAGTTGGTTGCTTGACCATTTTTAAATATTTTAATTTTTTTATATGTGATTATCCTATAATTGAGAAGTTCGAAACAGTTTTTGTAATTTTTTTTTTATTTTACCTTTCACCTTTACTGAATGGCGGCTATTTTCATTTGTAAGCGTGCAATGATATTACAGTTTAGAGACGTTAGCAAAAGTATGAATATCTGCACTGGGTTAAATTACAACATTGCAATTGACATGATTTTTTTTTTTAAGAAAAGTGTGCTCTATAACATTGTCTATTACACAAAATATCCTAAATTCAAAAATAACCAGTCAAAATGACCTCCAAAGTTTGGTACCCAAATTTTTTAGGTCCAAAAATAACAAACAAGGAGTGATTTATGAGCGTCTATTTTTTCCTATAGTTAGATATCATACACTACTAGCCTCATATACAGCAAGAACACTTACCAATGTTTCCTTCATTTTTTATGAATTTTGAAATTTGAAAGTTTTCATTTTTTGTAAAGTCTGGGGTTGGTTATCTCAGGTGGGACTGAATATAAAAGTATAATTTTCACACAGTTTGTACACCTATATGATAGCAACGTACTGTAAAAATTTCAAAATTGGTATTTGACTGTGAATAAGGATATGAATTATTGAAAATGAGGAGATAATTCACATTACTCTACAACTGATCTTATGGCTGTTGCCAATTCACGTGTGATATTGGTGGGATATAATCACTTCTTATTAAAGTAAGGTACTGAATTATATACAAAAAGTGGAAACATCATTGAAATTAACATTTATATTATTTTGACATACTTTTAAATATTTTCAATTAACATCTTTCGAGATGTGACTGTTCCTAAACCTGGTGGTGAATGTTAAGAACATTTATTTCTTCAGACAGCTTCTGCGATATACAATGAGACCTCCCAGTTGCTGTGGCAATTTCAAGCACTGAAAGTTTCCTTAAAACATTTTTCACCGAACTTTGTCGCTAGTAGATTTCTTGACTGACGTTCTTGGGCCAGCAGGGTGGTAAAAATGCGCAAAAACATCATTGTTTTCAGAACTTATTCTTTCAACCTCTGCAAGCCACCACTGTGCATCATACACACATGCCACTATGTCATTCAATGTTAAAGACTTTTACTGACACAATGATCCTCATAAATTTCGGTTTCTGATGTTACATAGCATCGAATTAAGTTTTCTGCAATGCCAAGGAATTTGTAGAAATGGCTTGTTCCTTTTATTGCTATGGAGTTTTCAAAACTGGTTTGAAGTGTTGTTTTCATATGCAGAACCACTTCTTTCTTGATCAGAAAATAGGTAATGCCTCCAATATTATCCTTGCAAAACACATAAATGTCCTGTACTGCGATAATTTGGTCTGTGGTTTGTCTTTGTAGGCTGACTTTACTTACTTCATGTTTTATTGTACCTCCTACTCCATCACATGCATTTTTACCACTGAAAGATGCAAAAAAAAGTGTCATTCAGCCTCCACCCCAAAGTCTACTTTGTGATTGCACAGATTTGAAAAATTCCTTTTGTTCTTATACTGACTACCACTTCCATCTGAAAAGTATATCAGCTACTCAACCTTGGGAAAATTTTCTTTTACGTAATTTATTACATACTTTTGAAACACATGTACAGACAAAGTTTTGTGATCCAAGTAGTCACTTAGAATGCAAATTGAAGCACTGCAAACTTCATCTTTCTCTTTTTTAAAGTAGAGAATAAATGGATGCACTGTTTCCTGGTCACTGACCCAGTGGTACCCTTGTATTGCATCCTGAATCACAAATGCAAAATTTTCTGCCAAATCAGCTAGCCCTATGCATTCAGTTTCATGAAGTTGTGCTTTTTTGTCCTTCAAAAACTTACTTTGGGTTTTAGAAACATGGTGCTGACTTTTGAGTTTTTGTAAGTTATCAATTAAAGATTTTAAGTACTCTTCCTGAGATTTAACCACTGTTATCATTTCTGCCCTATCATTTGTGACATACTGTTTGAAGGTATTATTGTCTGGCATTTCCTCATGGTATTCGTGAAACAATTTAATACCTATTTCCTTAGTAGGGCATTTATTATACAAACTCATCATGCTGTCATAACTGTTATTGTCACAGACCATTAAATCTAGTAACCCTTTGTAGTTAAGATCACTGAGTTTTGCACCCGCACTCATCAAATTGACATTTTGATAATATAAACAAACACAAACGGAATGTATCCCTGAGGATCCAGCCAAAATACACCACTTAGGGTGGAGGTCCTTCCAATTTTGCATTGTGGGTGAGAATTTTTGGAAGCTACATAAGTTCATCTAAATTTGACAGGACTAGTCGTTTCTGCTTTGTTACTTTAACTAGTTTATAACAACTCTTTTGATATTTGCAACCTGGACACATTCTGCTGTTTTCATAATCTTAAAAAAAAAACTGCTGGATCTTTTTAATTGTTTCTTCACTTATACCTACTCCCTTCCTCTTTCCAAAAACTGGAAGAATGCCTTGCTCTTTCACTAATTTTCAGGTTAGTTTAACCAAACGAGGAGAAACGTTGAATTCATGAACTATTTTTTTCTCTTGACCATGAGTCAGGGAGCAAACTTAAAATTTTAACTTTTTCCTCTTTGGATGTCACTGAACATTTAATTTTTAATGTCTTTATTAAGCTCAAATATTCAGTGTCAGATGATGCTGGTGGTAGGTTTTCTTCTTCTTCTTTAGAAATAATGTTGGTATGTGTATTATTAAAGCATGACTCCAGTCTTTTCTAATTTTGTCTGAAATTTGTTTTACCTTATTTTCAATAGCTGCTTTTCTTTTTCTGCTACTTTATTTTATTATTTTTGAAGCAGGAGATACATCTAACATAGAACAAGCAAAATGAAATATGCTAACAGCTTCCTCATTAGGAATAGAAATGCCATTAATAAGGTTACATGATTCTGGTTCTGGAATCACAACAAATATTTTTGAGTAGCAATTTGGGAACAGGGAATTTCCAGAAATCACATTACGTTTCACTTGGGAAGCTGTTTCACTCTCACATAACAAGGACAAATGTTCAAGTTTTATTTCCCTCAAACCTTTAGTAATAGGCTTTTTACGAAGCACAGCATTTTCTTCCAAAAGTGAGGTTGTGCTTCAGAATATATTTCTTCTCATGATACTCACACATTTATGTTACAGAAGTACTTACTAGAAATTTAAACGAAGATTGTCTGTCTTCATCAAAGTCATTGACATTTTTCAGATTTTTTGAAACTGAACCAAAAACTGTTTTGTGACACACTTCACTTGCTATCTGTCCAACAGAACACTGTTCATCCATGTTATTGCATTGCAGTTAATCTCTCAAAATTAATTACAAATTACACACAGAACAAAGCACATAACACATTCTACACTCTTGAAGTATGTCAGTGTGTATACACGAACAAGGAAAAAAAATTCCCGGATTTATCATGAATTTCCCAGTTAAAAATACTCTTTCTCCCAGGTGAAAACATACTTTATCCCTGTTAACTGACAGTTTTTTTTCTCTTGGAACTGTATAACTTATCAGCCCTTTGAAAGGTTATGGCTTTATACACAGGCATAGAATTTCCCGGTGCTTTAGAAAACAAAACACTGGAGGGGGGGGGGGGGGGGGGAGATGTTCTGGAAAGATCTTTGATAAGAAGCAACATGTATGCTGCATATTTTCATATTACAGAAGTATAATTTTGCATTCCACTGAATACCGCATGTTACTTTCGGAAGCATTGAAATCGAATGCGATGTGCTTTTGTAAGCCAGGCATAGCTCATGTCACGTGATCTTGTCAGCCAGTAATCGAGGGTATTCAGAGCTGAGAACTCATGATGTAGTCAGCCAATAGCAACATCACTGTTAAGAAGCACGAACACACGAACAGAAAAAGCTAATAGTTTACATATACATGCTGTTGCTGCACAAAAAGCAAAGCTTTCACAAATAATATTGGTCTATAAGATTAATACGCTGCAAGAGAAGCAAAGCTTTCACATATAATGTTGGCCTTTTATGCACGCATTACATTGTAAGATATCTCTCACAAATGTGCTAGTAAAATTTTTAATAACGACATAAAAGTCATCTAAATGGGTCATCAAAGAGTTGATTTTTAAATGAGAGTCAAAAGCTCTGTGATTTAAGAAATTCATTGTACATTCTCACTTACAGTTCAACTTACATAAAAGGAAATTTATTTTGAAAGTAACGCTATTCAAACCATCATTCGCAATGTTTTCCTGTGACCTGTTAGAAATAGGTTCGTTTCAGCAGTTGCCAGAGAGCACCAGATAACAGGTGTCATCGCGCATGCACAGCTACGATGTCGCAGGGAGCCCGTATGTACATACATGCAAAACATTGTAAGATCATAAAATTATGTCATGAGAGAAACAAAACAACAGTGGATACTCCAAGAGCATCAGAATTTCATGAACCATACTAAAATGTGCACATTTAAAGTGCACATTCGTATATCCAGATTCCCAGTGAAGTAGGCCACGACCTGATATTAAGCTTTTCAATGTAGTTTTCCGGATGTAAATTTTCTTGGAGTACCAGTACTATGTTATCTCGTTTGGTTCTTTATTATGGCATAATGCCATACATGCTAGAAGTTGAAAACGTGCACTTGAAATGCAGCGAACAGTGTGTGGAATTAAACACTTCATTTCAAACATATTGTCTGCCTCAGCGTGAAAGATTAATAAAAGAAAATTTCTTTAGCAAACTGACAAAAGTAACTTCATTGTTCTACAAGGCAATTAATGCTTGACTGTCAGAAAGGTGAAAATAAAAAAAAAATCTGCAACCAACAACACATTTTAGCCTTCCATAATTATGTGAATGTATTTTAATTCACTTGATGGCCCCCAACCACAGAAATCCATTTTGTATTTATTTGACGTGCGAGCAGTAAACAAAGAGGAAACAGAAAAATCACTAAATGCAAACACGGGTCACGTGGAGACTACCCACTTCCCCACTATAACTCAGACTGCTCTGCACATCAACCCTGGATCTATGATACTTCCGAACTGGGGCAATATCCCGCCACTCCCTTGAGTGTTTGAGATAGGACATCAAAAATTAGAAAAAATTGAATTTTCAAAACTATGTTCATTTTGTATTGCACATCCTTTTGAAGAGTCTAATGCATAAAACATATGTGTTCGAGGAAATGTAAGACATGTTATTTGGTTGTAAGTCTGCCAAAGTGCAGTGCCACACCTCTTCACACAGAATTCTCCCTATCGCATGTCACTGTATTTAGCTCTGTGGAATTGAAACGTGTATATTTTGTAGTGGATGCCATCAAACCATATTCAGGACAATGGAAATTAAAGTGTCTTGTGGTGCCTCTCATGCTCACTATTGGAGAGTTTGACATCCTGTCCCTCTTTTCTTTTTATTAAGAAGAAGAAGAAGAAGAAGAAGAAGAAGAAACCTCTTCAGAAAATTTGTACTCTTTATTCCCTATCAGCTAACAACTTGCTGCTTTGTGTGACATAAAATTAAATATAGGATACATAAAACCAGTAAAGACACAAGACAATACACATTTCTTCAAAATTTAGCTTCTAGGATTTTTTTTCTCTCTAATCTTGCTACAGCTTTACATGCCATGCTTTCCTTTTACCTCATCAAAGTTTGTCAAACATTTTGCTACATGAAAAATTGAAATGTCGTCTAATACTGAAACAGTTGTTAATACAAAGAGGACCCAAGACTAGTGTGGTTTCTCGATCTGATTACATCTATTTTGTCACTCTCTGCTAGATAAAACAAAATAGGCCTTTCTAAAACTGCAACAATTGTAACACACATCAAATAAACGAGACTGTTTTGGCAAAAATGGTCATTTTTAACGACAGAATATCAAATGCCTATTGGGCCTACTACAAGCAAAATGCTTTACTTTAGGAAATTGTTTCACACTTCATTCATACTCTCCAGTTACTCAAGCATGAGATCGAAAAGTAATAGTACGAAATTTTTCATACTACTACTTTTATTTGTCATCATATTGTTCTATAATTTGTGTGATGTCCCTGTTTCTTTTCCTTTCTTGTTCTAACAAAGAGTCTTGTTATCACTAATTCTGTAACTATTCCTGTCAATGTCAAAGCATATTCGCTGGTTAACTTCACTAACTCTGCCAGAATCACTGGTTTAGTTATCCCCCGATTATTCTCCAGTTAGGCGTTGTTACGTGTTCGTACAGCGCAAGTGGCTGCTAGCCGGGGACTGTACAACTGACCCTTACTAGAACAGCGATCTGGCCAAAATTTTTTTTGTCAAAATTTCATTTTCTTTGATACACAGAGAAGGTAATACGTAACTGCCAGCCGCTGTGGCCGAGTGGTTCCAGGCGCTTCAGTCTGGAACCGTGCGACTGCTCGTTCATGTTTTATTGCTACAGTATTACTCTGCAGTAGCGGGATACAGTAATATCCTTTGTTAGAGTTTCAGTTCTTACCAGTCAAAATAACAAAAAAATTAACTGATAACAAAAAGAATGAAAAATTCCCATGTGTTTCCCAGCTTTCTCCCAGATAAAAAAGTTTCCTGGTTTTCCCTGGGTCTCCCAGTTGCCCAGGGTCATATACACCCTGTATGTACATCCCCTCTAATGAAGGTTTCAGAACAGAATGACTACAAAAATGCCACACCCAGAAATAATTTACTTCTTTACTGACAATAAACCTAAACATAAATGGGCATTTCTATTACCATAGAACAAAAGCAAAAGCACCTATTATTTAATATTGCATTATTAAAAATAAATAAACTAAATGAATATTGGGTGATAGTGTTAACTAAATATATGTCACAATTAAAAATTATTACAATGAAACAATAAACCATTTAAATAGGCAACAGCCATAAGATCAGTTGTAGAGTAATATGAATTATCTCCTCATTTTCAATAGTTCATATCTTCGTTCACAGTCAGATATCAATGTCGAAATTTTTAAAATACATTGCTATCACATATGTGTACAAACTGTGCAAAAATCATTTTTATATTCAGTCCCATCTGAGATAACTAACCCCAAACTTGGCAAAAGACGAAAATTTTCAAATTTCAAAAATTCATAAAAAAATATGGAAACATTTGTAAGTGTTCTTGCTATATGTGAGGCTAGTAGTGTATGATAACTAACTATAGAAAGAAAATATGCTCTCATAAATCACTCCTTGTTTGTTATTTTTGGGCCTAAAAAGAGGATTTTTTAATATTTGGGTACCAAACTTAGGAGGTAATTTTGACTGATTATTTTTGAATTTAGGGTATTTTGTGTAATAGACAATGTTGTAGAGGACACTTCTAAAAGTGTCAATTGCAATGTTGTAACTTAATTCAGTGCAGAGATATTAACATTTTTGTTAATGTCTCCAGTCTGAAAAATCGTCACACACCTACAAATAAAAATGGTCGCCATCCAGTAAAGGTGCAAGATAAATTATTTTAAAAAACTGTTTTGAACTTCTCAAATATAGGAGAATCACATATAAAAAATTAAAATATTTAAAAATGGTCAAGCAACAATCACTGGACCACTTCATATGGATTGAGCCTGCAGCTCACTCAAATAAGTAAAGCGTGCTCATTTTGTGCGCATCTAAAGGAAATCTCTGGGAACTGCTACAGTAATTGCGGCATGGCAGCCAGTATGCAATGTGTTAAAGTACTTTCGACATATCACAAAAACAAAAAACCCGATAGAAAAATGTGTAATGCTCAGAATAACAAAATGTCTAATACAGAGAAACACCACAGAATGCACTAATATGATTCCCAAAACAACATCCAGGAATGCATGGAAGGATGTGGTTCCTAGTGTCTCTAGGAGTCAAGAGAAGACTTGATTCATAACAACAATAATTCCTGAAGACGAATGGAGGTTATGAAAGACATAACTTTAGTGCAATTAAGAGTGTCTTCTGTTGCACTACATATGAAATATAATTAAAATAAGAATCAGGTACAATTGTATAATGATAGCGGGAAACCTCTCTTAAAAGAAGAAAGTAGTATGATACTATAAAGCAGAACAAGCAAAGATGTCAATTCCTGTAAGCTTCAAATACTTTAGTTTAATCTCCTATACCCACCAGAGAAGTGAAGAATACCACTCTCTCATTAAAAAATAAATATTTGTCTGTATGCAAGTAACTTACTGAAACACTACTCTAGTGAAACATAAGTATGTAAAATACTGAGATTTATACCTATATTCCCAGAAAGGAGGAAATATACCAATGTAAAACCTCTTTAAAGAAAAGCGGTAGCAGGGTGAGGTGAAGTGAGGTGAAGGAATGCGTCGTACAGAAATATTACAGAATAATTTCCACTTCTTATGGTACTTTCAAAATTATTCAAAAATTTGAAGTGTGTAATGACTGGACATTTTGAAGAAAAGATAATTTGATTTTCAAAGCAATATTGTGAATGAACATCAATCTTCACATTTGTGAAGTTCTTAAACAAGAATAATTCACCAGCGGGTATCTTCTGGCATTTCACTAAAGGTTTTCGCAATGTGGATCAATAGCTACTATTAGAAGAAGTATGAAATCTGTAAGTTGCTGCAGAAATCCATTTTCAGCAGCAGGAAGATGAAAATAACTTTGGAAGCTGTGGATTGCAAATCTGGAGTAATTACCACATCAGACTGGGGTGTAAATCACGCCGCCCTACAGGTTTCTGTTCTGGACCCTTTACTATTTGTGATTTATGCAAATGACCTCCCTTGCGGGTAAGAATGGTGATCAGTGCAAATTTACTATGTTTCCAGATGACACAGCACTGTAACAGAAAAATCTATCAACCATATTCATCACAAGCATTTTATTGAAATTCTGTAACTGGTTTACTGTTACCTCCCTTTCTGTCAAGCTAAGCAAGACAAATCTTACGCAATTTCGATCAAGTTAAAGGAATACACTGGCACACAATAAATAACAAGTAGCTACCAACAGTTGATAGCAAGTTTCTGGGTCTTCACTTAGACTGCAAACTAAACTGGAAACATTACACACTTCAAACTGTGAAGAGAGCGAGCTCAGCTGCTTTTGCATTACCAGTACTCTCGTATGTTGGTGATCAAATGGTCACAAAGGCAGCTTATTTTGCTTATGTGTGGTCCATCATGTCACAAGGGATTACCTACAGGGCAAACTCTTCTCCTGCTCAAGAATCTTCATTGCTTACAAAAAGAGTGATTGGAAAACTTTGTACAGTAAGTTAAAGAAGTACAGTATATTGTAATTGATTAGTCATGTAAATAGATGTAATCATTATCCTGATAAGTTTGACATCCAGGTCATGCTCATAGCTGTTTGTATCAATGGTATATACATCAGTAAATAAATACTGCTGAATATCCTACTTTAACTTCTCCCTTTTGGTGCCCTTGTAAATGATTGCTCATCATATCTTACTGGGTGAATGCCTTGGTAGTTATTTGAATGTCAAGTGGAAGAATAAGCCCAAATCATACTTCACTTTAATATACATGGTTAATGGAAAAGTTGATACAGCATTCAAGAGCAACTTGTAGAGAGATATGAATAAGTGATCGGTAATTGTCCAAACTTCTGCTACCGACAGTACACGGTATTAAAACAACTATATTTTCATATGGGGATAGTAGGTGTGTCACTGGAAATAATACTTCTGTACTTGCGAGACTACTGGAGAAAGACATTAACAAAAAATGATTACCACGTGGCCGCCTTGTGCTCCTCTTATTTGGACCATTGACAATTGTATTTGATGACAGTATAAGCTCACGTTGAGATCGCCTCCACTGTTCCTTGGTGATGACTGTATCCTCATCACGGAAGGTATAGAAATTTCGGTCACCAACTTGCAATGTGCAAGGTTCAAACACATTCAGCAATTTCAGTCTGAAAAAAGGATGTCACATATCAGTTGATTTATTTAGACAAGATGAACAACACTGTACATGAAAAATGCTAATGAAAATGGTTATGAATGGTTATGAATAGCTAATTTTAAAACTGCTTGTTTCTATTTTATGTAAGTTAATCCTTATTTGAGAATTTTACAACATGATTTATTCTTTACCCATATTTCAAAATTTCAATGTTCATTTGTTTTCTCTATTTAACCTTTTATATTTGACTTTTGCCACATAAATTTAACGTCTATGAAATGCCTACTTAACAGGCACAAGCAGATCAAACATCAATATGTCAGCAGCTGGTAAGTTCTTGGTTTTCAGTTCTCTTTACAGGGTGTATATGTGGACAAGATAAAAAATTCCCAGATTTCCTGGTTAAAAATACACTTTCTCCCAGGCAAAAATACGCTTTTTCTGAGTTGAGTGACAGCACACTTTTCCTCGGCACTGTAAAACTCATCAGTCCTTTGAATGTTTATGGTTTTATACACCGACGTAGAATTTCCCGGCACTTTAGAAAACGAAACTCGGGCGTGGGGGAACACGTTTTGAAAGACCTTTGATGTGCAGCAACATGTATGCTGCATTTTTCATATTGAAAAGATATAAATCGGAATTCCAACAAACACCACATGTCACTTTCCGAAGCATTGAAATCGAGTTTGCGATGCACTTTTGTAAGCCGGTCATAGCTCATGTCACGTGATCTCACCAACTGATGACAGCATAAGACAGGTGATGCAGTCAGACAATAACAAGATCACTCTTAAGTAGCACGAACACACAAATAAGCAAAGTTAATGGTTTACATTAATATACATAGCATTCACATGAGAAGATTAATAAACTGGAAGAGAAGCTAAGCTTCCAAATATAATGTTGATCTTTTATGCACATGTTACCATTTAAGATACATCAAACAAATGTGCCAGTAAATTTTTAATAACGATGTAAATGTCTGATGATCTGGGCTCGAAATTCTTCTAAATGGTCATCCTCAAGGAGTGGATTTTTAAATGAGAGTCAAACGCTTTGTGATTTAAGAAATTCCTCTTACATTCTCGCACATAGTTCATCATGCGTAAACTGAAATTTACTTTGAATGTAACACTTTTCAAACCACCAATCGCAACATTTTCCCACAACCTGTTAGAAATAGGTTCATTTCAGCAGTTGTCAGAGAGAGCCAGATAACGGGCATCACCGTGCTTGCGCAGCTGCGGAAACCGTATGTTCCTATGTGTAAAATATTAAAAGATCTTATATTATGACAGAAAAGAAACAAGACATCAGAGGATACTTCAAAAGAATCACAATTTCATGAACCATACTAAAATGCATAATTCAGCTTTAAGTGCACATTTGTATGTCCAGATTCGGATGCAAATTTTCTGTACTATATTATCTCACGTTTGGTTCTTTATTACGACAGAATGCCATACATGCACTTGAAATGCAGCAGTTGAAACCAGCCAACAGTGTGAAATTAAACACTTTGTTTCAAATAAATTGACTGCCTCAACAGAAAAGATTTAATAAAAGCCAAATCTCTTTAGCAAACCGACAAAAATAACTTCATTCTTCTGCAACGCGATTAATGCTTTAAGGTCAGAAAGGTGGACATAAAATCTGAAACTAATAACACACTTTAGCCTTCCGTGATTATGCAAACGTATTTTAATTAATTTGCTAGCTCCCTGCCACAAAAATACATTTTGTTTTCATTTAACATGAGAGCAAGAAACAAGGAGGAAACAACAAAACCACTGAACGTAAACACAGGTCACGTAGAGACGACCCACAACTCAAGACTGCTCTGTGCATCAGCCCCGGATCTACGATATTTCCGAACCGGGACAGTACTAGATAGTTGCACCTAGCCACACTTCTGTAACCAGAAGCAACTGCGCATGCCCAAGAGCCTGCACGCAACTACTCAAACGAATCTAATTTAAACAGTTGTCATGTCACGCTCATTGGAGTCAATTTGTTGTTACGAAGCATTGCAAAGTCTTTCTAAAACCTTTGACACACTTTGCTGTTGGCAGACGCTCGTGTGAGCACTGTGTTTTGTTGTTGTATATAACGCATTTCCTTTGCAACTTAAGTTTCATTTCAGTTTTCTTTTTTCCTCTCGTTCATGTTTTGTTGCTGCTGAATTATTCTGTAATAACAGGGTACAGTAATATCCTCTGCTAGAGAATTGGTTCTTACCAGCCAAAAATCACAAAAATTTAATTGAAAACTACAACAATGAAAAATTCCCGGAATTCTAAACAATCCCTGGGTTTTTCCCTGTTTTCTCTTGGATGAAAAGATTCCCGGGTTTTTCCCAGATCTCCTGGGTCGTATACACCCTGCTTTACGAATATTGTTTTGGGTAAAATCTGAAACATTTGGTACAAATGTAAGCAAAGTGTTAAACTCAGAGAATAGCTTTAAAAAAGTTGGCGAGTGTATGGTTCATTTGAACACTGTAGTTTTTTATTAGGCATGTTCCTATTTGAGAATCTTATGTCCTTCTCTCCCTCCCACACTCAAACTTATTTACCCAGCCCAGTAACAGATTTAATGTGAACTCTTAAATCATGGCACAATTTGGTATTTTTCATATACATAGTATCACTGCAAGAGGTTAAAAAAAATCTGTAAGTATCAGAAAAATCCTAGAACTGAGGACTGAATCCCAAACCTCTGGATTAGTAGGCTGAAGTCAACAAAACCAAGAACATGTCTCAATTGCAACATCACACATTCCAGATGCAGCAGTTCATTTGTGGATCAGATCACTATCAATATTTGTTTACAAATTAGAAAGGATAAATGCACCTTTTTGTGTTATCTGTAATTTGGAAACGGCAAGGACAAAGTGACAAAAATAAGGTTTACAAATGAATTAATTAAAATATGTTCCTTAGGTGACAAAACAAAAAGTAATTACTGATCTGGAAATGTCTGAACATATGAAAAAGCTAAATTCGAATTTCTGGTGTTCAGGGTACATCTAAACACACACACCACAAACCAACAAAGTGCACAGTGAGGGATACTGTGTGTCTACTGTTGAAACTTTCACCCTATGAAATCTGCAAGAAAAATTGCTACCTATATTTTGACTGAAATAACTTTGCAGTTGAATTTTCCCCAGGTTGAGAGGTAGGGGCAGCCACCAGTCAACTGAAAGACTTTACTGAGCACCATGAATTGGCTGTTTTTGTTATGTACACACAGTTTGCACAGTAAAACACTGCTGTTGCAACACCCCCCCCCCCCCCCCCCCCCCTCCTCTAGCCAATCAACGTCAAAGCAATTTTATTTGAGCTATATACATGTTGATATGATCCCTCATTTTAAGTTACTCCATTATCCCAACGTAAGACGTACAGCGGAGGCATTAGATTTGTTGTTGTCTTCTTCCAATGGCAGTTCTCTAAATTTACCTTAAAGGATTTCATAAGAATGTCATCAGATCTTGGTAATGAATTCTCAATGAAACAGTAGTTTAAGCAAATGGTTGGGACTGCACAATTGATTTGTTTATACTGACTTAAAGTTTGGCTTTACCACAGAGGAAACCTGATTTTATCCTCTTTGATTAGGCAACATAAATTAATAGAGCTGTCATTTGTAAAGGCAAGTTTGCAACCTGAAGGTTAACGCGAACATATTAGTGCTACACTAGGCAAGGTACCACTGGAGGTAAAATGCTCTCATCATTCACCAAGGCAAACACCAGTGCACTGTACCTGTTATGAGAGGATTCCAACATTGTGGGAATTCAAATCACAAGACAATATAGGTTCATGCCTATTCATAAAGTACTGTCAGAACAAAATGATGAATGTAAAGTCTCTGGTGCAAGCCCATGACCAGGCTATGGCCTGACTATAGGCATATTACAGCCTTTCTTCAGTGCGGCACTATGATGGGGCGGGTAGTGGGCTCATGACCCCAGTCATCTTTTAGCCCTGGGAAAGACCAGTGCTACTGATTTGACAGTACCTAGATGGCCAGATTCCAGTGATCTACTTTCTAGACCACCACAGCCAACATATCACTTAGAAAAGAAACAAAAAGTGCAAAAATCTGACATGAATGTTATAAAGTAATTATGAAACTGAAAAACATAGTGTGTGAGAAAACATACTGCTATTACAAGATCACACTTCATTTCAAACAAGTAAGAAGTCAAGATTGTAACTGGCATAATGCAACTGGAAAGCCATTATTAAGTGCAGAAGAAAGGCATATCTTTGACAAGAGTACATCACACATGCTCTAACATTTTAATGGGCATAAATGAATGCTTGTGGAGTTACTAAAAATAGTGAGCCATATAGGAAACGAACAGCTATTTTCTCTAGTGTCCAACATTTATGAAACGTAAGGCTCATCACCAGATTCACAAAAAACAGTGTTATATTGTGATGAAGAATATATATGCAGACAAATCTGAGAACAATAGAATTCTGTAATGACTCAGATTTGTAAGTTTTGTCAAAACTAATACACAAAACAACAGATTGATAAATTGATGAGATACTGAGAAAGATCAGCATGGTTTCAGAAGAAGTGCAAAACAGTGAAATTCATTTTCAACTACACAAAAATCTAATAGCTTTTAATTACAAGTCAACTTAAATAATAGAAAAGAAAGGGTACAAACCTTTTCAA
Organism: Schistocerca gregaria; assembly: GCF_023897955.1. Taxonomy (NCBI): domain Eukaryota; kingdom Metazoa; phylum Arthropoda; class Insecta; order Orthoptera; family Acrididae; genus Schistocerca; species Schistocerca gregaria. The sequence continues at coordinate 414,715,064 of NC_064921.1, read as the reverse complement.
ATCTTCTCCCTGCACTAAAAATTTAGGCTGCTCCTTGTCATTGCCTGCGCCTTCACGGGAATATGCACGACACTGCCAGTGCACGCCAACACTTTCAGTTTTAACTTCTTCAACCACTACTTTGATAAATTTGTTAGGTTTCGAACGCATTGCCTTCATTTCTTTTGTACAGTGGACCCAATCAGCTTCTTCTAAACAATGTAGAGGTCCCCACAGAGTTTGGCCTGGATAAAAGTCTTCACGGTGACCAGGAAACTCACATTCCTGAAAAATCAAATGATCAAGATAGAACTTTAAACTGGAATACAACCTACTACATAACACTGGATAATTGAATGTTGCGAGATTAAGCATTTTGTTCATTCCTTTGAACTGTAGCGTGGAGCAGTCTGTGGATGTTCTCAAAAGATGTGGACCTCACAGATAAGGACAACTGAATAAAAAATTGATGTTCAATTAAAAATAGACAATTCTTTTTATAGGTATGTAAATATTTGGATACTGAAGCAAAATTCCCAGGCAACTAAACCAAGCAGTGTAAAATGAACAAATTTACAATGATTTCTTATACACTAAAATGTATTACATAAACTGGTTCCAAAAACTTTATCAACAGACTAGGTGAAACCAACTAGGCCCAAAAGGCCCACATTAAACTGTTCTTTCTAGTTTCTGAACATTTTTACAGTTGCCCAAAAATAATTTAAAATATAGGTTTCTGAAAAATGGACACCTTAATGCACAAAAGTAAGTAGCTTTGAGTCTTTATGTAGGTTGTTGTTATTCCTAGTACTGATTTTATGAACTCAGCTGTTAGTTGAAAAAAATATCTATGATATACAACTAATTTCATTATGGAATAAATATAATGAGGAAGAGTACTTGGATATCAAATTCTTTCTTCAATTCACAACATAAATAACTAATAACTTTTAAACAATGAAAACTATTGGTTAGAGGAGATGTCCAAAAATACGAGGGCACATAATATACAACAGAATTAAGCAAGTCACATCGGCTTTTTTTTTTTTAAGTTTTAATATCAACCATGTTTAAAAATATCAGAAGTTTACGTATTTCAGCAGCTTTATTCTGGTACTTTTTATACAAACTAAATTAATAAATTTGTAATTGAAGAAATTTAATACTAATGAGCTTTACATTCACACCTTTCACCATTTTCTCCTTACGAGTATCAGAGCCATCATCTGTGATGTTTCTTATGATTGTTTGTTTCATTTTTGTTATATACAGGTGAAGGTAGAGATGGAAAAGCAGCAAGCACATGGGATAGAGCTATAGCACTGGTAAACTCATTGTGGCTGCAGGAAGAGGAGTTGTGTGTAGTGTACAATGATGGGGGAAGAGGTTTTTTACAATACGCAGATGGCTCTGCCTGTAACAGGGCATAATAAGACTGCAAAGGAACTGCAACAGGATGTGCTAGGGAGAGAGGCGGGGGAGGGGGTATCAACAGGTCTTGCACCTAGCTCTTCTTCCACAATGGCATGATCTACATGGCCTACATGGGTCATTCTTGCAGTCCGACTACTACCTATAGCATTGTCGTCAATTGGGATGTGTCATTCAAACTTTTTCTTGGTGTCTTGATAAGAAGGTCAACTGGTTCATATTCCTAGATTTTCTTCTCCCTCTTTACAACTGAACATGGTGGCGAACAAGGGGGATGGTATTCTGTGTAGGATACACATGTGAAGGGTTATTTGCAAGGGCTGCCCTCATGCGTTTTCCTGCCACTTTTCTGACAAGCACTGTCATTAGTGCAGTGGGACTACATGTATCTAAACCTCTGGCAACAAAAACATCTCATAGGAGAAGGGAAAGAGGGCTTGGACAACACACCTACAAACTCGTGATCTTAACTATCCCATGTAAAAATTTCCGCTGTGCACCCTCTCTGGACATGACGATCAGCATGATCTCCACACCACTCTAAGTTAGCACACAGTTCTTGACCTGTTTTTACTTGAAATCCAAATGTAAGGTGCTACTTGAATGCTGTTGAATCTGTTATGAGGGGAGATAGTAACTAGTACATCCATGAGTTATCACATGCTAGGGAGAGAGGCGGGGGGAGGGGTTGGTGTTCAATGTTCTGATCAGCAAAGATCCATTTCATATCATCTACAATGTAGCAACTTCTCTGACACAATAACCAATATTTTCAATGAAAAGCAGTGACTATGTTGTTGCAAAAGATTCTTTATCAGTTCTGGAGTGTACCAAGAACTGAGCAAACTGTCCACTTCCATCCTCCTTGCCCGATTCTTCTCATGACATTGCAAAAGAGGAAAACACCTCTGCATTAAAATCTTGCTTTCTATCCATTTTGACATTGTGTTGCACAACCACTGGTGCGTGAAAGTTGGACCCATTTCACTGCGAATGTTCGCCCTGATGCCATTCTGATCAGAGGCTCTCCCCAGAAGCTACCTGGTATAGCAGCCTCTACCAGGAATCCTGGTGCCCCAAACTAGACAGACACCTACTACTTGGCACACGTGGGGAGGTTACATCTCGGGCATCATCAGCAATGTGATCCCTGCATTGTCAGGAGTGGGTTACAACCAGAAGGATACCTGATAACCCCCTCTCTCCGACAACAGGTTGGTTAGCATGCTGGATTCCAATGTGAGCATAAATCTACTCTAATAGTAAGTGTAGAACACCACAATGGATGGTGGATAGATTATGCTCCTCCTAAGGTGTCCTTCCCCAAATGGCCCGCACTTATGTGATATTTAAGCTAAAAAGGGAGAGGCAGAGACTGTGAAATGAGCTAAAATGTATAAGAGTCTTAATAATGGCAGAGTTCTCAGCATAAAACCTTAGCTAAATATACAACTCCTTTAGTCACATCTTACAACAGGCAAATATGTCTATTCTACCTCACGGCACTGCAGGTGGGAATCTAAATGACGGACGGCAACAAATCATAAAATGTTGTGAAGCAAGATTTCTGAAAAAAAAAATACTTTATTTGGGGTGACAGGAAACTTCTCTCTCTCTCTCTCTCTCTCTCTCCCTCCCCCCCCCCCCCCCATGAACCATGGACATTGCCACTGGTGGGGAGGCTTGCGTGCCTCAACAACACAGGTAGCCGTACCGCAGGTGCAAACACAACGGAGGGGTATCGGTCGAGAGGCCAGACAAACATGTGGTTCCTGAAGAACGGCAGCAGCCTTTTCAGTAGTTGCAGGGGCAACAGTCTGGATGATTGACTGATCTGGATTTTGTAACATTAACTAAAATGGCCTTGCTGTGCTAATACTGCGAACGGCTGAAAGCACGGGGAAACTACAGCCGTCATTTTTCCCGAGGGCATGCAGCTTTACTGTTTGATTAAATGATTACGACATCCTCCTGGGTAAAATATTCCAGAGGTAGGTAAAATAGTTCCCCATTCGGATCTCCGGGCGGGGACTACTCAGGAGGACGTCATTATCAGGAGAAAGAAAACTGGTGTTCTACAGATCGGAGCGTGGAATGTCAGATCCCTTAATCGCGTAGGTAGATCAGAAAATTTAAAAAGGGAAATGGATAGGTTAAAGTTAGATATAGTGCGAATTAGTGAAGCTCGGTGGCAGGAGAAACAAGACTTTTGGTCAGGTGAATACAGAGTTATAAATATACAAAATCAAATAGGGGTAATGCAGGAGTAGGTTTAATAATGAATAAAAAAATACGAGTGCGGGTAAGCTACTACAAACAGTATAGTGAACTCATTGATTGTGGTCAAGATAGACACGAAGCCCACGCCTACTACACTAGTACAAGTTTATATGCCAACTAGCTCTTCAGATGATGAAGAAATTGATGAAATGTATGATGAGATAAAAGAAATTATTCAGGTAGTGATGGGAGACGAAAATTTAATAGTAATGGGTGACTGGATTTCAACAGTAGGGAAAGGAAGAGAAGGAAACGTAATAGGTGAATATGGATTGGGGCTAAGGAATGAAAGAGGCAGCCGCCTGGTAGAATTTTGCACAGAGCATAACTTAATCATAGCTAACATTTGCTTCAAGAATCATGAAAGAAGGTTGTATACTTGGAAGAACCTTGGAGATATTAGAAAGTTTCAGATAGATTATATAATGGTACGACAGAGATTTAGGAACCAGGTTTTAAATTGCAAGACATTTCCAGGGACAGATGTGGACTCTGACCACAGTCTATGAAAAGTAGATTAAAACTGAAGAAACTTCAAAAAGGTGGGAATTCAAGGAAATGGGACCTGGATAAACTGAAAGAACCAGAGGCTGTACAGAGTTTCAGGGAGAGCATAAAGGAACAATTGACAGGAATGGGGGAAAGAAATACAGTAGAAGAAGAATGGGTAGCTTTAAGGAATGAAATAGTGAAGGCAGCAGAGGACCAAGTAGGTAAAAAGACGAAGGCTAATAGAAATCCTTGGGTAACAGAAGAGATATTGAATTTAATTGATGAAAGGAGAAAATATAAAAATGCAGTAAATGAAGCAGGCAAAAAGGAATACAAACGTCTCAAAAAATGAGATCGACAGGAAGTGCAAAATGGCTAAGCAGGGATGGCTAGAGGACAAATGTAAGGATGTAGAAGCTTATCTCACTAGGGGTAAGATAGATACTGCCTACAGGAAAATTAAAGAGACCTTTGGAGAGAAGAGAACCACGTGTATGAATATCAAGAGCTCAGATGGCAACCCAGTTCTAAGCAAAGAAGGGAAGGCAGAAAGGTGAAAGGAGTATATAGAAGGTTTATACAAGGGCGATGTACTTGTGGACAATATTATGGAAATGGAAGAGGATGTAGATGAAGACGAAATGGGAGATATGATATTGTGTGAAGAGTTTGACAGAGCAATGAAAGACCTAAGCCGAAACAAGGCCCCGGGAGTAGACAACATTACATTAGAACTACTGACAGAACTGTAAAAGCCAGGTTTAACAAAATTCTTACCATCTAGTGAGCAAGATGTACGAGACAGGCGAAATACCTTCAGACTTCAAGAAGAATATAATAATTCCAATCCCAAAGAAAGCAGGTGTTTACAGATGTGAAAATTACAGGATTATCAGTTTAATAAGCCACAGCTGCAAAATACTAACATGAATTCCTTACAGACGAATTGAAAAACTAGTGGAAGCCGACCTCGGGGAAGATCAGTTTGGATTCCGTAGAAATGTTCGAACACTTGAGGCAATACTGACCCTACAACTTATCTTAGAAGAAAGATTAAGGAAAGGCAAACCTACGTTTCTAGCATTTGTAGACTTATAGAAAGCTTTTGACAATGTTGACTGGAATACTCTCCTTCAAATTCTGAAGGTGGCGGGGTACAATACAGGGAGCGAAAGGCTATTTACAATTTGTACAGAAACCAGATGGCAGTTATAAGAGTCGAGGGGCATGAAAGGGAAGCAGTGGTTGGGAAGAGAGTGAGATAGGGTTGTAGTCTGCCCCCGATGTTATTCAATCTGTATATTGAGCAAGCAGTAAAGGAAACAAAAGAAAAATTTGGAGTAGGAATTAAAATCCATGGAAAAGAAATAAAAACTTTAGAGGTTTACTGATGACATTGTAATTCTGTCAGAGACAGCAAAGGACTTGGAAGAGCAGTTGAACGGAATGGATAGTGTCTTGAAAGGAGGATATAAAATGAACATCAACAATAGCAAAACAAGGATAATGGAATGTAGTCGAATTAAGTCGGGTGATGCTGAAGGAATTAGATTAGTAAATGAGACACTTAAAGTAGTAAATGAGTTTTGTTATTTGGGGAGCAAAATAATTGATGATGGTCGAAGTAGAAAAGATACAAAATGTTCACTGGCAATGAAAAGAAAGCGTTACTGAATAAGAGAAATTTGTTAACATCGAGTATAGATTTAAGTGTCAAGAAGTCGTTTCTGAAAGTATTTGTATGGAGTGTAGCCATGTATGGAAGTGAAACGTGGACGATAAATAGTTTAGACAAGAAGAGAACAGAAGCTTTCGAAATTTGGTGCTACAGAAGAATGCTGAAGATCAGATGGGTAGATCAGGTGTATAAAGGAATGCCGGCAATGAAAATTTATGCTGGATGGGACTCAAATCATTACTCCCCCCCCTTGATTATACTGCTTACTTTTAATCAATCGAACCTTTTCTTTTCTTTTCTTTTTTTTTTTTTTTTTTGCAAAATTAGACCTAATACTAGACAATTTGATAATGTCACATGCCCAGTTACTCTTCATTTGCTATGAAAATTCAAACAAAAGATCAAGACTCTGACAAGGAAATTTATCCTCGTTAAACTGGTTCCTCACTTATCTCCAAAAAGCTGAGTGGATCCTGTTACAGTGAAGTAAAACTCACAGATGTTATTAAGTATTGAACCCAGGGCCCCTTTGTGGCAGTTGAACATGCAGGTCACATACAGGGTAGATATTTCAAAATTAATGTTGTGTAGTAAACAAGCATTAAGAAACGATACCGCATAATAAATTTCATAATCAGCACAAGCTGTTCATGCAAGTAGCATACACAACAAATAAAGAAGAAAATATAACAGACACAAATATGGAGCTACTTTTCTCTGTTGCTCTCTTGCTACTAAGCATTTACTACAAACACACACATCAATTTGAAAGTAGGTTTATTAATTTATATTCTCTCATAAATGAAACTTTCAACTTCATTGATTCTCATATAACTTTCTACAAACTTCAGTGCATATTTCATTAATATACAATACTTACACAATCTCGCTTTTCATTGAAGTCTTCTAAACCACAGGCATCAATGTCATTCACAACACATCGAGACCCATCAGCACAGCGTAGCTGAAGTTTAGATTGCACAGTTTTTATTCCTCCTACCCAGGAATCAAGACAGGCAGCAATATCAGCTGCAAACTCCTACAACACAATAAATATCACTTAATAAACGGTGTAATCATCTTATAAGGACAAAAAAGTCAAGGTCAGAAGCTGTCTGTCTATCTGTCTGTCTGGCTGCCCTTCCTGTTGCCAAAGTTGTCAGTTAACCTAATGGGGAAAGTCTTGTGTGGTATCTGACTGAGTCTTGCAGACTTTTTGTACTTGGTTTTGTATTTTGACTGTATCTGACATTTTCTGAACTGGAAATTGAATGCCACCAAGTTGAACAAAAAGCCTAAAAATCATCATTCATGCTGGCCACTGTACCAAAATATTGGCTGTTAATAAGGTTTAACGAGGTCTGGCTACCCCTCTTTTTCTTACATCATTAAACTGCAGATTAAGCTATGGAGGTTGTCACAGGAGGAGTATTCAAAATGGAGGGATACAACAGGAATGGTAATTTGAAGCAAAACAGTCTAGTAAAGATGGGTAACGCATACCTTATGAGCTCTGAGCAGTTGTTCAGTAAGAGGGACGTGTTTCATAGCAGCAAAGAGGAACAAACGGTCATAGCTCTTAAGGTATGCCCTTAAGATCCATCTTTACTAAAATTTCTTGCTTCAAATCATTGTTCCAGTCATTTCCCTAAGTACTGACCATTCCTACTGGAACATCCTCTGTAAGACAGTCAGGTGAAGTAGGATACACGGGTGGAAAACCATAACGAAAAGTATATCAAAGTCTCCAGCCGCAACCAACATTAATAATGTATCTGCTGTACTGGAGGTGTGTGTTGTGCAAAATAAGTAAATGAAAATTCTACTGTACCACTACCAATGTCCTTTAAAATTTAACCACAGAGTTACAATAATGGAAATTCCTGGGCAGAAAAGTAAAACGAGAGAAAGGCAACCACTTACCTACAGGTGACTGGTGCACAGCACACAAAAACACACATTAAAAAACAGTTAACACTAGCTTTCAATCTCTTGCTCTTTTGGTTGCCTTTCCCTTATTTTACATAATCATAGAGTGTTTTTATTGTGTACATCCAGGTTTTATTTCCCAAACCATTAATTATTACTGCAAATATTTCTTCATGTATCTGCATTAATCTCAAGTACAGAAGCCATCTTTGGAGTAAAGTGCTTACAACTTTCATTGTAATTAAATATTTCAGTGCCATAACTTAAACCAAAACGAAGTTCAAGATGTGGATAAAAGAAGAAAGCTAATCAAAAGCAGCATTAAAGTCAAATTTGAGTATGTTATAGTAGTGCTTCACCAAATCATCTTGTGCAACTCACTAATGCTGCAATCAACTTTTCTCATCTGTATACACCACAAAATTGCATATCTGAGAGTGGGAGATCCTACTGTGAGACATACGGGCACTGCTCATAACTATGGTGTTCAAATGTGTTGGGAAATTATCATCATCTTATTCACTGTGATGAAGGACAACTGGAAAAGAAAAAAATTATGAATTAAAATCCTTTCGACAATAAGGTTGTTAGATACAGAACATATTTTCAGAACAGGGAAGGGAACTGAACTTCTCCTTGCCAAAGGAATCATCCTGGAATTTGATTTATGTAACTATGGAAAACTACAGGAAATCTAAATCTGGATGGCCAGATGGGGATCTGAACTACTGTCTTGCCTGTGTGTCACCTTGCTCAGTGAGGGAAAAATAATAAGACTAAGATCACATACTAGTAACTGATCACATACTAGTAACAAATTCTACCCACAAGTTTGTGGTGTATATGAGATGAGGACTGAAATGTCTACCACTCACTATCTGTTGCACGAGCAAATGTTTGCAATGGACATGTGAACTGAAACCACCTCAATGGCAGCTCATTCTCTTTCTTGACAAGTCGTGGTTCAGCTTTAAAAATGACAGTAGCCTTACTTTGATTTGCAAGAACCCAACAGCCTTCATCATCTTTTAAACATCTATTACAAGGATGCTTCTGGATGTGGCAATGTCTGTGTATAGTATGGTACACTTTTAGACAGGTACAGAGATTCCCACTATTCTCATATGGCATTACTAGATGCATGTGAATGACATTTTTCATGACTACACGCATCCTTCACTCTGAAATAGGTGGTAATTTAACGCCACAAGAAAATGTTACACTAGTACACAGATGTATCACCAACTGTTACAATGCCATGGATACAAAAGAATTTTTTTTAACCTCGCCAATATATTTTACTGCTATAAAATACTATGTTTCATGTAGTCTTTACTCAAAGAATGATTTATTTAAAGATACAAGTGGTATACTAATTGAGATGGATTGTTGGTGCAACAATAATCAAACAGTTTTCTGCATCAACAGATTATGCACTCTCGGCCACCATCTCTTTCCCAACCGCAGATCAGGGTCAGTGGCACACACAGTGGACTTTCTGTACTGCTGTAACAATATTGGGATTCCAGAGGTTTTTGGAGTGCAAACAGGGGACCATAATTTATAGCACAGTTTTCAATCTAATGAAGTTGCAACAGTACTTGGGAGACAAACAGCTGCAAAATGAATGTAATACCTTCTGCATATGGACTAATTTAGAACAACATACGGTGTAAGGACTTCGTGAATGATTATGCAATTGTTGATAATATTTTGGAGCTGTGAGCTCACATATACCCGTTACAATGTCAGCTGACTCCGATTGTGGGGTGGAATTATGCAACCACATCCAATTAAACATGATAATAAAATTTCGGTTCTGTCAGAATGCTTGATCTTCACCCATAATTGAATTTTAATGTCAACCAGAAGTGGAAGCTCCAATTGGTATCTGGTATGTACCAATTTTGAAAAATGCAAATGGCTGTGTTTACTGTTTCTGATAGAGACAGATGTTCAGTGGTCGAAAATGGCTTGTATGTAGTTTGGTCAAGATCCTTTTTTTCTATCTCTTAAATGTTCATAGGCATGGTTGCTGTTTGTCTAGAAAAGTAAAATCTGTGACTGAGTATTGTTAATAGATGGGTGATAATTTTTAACATGTGTGCACCTTTGTGCCACATCAGATTATGTGCTTATAAGCAGAAGTTTCCTGTTGTTGTTGTTGTGGTCTTCAGTCCTGAGACTGGTTTGATGCAGCTCTCCATGCTACTCTATCCTGTGCAAGGTTCATCGTCTCCCAGTACCTACTGCAGCTTACATCCTTCTGAATCTGTTTAGTGTATTCATCTCTTGGTCTCCCTCTACGATTTTTACACTCCAGTACTAAATTGGTGATCCCTATATGCCTCAAATCATGTCCTACCAACCGATCCCTTCTTCTAGTCAAGTTGTACCACAAACTTCTTTTCTCCCCAATTCTATTCAATACCACCTCATTAGTTACATGATCTACTCATCTAATCTTCAGCATTCTTCTGTAGCACCACGTTTCGAAAGCTTCTATTCTCTTCTTGTCTAAACTAGTTATCGTCCACATTTCACTTCCATACTTGGCTACACTCCATACAAATACTTTCAGAAATGACTTCCTTACACTTAAATCAATACTTGATGTTAACAAATTTCTCTTCTTCAGAAACACTTTCGTTGTCATTGTCAGACTACATTTTATATCCTCTCTACTTCGACCATCATCAGTTATTTTGCTCCCCAAATTGCAAAACTCATTTACTACTTCAAGTGTCATTTCCTAATCTAATTCCCTCAGCATCACCCGACTTAATCCGACTACATTCCATTAACCTCGTTTTGCTTTTGTTGATGTTCATCTTATACCCTCCTTTCAAGACCCTGTCCATTCCATTCAACTGCTTTTCCAAGTCCTTTGCTGTCTCTGTCAGAATTACGATGTCATCGGCGAACCTCAAAGTTTTTATTTCTTCTCCATGGATTTTAATACCTACTCCGAACTTTTCTTTTGTTTCCTTTATTGCTTGATCAATATACAGATTGAATAGCATTGGGGAGAGGCTACAACCCTGTCTCACTCCCTTCCCAACCAATGCGTCCCTTTCATGTCCCTCCACTCTTATAACTGCCATCTCGTTTCTGTAAAAATTATAAATAGCCTTTTGTTCCCTGTATTTTACCCCTACCACCTTCACAATTTGAAAGAGAGTATTCCGGTCAACACTGTCAAAAGCTTTCTCTAAGTCTATGAATGCTAGAAATGTAGGTTTGCCTTTCATAATCTTTATTCTAAGATAAGTCATTGGGTCAGTAATGCCTCACGTGTTCCAACATTTCTACGGAACTAATGAGGAGGTACTGAACAGAATCGGAGAGAAGAGAAATTTGTGGCACAACTTGATTAGAAGAAGGGATCAGTTGGTAGGGCATATTCAGAGGCATATAGGGATCACCAATTTGGTATTGGAGGGCAGCGTGGAGGGTAAATATCGTAGAGGGAGACCAAGAGATGAACACACTAAACAGATTCAGAAGGATGTAGGTTGCAATAGGTACTGGAAGATGATGAAGCTTGCACAGGATAGAGTAGCATGGAGAGCTGCATCAAACCAGTCTCTGGACTGAAGACCAGGACAACAACAACAGCAATCATTGATACATAGTTTTTTGACAATTCTCATGTGGATAGCAAGCACAAATAGTTTTCAAAGTTCGGGTCCCATAATGTTGACAAATTTGCCTTGTTTTTTATCCAGTTTCCTTCTATTGCAATTTTGACTGTAGTATTCAAATAGATCGTTCCCAATATATAATTCTACAATAGCCTCAACACACTGGGTACCTTTGGGAAATAGGTTTGGAACCAGAGATCCCTCAGATTTATTACTGGTCCTTGGTAGATCAAAGTCTGACCACTGCGCACTGTCTTCTTTGCCCGATTCATCCGAATCAGTTGACAACTGTAGCCTTCACCGCATTCTTCTTGGACGTATTTTATTATCTTCTGAGGATTCTGCTTCACTTTTATTTTTTTGATATCCAATGTCTTCTTCCCAATAGGCCAAGTCGTCCAGAAAGTCAGACATTCATCATAAATAATCGTATTGTCTCTTGTCTGTCATGATGAACAGGCACAATTACGTATAAAAACAAAAACTTGTTGACATATGTAACTTATTGTTACCTAAACAAATCACCAACAGAATGCAAAAGATATTAAAGTGCTGTCGCCGGCCACTGTGCAATACTATGCACACGACACCATTGTGATGTCGCCTGCTGATGACTGCTATTTCGCACACGACACCACTGTGGTGTCGACAGACGGCATAGTGTTAAGTTTGATGGCAGAAATACTGTAGAAGTGTGTAACGGTACAATTAATGACAGTGCGGAAGTGCAGCAAAAGCTGCCATTTTTCCCACATCTTTAATCCAGAAGAAGTCCTGGACTGCTAGAAGCAAATTAAAAATTGGGACAATTCTGCAATTCAGATATTTGTGGGTGAGTAAGCCCAGATCTGAGTTTATATCCGACAAACTGGACATGGCCAAGAAAATTGTTGTTAATTGGAGACAATTTTGTGGGGACATTCATGAAGAAGTATGCCTCAGACAAAATTTGAAATTTGATTGTGAAGTAGTAATTGTTGAGACAGACAAGTCTTAGTTTGGTTGGTTGGTTGACTGGGGGAGGGGACCAAACAGCAAGGTAATCAGTCCCATTGGGTTAGGAAAGAAGCAGAAGGAAGTCAACCTTGCCCTTTCAAATGAAGCATATCAGCATTTGCCTAAAGTGATTTAGGGAAATCGTGGAAAGCCTAATCGGTGTAGCCGGATGTGGGTATGAACTGTTATCCTGCCGAATGTGATCCAGTGTGTTGTCTTAGTTTGGCCTAAATAACTATGGGAGATGGAACAAAAAGATAGATGGGGTTTGGAGGAATACCAGGAGGATCATACAAATGATCCCCCCCCTCCCCAGTGATCAAACATTGTTCTGCTGGACATTACTGTTGAAAACATTTTTCCATACGCAACAATAATTTCACTGTTTTCATGAGTAAAAGTGCCTGAAAGATAAGGATTTTCAACATTTCACTATCACATGCTATGACACATGATGGTACAAGTACCACAGTGAACACATGGGCTGTTATCAAAAGGTCACTTCATAACACAAGGCAGTGCATGGCATTTTTTGATAGCTACTTGTCTGAATAGTGTGGAAAAAGCAGAATCAAAATGAATCAGATTTGTTTTTGTGCTTTTTGACAGCTGTTGTCTTGGTTTACAATCCATATGAATAAAATTTCTTCCAGTTTCATATTTATTTATTTATTCTCCATCCACAATACTTAATCCTACCATACGCAGCTATTCTATTAATAATAGTGGGTGCCACAAATATTTGACTGTTTTGCCCCAATTATGTCACTAACTACAAGGTCATAGTTAGACTGGAATGTGAGAGGATCGTCCAGAGCTGGTAATACCAATGAATGTAGAAACTGCAAGTGAAATGAGTAGCAATTAAATGTATAATCTCAGTTGTCACTAATACCTTGACTCTTCCTTTTGAATGTTTTGCTTTTTCCAAGATTGTGATACACCGACATGAAAAAATATTTCTCCATTTCTTGCTTGCAGGCATGTCTTCTGTCTGGTGCTCTCTCACTGGCAGTGTAGAACCAGTATCCCCTTTTGTTCCCATCATGCCTCACGGTGAATACAGACAGCATCGTAGCATGAGGCACGTAAGTACATCACTGGCCCTAATCTAGACATTTACCCAGCAGTGATTTTCTCAAAGAGAAAATTGAGACTGTAATTTCTCGACATTGGAATCTCAATCCTTCCCTGAAACTTCCAATGGTATATATATTTGGTAACAGGATAACATCAATTATCATCGAAGCACTGAGTCACTTAAAAGCAACAAACTACAGAGCAAAACTGTGGCTACAGGCAGGACGATGTTTCATATATTTCTCACTATCTTGAAAATGTATCTTGAACAAAATTACTTTGAACAAAATTACTTCGAACAAAATTACTTCGAACAAAATTACTTCGAACAAAATTACTTCGAACAAAATTACTTCGAACAAAATTACTTCGAACAAAATTACTTCGAACAAAATTACTTCGAACAAAATTACTTCGAACAAAATTACTTCTTCAATGCCAACCAACACTCATTCTAAAAACATTGTTCATACAAATACATGTATATCACACTTCATAGTGATATCAAATGGAATGATCATATAGCCTCAGTTGTTGGTGAAGCAGAAGGTAGACTTCGGTCTATTTGTAGATTACCAAGAAAGTGCAATGAGTCTACAAAAGAGATTGCTTACAAATCACTTGTGTGACTGTTTCTCGAATATTGCTCAAGTGTGTGGGACCCTTACCAAATAGGATTAACGAGGGTTATTGAATGTATACAGATAAGGGCAGCACAAATGGTCACAGGTTTGTTTGACCTGTGAGGTGTGGCACACAGATACCGGAGACTCTTGAAGACACAAAAATTATCCAGAGAAAGTCTATTACCAAAGTTTCAAGAATCACCTTTAAATGATGACTCTACAAATATACTACAACCCACTACATATCACTCACATAGGGATTGTGAGGACAAGATTACAATAATTACTGCACTGGAAATTCATACAATAATTTTTCCTATGCCCCATACATGAATGGAACAGGAAGAAATCCTAATAGCTGGTACAATGGGATGTACCCTATGCCATGACCCTCACGGTGGTTTGCAGAGTATAGGTGTAGGTGTAGATGTAAATGAAGATATAGATGCTGCACTCAAGGAAGAAACAATACCCAGAGTTATCTCGACTACACAACTGGTTACACTCTGTCTTGGTACCCACGAACTCCCCTCAAACTAAACCACCAGTTACAATACACTGTAAAACTTGGTTTCTTTTGTATAAAGCTTACAAAGACATTAACATGTATTTATTTATTTATTATTTCTCCAACCTTACACAAATTTCAAAATCCATGGATAACTGATTGTTTACTTTCAAGGCCATTAAAATACAAACTAACTGAGTATATGTCTCACCTCCAGAGGTATTAGGTGTTCACTCTTGACATTTGGAATGACTTGCTTACTGCCAACGACTTGGACACTGGCAGTCACTCGTATGTCACGGCAATATCCACGCTGTGTATCCTTGCCCTTCACCATACGTCGAACAACATCACCGGGCATCAATGAACGATCGGCCAAACATACCTAAATGAAACACAACACAACAGACTACTTACAATATCATCAGATGACTAACAAAATGCACATTTAATACTCTGTAATAAATAGTTTTAAGATGGAATCTTGGAGCCACAACTTATGTAAATAAATATGCAGAAATAATTGAGCAACAAATACATAAAAGGTAAGAACAGCTTAGCTACTTAAAATTTCACTTATTTATACACTTTCCCAACACTCAATAAAGAAATCTTAACCAGAATTCTGACAATTCGGAAAGTGCCTGTGGAACGTAGTACCTCAACCATTCTCTAAGGTCAATTTAGTACGAGGTGAGTTTGAAGAGTCCCTGCAAAGGCAGAGAGATGGCACCACTGGTGCGTATTGAGGTCCTGTTTAGTTAATAGCATCTTTGGAAAGAACGCACGCCAAGTGTCAGCCATATTGGTCTATTTCTTTGTGTTTTGCATTCTTGTGGATCAAAAAAAGACAGTGATTGCCAAAAAATAGACAAAAAAGAATTTGATGTGGTGATTAAACATTACTTTATGAAAGGCAAAATGCCTCAGGAGACTAAAGAGCATCTTGATAAACATTACAGTGACTCTGCACCTTTGATTAGAACAGTTTATAAGTGGTTTCAAAATTTTCGGAGTGCCCATATGGGCATAAGTGATGCTTAACGTTCTGGATGCCCTGTGGAGGTTATGACTCCAGAAATCATTGATAAAACCACGCTATGGTGATGGATGACAGAAGAGTTAAGATTGCTAGTGCTACGGGCATCTCGAATGAACAGGTACATAATATTTTGCATAAACATTTGGACATGTGAAAGCTACCAGCAAAATGGGTTCTGCGATTGTGGAATCGTGTGAATTGCAAGGATGGTTTGCAGCTGCTCAGGAAGAATCCGCAGGACTTAAAGTGTCATTTCGTCACTGTGGATGAAACATGGATACATTACTACACTCCTGGTACCAAACAACAATCTAAACAATGCGTTACCAAGAGAGAATCTGTACTAAAAAAGGCGAAGACCATTCCTTCGGCCGGAAAGGTTATGGCGACTGTCTTTTGGGATTCGCAAAGGATAATTCACATCGACTATCTGGAAAAGGGTAAAACTATTACAGGTGCGTATTATTCATCATTATTGGACCGTTTGAAAAACGAGCTGCAAGAAAACTGCCAGCAATTGGACTGCAATAAAGTCCTTTTCCATCACAAAAATGCACCAGCAGACACCTCAGCAGTTGTGGTCACAAAATTAATGGAAATAGCATTCCAACTCGTTTTACATCCCCCCCTATTCTGTAGACTTGGCTCCCTCGGACTACTATTTGTTCCCCAATTTGAAGAAATGGCTGGCAGGAAAAAGATTTTTTTCAAACGAGGAAGTGATCGCAGCAACTAATAGCTATTTTGCAGACTTGGACAATTCCTAGAAATTAGAACAGTGTTTGGTGAAGTGTATAAGTCTAAAAGGAGACTATGTCGAAAAATAAAAAAGGTTTATGCCAAACAGGTAAGAAGTTTTTATTTTTGCAATGACTTTTCAAATGCCCTCATATTTGACCACTGTGACTTATTGTCCAGGTTATTTGTAAGCACAATACTTTTAAATATAGTTAATACAAAAACACTTAAAAAATGGATATTAGGGGTCACTGTAGATCACGCAAAGTTTCATATCCCATTACGAGCACGAGTGCTGTCACAAAATTAACAGTAACTTTGAAAAATAGCATTTTCATAACTATGCATATTTTGCTTTATTTCCGTATCGAATTTTTATGACAACATCATAATCTCCATGCCTACAAAAATGTGCCTTATGATATAAATGTAATATATATACAAGGTATTCCTAAAGTATGCAAAAATTGTGCCCTCACTAAAGATAGGTAATGCAGGGAGTATTGAAACTACAGGTCAGTTTCGCTACGGTCTTCTTTCTCAAAAATAAATGAATCTCTTACTCAAATTACATTTGCAACTGGCCACTAAGTTCACTTCTTTTTCCTGGGATTGGATTGATGGTGTCACCTGGGTGTCAGCTGATTCCGCCCATAAGAAGGCTACGGGACGTCAAACAGCTAAGTTCTCACGTCTCCTTGACAAACCATCTCTGCAGGTTCCATGCAAGACTGTCATCAATTTGAGTGGCATGGTGTTGAGTGATGATGCGGTCTCGGTTTTGCAGAAAGGTCTCAACTTCGCTCCCACCCCCAAGTTCACTCCGGTCACAGAAATTGTTAGTGCTGTTGAACAGGTTGCAGCTCGACTTCAGCCAGAATCAGCCGAGGAAATACGTCGTGAAACTTGTCGTGCGTTGACGAAATCCAAGCCGATGAAGTCAAATATCAGCAGAAAAGAGAGGGCGGCCATTCGTGATCAGAGGGAACGCTCCGAAATTGTCTTACCGGCTGACAAAGGCAATGCTACAGTTGTTGTCTCCCATAAGGACTACACTGATAAGATGCAGAGCCTGCTAAATGACGATTCCTACCGGAAGATCAGCGTTGACCCTACAAAGAAGGTGGAGAACAAGACGAGGGTTCTTCTCAAGGACGCAGATTTACCGGAGGGTGACGCTAATATATTGTTACCCCAAGGTCCGGTACCGCCTAGACTATAGGGACTCCCGAAGGTTCACAAAGAGGGGGTACCATTACGCCCCATTGTCAGTAACATCAGGGCACCTACATATTTGTTGGCCAAATACCTGACGGGAATATTAAGTCCTTATGTGGGTAAATGCCCTCATCACATCCGTAATTCTTTGGATTTTGTTAAACGCCTTGATAGCTTCAGGTTGGATGAGTCGGATATCATGGTGAGTTTTGTCGTCGTTTCCTTGTTTACGAGGGTACCCCTGCGAGAGTCACTAGAATTGATTGGTCACAGGTTTGACGAGAATACCACTGAACTTTTTAGGCATGTCTTGACTTCCACGTATTTTCTTTTTAATGGAGAATACTACGAACAAAGGGAGGGAGTCGCCATGGGTAACCCACTCTCACCGGAGGTAGCGAATTTGTACATGTAGAACTTCGAGGAGGAAGCCCTGTCGTCATCCGAATGGAAACCTACTTGCTTTTTCCGTTACGTGGACGACATGTTCGTCATCTGGCCACATGGTATGGATAAACTCCTTGACTTCCTTACACATCTAAACTCCATACACCCCAACATCAAATTCACTATGGAGACTGAAACGGAGGGTAAATTACCTTTCCTTGACGTCTTGGTCAGGAGAAGGGCTGACGCCACCCTAGGTCATGGGGTGTATCGAAAGACAACACACACTGATCTGTATTTGCACGCAGACAGCTGCCACCACCCTTCACAGAAGAATGGGGTACTTAAAACTCTAGTACACACGGCGCGCACTATCTCTGACACAGAGAGTCTACCCTAGGAATTGGAACATCTGAGAACTGTGTTTCGGAAAAAATGGGTACTCAGAGTGGCAGATCCAACGTGCTCTCCGCCCAACCACTGCAGCACGACCTGTTGAGATGGATGAAGTCACGAGGGAGGAGGTAGGCACTGCATTTATTCCATACACAGGCGCGCACTCGGGGAAAATCGCCCGCATTCTGAAGAAACACCGGGTCGGAACTGTGTTTTGTCCTCCGAATAAAACTCGTGCACTGGTGGGGAGCGCCAAAGATGACCTCGGTTTGAGGAAGGCCTGCTTGTACCGGATTCCGAGTCAATGTGGCAAGTCGTATATTGGTCAGACGATGCGTACCGTCGAGGATCGATGCCGTGAACACCAGAGGCACACTCGACTGATGTATCCGAGCAAGTCGGCGGGCGCTGAACATCGTTTGTCAGAAAATCACGCTATGGAGTATGACTGCACGAGGATTCTGGTACAGACGTCGAGATACTGGGACAGCGTTGTTAGAGAGGCCATCGAAATTCGCACCAATGACGACCTCATAAACCGTGACTGTGGCTATAATCTTAGCAAGGCTTGGGAACCAGCGATTGGGTTAATCAAGATTAAATCGAGCAAACACATAGTTGTGACGACCACGGCGGACAGAGCCATCACACCGAAGTCATCTCAGACGCCGTCGCAATCTGTTCCACCGCGCTACCGTGGCGCGGACGGCGGAGGGAGCGTGCCGCGAGCGGAGGGTATTTAAATCGGCCGCCGCCGCGACCGAACCCAGTTCCCCCTGAGCAGCCATAGCGTACGGATCTCCGTGCCGGCACGTTCACAGGAGCTCAGTCCGTCAGTTCACCTGATGATGGCGACATGTTTGATCGCCGAAATACTGTGCCCGTTGGACACTATAGACCGGCAGTACACCTGTGGATATTTTGATTATCAAATACGCCGGGAGAAACTCAAGAATCACGACAGGCTGAAGAGTTTAACAATGCACAGTTTTGTTTTCAAAGTGAGAGAAGTACAATATTGGCCACTACATAGTTCATAAAATTGGTTTTTGGAACTCTTGACAGGGGTGACTGTAATTCAGGCATATCCTTAGACTTTTTCAAGGCCTCTGACAATGCTGACCATAAAATACTGTTAAATAAGCTAGAGATGCTAGGTGTAAGAGGCATAGCAAATAAGTGGTTGCAAAAAGGTGTAAAAGGTAAGGTAGTCCACACATCTGCTGATGGCAACTTTTTAGTAAAACAATTGGCAGGCAAGAAACACAAACATGGGTGTTAAACCCAGTTCTGTTCTTATTATGTGTCAATGACTTTCCAGATAGTATACAACATAGAGAAGTTTTCTCTTTACAGATGACAGCAACATCATAGTAACTGGTAAAACACCACAGTTCGAGGCAGAGAAAGTATATGAAACCCTCAAGGATGTTTACTGTTGGGCAGTAAGGAGTAAACTGACACAGAACATAACAAAAACAAACAGTATTCACTTCGGCTTAAAGAAGAAAAACAACCTTGTCACATTAGGCACATATGACAAATCTATTGATTATATAACAAGTGCAAAGTTTTTATCCATGTATACTGATTATCAGTTAACCTGGAATGAGAACACAAAGATACTGGCAAAAAGAATGTCATCAGCATGTTATGCTTTTTTGGTGACACACTATTCCTATGTAAACTTGATGCTTAGCTATGGGGTTCTTTTCTGGGGATTAAAGGCATGAAACATGGACAACACTTTTAAACTGCAGAAAAAGGTGGTACAAATAAAAACTAGAAGTAGTAGTTCAGCTCATTGTATAGAGCTATTTAGAAAATTGAGCATCCTTACTGCATCAAGTAAATGCATCTATTGATGTGTGGTGTGCATCAAGGATAACTGTGCTTAGTATTCCACTATTAGTTCTACATACAGTCATGGTACGAGAGTCAGTACGGATTTACATTTATCAACAAAAAACAAATAAAATCTTCAAAAGAGATTTTAACAAATAAAAACCTTGAAACAGATTTTTTATCAGGGAACACAATTGTATAACAAATAGCCCAAGGAAATGAAAGAAATTACTGAAATACAAATGTTCAAAAAGTAGCTAGTACCTAATGCATCCTACACAATTAAAGATTACTTGGAGGACTCAGTAGTTAGTAATAATGAAAAGGATTAACTTCTATACCCTGCTGCATTTAAATAAAAGTGTCATTCCATGGGAAGTTAACCAATAAAAAAATAAATTTGAACCTTAATTGTATAGTATTTTGTAATTTTTTACCTTTTTATTTTACATCAAACTAATTTTAAATCCAAAATTTAATTCGTTTTTGGATATTTCATTTTTGTACTGTTTATTTTAAAGTTATTAAAATTGTGCAATTTGTCATATCTTTAAACGTTAAAATGTTCACGTCTCAAAAACTATATTATGAATGCACCTGAAATTAATTCCATTTTATTCAGCTTATTGTAAGCTTTAAAAATGTGTACTACTTGAACACACCCATTAAACTGCTAAATTTTCCAAAATCAAACTTTTTTTTTAATTCTGAAAATGCCATAGTTAGATTTTTTTTCTTTTTGTTTTGAAAAGTCTGTGTTAGCTGTACACTATTTGTCAATGTGTCTGTGGCAAATTTCATTATGGTATTCCACAAAACAATAGTTAAAATGAAATTACAAAGTAATAACTAAGCACACTTCAGTTTATCATTTTGAAACTGTATTAAACCATGCCATCTAGCCATTAAAAGGAACAGCATAAGGGGTTGTGTGCCTTTTCTGCTTTATATAACTTTTAATTTAGTTGTAGCTACTATTTACTGAACAACACTATAAAACAATAACATTCACTTCTATTAACAGCAATTCACTTCAGTAGAGATGAATTATGGAGATAAAGTTAGTAAAGCACTGGTGAGGGAAAAGAGAAGCAAGTTGCTGCTTGCATGTATAACTCTTCCATTATATGCACTCAGAATCATGACAATGGCACATTTTTTCCACCTTGTTATCTAAGGATGTTCATATAGAATGAAACCAGTGGCTTAATAAGTGCACATAAAATAATTCGGGTGGCTTTCTAAATGTTCATATTAATAATTTGTGGAATTACATTGGGATCAAATATTAACTCCCTTCCAATTGTCTGAAGGGGTAAGCGTATATGCCATCGGCTACTTCTTAATGTGAAAAATTCATCTCTACTGAAGTGAATTGCTGTTAATAGAGGTGAATGTTATTGTTTTATAGTGTTGTTCAGTAAATAGTAGCTACAACTAAATTAAAAGTTATATAAAGCAGAAAAGGCACACTATCCCTTACGCTGTTCCTGTTAATGGCTAGATGGCATGGTTTAATACAGTTTCAAAATGATAAACTGAAGTGGAGAAGTGACAACACCTTATGGTTATGCATCAAGTTTATGAAGTTGACTTAGGACATGGCCTGTTTTAGGCAAACATTTAAATAATATTTTATGTAAGTACTACATGTTGCATCCTGTAGGATGACCATATAAGACGTTATTACTTATGTTGAAACCTAGGTAAACGATAAAGTTAACCTGCAGCTGTAGGCTGTATATTCTTATATAAACAATATCCCCCGCTGCATAAAAATGTTAAAAATTATTATATAAAAAATGATAAGCATGAAGAATGAAAAAGAAGAGGAGCAAAATCTGTTTTTAAAAAGTTGGATGTTCATAAAATTCAAGTGAGTCCAGATGCAGATGGTATGCCTTTTAACACATTACAAGACATATTGCTATGATGAAATATGGTGGGTGGCTAGTGTGCCAACAAGAGAGAAAAAGGCGAAGTAAACCTTTCATTTATACATCCTTGTTGACCAGTTCTTTCTTATTCAGAACCAAGATTCCAGACAAACCGACAGTACTAAAAAAAACTTCATAGTTTGTAAACTGAATCTCACAACTGCCACTTGAAGGACATACAAACTATCAGATGAAGAGCTGTGAAGAGCTTCGCAAAAAATGTTACATGAATAATATTATGAGAAGGTAACTTGCTACTCACCATATAGTGGATATGCTGAGTTGCAGGGAGGCACAACAAAAACAGCCACAGGCTTTAATTGTGAGAGTCTTTTTGTTGTGCCCATCTGCGACGCAGCATCTCCGCTATATATGGTGAGCAGCAACTTTCCTTCTCATAATATTGTGCAGCAACTTTCCATCTCATAATATTGTTACATTGATAATCTCTTGTTACTGGTTGGAAGAACTAGATTACACCATTTCAAAGAAAACTGCATTATATAATATCAGGCTTTCATAAGATTGTTACTGTATCACCACAATGTCTTTCTTGCTAAATACAATTTTTTTTTTCCTGGCAAGAGACAGACAACACACTGTAACATCTACAACATTGTTTAATAAATAATACTGATTAATAATAATGTAATTGTGAAATCACGGTATAACAAAGTACATTATTCGTAGTCTTCTTTCAGTATGTATTATGGCATACATTAAAATATTTTCACAGTTGATTCCAAACAGGAATTTAAATTTCAGCATACTAAAAAAAAACATATATTACTGTTTGCTTTATGGTTTAGTAGCAGGTCCAATAGACAATGCACTAGGTACTGCACTTATCAGTAAAGTAAAATTTCCTTTAATGTGTTCCCACTGGCATACCATCTCGAAATCTGGGACATACATTAACAACTAATGTACAACTAACATAAATTTTTCCCTCTCACAGACCAAAATACATTCAGATTTTAATATTTTCAAAATTTAAAAAATAAAGAAACTGATTTGGAAAAATTCAGCACCATTATGGATATCATCAAGGAGCACAAATTGTTAAAGTTTATCGGAAACTGAATTAAAAAGGTACAAATTTTAAGTCTGTAATTAAAATAGTTTTTGAGATGTGGTCTTTTAAGGTTTAATACTAAACAAAAAACAGATAATTTTAGAAGTTTGAAAACGTAATAACTGAAAAATGAAAGATTCATACAAATTTAATTTGGGAATTTTCATGTAAACAAGTGCTAATTACTATCAATGTACAAAAATTATGTAAATATGAGATGTTAAGATCCAAACCATTGGTTGATTTCACATGGACTGAACCAAGAAAGTCATTTGTCAGGATCTTAAGTGCACGACAGTAATGTCTTGCTGATGCAGTATCTCCCCCCTCCCCCCCTCAAGCTGGGCAGAGGGGAGGACAGGAAGCAAACCCGAGCGTACTTGAATATTGCTGGTCCAGGAACCTGTTGTCTGAACAGGCAGAAAGATATCACGAAATGCTTAGCAGCATCTGCATGGCCCAGAAGTCATCAGCAAGTGTCCTTAGTGTTTCTGGTGATGAGGAGCAAACTATACTTTTTATATTATTTGTTATCATAAGACATTTGTGTGTAAATCAAAGTACACTGTATAACAGGGATCAATTCAATCCGTCTGGCCATCCTGATTTGTGTTTTCCATGGTTTTCCTAGATCACTCCAGACAAATGCTGGGATGATTCCGTCATCAAGACCACAATGAACCACCTGTCCTATCCTTTTAGAGTATATTTAGTATTCTGTGTGTGGTGTCATCGCCAGACAACACACTTGCTAGGTGGTAGCCTTTAAACCGGACGCGGTCCAGTAGTATACGTCGGTCCCCACGTGTCGCCACTATCAGTGATTGCAGATCGAGCGCCGCCACACGGCAGGTCTAGAGAGACTTCCTAGCACTCGCCCCGATTGTACAGCCGACTTTGCTAGCGATGGTTCACTGACAAATTACGCTCTCATTTGCCAAGACGATAGTTAGCATGGCCTTCAGCTATGTAATTTGCTACGACCTAGCAAGGCGCCAGTATCCGTACTATTGATATTGTGAATCATGTTCCATAAAGAGCGACGTTCTCCATTAATGGATTAAAGTTAAGTATTCCACCAGCTATGTCCGTTTTTCTCAATTCTAATTCCCTTGTCATGTTCCAGACCTCATGCCAGCTTGCGTGAGCTAAAACGTGTGCATTTCAGCCTCCTTTAGGTATGCGGGTTGGCTCTCCTGCCAACCACAACACTGTATATATATTTTGAGCTACTGATTTTTACTGTGCTACAGTGAAAACTCATTTATCATTGCAAGATGATCCTGGGCTGGTTCCACTTATTCCGCCTCAGTTACACTATGTCGGCGACTGCTGCACGATCACTTTCTCCACATACATGTACACCATAATTACTCTACCAGGAAACATTGGGGTTACACTCATCTGGTGAGAGACGTTCAGAGGGGGCCCACTGGGGGCTGAACCGCACAATAACCCTGGGTTTGGTGTGGGGCTGCGGTGGGGTGAGTGGACTGCTGTAGCCTTGTAGCCTGTTGTGAGGTTGTGTACCACTGAGGGCTACAGCGGGGGCGAAGCGTCTCCATCGTTTCTAGGTCCCTAGTTCCACACAATACATTACAACGGGTTTGGTGTTAGTTGCTTCTCATGGCAATAGCACTTGTGATTTTAAAACACAATCAACATTCCCAAGTGATAACATGAGCACTCATAGTGCAGAGAACACTGTACAATAGACTTGCATAAATGGAGCAGGATGTGCTTAATCTACAAGTAATGACCTGTGGTATTTTGAGATACTCAGTGTTTTGAGGGCACTGGTCACTCTTTAGCAGCAGTAACCATTATTCTTCACAATCCTTTTAAAACTGAGTAGCATAGCACAGTTGGAGCAGAAGGAAGAAGTGACACTCTAAAGTTTGGTAAAAAAGTCTATGTGCTAGCCATCTTGTTCTGCAATTATTTATTATCGTTTACAATGGCACAAACCTGATGGGAGTACAGAAATAGCAACACAGTCCACAACTAATGAGCACAAGACATGGTTCTTCACTGCAAGGGACAAATTATAAATAGTTATTGCAAACCTAATAATATCTAAAAATGATCATCCAGGGACAATCTTTCTTTTGCTCAAAGTGGTGTGTCAAGACATGACTGGCTTGCCATCAAAGGAAGTGTAACAAAAGTAAAAACCCATGAAAATTAAGAGAGATCTCAAGGGGATTAATTTGTAAAATTATTTGAGTAAATTATGATTCCAAGTTGTTTTTCAGGTCTTCTCCATACTAAAATGTGTGACTACAAGATGTTTCCTGCGAAGGAAAGCATATTTTATAAAAGTAAGCTGTCGAGAGTGAGGCTTCAGAATTTGAGAATGCATACATTCAATTCTAAGAATGAGGCTAGTCATAGGTTAACCCAGAGTTCCTAGGTTTTCTCTCTGGCTATTCTGAACAGAACTAGTAAAGGGAGAATCATCTTCCTTAGGTTTGAAGCTCCTTTTGATGTTTTTCCAAGTTTGTGATTTAAAGGTAAGTTTCTTTTTTTAAGTATGCCTTACGCAAAGCACTATTTCTTTTTATTCACACATACATGTTTCATCATGTAAGTGTCGTCTTCTGTGGGTCAAATTATTTCTTTAAAGTATAATACCAAGTTTATAATAATGTATCTATTGTAAGCTTAAAAATTATAACACGAGTATTTTGTTTGATTTGTTTTGATTGCTCACGTGAGAATTACACTTCTCGTGAATATGCACTTTGTCAGACCGGTCTTTGTGGCTTTCTTAAGTCACTTCGACAGTATGGATTGCCCTGTCATCACAACTTTATGTAATTTCTCTCTCATATTTACTTCATACATACTTTCCTCAAAACATGATCTGAGCAAACAATTCCGTCTTCAGATTCAATGAGAGGTACTATGTTGCCACTGCTCACTTGGTCATTGTTTGTCTACATTTGGTGCGACACTGATTTTGAATGTTTCCCAAGAATTGTTGAGGAGTGCCTTCTGGGGTATGACTTACGTGTTTTGTGTGTGTGTAGAAAGAAACACTCACTCACTCACTAAGGGTGGGGGACAGGGTGGGGGCGAGGTATTGAGGAAACAGACTTTTTGGATGATTGAGGGTGGTTATTATATTTTATGTGGGGATGTTAGTTTGTACAGATCAGTTCACTGATGTTCCAAACAGTATTTTGTTCCCCAGTGTTCTATCTTCATTCGAGAGTTTCTTTCCTTGTATTGGTCCACTGAGTGGTCTGCACTTCTAACTGCAATGCAACGGGCCCGGGCTGAATTTGTGTTGGGTCAGAGATTTTCTCCATTCATCAACTGGATATTGTGCTGTCCTAATCGTCATCTCACCATCACTGACACGCAAGTCGCCCAATGTGGGGTAACTGAAAAGACTTGCATACAGCAGCCACCCAATGTGGGGTCAACTGAAAAAGACTTGCAAACAGCAGCCACCCAATGTGGGGTCAACTGAAAAGACTTGCAAACAGCAGCTGAACTACCCCAGATGAGGACTCCCGGCCATCAATGCCTGGTCCTTTGTTGTGGCTGGTGATTTATTCATGTTTTCTTCTTTTTCAATCTGCTTTTTTGTTTTGTTGTTTTGTTGGTTTACTATTTGTGTGTCATACCCACTCTCTCTGGCTGGCTGTCATACTGCGTTCAGTTCCAATTAACAAACTTCAGTTCGTGTGCCTGCGGTGATTGGAATGGTTGCACTTAGGCTGTTGGTTTTCTGAATATTTCAATATTATGTTTGTTTGTTGATTCTGTGTACAGTGATGTCCTAGAAATTAAGTTGTTGATGCATTTTTGAAATTAATTGCTGGTCTAAATGGACAGAGAACAGCTAACAGAAGAGAGAAAACAAATAATCAAGGAGAGTAAGACCAACCTCAAAAACAAAATCAACAGAATGGAACACTTCCAGAAAACTAAGCACAAAAACACAAGAACACAATGCAATCATCATAAAAGTGGAGGCATAGTACAGCAATAAAACAGAAGAATTCATAGAAGAGAAAGTCATCATTAATCAGCAATCTCACCACGAAATCCCAAAAAAAATTCAGAAACTTCTAAAAACCCTCAAAATTATCAGAAAAGCTTGATCCAAATGCGTGCCACAAAAGAATCCCAAAGCAACCACCTCAACTATTTACCAAAGATATATTAACTTCAATGTCCAATTACACCAATAATTAACTTAAAAAATACCATCTTCCCACATAGGTAAACACATACATACAGTACTACAGAAATGTTACACTTTCAGAAACATCTGAAGCCTGCAAAAGACCAACAAACTGATAGAAAAGATAAAAGAAATAAATATACCATCAATGGCAAACGTGGTTCATGGTGTGGGTTCCTTTAGTCATGTCCTAGTTCATGAACCACGGGCAACGTATGAGTGGCCAAGTAAGTGGTCCCGACAGTCGGGGTACCAGTTACTTTGGAATAAGGCACGGCATCTCGGACATATTCTGAGTCGTGGTCACCTTTATGCTCATACGGCAAAGACTACCAAATCCACCGATTAGTCCCTCAACCGTTAGGGGTAATACCCAATGGGACTCAGGGCAAGTAAGGCTAGCAACCTGCTTCCCTGGTACTTTAAATATGATGCTGGCAACAATCAGAGCAAAATGCCTCAGACCTTTGGAGGTGACTGAGTCCCACCTCTAACTGACAAACCAGGGACTCCTACGATACGACTTGGCAAACAAATGGTAATGAGATGGGGAGATATTAATATCAATGGGGGCTACTCTGGGAAGAAGGTAGAGCTGGCAGAGGCTGCAAGTAAGACGGGGCTGGACGTTTTAGCTGTAAGTGACATTCGGGTAAGGGGTGAGAAAGAAGAGGAGGTGGGAGAATACAAGGTCTACCTGTCAGGAGTCAAAGCAGGATTAGCACAATGGGGTGTAGGGCTTTACATCAGGAAAGAAATGGAACCCAGCGTAGTTACAATAAGGTATGTAAACGAACGACTGATGTGGATAGATTTGACAGTGCCTAGCAAGAAAATTAGGATTGTTTCACTATATTCGCATTGTGAAGGGACAGATCAAGATAAGATGGATAGTTTTTATGAGGCACTCAGTGATGTAGTTGTTAGAGTGACGGACAAGGACAGTGTTCTGCTCATGGGTGATTTTAATGCCAGGATTGGAAATCTAACAGAAGGGTATGAAAAAGTTATGGGTAAATTTGGAGAGGATATGGAGGCCAACAGGAAAGGGAAACAACTCTTGGATTTCTGTGCCAGTATGGGCTTAGTAATCACAAACTCCTTTTTTAAACATAAGAACATTCACCGGTATACTTGGGAAGGCAGGGGAACCAGATCTGTCATTGACTATATAATAACAGATCAGGAATTCAGGAAGGCTGTGAGGGACACACGTGTATTCAGGGGATTCTTTGATGACACTGATCATTATTTAATCTGCAGTCAAATTGGGATTGTGAGGCCGAAAGTGCAGGTGGTCAGGTTCATATATAGGAGGATAAGAGTGGAGAAACTTCAGGATAAGGAAATCAGGCACAAGTACACAACAGTGATCTCAGAAAGGTACCAGTTAGTTGAATGTAGTCAATTACAGTCATTGGAAAAGGAATGGACAAGGTACAGGGACACAGTACTAGAAGTGGCTAAAGAATGTCTTGGAACAGTAGTGTGTAAAAGTAGGAAGAAGCAAACAGCTTGGCGGAATGACACAGTCAAGGCAGCCTGTAAAAGGAAAAAGAAGGCGTATCAAAAATGGCTATATACTAGAACTCAGGTAGACAGAGAAAGTTATGTTGAAGAAAGAAACAAAGCCAAACAGATAATTGCAGCATCCAAGAAGAAATCTTGGGAAGACTTTGGAAACAGGTTGGAGACTATGGGTCAAGCTGCTGGAAAACCATTCTGGAGTGTAATTAGCAGTCTTCGAAAGGGAGGTAAGAAGGAAATGACAAGTATTTTGGACAGGTCAGGAAAACTGCTGGCGAATCCGGTGGATGCCTTGGGCAGATGGAGGGAATATTTTGAAGAGTTGCTCAATGTAGGTAAAAATACAATCAGTAATGTTTCAGATTTCGAGGTGGAATGGGATAGGAATGATGATGGAAATAGGATCACATTTGAGGAAGTGGAGAGAATGGTCAATAGATTGCAGTGCAATAAAGCAGCTGGGGTGGATGAAATTAAATCGGAACTCATCAAATACAGTGGAATGTCAGGTCTTAAATGGCTACACAGGATAATTGAAATGGCCTGGGAGTCGGGACAGGTTCCATCAGACTGGACAAAAGCAGTAATCACACCAATCTTTAAACATGGAAACAGAAAAGATTGTAACAACTACAGAGGTATCTCTTTAATCAGTGTTGTGGGTAAAATATTCTCAGGTATTGTTGAAAGGAAAGTGCGACTATTAGTTGAGGACCAATTGGATGAAAATCAGTGTGGGTTTAGGCCTCTTACAGGTTGTCAGGACCAGATCTTTAGCTTACGGCAAATAATGGAGAAGTGTTACGAGTGGAACAGGGAATTGTATCTATGCTTTATAGATCTAGAAAAGGCATATGACCGGGTTCCTAGGAGGAAGTTATTGTCTGTTCTACGAGATTATGGAATAGGAGGCAAACTTTTGCAAGCAATTAAAGGTCTTTACATGGATAGTCAGGCAGCAGTTAGAATTGACAGTAAATTGAGTTCATGGTTCAGAGTAGTTTCAGGGGTAAGACAAGGCTGCAACCTGTCTCCACTGTTGTTCATATTATTTATGGATCATATGTTGAAAACAATAGACTGGCTGGGTGAGATTAAGATATGTGAACACAAAATAAGCAGTCTTGCATATGCGGACGACTTAGTTGTGATGGCAGATTCGATTGAAAGTTTGCAAAGTAATATTTCAGAACTAGATCAGAAATGTAAGGACTATGGTATGAAGATTAGCATCTCCAAAACGAAAGTAATTCCAGTGGGAAAGAAATATAAGCGGATTGAGTGCCAAATAGGAGGAACAAAGTTAGATCAGGTGGACGGTTTCAAGTACTTAGGATGCATATTCTCACAGGATGGCAACATAGTGAAAGAACTGGAACCGAGGTGTAGCAAAGCTAATGCAGTGAGCGCTCAGCTACGATCTACTCTCTTTTGCAAGAAGGAAGTCAGTACCAAGACTAAGTTACCTGTGCATGGTTCACTCTTTCGACCAACTTTGTTGTATGGGAGTGAAAGCTGGGTGGATGCAGGTTACCTTATCAACAAGGTTGAGGTTACGGATATGAAAGTAGCTAGGATGATTGCAGGTACTAGTAGATGGGAACAATGGCAGGAGGAAATCAAAGAAAAACTGGGGATGAACTCTATAGATGTAGCAGTCAGGACGAACAGGCTTAGATGGTGGGGTCATGTTACACGCATGGGAGAAACAAGGTTACCCAAGAGACTCACGGGTTCAGCAGTAGAGGGTAGGAGGAGTCGGGGCAGACCAAGGAGAAGGTACCTGGATTCGGTTAAGAATGATTTTGCAGTAATAGGCTTAACATCAGAAGAGGCACCAATGTTAGCACTGAATAAGGGAGCGTGGAGGAATTTTATAAGGGGGCTATGCTCCAGACTGAACACTGAAAGGCATAATCAGTCTTAAATGATGATGATGATCAATGGCAAACCTGATATCATTTCACAACAAGTGCATATACGCAAATGAGCCAATAGGTGTAACAATAAGCATTATGAAAGAACAACTGCAGAAATGAGGGGAAACAACAAATGGACACAAAGATGCAATTGAAGCCATTCCAAACATTACAACAGAACAGAACTACTTCACTTTCAACAAGTAGATTTATCTACAAAAAGGCGGCCTTCAAATGGGCTCACCCTTAAGTAGTCTACTTGCAAACATATTTCTGAACTACACTGAAAACAAAATATTCAATGAAATTATATATCCAAAACAATACACAGTTATACACTGGCACCCAGTGTGTAGACATCATTTGCTTGACAGATGAAACAGGTAACTGGATAAAACAACTAAATACACAGTGACATAAACACAGTTCACTCAAAAATAAAATTCACCACAGAAACAGGGACGAAATTTAATTTCTTAGACATCACTGTACACAGAATCAATACCAGCTGGGAACTGAACCTGGGCTCGCTGTATGCCAGTCAGATGTGCTGACCACTCGGCTAAGTGTGCGGACCGATACAAAAGAAGGACGTCTTCAATGAAAATAGGACACTGTGGAACAAAATACTTTTTAGAACTCAACGATGTACAAGGCATTTCCCTAACATAAAACATAATCAACACCCTCAATCACCAAAAAACTCTCTCTCTCTCTCTCTCTCTCCCTCTCTCTCTCTCTCTCTCTCCCTCTCTCTCTCTCTCTCTCTCTCTCTCCCTCTCTCTCTCATTTCTGACACACACTGAAAGTTGTCTCCCAGCAGACACACCACAATAGTTACCAGAGAACATTCAAAATTAGTGCCACACTACACGTACAGCAAACGAAATGAGCAGTGACAACACAGCACCTCTCAATGAATTTGGAGAAAATTGTTTGCCATGAAGAGTGTTTAGTGGAAAATGTGTGTGAAGTAAATGTGAGAGTGAAATTATATAAAGAACATTACAATCAGTCTCACTAGAGAGAGATATCCACAAAGTGTGCACAACAGGGCAGGAAGTGTTAGTACAGTAACATACATAAACATTACACACAAGAAGTAGGCTTCAAAAATGCACAGATTTTTTTCATGACAACTTCACAGATAAAATGCTGTCAAAACAATGAAAAAGTGCTCTAAAATAGATCTGCAAAAATGGATTTTCACAAGGAATATAATTTTAACATAACTGGAACAAACAAAATACACAAGCTACACATTTTAGGGCTGCAATAGAAATGATTATAAACTCCATATTACACTTTACAAAAATAAATTTGACAAACAGAAGATGACACACAGGCATCAAAACACATCCAGATGAATAAAAGTTAATAGTGTTTTGCGTAACGCAGATTTTTTAAAAATATTGATATATACTAAAGGGAGGACAAAAATACATCTGGCCCAGAAAAAGCACATCAACGAAGTCTTAATGCTCTGCAACAGCTGTTCAATGCACTGAAGAGGATTTTCTTACACATAATGGTTTACGTTCTGCATGTTCACATAATTTGACAGGATGAAGAAATGAAAAACAGAGGATCCAAATCCTACAATAACATTTCAGTCAGAAACCACTAGTACAACTGAACAGTGTCTGGTGTGTAAGGATTATCTAACGCACAACAAAAAATTTCTGATGATAAAGATGCAGGTATATTCTCATAACATCTTGCTTTATATATAAAAGCCAGCTTCAGAATTTTCCTTTGTGCGACTCCAAATGTACAAGATTCGTGCCTTGATTTGAAATTCTAGATTTCCATATTTTATTGTTTGCATCACTTTTGCATAATCTTTCATTGAGTGTATCAAAACCCATTTGTAGTGTGATATATGGTGAAATTTTGAACATTCACGAGTGCCATGATAAATTCAAACTGATATCATCAATTGTCGGCTCAAACTTATTGTCCTCTTTTAAAATTTTTGAGAACAACAGGCCTATCCTCATTCAAAACAATCATTCTCTAATTTCATTGTATGATTATGTAAGAAAAAGAGAATTTTCAGATGCTTACAA
This sequence comes from Schistocerca gregaria, assembly GCF_023897955.1. Taxonomy (NCBI): domain Eukaryota; kingdom Metazoa; phylum Arthropoda; class Insecta; order Orthoptera; family Acrididae; genus Schistocerca; species Schistocerca gregaria. Next base: position 414,682,067 of record NC_064921.1, on the reverse strand, counting down.
AACTATATTTTCGTAAGTTATCAGTATGAGTTTTTTGGTTCAGACGTATGATGAATGACAGCACCACTTAGGGAAATGGCAGCAAGGGACTCAATGTGTACACCTCTGGGAGCCTCATTCAGCATGTTTAAGAGGCTATTCTGGCAGCCACTGACGGAATGTGGTGCCCAACTGCAGACTGTGGCACATATTGGAACAAATTATGCCTGTTGTCTGAACTCCATGATCATTCCAGCGACTGGCAGAGAAGATTGAGGAGACCAGCCTTGCGCATGGAGTTTCAACAAAGCTCACAATTTGCAGCATTGTCCACAGAACTAGTCATGGCCCTTTTGGTTCTAAGTCAACTGTAAGGACTGGACCAGATGCTTCAAAGTTCTGTGACAAGCTAGACTGTGACTTCCTGAACTTACGCCACAGGGCTGGGAACTGCATGGTCACCCAATATGTCTCAGGTGTGCACTGCACATCACCAGAGGATGCTACTCAGGGAGCTGAATGAGTGTGGGGTGCAAACACACGGTATTTTTTTAGACTAGATGACTCTCCATCCAATCCAGATAATGATAGCTGCAGGAAACCTGGAAGTATCATAGCAAGATCAAAAGAAATGCTGCCCACAGGTGAGAGTTTTAAAATCTAATGGTTAACTGCCAATGCATTCACAATGGAGTGCCAGTGTTTGAAATGCTCCTGAATAGCAGTGAAGTTCATATAATACTAAGTAGAGAAAGGTGGATGAAACATGAAATGGATAGCTGTGAGATTTTGGGGGAAAATTTAAGAGTATATTGAAAGGATAGGCAAATGGGAAATGGAGGGCGTGTATTTGTCACACTAGGCAAAAAGCTCTACTCCTCAGAGACAGAAATTGAAGCTGCGTGTAAGACTGTTGGGCAAAACTCAGTATTAGGAATGGGCATAAAGTGATAATTGGATCCTTCTATTGGCCACCAGACTCATCCCCTGACGTAATAGAAAACTAGAAAAGGACAACTAATCGACTTTCTCAATGTTTTTGTCACTGATGGCAGTCACTGGTTGTCCGCTAGGGGGACTGTCAGAAACACTCTCCCAGCCTCCTCCAAAATAGGCGAACCACTCATACACACAGTTCACAGACAGCACTTTATCCCCATAAACACGTACCAGCATTTGACGTGTTTCCTTTGGTGTCTTGCCAAGCCTAAAACAAAACTTTAAATTGACCCTTTGCTTGTTCATTGTCCGGTTGGAAGAAAAAGGAGCAATAGATGTATCGTCTCTTGCCTCATTCTATCACAGAATGTTGTCAGCTTTGCTGTGTGAACACAAACTTGTTTCAAGTGGTTCTGCAACTAGGATCTTTAATTCAAAGAATTTTGATAGTTTATAACACATGGTAAAAAAATCATGTTCAGCTGAACCATATTACTTTGCTGTCTACTTTTTGGCTGCACAAGAAAATAACCTTTGGTAATATGATTTGAGGTTTCAAAATCTGTCAACTGAACCAAAACATCATGAAAGTGACTATGGCTAGATCATTCTCTGCCTTGCTGAACTACTTCAGTCACAGACTCGTGTAAGCATCATTACCATGAACAACATCCTTTCATTTGTCCCTGGATATTTGTATCTGAGGAATCATTGTGCAAATTTCACAGAACTGGGAAACATTATTTGATTATGTTTATTGGCCTGTATGTATCCAACTCTCAATCATTACTATACGAATCTTCCACCGGCAGATGTAACTTTCAACAGCTATTGTTGCAGTAGCAGCAGCAGCACTCAAATTTTATAATTTCGAAATAGGTTCAATAAAAATTACACATTACTGAAAAATATTTCTTCAGTGAACCACATTAATGAAAAATTTTCCACACATCAAATTAAATGTGTCACCGATATCACCAATATCATATGAACACACTAAAAAATTAAAATGAAACATAATGCATATATTATTATTTATGGTAGCTACTGCACATTAGTTTTAGTAGAATGCATAATAAAGAACGCATTTTATTTCGTCTGCTAAACTATTAACAGCTTATAAAATTATTAATCAGAAATAACAGAAACAGTTTCTTTAAACATACAGTGTGAAAGATGGATCCCACACAGACAGTGTACCAAATGAGGGACATGTTACATGGGGGACATTTGGAGATAGTAAAATTTAATTCTGTTTGTAATACCAAATTATGTACTGTATTTTTCCACTAGTTTCTATTAACAATATAAAACAATTGTAGGCCTAGATTGTATTTTTTATGAAATCTATTTCCTAAAAAACTACAGGACATTGCTGTGTCATGAAAAAGATACCTCCTACAAGAAATGTGTCCCAAGATTTCTAAGATATAACTTTCAGTGAAGATACTGTTCTAGTATGAAATAATTACTAATGAATTTCACAAGAAAGAAAATTTACTCACATCTGGAATTCCATTTTCAAAAAAAAAATTTTAATTATTAAAAAGCTTGGAAAAATGAAGCAACTTTTTTTTTGTAGCAGACCCTTCAATTGCAAAGTGAGCAAACTACATTTGATTTTCAAGAAGAATGGAATTCATGTAGCCAGTGGTTTATTTTGATTTGTTACTGTTAAATGTAAGCACTTACTAGCATAAAATTGGTTTTAGACATTAGTGTGACAGCACTGCACTTCTAAGAATGTAATGTCTTCTGACAGATTTCTATTCTTTTTTCTACTAGAACATTTTGCCTTGAAATGCACATTCTGTCACTACACCCATGTCTTTTTTTTCTGTGGTGTACATACAATGCTACCTACACTCCAGCAGTATCTTCAATTCATCTCTGGTTGTGGGTTGTGGTGGTGGTTGTTCTAGTTTTCACTTTTAGCAGGCATGACGTTGCAGCCATTAGTACTCAAGCAAGACAAAATTAAAGTTACAGTGTAAAAATGACAAAAAAAGAAATGTTAGGCAAACAGCATTTTATGAATATATGAAAATGTTAAAACAGAATGGCGGATGGGAAAAATGGGGTATGGAAATTTATGAAGATGGGCAGCAACTTATTAACAAACCGTTCAAACCGTTGATTATCACCATTATAAAATATGAACTGCTCTGGAAATGGAAATGAGAGTACAGCATTGTGGGCCGCGAGTCCCCCATTCGGGGAATTTCAGCCGCCAAGGGCAAATATTTATTGCATTCAACGCCACATTGGGTGACTTGTGCATTGGAGATGGGGATAAAATGATGATAAAGACAACATAAAACCCAGGCAGTGGTCAGAGAAAATCTCCTGCCCCAGCTGGGAATCGAACCCGGGCCCCTTGGCATGGCATTCCGCCGCACTGTCCAGTAAAGTAACAGGGGTCCCAATGTAATGATAGAAACAAACATATAAAAGCACAGTGCTCAACAGGTATATTAAGACTATTTTTCTTGCCTGAGAGACTGAGAATATGCAACATGTGGCCTGGCAGATGGCCTAATAATAAACAACTTGATACAACTAATTTTTTGTCACAAATCCTACAACTGACATATATCCTTGTACTTCAACAGAATGTTCATTGCATGTAGAGGCAGTGGCACATTATGCCACATCAAATAATGCTTATATCTTAGCTGCATCTTCACTAAGTGATTTGCCTGGAGCGTAATTCATCTTTGCGCACAGAATCATCAATATGTATTGCCATGTAATTGTGCCACTAAATTGTTCTCAAACAGCGTCTGAAAATCTGTACTACCTGACAAGGGTAGCACTTAAGAAGACACGGTTGGACATCAATGCAACTTCATACCTTTACACATCATCAGTGGTTTTGTTAATGGTTCAGAGTTATAATTTTCTGTAACAGATAGAAAGGCCACCAGAACACTTTAGCATTGTTCGTGTTTTGTTTCATTATCAGGAGTGGTATGGAATGTAAGGGGGCATAAGCAAAGTCAGATGTCGAGTGATCACTATGAAGGACGCAGAGACCATGAGTAATTGTATGAGGCAGCATTATCAGCAGCTGAAAGAACTTTAAAGGGGTCTCCCATTTGGCTGGGTGGTCAAACATGCAATACCCAGATTTGTGAGGCATTTGGATCAATGTAGGGCTCATGGCAACATGAGGGTTTGCATATTCCTTGTTAAGGCTCTGGTCAATCATGACTGACCATCATACAGAAGGGTTGCCGTATTGTGCACTGAGCAGATTGTAATCCCTTCACATCTGCACTTGCCACCCGAGAACATGTAAGGTAATCTCTCTAACATGCTGTGTCTTCCCAGACCATTGATTGGAGACCAGCAGCAGCAGCTGGACTAGGGAATTACCGTTCCACATACAAGTTGCCATTAATGCCACAGTAAAAATGGTTGTGTTTGGAGTGGTACTGTGACCAGGAAGGATGGACTGGTAGTGAATGATGCCGCACTGTGTTCATTGATGAATCTTAGTTCTGCACTAAGCCATACGACCAGTGGCAAGTATGGTGGTGGCCTGGGGGTTACATCACATTAATCCGTCTTTTGGAGACTGGGCTACTCCTGATGTCATTGTGTAGGGAGCCACTGAGTATGATTTTAGTGTCATAGCTGGCAGTGACAGATGGAACTAATGGCACAATAGTACATCACAGACATACTGTGTCCTCACATGTTACCTCCTATGTGAAAGTATTGTGGTGCCATTTTCCAACTGGAAATCTGTCTGTGTCAGCAAAGGAATAAACATGATTACAGAACAGATAATATGCTAATATAGCTGAAATATCATTGTTACTTGTCATAGTTATAAATTGTATCTCAAAAAGCTTATTAGGTTTTAATCATGCAGTTGTGTTTTTTTCTTAAATTCCATAAGAGGAGCAATAGTACCTGTGGAAATGTATGAATGTAATTGCAATGCGATAAGCAATTTCATTTCTTCAGAATTATTGATGTAACAGTTATTTTATTACACTTCCCTTTCCACATTACATACGAAATATGTCCCTATTTCAATTGAGGTATCACAACAATTTTTCACCTAATGATGGCACTCAACAGCTGACATTGTTGCCACAATACTTAGTCACAGAAGTTCTCCTCATATTACTGCTGCTGGTTGTCATTCACGCTCATTTCATTTGAGTCTATGCTTCAATTGACTTCATGTATTTAGTAAGCATTCATTTGTGTGTAGGCCTTAATTATCTGCTTAAATTCCCAAAAAATTAAAGTAGTTGTAAGCAAAAGATATCTCCTGAATTCCTGTCTAGATGTTTTTATCTGTCAACATTTTCCTTCTTCCATAAAATCTAATCTGTAAACAGGAAAGAAACATCAAACAAATCACTCATTCAAAGTTAATTATTCTGAAAGCTCTCACTCGGATTTACTGTATTGTCTATAATTTCGTAGTCTCTCTATTAGTTCTCAATGTCCTGTCCACAAATTTTAGTTCAGTTGGAATATTTCTTCTTCAGTTCCAATTTCAGTCATAGTAAACTAGTTATGTCCACATTCCACAGCTCACATTCGAGATAAAACTTATGATGTGGGACATGGACCCTACAATGAATAAAATGTCTGCAGAGACAATATAAAATACATATTTATTTGGCTACAAGCAAGTATTTTAGTTTTGTTACTACTGAAAACATTATCAGAGCATCTTTGTGTTTTCCCTCTTCTCTGTGCCAAACTTAAGATTCAACATCAGTATATGAAGAGCAGATCTGTTTTTGCATCTATTGTGCATTTGTGAATATTTACTGGGTGAATCCATCTCAAATTGTACAGGTCACACCAACTCGTGGTCGTGAATTTCACTGGAAAAAAATATATTAGACCTATTTATTATAAGTGTTAAGAGAGAAAGAATTTTCATTTACATTTAGAATGTATATTTTGTAAAAAACTCTTAAAACAGTAGAGAACAAAAAAATGTGACTGGGTCATTTCATGTCAAGAGAACCAGGAGTCCACACTCTACCATCTCCAAATCTAATGAAATTTGATGTGGAGATTCTATATGGTCTTTAATGTTTATATATCAAATTTCAGTGGTTGAATTTCTAGGGGCTTTTAAAGAGAGGCTACTCATCTTTGCACCACATACAAAGGTGCAAATGTGACAAGTTTGCTAGGCTTTTTTAAAAGTTCTAGCACACAATTGGTTATTTGTTTTAATATATGTAGACAACTTTTTGTAGTGAATCACACGATGGCAAAAATTTGGGATTTAGCCACACCTAAATGTAGATATAAGCCTCTAAAGTGGCTAATAAATTCGTTTTGTTATTCTGAGAGCCAAGGTTTGACCAACCACTGCTACTTTTCAAATTAACCAATCACATCAGAACTTCAGAGGGTTATTCCTAACTATGATGTCTATATATGGATCAAATTTAAATAACATTGGATGACTAGAAGAAAAGATATGCAGCTGCGATGTTGGGCAAAATTTTCTACATGCAAATTTTATATTTCTTTGGGAGGCAGTACCTCAACCATGTCTTATTCAATTCGCTCTCTCTTTTTTTTCATAGCTTGAAAGAGCATGCTTTAAGCTTTCAAAGCTATATTATTCAATTTTGGGATCTATCACATTGACAGGTAAAAATACATTTTGAAAGTTGTTATTTTATCACTTCGAGAAGACTGAAAAGTGGAATATTTTGCTCATTACGTCCCAAACTTAATTTTTTTTGAGTATATAAATCAGTTTCAAACATATGCCATAAAAAAGTACAATACACAAGACAGCAAATTTGCAAAACAAAAACACTAAAGAGTCGGTTCCATTTTTGGTTAAATAGTTTTACAATTTTGTCAAGGACAGATTGAGGAAAACTGTGTTGTCCTCCTGGTGGTGGTGGCGGTGGTGGTGATGATGACTGTGCTTCTAAATTCATGAAAGTATGTTGCTCAGGAAAGCAGCAGGCATGTCTAGTAGCTGGACAGTGGAAGGAACGGGCAGAACCATGTCAGTGCATAAAGCTAATGAGGAAATTATCTTGTTCATGTGAAACTTTATTTGAAAGGCATGGACAGCGATGGTATCATTGATGGAGACAGTTGCTGATTATACAAATGCTAATACCCTGACATTCTTTGTCACCAATAACCATAACAAATGCATGTGGCCTAACTAAAACCTTGCAGAAGAACTTCAACAACAAATGAATAATTCTCAGCAAAATACATAAATATAATTAGGCTAATTCATTTTTGGCTAGATTTCTTTTTAGCTGCTTAAGGTATAAACTCTAGTGTTTTGTCACATGTGATGGCTTCTTAAACTGGTAATTTTCAAAATCAGTGTCTCCATGAAGGATTTAACAGTTCTCTGGCATGTCTCCAATGTGTGTGTGTCAGTATGGACCTATTGTTGGTATTACATTGTTTCTTCAGGGTCACATTCTGTAAAAGCATCTTTGAGAAAAGCCTCTAGCTGTATTTTTCCTCAACAGTCCGCACAACATTGCAGCATACAATCCTACAATCTTTTGATTCCATACTTCATACAGTTTTCTTTCCTTCAAAACATTGTATCATCTTGGACGGAGGTTTCTGAAGGCAACATTAATTTAACATTTTGGTGAATTGCACACACACGTATTGAATGTGCTCCAGAAGCACCAACTAACGTACACCATTTCAGCCTGAGCTTACAAAAATTTGAAAAGCTCAGTCGATTTCCATACAGCTTACAATAAGCAATGAAAATTTCTTTCAGATTTGAAATGAGCAGATGTTTCTGCTTGTGAATTTTTTTCCCATTTATTTTTACTGCAACACATGCCTTTTAGCATGGGCATAAACACAAAAAATCATCATCTTAAAAAAAAAGCGAGGATATTTCATTGTACTTCATTGTTGAGCTTTTTCCCTTTTCACTTTGCATGTTTTGTCAAAATCCCATCTTTTATCTTTAGTTTCCTAGGCCACTACTCCATTTTAGTTGAAACAGCAAATTCTTTAACCCTTTTTTCAATAGTCTACCTATTTTGGGCCAGGGTCAAAATTTGAACTTCACTACAATTTTTTGAAGCCTGAAGCTTAAGTTCTTCAATTAAGATACCCATATCTTTAAATTTTTGGCACTCTTCTGTTTGTATCTGAGCAATATCTACTTGGCTCACCAGCAGCTGTGGCAATTATCTTCGTAATGCTACCTTATGCTTTCAGAACTATGCGCTTTATGTATCCCAATGAATCCCTTCTGCTAATCTGTTGAACCTTTAATGATGACTCTCCATGTGATGATAATGAAATGTTACCAGTAAAGCAAGCTTCAACAACATTCAACTCTTCAGTGGATGGTGATTCTTGATTATCCTGGTGGGACGATTCTTTCTGGACCACTTCTTGTCTACATTTGGTAGAAATTTTTCTGACAAAGTTTAAACTCTTTAGTCAATAATTTCGTCCTGTCAGGCATTGAAGTGGTCACTGCTGTTAAAGCCTTCTTGGTTACATATTTTTCTTTACCAAATGGGTTGCAACAAATCTTCTGCAGGAACTGAAATTTTGTCTCAACAAGATATCATGGTATGGACAAATTTGGGCATCTTCAGTAAAATCAAGCCTACACCTACATCATAGAAGCTCCTTGTCTATTGGTGAAGTTTTATTAACTGACTGTAATTGACTTATGGTGATGACTTATGACTATCGGCTCTGTCTGATCCACCAAAATAGCTCGGTAAAGGAGTCTCTTGGTTAATTTTATACAAGAGTTTTTTGACCTCTAACAAGCAATTTTGAAAGCTTATGAATATCCAGCTTTGAAGCAAAGAAAATTCAGTCTTGTTTGTATATAAAATATACAAACTAGGCCATCAAAACATATTATTTTTGTGCTTACAAAAATGATTACTGATTATTCCAACCCTCAGTATTCAACACTAAGACTGTACAATGTCAACACTAAAGATCACACCCCACAGAGGACTGACAGTGAAACATGTCAATAATGAAAGCAACAACTGAAAATGGTATTTCAGTAAGGTATCACTGCTGTGAAGATAGAACCTTAAAAAACTATTGCTGCTTTATAATGTCAATGGAAACTGAAGGACAATGCATATATACACAACCATGCATTGTAGGGTTAAAACATTCTAAATGACATAAAATTCTGATATGTTCATCTACATTTTATGACCTTAAGAGCATTTTCTGAGGTTTTACTGTATTTATATTCTACACTGTAAAATAATGTAAAAACACTTATTACCACAGCTACATTCTCCAAAATACAGGCAAATCGTATACTATTAAGACTATAGAATTACATACTTTCTGATTTAGAACTTCAAATTGTGTTAATTTTCCGTATTTAAAGATAATTCTTTTTCCTACTTTTGAATAGGTATTCTTACTCACCAACATGCAAAGTACAGAAATTAAATAATATTGCTCTGAAAGCTTAAAGCATGCTCTTTCCAGCTGTGGTAAGGGAAAATAAAATTGAATAAGATACAGTTGAAATATTGCCTCCCCCCCCAAATTCCAAATATGACCCACGTCACAGCTGCAAATCTTTTCTTCTAGGCATCCAATGTTATTTAAACTGGATCCAAATACAGACATCATAGATAAGAATAATCCTCTGAAGTTTTGGTGTGATTAGTACATATGAACAGTAGCCGAAGTCAGTCAAAATTTGGCTCTCATAATAGCACAACGCATGTTTTAGCCACTTTAGAGGCTTGTATCTATATTTAGGTGTGGCTAAATTCCAAGTTTTTACCAGGGTGTGATTCACCACGAAAAGTTGTCAATGTATGTTAAAGCAAATGACCAAACATGTGCTATTACTTTTTTTAAACCCTAGCAAACTTGCCACATTTGCACAATCATACATTATGTGAGGGTGAGTAGCCTCTATTTAAAGGCCCTTAAAAATTCAACCACTGAAGATACTGAACTGAAATTTGATATATAACCATCAAAGACCAAATAGAACCTTCACACCAAATTTCATTAGATTTGGAGATGCTCGAGTGGGGACACTTAATATTGGTCCCTTTGATGTGGTATGGTCCAAAAGTACTGGAGACTTGGCAGAGGTTTTTTATTAAAGCTCTCTCTTATTGTGTTGACATGATGGGCTTCCTTTAACTTACAAATTTAAGATGAAAATACGAAATTTAAGTTAATTTTTCCAATTCAAAAAATATTTTTTTTCTGATTTGGAAAGTTACAGAACACTTTCTGTCATATTACCAGATACTATTGATGTAGTTGCAAACAGTATTTTCTCTGGTCCAGCAATCTGTACTATGTAAAAATTTAATACTGAAAATGTAAATCGCCTAAGCTTTTAAGAATTATTTACTCAAAAACCGCTGTCCGAAAACTTTTGAGACTTATACAAAATATTGTTGGTTAATATGTTAGTAGTCAGTGCAAACACAGTGGAAAATATTTATCTGTGTAAAGTGTTCAAAAAATTTTCAGCATTCTACATATTTCACATCACTGAATTTCTAGAATAAGATATGCATGTAGGCAACACTGTTTCTAGTGTTATTCTGTTTATAACGAACTAGTGAGAACTTGCACACAAACCATTCTGCATAGTGTTTTGTGTTTGGTTTGAACTTTTTGTTAGGTACAATGTCAATGAGAAAATACAACAGTGAAAGAGTGAGGTGTGTAGACGATGAAAAAAAGACACAAGAAGGTAGTGCTTAAGAATAGTGGAGTAAATGCTTCACAGTTGTTGGAAATCTGTTGGAGGTACTGCATAAATATCTTGGTCCTCAAGAAATCACAGCCATTGTGCAGGAATTGCTACACTCACTGCAAGAAGAAACTGAGTGACAACCCACGGATTACCATCCTCCGAATGTGAAACTGAAGAAGACAGTGCAGATGTTTGTATTCCTGGATTTTAAGTTGTTGACATGTTGAATGTTAGTATTTCTGCCGTGGCCCCTACCACATACCCCCCCTCCCCCCCCCCCCAAGCGTCCAGGAAAGGTAAGAAGCACAAGAAGAAAACAGTATGTAAAAAGAAAAGTTGAAGAAATTGAAACATTTTACACAAGCAACTTTTTCTAAACTTTGTGAAGTGTATAATGTAGATGCACTTGGTGCATCGAAGTGTGATGTGTGGTTTCTACAGCTAAATACTGCTATCTCTGCAGGAGAAGGTACAGTTACTGACACTGATACCAGATAGCTACTCAAAGCAGCAGATACAGAAATGCATACCCACTTCCTCACATTATTTGATTTCAAAAGCTCGTAAAATAAAGAATGAGAAAGGTATTTAGGCATGCTCAGATTCTTACAGTGGAAATCCATTGCAAGATGATACACCTACTGTTGCTCTGGAATATTATCTAAGTGAAGACAAAAAGTGCAGCAGGCGAAGTACTAACCAAGCTTATGATGTTATCTCTGTTAGTGAAAATTGTGAAAAGGTAAAAAGATGGATGACAAGATCAATATGAGAAACATATCTCATAATGCAAAAGAACAACCTAAATTTAAAAATTGGTGTCACAACATTCTACTCCTTACAATCAAAATGGGTAAAATGCCAGCCAGTGAAGGATTTACTGCACTAAGTTGAAACTTGTTTGTTTTGCCATAAGCAATGACAGAGATGGACCTGATGCTTTGGTGCATATGCACGCAGCAAGATAAAATGTTGGTAGCCCAAGTGTGCAACATGTCCTGTGCTGAAGTGATGACTGTAGAAACATTGCACCTTCAGGATACTGATAATGACTTAACTTATGCATAGTGGGAGGGCAGAGAGTTGGTGAAGAAGACAGCAGAGCCAGAGAAGTTTGTAACAGAGGTTAGGTATTGGGTCATGAAAGGAATAACTCACCATCATTATATCCAGATGATTCAAAGACAGGCTGTAGCACAAGTAAAATCAGCCACATCACAGAACACCGACACATTAGTTCTTCATTTAGACTTTGCTGAGAACTGGTCTGTTGCTTTGCAGAATGAAATTGAAAGTTACCACTGGCACACTTCACAGGTATCAATATTCACATGTGTTGCATGCTTCCTTGGAACATCACACTGTTTTGTTATTGTCAGCGATGATTTCATTCATGACAGGGCACATGCATGCTGCACTGTCAGCATGATAATTGATGAAATAGTATCTGGAGGCCATGCATTTCCTAAACATGTATATGTAACTGATGCTGCAGAACCTCATTTTAAAAACCACTTTCAGCTTTATGAGCTTGATCAACATGGTAGTACAGGAATAAATGAAAAAAAAGAAGGATATTTTCAGCAACAGGCCGTGGAAAAAGTGCATGTGATGGGGTAAGAAGCCCCTGTAAACATCTTGAAACAACATTTAATCTCTAGCATGAAGCTGTTGATGCTTTAAGAGATGCTACTAGATTTGTGCACACCATATCAACATTAGTAACAAACATGAAAATCTTAATTCTAAATGAAAATACATTAAAGGAATTCTGTTAAAAAAAAATAGAGTGAGGAGTGGTCTGCTATGAAGCCTGTGGTATGAATTCAGTCAAGTGACTACTGGGTTGCGTCTCGGAGTGGCACGTACATTAAAAAGATGGTTCTCCATGAAATGCAGCCTGTTACTGCATGTGAAATGCAGAGACCACAGTATACATTAGAAGACTGTGTCGTGAGCACCTTCATTTCTTGGGAATGGAACTGACAAGGATATCTCTCTTGGGCTGCAAGATATCACCGTCTCCTTCACGATACCTCATGGTCCTAATTACACTTTCAAACGGCCATCGCAAAAGATCAATGTGCAGTTTCCATTTCCAAAGTTCTGCTCTTGTTGGATCATCCTTGTACGTGTGCAAATTCAGCTCTATTATACAAGTTCAACAAAAAGCAGATTAAAAAAAATGAACTGTCTTCAACAGTGCAGTGTTGATTGTTAAACTGTAGGCAATTTTAAATCATGGAAAGTCATGACAGAAGACAATAATGATTTGTGAATAATATCCAAAAAATAAAAATGGGTATGATTAGTCTACATCTCATTTTTGTTATAAGATGCTTCTGAACAAAGTTATCAACTGTTTTCCCACTCACATATAATGTTGTAAAGTGATTTTCATTCAGAAATACCTGTTTTGCATCACATTTACTTAAAATAAGCTATCAATTTAAATATTTAAGTGTCCATGATTCTTTGACCTTGAGAACAGAGCTAGGTCTACCTACAAAATTCTCACATTTTGTACAGACAAGTATTGCTCACTCTGACTGTACATTCACTAAGTACAATGACCAACTAACATACGATGAAATTTTTAGGACATTTTGGATAGGGACTTTGGAGAAAAATAATTTCCAAATAAAAATTTCAGATCCTTTCACCTTTATGTACAAATATTTTGGCAGTTTAAGAATTTCATGCATTAATGTCATTGATGACAGTTACCAGTCCTTCCACTTCGTCATTTCTCATGACAGTTAACATTCTCTGACTGTTCATATTTTCAAAACATAATTTTGAAATTCATAAAAGCTCAGAAGTGTGTTTGTATTAATCATGTCTCATAGTATTGGGGACAAAGTATTTATGGAAAATATTTTTCGATCTCTACCATTTTTGGTTTCTTTATTACAATTTTTCTTTTCATTACTACATTTTCACAAATACTCTCATTTAGAGAAGTCTGCAGAATTTTAAAAAATAATCAGAAAATCAAAATATTGTAGTTTTAGAGCAGTATCATGTGGAACTTTAACAAATAATGATACGACACATTCACTCTTGCCCTGTATCAATTGATATGGAATCACCCTACTTCGAAACTGCAATGGTTTGCTGATAGTCAAGAGTTAACGAAAAGTTGTAATTAATTTGTTAATTTACAGTTTTCTATGACCTCAAAATAGGTAATTATTGTTATGGCAAAAATACAGAGCAGGTCTACTCTAGGCAGATGGCTTTTGTTGTTACATATCCAAGAACTTTTTGTCAGTGAACTACATTAATAGGAGGTCTTCACAAAGTGCTACATTGTTACCATCCAGAAACATTGAAGTAACTCAGTAGCTGACACTGGGTCACACTGAAATCTTGGTTGTGGCTACAGGTTTATTTGAGCTCTCCCCAATCTTTAATGTCACCTTCAATGCAGCATTCATGATAAAAACTAAAGGTAAATTCGGAAAACTTATTTCAGATCATTGTTATGTCTATGTATATCATGTACATAAACAGCACAAACTTTGAAAAATGCAAGGGCGGTACACTATTCCCTTGTCCAAGTGAATCAGCTTTGGCCACCTATTAAGTTTATATTATATGGCAGCCTTGTTTACATAAAATTAGAGTCAATAAATTTTTTATGTGATTTTATTTAGCCACACTATAGTCATGAATTTATAGAATATATCACTAATGTACTACAGGTCACAGGCTTTCAAACCAAAATAATGAAAAGTCAGCGTTTCAAAATGAAAGCAACTGATATGTTGTTTATTAAACAGTGAGTGCACTAAACATCATGGTGGTTCTTAATTAACTCTATTTTAATGGGATATTTATCAGTTGCTTGAGAATACACATTTGAATTTAAAAACTCTAAATTTGTAAGAGCATTCAAAATACAGACAATCCAAATAGTGTAACCAGTGTTGTATGGCAGTCACTGAAGGTTATTGTTATCAACTTGAGAATGATTAATCGGAATTGATAGAATGCCCGAGCAAACATTCGGTGCACCTTCTGCGTCCATGTTTTCTGATGAACGTACACAGTACATTCCTAATTCAACTTTTCACAAACCTCCGAGATTTCACTGAAAATAACAAACTTAAAATTGACACGGATAAAAGCTACTTCGACTTCTGTATTCCTGAGAATTAATGGTTACTTGACGTTTATCATCAGTTTATGTGAATAGGTCCATTCCTTTCCAATTACCACTCCATGTGAGATTCCTCTGCATTCAATAACAATTTACGCTCGCAGATAATATAAACCGAAGAGGGACTGTAATTTCAGTCACCACAGTCCGAAAAGACAATTATGAATTAACATGAGCCGTAAAGTCTTAGAAAAATAGTTGTCTTGAAGTTGGTTGCAGCACCGAAAACACTCCCAGTGATGCAAAACATTGATCTTTCACTTCGCCGCATTTGGCAAAGATTAACTACATACTGATCTTCCTTATTTAATGCAAAAACCTCTGCAAATTCTTGTCAGGGAGAGGTGATCCACGACATGTTTGGAATTTCAAGTAAAAAGCAACTTCATATTTTTTTTACCTTTCGCTCTGGAATGACTTCTTCCACTCCAGTTGGGTGCCACGCAACACGTATGTGCCCTTTCTTCATACGGCCACCATCTTCTGCATCCGAATTCTCATCACTACTGACAAGCTCTGAATTTTCCAAAACCATGCCAAACTCTATGTTGCCCTTCTTATTAACTCTATAAACTTCATCCTCATAGAAATACTGGTGCTCCGCAGCCATGATGGTCTTCACTCCGTACTCACTGACAGGAAATTAACTGATCGAACCAAATACAAGACACTGTTGACGCGATTTGCAAACGGTTATACCATTATAAAACCAAAAAGTATAATTTCCTCCCCAACCTTACTTAGCTCAAAACAATTAATAGAGGCAAATAAACATTCTTTTGATGAAAGGAGCTATGACAAATGCAAAACGACTGTACAGCCAAAGATCTGTCGATTTGTAATTAAATCTCTGTGGTTATTAAAATAAATTCAAAACTAACTACCAATAAAATGTGTCACTTAACACCTTAAAATTTGTTTGGTCGCAAGTACAACAACAGCTTCTGATTTTAATGTCAATGCCGGAAATTCATTTGTCTCTAAAACTTGCAATTTGTGCCAAAGTTTCTAAGCAACAAATTCACGAAACAATCTAATCGAGTATAATGTGTGCGTGTTAAATTCCTAAGCTGGACGCCTCTATTAAATCGAAATGATTCCTTCGCAGTTTGGGCTACATCCCAACGTATCTTTGAACTACTGTAAACCTAGACAATGAAATTATCTCAGATAGTACAAGCATGCAGAAGCTACGGATGGTGCAGACCCCACGTTCCACATGCGCAAATATCTACGCGCAACAAATGTGCGCAGGAAGATCTTACCGTGTGGACAGGATACTTGCGCATAAATGAAATGTGGGCAATCC
The DNA here is from genome assembly GCF_023897955.1 of Schistocerca gregaria. Classification (NCBI taxonomy): domain Eukaryota; kingdom Metazoa; phylum Arthropoda; class Insecta; order Orthoptera; family Acrididae; genus Schistocerca; species Schistocerca gregaria. The sequence goes on along the minus strand of NC_064921.1, from coordinate 414,665,951 downwards.
TTGAAGTTGGAGTTGCAGATTTGAGCAAAATTGCTAAAATTTGTGTCAAACAAATGTAAGAGTATGGTAGCAACTCACAACTGCGTGGACAAATGATAATGTGTGGATTTCGTACAAAGTGAAATCTAAAATCGTTTATACACACACCTTAACGGGACGTCAGTTTCAAGGATTGTAGCGATCGAGATAAGAAAGCACCGGGTTATTATACTTTGATGGATGAAACAAGAGCAATTGACCTTATGACAACAAGGGAAACAATAATGTTAAAAATTCGATGCGGACTTGAATAAAATTGTTTTGCACTCAAAGTTATCCTATGTCGTGATATTTCGTGGAAGTGACGATAAATAAAATAAAAGTATTATGTAGACGATTGCAGTCAGAATACTGCGTGAAATTGATATACAAACATCTTGGAGCAGTGTCTTAAGGGACAATGTTGTTCTTACATTTGTGTGTCACAACATTTACTACAAAATGGAACGCAAACATATAGTCAACTACCACAATGTCAAAAGTAAAACTTTTGCTAGACTATGAATCCCTAGCTAGAATTCAGAATGGATGAGGAGGATGAGGAGCTTAGTGTTTTTAACGCCCCGTTGACGATGAGTTCATTAGAGACGACGCGCAAGCTCCTATTGTGGATGGACAGAGAAGATGTGCCATTCCCTTTCAAAGGAACCATCCCAGCATCTGCCTTAACCGATTTAGAGACATCACAGAAAACCTAGATATGGACTTAAAAAGACTTCTAGAATTCTAAAACGTATTATCACTAAATTTTCACAGCTGGTATGTTAAATAACTGAGATACTTCGGTTGCCTTAATGCCTCCTTCTTTGAGACAGTGTACATAGTTTTGCATGTGTCAGGTATTATTTTACTCAATGCTTGTTTTGACATTGCTGTCGAAAATTCTAAATATTCCTGTTGCCAGGAATGCCATTGTCGCTGCCAACCGTTAATGTTGTTGTTCTGGTCTTCAGTCCTGAGACTGGTTTGGTGCAGCTCTCCACGCTACTCTATCCTGTGCAAGCTTCTTCATCTCCCAGTACCCACTGCAACCCACATCCTTCTGAATCTGCTTAGTGTATTCATCTCTTGGTCTCCCTCTACGATTTTTATCCTCCACGCTGCCCTCCAATACTAAATTGGTAATCCCTTGATGCCTCAGAAAATGTCCTACCAACCGATCCCTTCTTCTGGTCAACTTGTGCAACAAACTTCTCTTCTCCCCACTCCTATTCAATACTTCCAAATTAGTTATGTGATCTACCCATTTAATCTTCAGCATTCTTCTGTAGCACCACATTTCGAAAGCTTCTATTCTCTTCTTGTCCAAACTATTTATCGTCCATGTTTCACTTCCATACATGGCTACACTCCTTACAAATACTTTCAGAAATGACTTCCTGACACTTAAAACTATTCTCGATGTTAACAGATTTCTCTTCTTCAGAAACGCTTTCCTTGCCATTGCCAGTCTACATTTTATGTCCTCTCTACTTGGACCATCATCAGTTATTTTCCTCACCAAATAGCAAAACTCCTTTACTACCTTAAGTGTCTCACTTCCTAATCTAATTCCTTCAGCATCACCCAACTTAATTCGACTACATGCCATTATCCGCGTTTTGTTTTTGTTGATGTTCATTTTATATCCTCCTTTCAAGACACAATCCATTCCGTTCAACTGCTCTTCCAAGTCCTTTGCTGTCTCTGACGGAATTACAATGTCATCGGCGAACCTCAAAGTTTTTATTTCTTCTCCATGTATTTTAATACCTACTCCAAATTTTTCTTTTGTTTCCTTTACTGCTTGCTCAATATACAGACTGAATAACATCGGGGTCAGACTACAACCCTGTCTCACTCCCTTCTCAACCACTGCTTTCCTTTCATGTCCCTCGACTCTTATAACTGCCATCTGGTTTCTGTACAAATTGTAAATAGCCTTTCGCTCCCTGTATTGTACCCCGCCACCTTCAGAATTTGAAGGAGAGTATTCCAGTTAACATTGTCAAAAGCTTTCTCTAAATCTACAAATGCTAGAAACGTAGGTTTGCCCTTCCTTAATCTTTCTTCTAAGATAAGTTGTAGGGTCAGTATTGCCTCAAGTGTTCGAACATTTCTACGGAATCCAAACTGATCTTCCCCGAGGTCGGCTTCCACTAGTTTTTCAATTCGTCTGTAAGGAATTCATGTTAGTAATTTGCAGCTGTGGCTTATTAAACTGATAATCCTGTAATTTTCACATCTGTAAACACCTGCTTTCTTTGGGATTGGAATTATTATATTCTTCTTGAAGTCTGAAGGTATTTCGCCTGTCTCATACATCTTGCTCACCAGATGGTAGAGTTTTGTCAGGACTGGCTCTCCCAAGTCCGTCAGTAGTTCCAATGGAATGTTGTCTACTCCGAGGGCCTTGTTTCGACTCAGGTCTTTCAGTGCTCTGTCAAACTCTACATGCAGTATCGTATCTCCCATTTCATCTTCATCTACACCCTCTTCCAATTCCATAATATTGTCCTCAAGTACATCGCCCTTGTATAGACCCTCTATATACTCCTTCCACCTTTCTGCTTTCCCTTCTTTGCTTAGAACTGGGTTTCCATCTGAGCTCTTGATGTTCATACAAGTGGTTCTCTTATCTCCAAAGGTGTCTTTAATTTTCCTGTAGGCAGTATCTATCTTACCCCTAGTGAGATAAGCCTCTACATCCTTACGTTTGTCCTCTAGCCATCCCAGCTTAGGCATTTTGCACTTCCTGTCGATCTCATTTTTGAGACGTCTGTATTTCTTTTTGCCTGCTTCATTTACTACATTTTTATATTTTGTCCTTTCATCAGTTAAGTTCAATATTTCTTCTGTTGCCCAAGGAGTTCTACTAGCCCTCGTCTTTTTACTTACTTGATCCTCTGCAGCCTTCACTTCTTCATCCCTCAAAGCTACCCATTCTTCTTCTACTGTATTTCTTTCCCCCATTCCTGTTGAAACGTCCCCTTAGAAAAATTATACACGACTGTGCTTAAACTGACACACAATATTTTAGCGCAACGCAATCTGACTTTCAATAATCCCTACAAGAGAATGGACCTGACTAACATTAACCTATATGTTTCATAAATCACTTACCTCACACCGAGCGAGGTGGCGGAGTGGTTAGCACACTGGACTCGCATTCGGAGGACGACGGTTCAATCCCGTCTCCTGCCAGCCTGATTTAGGTTTTCCATGATTTCCCTAAATCGTTTCAGGCAAATGCTGGGATGATTCCTTTGAAATGGCACGGCCGATTTCCTTCCCAATCCTTCCCTAACCCGAGCTTGCGCTCTGTCTCTAATGACCTCGTTGTCGACGGGACGTTAAACACTAACCACCACCGTCACTTACCTCACAAAAATCTTGGTTACTCGAAGTACTACAATACAGCGAGCGCCACTACTGCCAGCTAACTAAAAGATTCAAACTACGGAAGTCACTAACTACTGATAGGCACAGTTAGCAAATGAAAGATTTTAATAGAGAACAAACAATGTATTTACCTTTATAGTCATAAATATATATCAGTTCATGACACCAATTCTTACAAATTTCAAAACTCCGCCGTCTCTCTCCCCACGTCCACCACTGCTGGCGGCTCACCTCCAACTGTGCAACGCTACGCGCTGTTAGCATCCAGCTGCTGCTGCCTAACACTACAATGGCGAGTATTACAACAATGCCAACCAGCCACAGACTGCACATGGCACAGCCAGTGATTTTCATACAGAGCGCTACGTGGCGGCGGTGTTACCAATAAAAAAACCTAAACAGCCTACTTACACTGTCAATTGCTCCCCTATGCTCTCAATGAAACTCTGTACAACCTCTGGTTCTTTTAGTTTATCCATGTCCCATCTTCTTAAATTTCCACCTTTTTGCAGTTTCTTCAGTTTTAATCTACAGGTCATAACCAATAGATTGTGGTCAGAGTCCACATCTGCCCCTGGAAATGCCTTACAATTTAAAACCTGGTTCCTAAATCTCTGTGTTACCATTATATAATCTATCTCATACCTTTTAGTATCTCCAGGCTTATTCCATGTATACAGCCTTCTTTTATGATTCTTGAAACAAGTATTAGCTATGATTAAGTTGTGCTCTGTGTAAAATTCTACCAGGCGGCTCCCTCTGTGGTGAAATTATTCTCCTCATAAAAGTCTGTTGTCGTGTTATACAAGGAGTTACAAGCGTAAATAGATTTTTATCTGTCTCCCTCTTCATCAGGCGCCGGGTTCGCCATGTAATTCGTGAAGTACATTAATATGGCCGGCCGTGGTGGCCGAGCGGTTCTAGGCGCTACAGTTTGGATGTCCTTAGATTAGTTAGGTTTAAGTAGTTCTAAGTTCTAGGGGACTGATGACCTCAGAAGTTACCTCCCATAAGTGCTCAGAGTCATTTTCTAAATTAATATGTGAACACTACCGTCGCTTAAGGAGCCACTGTCTAGGCCAATTTAAATCTTTCTTTCCACTTCTGACGCTTTATTAATATCGTAAGTCTAGTTTCGAACACAGAACACGGACCACAGAGCAATTTCTTGCGTTGTGAGTAGTGGTGTGAAATGAAATATCATTTGCGAGAGTGTAACCACTTACCACTGAAGCTTCCTAGACTGACAGATGGCAGGCCAGCAGTAATTTGATACTAAGGTCTATATAGGTAACGGATCTGGTTTGATACTGTGTCGTGTGTGATTTATTGCATGAACACACACCTGTGCAGACTATTCCTTGCCTGACGACCGACCTTAATAAACATGTGTGTATGGGTATATCAAAATCAAAAAGAAAGAGAAGTTGCAATACTAGATTAATATGTAGTTTTTAAAACTTCCAGAAGGAATAAAAATTATAATATGTGGCTAATGAGTCAGTTAGTTAATGATGTAGAAACAAATGAGAGACAGCATTCCTCACCTTCATATTATCAAAAACATTTGTAAGGTATACAGCACACTCCTAGATCGAAGGTTGCCCATACTCCAGGATAAAAGGGAGGAGTGGACTCCCCCCTGTCTCTCAGAGGAAGGAAAAAATATAGTGTAATTAGCTGTTTTTCTTTAAAGCAAATGATTTAAAATTTGGTACTACGCAGGTGTTTAAAAGGGTCGCAATTGAAACGTTTTTTGGCTACTTGCAAGTAGCCATTCATCTTCAAAAATATTAAAAACACAACAACCCTCAGGATAACCCCTCCCCCCTCCCAACGCACACACATGCTATCGCAGGGGCACCCTTGCTTAGATCGTACACACGCTTTTGGTTGTCTATGACACATCTTTAGAAGAGAAACTGGACCACTTTGCAGAAGTGACAAAACACTCATTATAATAAAATCAATATTAAAATAGTACTACATGGGAGAAAATGTAATAAGGCTACCAGAGTCAGAAACGTGTACTGTAATGTTAAAGAAGTGATCTATTATGATCCAAATGGCTTTTTTCCTTATATAATGTATGAAAGAAAGTCAGCAGTCTTTTCAGTAAGGACAACTGTGTGAATAAGTGATTGATCTGTGCTTTAACAAGAGGCATCATGGCCTTGCTATTGCAGCTGATCAGGGTCTAGTGACACTAGAGATTGAGTTTCATAACAGAGGGGAGCAAAGGTCATTATTTTGTCAGGGATGGCGGGAGAGAAAGCGACACTTTGTGAGCAGTGAGTGACGTGTGAGTGAACTATTGGCAGTTCCACTATCAGTTCTTCATTGACACATAAGAACTGTAACAAACAGAGTAATGCATTGTGTTTTAACTAGCTCAATTCCTCGCTGCAGCAGTGCGTCATTGGGTCGCAGTGTGCAGATTCTAGTGACTGTTGATGTGGCGACGGCTCGTGTTGCAAAGGAGCACCAGGCGGCGTATTGTTCCACTCAGTACCGTGCCTGTGACCCTCTTCTCCTTGTGAATTCGCTTGTTGCTTTATTAAGGGGGGTGGGGGGGGGGGGGGGGTAGGACGTCAAACGGACCGACTTGGAGCAGGAGAGGCATCACATGACATTTTAATTTCCAGTGTCTACACTTTTACAAATAAGTTCATAAAACTTTGTCAGCATCACCAGGAAGGATTCAGGATTCACACTCATTGCAGTGGAAGTTTGAAAACATAACAAAATAATTTTCTTTGTTACGTGCGAAATTTCATTATTTTTTCACTTGCTAATGGCTGCATTTGTTGCTATAGGTACACGTTTCTTCATAAGTTAGAGAGATTCTTCGATGAATTTTGCACAGCATACATACCATACTTACAGATGTATCAAACTCTAGAATTTATTTAATTTATGAAAAAATGAGCGAGCTGTTATATTTTAAATTTTATGTTTAGGAAAAACACAAATTTTATAGTTAATTACCTCAGTTTTTACCACAGTTTTTAATGGATTTTGAAAATTCTAGAGTTTCATACACCTTTAAGTATGGTTTGTAGGCTGTGCAAAATTCATCAAAAAATCTCTCTTACTTATGAAGAGAAGTGTACCTATAGCAAGAAATGCTGTCATTAGTAAGTGAAAAAAATGATGAAATTTCACAAGTAAGAAAATTACTTCGTTATGTTTTCGAACTTCCACTGCTATGAGTGTGAATTCTGAATCCGTCCTGGTCATGCTGACAAAGTTTTATGAATTTATTCCTAAAAGTATAGACAGTGCTAATTAAAATGTCCTTTGGTGCCTCTCCTGCTCCAAGTCGGCCCATTTGACATCCTACCCCCTTAATAAGCAGCTACGGAATAGCCCACAGTGTTCCATCCCAGAAACGAACCAGCAACCTTCAGGTTCGGCGTTTTCTGGCGGAGGTCATCAACCAGTAGCTTCACAGGGCCCATTTGATGAAGCCGCAATCCTTTCATCCTCACCAGTCACCTGGATAAGTTCGACATGAACTTCTTTCTGGTAACATCTGGGATGGCATCTTCTGAGTTGACCCATTGATGCAGTACCGACATCTTCTTCTGTCGAGCAACGTAGTGACTAAGTTGTTGCAGCGATGTCCGCTGACTAACCGTCAGTTCGTCTGTCAAAGCGACGATTCTTCGTCTCCTCCTTCTCCCCTCAAAGGATCTTCCTCATGTCCATTTGTCAGAGGTATTTATTCGGTGTTTTTGCCAATGTCGCGAATTTTCTTGGGCGGCAACTGAGTCTTTAGGAGTTGATCTATGCTTCTCATGTTGGGCAGAAATGTGACGAATGTCGACACTTGTGCCGGCTTTTATTGTTTTATCTCTATGCTGGCATGGTTGGGCATCGCCCTGTCGTCCTCCACCACACTACCAGATACATCATGCACGGGAGTTCAGTATACTGACAGTTCCTGGAGCACTGACTGCTGATGAGCGAACTGCGCTGGTCATTGTTCTCCTTGGAAGAATGCCTGTCTGCTTGGTCGTTGATCTGTCGAAGTGCTGACTGGTGCTGCACAAACTCCACTGGCCATCAGCCTCCTTGTTCGACTGCTGCCGCTTCCGAGTATTGTAGCTTAATGTGTCAAAGTCTCTAAAATGTTCACTTAACCTATAGTAAGTCTTTACATATTATTCTGTCGGATCTCTGCTTTGAACAACCATAAATAACACATAATTATTATACTCAACCATAAATAACACATAATTATTATTATAATTGTTATACACCCCACTATGATGGTATGGTAGCATAGCTTGACGAAAAGCGAAATTACACAGATTCAACCATGTAGGATATTCAGCGCTATCGTATGGTTTAACTGGGTTTAACGATGATGACACCGGACTGGATAAAATATATCAAAAGTAAAATTCATAGAGTAGGAGTATCTATGGTGTGAGTATTCAGATGTGCAGAGCAGAATTTAATCATTAACATATATTATGCCCACAGTGACATGATGTTGGTATGGCATAAAGTTTGGCCTTAAATATTCTGCAGATTTGGAATATCATTATATTGCTAAGAAATACAGAACCTTGTACGAGCTTTTCATATGCATATAAATTATTCATATTCGATATTTGGTACGAATTTGGCTCAAAGCTTTGGAAAGATAAGTACAATGACGCTTGTGACAAGTGTTACAGCTCAGAATTTGGTTGTTGTAGGGATTTGGTTGTTATTGGGATTTCTACTGCATTTCATGACACTGTCAAGACCCTGTTTTAAGAAATTATGCTGCAGCAGCATTGTGAAATGCGTTCCTGGTACATCAAACTTTAGGTGTTTCAAAAAAATGACATGTAGTTAATTAGCGAGTATCCTCTTATTTAAATCAGAGTGCTGACTGGTTCCATGCTTCACTTGTGTGAGCTTCTTCATCTGAGAGTTGCACTTGCGCCCTACACCCTCAGTTATTTGTTAGATGTTTTTTTCTAATGTCTAGTTTTCCCCTACAGTTTTTACGCTATATTGCTACCTCTTGTGTAGTGGTCGTCAAACGGTGGCCCACGAGACACATGTTGCCTAAATCAAGTAATCCTGTGGTCAGTTGTTCTCAGTTGTGTTTTAAAATAATGTAGACCTAGAGCCAACAAGCTAATCCAAAAAGTCAACTAAATGTACATGCTTATTGAAATTACAGTACTCCTGTTTAGTAGCAAAATATTCACAGACATTGTACTATTTTAAGATGTGCTTAATTTTAATTGATGCTGGTGAATTTGGCCTGGAGCTAAATAAAGGTGGTCGCTCATCTCAGGGGCAGAGACCGAGTGAGGTAGCGCAGGGGTTAGCACAGTGGACTCACATTTGCAAGGACAACGATTCAAGTCTGTGTCTGACCATCCTGATTTAGGTTTTAGGTGATTCCTTCAAGACACTCTAGGGAAACACTGGGCTGGTTACTTTAGAAACATACTACCAATTTCCTGTCCTATCTCTGACACAACACTCAAGCTTGTACTCTGATTTTGATGATCTGGATGTTAATTCCTGATGTTCCTTCCTTCATGGGCAGAGAGGTATGCACCAAGGCCATAGTGGGATACAGGATATGAGAGGGGGAGCATTTAATGTTAGTCTTCTAATACTGACAAATCAGGAGTGTGTGTGTGTGTGCTGATTAACTGTTATAGTTAGTTAGCTAGTTAGTGGTGTATTCCATTGATGAATCTCATGGTAACCGTTATGATGTGGAATATGTCAAGTCCATAAGAAATGCACACACGAATCAAGTTATTTTTAAGCTTAAAATTTTTATTACCTACCTCATTCCTTTAAATGTCACAAAATGCATATGTTTCACCTATAGATTTATTTATTTCTATATAAGCATTTATGAATGGAACAGAAAGAGTTGTCAGGAAGATATGTCAATTTATTTCTGAAACTGTCACTGCTGTCTGTCAGACATTTTATTTCACCAGGTAATTTGTCAGAACGTCTTACAACGCCATATTTTACCCCTTTCTAATCCAAAGGTAGGTTAAGTAGAGGATAGTGTAAGTCTTTCTTTCTTCTGTTATTATAATCATGAATGTCACTGGTGTTTTTAAACTCATCCATGTTGTTGACAATAAATTTCGTTACTGAATAAATGTACTGTGAAGCTGTTGTAAGAATTCTTAGCCTTTTAAAGATGCCTGCAAGATGTGCGACCATGTGCCCAACACGTTATTCTAACCACTTTCTTCTGACCAGTGAATACTTTTTGCCTAAGTGTTGAGTTATGCCAAAATATTATTCTGTATGACATCAGAGACTGTAAGTATGCAAAGTATGTTAGCTTCCTAATTTCTACACCCTCAAAATTAGAAATTATTCTGGCTGCAAAAGTGGCTGAACTTAGTCGCTTTACGAGATTCTAAATATGAATATTCCAATTAAGATTCTCATTTATATCTACACCCAAAACTTTGTATGCTCTCCCCTGGCTACTGACGTCTGTTGATGTGTCATATTGAAGGAACTGTACTCCTTGCAGTAGAAAATTGGATGTACTGCATTCTTTCAAAGTTCAGAGCAAGCCCATTCGCATAAAACCAATCAGTAACTTTTCCAAAGACCATATTTATATCAATTTCTATTGGATTTTCTTCTGCTGGATTAATAATGATGTTTGTATCATCAGCAAACAGTGTCAGTTTTGCTTCTTGTTTCAGATAAGAAGGAAGGTCATTCACACATATCAAGAACAGAAGGGGATCCACGACCGAAACCTAGTGTACTGTCACCCCAGTTAGGTGAGCTGGAAAACTTCCTTAAATCACTTAAACTGTATAAATAAATTTTTTCTTCCTGCTCTGTAGATATCACATGAACCACAGAATTGTAATTTCTGTAACATAATGTCATGGTTCACACAATTAAATGCTTTGGCTAAGACGTAGAAAATTCCTATTGGTGACACTTTACTATTTAAAGATTCTATTATATTGGCAGTGAAATTGTATACTGCTGTTGTAGTAGAACAGCATTTTTGAAAGCCAGACTGTGATTTACTTAGTATCCCATTACTGTTGAGATGTATAACCACTCTTAAGCACATTACCTTCTCAACGATTTTTGAAAGTGCTGTAAGCAAGGATAGTAATTTTTGACATCTGTAGTGTCCCCTTTTTTGTAGAGAGGCTTGACAGTGGCATATTTTAGCCTGTCTGGGAAAATACCTTGAGCTAGTGATGCATTACAGATATGACTGAGAACATCAGCTGTAACTGCTTCACATTGTTTTAATATCATATTAGAAATGTCATCTGCTCCAACAGAATATTTATTTTTCAAAGATTTGAAGATTTTCTTTGTTTCACAAGGGTTGTTAGATGAAAATTAATCTAACAAGGATTTCTGAAAACTGGCTCTTCCATGTATTACTTGGCTTTTTCTTGTGAACTATTCTCATAAATTTTTTCACCTACACTTAAGAAATGGTTGTTGAATACATTGGCTATTTGTGTACCGTTGCTTAAGATGGTCTAATTCTCTTAAATAGTAATACTACCTACCTCAGTGGTTACTTTTCCTGTCTATCTTCTAACAACATTCCCTATTGATTTGATTTTATTGGCACAATTGTTAACTTCATCTCTAATATACATATTTTTTGATTTTCTGATAACTTTTCTCAGTATGTTACAATAATTTTATAGTGTAAAATTACTTCTGGATCTTTAATAATTCTTTCTGTCTCATACAATTTTGTTTTCCTTTCTGAAGACACTTTAATACCTCTAGTAATCCAAGGTTTTTTTTTTAAACTGTTTGGTGTTACATTTAGTCACTTTTTGGGGGCAACATTGTTCAAAAAGGGATATAAATTTATCAAGAAATATGTTGAATTTATCATTAGCACTTGGCTCTTTATATACATCTCTCCAGTTAACATTTCTAAAATGTTCTCTGAAGTGATCTATAGATACCGGGTTGACCACTCTTACTCTTTTACTTATTGGTTTCTGCACCGTACACCCTGATAGGTTTCATAAGTTAATCAATTGTGTATCATGGTCTAATAATATAGTATACAGGTAAACTTAAAACATGGATTTGTGAATGCATACTACAAAGATAGTCATCTTCAAATGTGGTACATCTGTGTAGCATGGAAAATTAAATTAAATTAAGGCTGTTATAATGCAATGCAAGGAGTAGAAGAAAAGTGACATTCAAAACATTTTGTAAAAATTCGTGATTTTCGCACATAATGCATTTAAATATAAATATATTTGCTATTAATCATCTGTTCTCACAGACAATGCAACAATACTTTGTCAGGCAAATACAGTGTCACAGCTATGGGGTTAGACGGTGGCAGCAATCTGAAACAGAGAACATCAACATGAAATATTCCAAATTGTGCCAAATTTTAACGATTAGTACTTGGGGGCCAACTTATCGCGCCCTTACTACAGCTAGTCTGTTGTAGGCCCATAAGATACTAATTTATTTAGGTTACACGTTAATAATAAGTCGGTGATGTCCCACAATGTCAGTATTGGCTCTTGAGCAGAAAAGTTCGACGCTCACTGCCCTACTGCGTCGAAAATTATTCCCTGATGTCATATCCCCACCAGGTGGTTGTGTTAAGGACTGGTCACCCTGTACTTTCAGACATTAGTAAGACATCTGAAAGACAACTGCTGTAAGGCATGAGTAATACTGAAATATCTGTGTAGTAGACCATAGTTACAAAATACTAACTTGGATTATCTACAGAATAATTGTGCAAGTGACATTAGATGAGCTGGACAAAGATAGGTTTGTTCTCCATGGTAACGTAGGAATGCATGAGGCATGGTCAGAAAAAGACAAATCAACATTTATAGCATTCACACATACTGAAATAGTTTTTAACAACATTAATTGGAATACATTGTCTGGAATTTCGTCAGGGACAAAATATAGAAATCAGACTGCAGTTGTAAAACTGAAAGGGTTAGAAATGGAGGTAGCATTGAGGAAGGGAAAAAGACAGGGTTCTAACTTACCCTCAGAATGTCATTCAATTTGCAATTTTTTGCAAGGAGAGATGTGTGACTTTTGTGATCTCGTACTGATACCCTCTCAGATCAAAAGCATCCAGACAGCTCTAAGTAGTGTCGAATTAACCACTAGATGCCACAAGAGGTGAACCTGCCTTTACAAAAGGAGGCGGGTAGGATTTTATTGTCAGTATAGATTCAGTAAAGGCAGAATGAGTCAGTCAGAAGAGCTCAGTGGCTTCAGAAGTGTACTAGTTGCTCATTACTGGATGTTGCTTGAGTAAAAAATCCATCAGATATAGTTCAACCCCTCCAAAGCTGCCCGTATCTACTGCTGATGATATGACTGTGAAGTGGAAACGTAAAAGAGCAACCACAGCTAAACCAAGACCAAGACCAATCTCCATCGGAACTCCTCCCCTCCACTCACCCACCTGGGAACTGGCAGGAAAATCTCAATCTGTACTGAGCTGCCAGTGTGGAAAGATGTAGGGTATCTTTAATTACTTTATTTTGGGTATTACAGGTGTTATCCTGTTGAAAGAAGTTTCTAATACTGCTAGAAATTGGTGGGAAAAGCTCAGGAATGTGCAAGTATTAACCTTTCCAGCAACTACATTCCGTAATTACGAAATTGCAATGCTACAGACCTTATTTAATCCTTTTTAGGATATGTAAGTGTTATCCTGTTGGAAAATGCTCCCTAAAGTTTTCCCCTGTGTATGTGCGTTCACTCTGATGCATGGTGTAGGTCATGATACAGCTACCAACATTTATATGCATAACTACAAATCATATAAGATCCAATAGACATGACAAAGATAGTGAAACACTGCAGAAATTGGCACTGCAACACATCTATCGATAGTAAAAATAACTCGCCTCAACACTGATAAACTTCACCTACAGATCATATAAAGATTCTTGAAATACTGCAGAAAATGGTACCCCAATACAGCTGTCGATCGTAAGAGATCTTATCTAGACGCTGCTAAACTTCATCTAAAGATCATATAAAGATTTGCAGTAACTCTAGTTGAAAGCCAGTTTCTGAAAGTTCATGATTTTAAAAAATCGAGCGTTCAGTATATTCAGTCTACTTGGAGAAATGCGTTTAAAATTAGATTAACTCCGTTTTTTATTTACATTGAAAGACATCAAATGGCTATCAAGTCCGTATTTAATATGGTGAAACGTTATCATTGAAAGTTCGCTGCCTGTTAACAAATATTCACTCGAAAAAGCAGCCAGAATTTTAGCAAGTCCAACCTGACTAATTTTCACGTTCTACCAGTCACAACTACTCGCGAGTTAAGCATTCGTTCGTTTCAGTGGTATGCCAAAACATTCCGTACAGAGCATGAAACACGCACGCGGAGTTGTTACTATGATCAGAAAGTACACACTCTCATATCTCTCAAACTATTTAACTTAGAAACACCGAACTTTCATTAAAATATCCATCTTACAGTGTATTTTTAAGGAGCGATCTAACATCGCATTATCCATAGGCCAGCTAGCAAGCGACATCTTGAGGTACTCTCCTCCCTGCCCCCCCCCCCCCCTCTATCCACGCGGGATCAGCTTAGTTCTGATTGGCTGTTGATCTAAACGGACAGTTATAACGTTAATCAAAATATCCACGGATGTACTACAGTGTCCAACGGGCACAATATTTCGGCGATCATACATGTCACCAGGTTCAGTCGCGGCGGCGGCCGATTTAAATACCCTCCGCCCACAGCGCCCTCCCTCCGCCGTCCGCGCCCCGCGCCACGGTCGCGCGGTGGAACAGATTGCGACGGCGTCTGAGATGACGTCGGTGTGATGGCTCTGTCCGCCGTGGTCGTCACAACTATACGTTTGCTCGATTTACTCTTGATTTACCCAATCGCTGGTTCCCAAGCCTTGCTAAGATTATAGCCACAGCCACAGTTTATGAGGGCGTCATTGGTGCGAATTTCGATGGCCTCTCTAACAACGCTGTCCCAGTATCTCGACGTCTGTACCAGAATCCTCGTGCGGTCATACTCCATAGCGTGATTTTCCGGCAAACAATGTTCAGCGACCGCCGACTTGCTCGGATACATCAGTCGAGCGTGCCTCCGGTGTTCACGGCATCGATCCTCGACGGTACGCATCGTCTGCCAATATACCACTTGCCACATTGACACGGAATCTGGTACACGCCGGCCTTCCGCAAACCGAGGTCATCTATGGCGCTCCTCACCAGTGCACGAGTTTTATTCGGAGGGCAAAACAGAGTTCCGACCCGGTGTTTCTTCAAAATGCGGGCGATTTTCCCCGAGAGTGCGCCTGTATATGGAATAAACGCAGTACCTACCTCCTCCATCGTGATTTCATCGTCTCCACAGGTTGTGCTCTAGTGGTTGGGCGGAGAGCACGTTGAATCTGCCACTCTGAGTACCCATTTTTTCGCAATACAGTTCTCAGATGCTCCAATTCCTGGGGTAGACTGTCTGCGTCAGAGATAGTACGCGCCCTATGTGCTAGAGTTTTAGGTACCCCATTCCTCTGTGAATGGTGGTGGCAGCTTTCTGCGTGCAAATACAGATCAGTGTGCGTTGTCTTTCGACACACCCCATGACCTAGGGTGCCGTCAGCCCTTCTCTTGACCAAGACGTCAAGGAAAGGTAATTTACCCTCCGTTTCAGTCTCCTTAGTGAATTTGATGTTGGGGTGTATGGAGTTTAGATGTGTAAGGAAGTCAAGAAGTTTATCCATACCATGTGGCCAGATGACGAACGTGTCGTCCACGTAACGGAAAAAGCAAGTAGGTTTCCATTCGGATGACGACAGGGCTTTCTCCTCGAAGTTCTACATGTACAAATTCGCTATCACCGGTGAGAGTGGGCTACCCATGGCGACTCCCTCCGTTTGTTCGTAGTATTCCCCATTAAAAAGAAAATACGTGGAAGTCAAGACATGCCTAAAAAGTTTAGTGGTCTTCTCGTCAAACTTCTGACTAATCAATTCTAGTGACTCTCGCAGAGGTACAAAGAGGGGGTACCATTACGCCCCATTGTCAGCAACATCAGGGCACCTAAATATTTGTCGGCCAAATACCTGACGGTAATATTAAGTCCTTATGTGGGTAAATGCCCTCATCACATCCGTAATTCCGTGGATTTTCTTAAACGCCTTGATAGCTTCAGGTTGGATGAGTCAGATATCATGGTGAGTTTTGACGTTGTTTCCTTGTTTACGAGGGTACCCCTGCGAGAGTCACTAGAACTGATTAGTCAGAAGTTTCACGAGAATGAAATCGAATATGTTATAGTTCCTAACTTAGTTTCAAAAATCTAGCATAGGTTTTAGGACTTTTAGGGAAATCTCTTTATGCCCGAAACCATAGTAAATAAAAATCTGAAATTTTGAAAGCATCATTCCATTAATAACAAAAGGCTGTGCACCAAATATGAACAAAATCGGATAATAACTGATATAGATTATTTAGATTCGTTGAGGGTATGAACCTTTGTATCGACAGAATGTTATACTATGCAGTTCTCACGGCAGGCAGTGTCAGCTGCGCTGTGAGCAGAGTGAAAAAAAAAGTCATTGCCATCCTATAGTCACCGTACTAGACGGCTGCTTGCCTTGTTGCAACCTAAAGTTACTTTTAAGAGCATTTAAGGTTCATATAGCAGCAATGTTATTACTGAATTCTTTAAGGGAACCGACAAATATAACTATGGGGTTTTTAATGAAAATTGAACCTACTTACACTTTTTCCAGATGAACTAAATATCAAAAATACATTACAGTTTTTACGATGTTACATCAGACTTCAGAGGCTTGAACATGATAGCGAATAATAACATTGATTTACAAAATTTCCCATTTTCTTCAGAAAAAATATTTTTCGTATATAATTCCACACTTTAACGTTTTGCAAAAAAAGGACAATAAAATTAAACCATTTAAATTAGTAAATATTCAAGTTTCCCTCGAAATCAAATTTTACTTTAAACAATTACTTTACAAATTTCTATACCTTTTTTGAAATGAAATAAACCACTTAATGCTCTTTACAGTTGCTATGTTGGCGTTCATGAAACCCAATATATTATGATGTAAAAGATTCGACTTGACTAGTGTTATTCTATAAAATTTTCGAGCAGGATAACACTAGCTTTAATCATCGCTGTGGATAAAATGTTCCTTTCGTTATATTATTACAATGAAATTTTCTTCACTTATTCTTACCCTTCTCGCTTTGAGGAGCGTCTTTTTTACATACTTTAGCAAGAAAACATTTATGTTCTGTAGCAGCGCTGGGGTAGAACATTATTCTTTCTCACACTTACACTTTGGTTGCTTTAAAGGCACTTCACTGTGATACAGCGTCCAGCCATCTGGCCTACACGTTTTCTTGTAGTCTCGTAACAGGTTTTTCAAAATTTTGTACCTGCAAAATGCAGTACATCTGTCACCATTCTCAATTTCTGCACCCAAGCTTTACAGATAAACATGTATCATATTTCGTATTTTTGTTCTCAAATCTAAAGGCGAAACTTTGCGAGGAATCTTCCAGAATTTTAATGTACTCAAAATGTACTGCTTATTTTCACAAAACTCTTTTCCAAGAAAACTAAATATGATTGAAATTCAACATCTTTCATCAAGTAGTCTGATACAGTACTAATTATTTTCAGTAGATAGTGAATTAACCATTATTAAAAAATAACAACAGTACCCAAATCATTATGTGCATTTTATAGTGGGAGAATTCCTAAGCATGTTCCTGCTGAAGGCAATACTTATTACTATGTAAACAATATAAAAACCTTTTTGTTCTGAAATTTACAAACATTTTCCTTAACTTTTCTTTTCAGAAAAAATATTTACCTTACAATTACAATGTAATATCTCAAGACTTTACATAAAAAAGCTATTATACACAAAGAATGCAAAGTTTCTGGAAATGTTGAAAATATTTACACCAATAAACATAAGATACATAACATATTTGCCGGCCGCCATGGTCTCGCAGTTCTAGGCACGCAGTCCGGAACCGTGTGACTGCTACGGTCGCAGGTTCGAATCCTGCTTCGGGCATGGATGTGTGTGATGTCCTTAGGTTAGTCAGGTTTAGGTAGTTCTAAGTTCTAGGGGACTAATGACCACAGCAGTTAAGTCCCATAGTGGTCAGAGCCATTTGAACGATAACATATTTACTTGCTTTTACCAGGCACTTTCCATATGCCTCTTACCAGAAACATCTTCCAACACTATTTATAAATGTTCTGAAAATGTCTTAGAAATCACATATTCTACATCAGTAGGGGGACAAAGGGGGCATCAAGACATGTTGCATTGTTGCCAAATTAATTCAAGATGGCGGTGATGACGTCATTCAAGATGACAGCATGTAGACTTGGTAACAGCGCATGACGTCAACTAAGATGGCGGATTTTGGTGGGAGAATAAGCCAATTGTGCTACGTCCACTAACGTAACCTCAAGAAAAAATGGCGGGAATTTTGAATTTTGGAGGGGAAAAGGTCTAATTGTGCTACGTCCACTAGCCTAAGCCACCAGAAGAAAATATGGCGAGAAGTTTGAATTCCGACAGGATAATGCATGCAAAAACCGTACTTGTCTTTTTATTATTATTGATTATCATTTATTAACATTCATTATTATTTATTATCATTCATTATTATTTATTATTATTTATTATCATTTATTATTATTTATTATTATTGACCTGCCTCCACTAGAAAATTCCCTCCAAATTCAAATTTCAACATGATAATGACTGCAAAACCTTACTTTTGTTTATTATTCATTATCATTCATTATAATTTATTAACATTCATTATTATTCATTATCATTTATTAACATTCATTATCATTTATTACCACTTATTATTGTTTATTATCATTTATTATTATTTATAATTATTGACCTGCCTCCACTACAAAATTCCTTCGAAATTCATATTCCTACATGATAATGGCTGCAAAACCTTACTTTTGTTTATTATTATTCATTATTGTTTATTAACATTCATTATCATTCATTGTCATTCATTATCATTTATTATCATTCATTATCATTTATTTATATAGGCCTACCTCCACTAGAAAATTGCAGCAAATTCAAATTCCAACACGATATTCTCTCGAAAACTGTCCCTCTATGTATTATTATCATTTATTATTTATTCAAGATGTTCTATTTTCTCGGTGAGAAAGCCATTCTCCTTACATTCATAGCAAAAATCTATCACAAGTTCAAATCCCCAACACCATAATTGATCACATGTACGAGCTTTCTCCGTCACTTACCTTTTTTCACTGGTAGCCTATCACAATCGCGTCAAATAATAAACTGCACTTATAGTAACGTAATTCACGTCCTTTCATTTTGCAGGGGTGAAGGGACTGAAGGCTATTGTAAGCAGTACGGTCATCACTTGTTCTCCAACACAGTCAGCACACACAAATCACACATCTTTGATATTGCAGTGCAGTCATCACGACGTCGGCGGTCCAACTGAATTAGTTCAAATCCTCGCCACCCCTGGCCACCCCTTTCTCGGCGAGAAAGCCATTCTCCTTACATTCATAGCAAAAATCTATCACAAGTTCAAATCCCCAACACCATAATTGATCACATGTACGAGCTTTCTCCGTCACTTACCTTTTTTCACTGGTAGCCTATCACAATCGCGTCAAATAATAAACTGCACTTATAGTAACGTAATTCACGTCCTTTCATTTTGCAGGGGTGAAGGGACTGAAGGCTATTGTAAGCAGTACGGTCATCACTTGTTCTCCAACACAGTCAGCACACACAAATCACACATCTTTGATATTGCAGTGCAGTCATCACGACGTCGGCGGTCCAACTGAATTAGTTCAAATCCTCGCCACCCCTGGCCAGCGCACTGTCTACGTCTACGTCTGTCACGTGAGGCAGCCAGCCGCTAGCGCAGGGGGCGAGCCCAGCGATCGCTCCCACGTCGTAAATATGTTTTTGCTGGACACGCTGGAACTTGTCGAGTTTGACGTCACAGCGGCCCTTGTCTGCTCACCACGTGTATTCGTCGCCTCCACACGTTTCCCGCCAAAATTGTCTGCCTCGGAGCTGAATCAATGGTCGGCCGTTTCCCTGCAACACTTCCGGCACCACGTTCAAACCTGTCGATGCCGACCTCACACATTCGAATGTTAACCCTACTCTACCGCCGGTCCTGGGAGCCGTCCGCGAACGCGCATGTAAATAGTGATACAGAAAACAGAGCAAGCGCTCTCAGAATGTGGAGGTGACTGGATACGCCTTGGTTACATTCAGAGGCAATTTTAGATCACAGAACGATAACTTATGTCGGGGTCGCATGGATAGAACTGACATAAAATATTAAGAAATGCGGAAACTGATTACCACATAGAATGTACACCGAAATGCGGTGAAAATGAGAACGTACTTGCTTATCTTCTGGTCCGCAGGGGGGGGGGGGGGGGGCATTTGGTCAAGTATGTGGCAACAAGAGCAATGCAGGAAAACCATGACATCGACATGAGCTGAATAAGGGAGGCAGTCAATTTTTTCTCGTTGAGTTCGTATTATAGTGTATTCAGTCAAGAGAGGTGGAGTGTAGCTGTATTCGTCTGCTCGGTTGAGGAATAATTGGGTAGCGATGTTGCAGGGTAATGCTGAGGTGAGGATGATCTTTTAATGTAAGAGGACTAGATAGCTCTGTGACCGCTATACGCATAGAGATTGATCGAGTACTATGCGCGATGTCTTAGAAATATGTATAGCGCTGTCTGGTATAATTTGATCGTCTTTATGTGTTTGAGAATTAAGTGTGAATGGACGTGCTGAGCAGACATCCATGAATGTTCGCAATTATACTTGCAAAGTAGAGGAAGTATCGTTTAGCTATGATACTGAAATCAAGAAAACAAGCTGTCACATGATTGGCCAGTACTGGACTTACTGCAAAATTTTTCGCGATATCAGCTGTGATGGATAATATTACAGTAGATCGGTGGTGTCTTATCTATCGCATCTGTGCTTTGGGTATCACATAATGACTGACTGACAATGCTTGCTTGAGTTGGGGGACAAGTTTTGGTTGATGGACCGCAACTTCCGGGGTTGCTAGCACCGAAGACGGTGATCCTGTACTTGTGTGCAAAAATGACCAATCACTAGAAATGGAAGGCAGAGTTATAAACTATTCGGTCACTGCGACATATGAGTTTAAATGTAGAGGTGGTCAATCACTTTCGAGGGAAGTCGCTACAACGTTATGCTATCGACTGTGAGACAATGATTTACAAGGTGCAAGGTATAGTTTCCTGTGAGAGGCTGTGGATCAGTCCGTGTTAATGTCTGTTTAGAATCAGACACTGTCTTCGAAATCGCGGCAGAAAGACAAAATGATTGGTAGTGTGCAAAAGCGCGTTAGAAAGCACTGTATGAACAAGGGCGAGAGGCAGCTTCTCATTCGCTTCGAGTATGGGTGATCAAACTTTAAAGGGGTCTCTGCAGCGTGTGTATATTTAATATGATCTTGTTCATATAGGCATCTGTAGTTTGAGGTGTCGGACTTGGCGAGCTGTTAGGAATTCTTGGATGGTAGCACTCTGAGATATTCGGGGGCGTATTGTGAATTCCGTTTGTCCGCGCTGGAGGTGGATCGCATTGGTGCGTTCGTGACTTTTTCACTGTTTGATGGTAGAGGATAAAGATGATAGGGTGTTGAGGATCTGTTGTACTTGTACCTAGTTTTAGGCATACAAGATTGCCCGCGTTTTTGGCGAATGGTCAAAATAAGGCCCTGTTCTAGTAACTGAGATCGTTCTGTTTATAGACAGGTTGCAGGAGGTAATAGATATGTCTTTCTCCGACTTAAATTGCAGAGATTAGATGGGTGAAGATAAATGCATACTCATCTATGCTTAGAAAGGAAGAATGCTTTTTTTATTATTAAGTGAGTTTTGGCAGGAGTGAATATGGTTCTATATGTGAGAATGTTTAAGATTTGTGAGTGGAAATTGTCAGCGAAAGGTGAATGACGTCGGGTTCGCTGGCTGGGGGAGACACTGTTTACATGTGCTGTTGGAGATGCAAGGGGGAGATAGAGATCTGCGCTATTCAGGAATCCATTTGTGCAGTGTATGTCGTTAGACAATAGCTGGAGAGTAGGTATAGGGAGAGCCCACTTCAGCATTCTTGTCCTGGGGCTGAATGGATGGCTGTTTAGATGGACAGCTTTGTGGCTTTGACATGCCACCGGCGGCGCTCCGACACTCGCTTTGTAAGGCGCTATGGGATTAGTTTGAGCATTTAGTACTTGTTTCGGTGGTTATTGGATTAAGAACTGTAATATTGAAGGTCATGTCCTCAGCGGAACCGCTGTGTAATTGAGTAAGTGTGTTTACGTATTTGAAGATATGTTTCGCGAATGGTCATGTTAAGTTGATGGCGCAATTTAGCTACCACTATAAAAAAAAAATTGATTTCTGCTGCTGAAAGAAAGAAAGAAAGAAAGGGGTGACCTTGTCCCCAGACCTGATGAATGAGTTATTAGTTAAGAGCAAGTGATAGTTGAATGATGCTATGTGTTCGGATATAGGAGTCTCTAAACGGCGGGGCGAGATTTTTTTTTGTGTGGAAATTTATGTAATCTATAGATAGTGATATTCGACCGCTACAACAGTTAAGAGCGGAAAAAATAGGCACAAATCGAGGGCCGGCAGAATGTTATGGCAATGGTACTAATATTTAATTCAAGGTGGAGGTGGTAAATATGGACCAGGCTTTGAATATTGTCGTGTGTGCTTGATGCTCTGTATAAAAGTCTGACTGTTTAATTGCGTTTGGTATTTATGGGTGTGTGTAAAATTAATTTTACTGTTGAAAGTGTGAGAAAGATGAGTTGATTGGTGTTCAGATAGAGGCTACGTTTGTAATTCGAAAAGAGGGGATGAGAATGGTAAATTGATTGATGGACATGGTTTGTGGGGTGATACATGAGTGTCAAGATAGGGTTGAGGACGTTTGCGTATGTTGATTGTGGGACGGGTGTGAGGTTATGTGTGGTGGGACGTGTAAATTAGATCCTATTTTTCAAAAAAAAAAAAAAAAAAAAAAAAAAAAAAGAATGTTGTAAAGTAAGAATAATATTGAGAAGGTTTTTAGATGGCTGGTCATGCGACGAGGCGAGAGCAAGGATGTGTAGTTGCGTTTAATTAAAGGGCCGTGTAATGCCGTGTGAGGAGCAATGCGCAGTGTGCTACAGGGTCATAGGAGGTAAAAACATGTGCTGCTATGATGTGTCTAGCGTATGGAGGCTGTGCTTTGATAATTATGCTACGTTGACATAAAGTTGACTTTCACCCGCGTTCAGTGGTCGTGGCTCGGGATCGCGGTTCTGTACGGACGTGTGTGTGTGCTTTGACCGCTGACGAGTGCGTTGACCGCGCCAACTGAGGCTTGCGGAAGCCGAGCAGGGGCTGTGCGAGGTCTGAAATCAGACGGATGGGTGACTTCACGATCCTGTGGGCAGGGTGCGGAGTGGGGGGGTACCTGCGCACGTCTGCTCAGTTGTTTTGCGAGCCCATCTGCAGGTTCTGCTATGCGTTATTAGGGTAGTTTACGAGAACTGAGCGTATTATTTAGTAACAGTTTGCTATAGTGTGTACTGAAATTGTGATTGGGTGCGTATCTGTGGGCTGTGCAACATGGCCCAGGGCACATCTGGGTGGGTGTTTTGTGATAGCGTGATAGATACACTGTATGGTTAAATAAGTTGTTCGAAAAAATAAATACCGTGTTCTCAATGATTACACGCGACTGCAGCGCAGATCAGAGTGATTGGTTTTCCCGTCACCATCTCGGTTGTATGCGAGTAGTAAATGTTTTCCCGGCCGCGGTAATCGTGTGTGTCAACGAGCCCTGAGCTATATACATGAGAAGGACAATGCAGCTTTCACATGTGTTGGCTGTCACGAGCGCTCGGAAGCTGAACTTGGCTGGAGACTCTGGAACTCCCTTCCCCGCCGACCGCACGCGCGCGCGACCTGCCTTGGAGCGTAATCTAAGGCGCATAGGCGATATCAATTTCTCCAGTGTTAGGTGCGAATGAGACTGTGTTGAGGTCATGTTTGGGGGAGGCCGAGCAGAGACTTTTGGTCGGTTTGGCAGCTGAGGGTGTTTGGGCGTGTCTGTTGCACTATTTTGCGAGCATGTCTGTGCACTGTGCGGTGCTTTATTTGGGGAGTTTAAGAGTACAGGGCTCGTCTGCTGATATTGTGTACTGCATTATTTAAGAGCAGTTTGCTACTGTGTGGTGAAATTAGGAGTTGTTTACGTGTTTGTGGCCTGTGTCAGATGACCACAGTTGGATCAGTGCGAGTGTTTTGTGACAAATATAATCCACGACTAAATAAAAGGGGCTCCAAATAAATATAGTGCTGCCCTTCCTTACTTCCCCGAGCAGCACAGCGCAGTCTGAGCTGTTTTTGCGCAATGACGGCAGTCTGGTCAGAATGTGAGTGAGTAGACAAATAACTGGACAAATTTATCTGTAGAGGAGTTACAGGTCTGGATTGGAATGAATATCTTGATGGGTGTGGTTGTGCTGCCAAGTGTAGTGCACTACTGGAGTTCAGAAACTGCCTTATGTGAGCTTTACATGTCGAAACCTATGAGAAGTAAAAGTTTCAAAAAGATATGTCGCAAATAAATAAAGTACACTGGTTTCTCCTTCCATCAGCCAATGCACTGAAATTATTTCCGAAAATTAGCAGTTGTTTGGCTATTTGGAGGTAAATGTTTTGCATTATTTACGAGCGGTTCGCATGTCTGTAGGCTGTGCTATGAGTTATTTTTAACTGTTTACAATTAGTAAGCGTGTATCTAGAACATTATAACTGAGTTATGTAGGAGTGTTTTGCAGGTCAGTATGATGTGGGACATGTCTGTGTGATACATATACTCCATTCCTAAATAAAGTAAATTAGTTCCTCCATCCATGGATGTAGTGCAGGGTGAGTCCATTTACCAGAAACGTGTAGGAAGAGGTTGAGTGTTGGTGGCTTAGTTTGAAATAATTTTCTTAGGTTGGTGGCGGAAGCGCAAGTGAGCTTTGTTTATTGGCGGATTTCAAACTTGGCGCTGGTTCCTAGGAGGAGGAGGTGGCCCTTGAAAAGTAGTTGAAATTATGGAGTTGAACACGTTTGAATACATATTTGAAATTGTAAATTGAATTATTTAATATAGGGGGTAGTCAGAGTGAATTCAAATGGCTCTGAGCACTATGGGACTTAACATCTATGGTCATCAGTCCCCTAGAACTTAGAACTACTTAAACCTAACTAACCTAAGGACATCACACAAACCCAGCCATCACGAGGCAGAGAAAATCCCTGACCCCGCCGGCAATTGAACCCGGGAACCCGGGCGTGAGAAGCGAGAACGCTACCGCACGACCACGAGATGCGGGCGAGAGTGAATTAGTGAACGTTCTCGCGACGAGTAAACGCGCTGTTATACGGGCATAGTGGATTCCACTGTCGGTCGAACTCTGGCGCCTAACGTATCATTTGTCTGGCACGCGGTCGACAGGTTCGGTCGCGTCCGGCGTTAAGTGCTCGCGGTCACGGAAAGATGTTTACGTAGTCGGCCTCTGAGACAAGCGCGGCTGGCCGTTTGTGGCGGGACCATGAGGCGCCTCTCGCCGCTGCCTACCTGGCGCGCTGGCCGTGGGTGTGTGCGGGCACGCTGGTCGCTTGACGTCGGAGGGCCAGGGAGCGGGCTCAGCTGGCCGCGCGTACGTCAGCTGTGCTCTGGAGTTTCGATGTGTGAGCATGCAGAAGTCAGTTGGGACACACCTGCATGACCGTAACGTCTGAAATAAAAAGTCATTTTCCAGGTATTTACAGAAGGCTATGTCCGTCGCGTATATGGAGGGTGTGTGACGCAAGCGGGGCAGCGGCGCAGCGATTGTACAGATTACGGGCGCGCGAGAGCGAGTCAATTAGCGGGCGTTCTAGTGTGGTCCAAAGGTGCTGTTATATAGTCATGCCCGCATCTCGTGGTCGTGCGGTAGCGTTCTCGCTTCCCACGCCCGGGTTCCCGGGTTCGATTCCCGGCGGGGTCAGGGATTTTCTCTGCCTCGTGTTGGCTGTGTGTTGTGTGATGTCCTTAGGTTAGTTATGTTTAAGTAGTTCTAAGTTCTAGGCGACTGATGACCATAGTTGTCAAGTCCCATAATGCTCAGAGCCATATAGTCATGGCGGATTCCACTGTCGAGCAAACTTTGCCGCCAAAAGTGTAGCACTGCGTTCTCGCTCGCACAGGGACCCCTGGCGAAAGGCTGTGTGAGGTCAGCATCGACAGGTTGAACGTGGCGCCGAAAGTGTTGGAGGGAAACGGCCGACCATTATGTGATTCAGCTCCGAGGCAGACAATTTTGGTGGGAAACGTGTGGAGACGACGAATACACGTGGTGAGCGGACAAGGGGCCGCTGTGACGTCAAACTCGACAAGTTACAGCGTGGCCAATCATGTGACAGCTTGTTTTCTTGATTTCAGTATCACAGCTAAACCATACTTCCTCTACTTTGCAAGCATCATTGCGAACATTCATAGATGTCTGCTCAGCACGTCCATTCACACTTAATTCTCAAACACATAAAGACGATCAAATTATACCAGACAGTGCTATACATATTTCTAAGACATCGCGCATAGTACTCGATCAATCTCTATGCGTATAGCGGTCACAGAGCTATCTAGTCCTCTTACGTTAAAAGATCATCCTCACCTCGGCATTACCCTGCAACATCGCTACCCAATTATTCCTCAACCGAGCAGACGAATACAGCTACACTCCACCTCTCTTGACTGAATACACTATAATACGAACTCAACGAGAAAAAATTGACTGCCTCCCTTATTCAGCTCATGTCGATGTCATGGTTTTCCTGCATTGCTCTTGTTGCCGCATACTTGACTCCATGTACAAATGCCCCGCCTGCGGACCAGAAGATAAGCAAGTACGTTCTCATTTTCACCGCATTTCGGTGTATATTCTATGCGGTAATCAGTTTTCGCATTTCTTACGATTTTATGTGAGATCTATCCATGCGACCGCGACATAAGTTATCGTTCTGTGTTCTAAAATTGCCTCTGAATGTAACCAAGGCGTATCCAGTCACCTCCACATTCTGAGAGTGCTTGCTCTGTTTTCTGTATCACTATTTACATGCGCGTTCGCGGACGGCTCCCAGGACCGGCGGTAGAGTAGGGTTAACATTCGAATGTGTGAGGTCGGCATCGACAGGTTTGAACGTGGTGCCGGAAGTGTTGCAGGGAAACGGCCGACCATAGATTCAGCTCTGAGGCAGACAATTTTGGCGGGAAACGTGTGGAGGCGACAAATACACGTGGTGAGCGGACAAGGGCCGCTGTGACGTCAAACTCGACAAGTTCCAGCGTGTCCAGCAAAAACATGTTTACGACGTGGGAGCGATCGCTGGGCTCGCCCCCTGCGCTAGCGGCCAGCTGCCTCACGTGACAGACGTAGCCAGTGTCTCCGTGCGCTGGCCAGGGGTGGCGAGGATTTGAACTAATTCAGTTGGACCGCGGACGTCGCTGTGACTGCACTGTGATATTAAAGATGAGTGTGCTGACTGTGTTGGAGAACAAGTGATGACCGTAGTGCTTGCAGTATTCTTCAGTCCCTTCCCCCCTGCAAAATGAAAGGGCGTGAATTACGTTACTATAAGTGCAGTTTATTATTTGACGCGATTTCGACAGGCTACCAGTGAAATAAGTTAAGTGACGGAGAAAGCTCGTACATGTGATCAATTATGGTGTTGCGGATTTGAAGTTGTGATAGATTTTTGCCATGAATGTAAGGAGAATGGCTTTCTCACCGAGAAAATAGGACATCTTGAATAAATAATAAATGATAATAATACATAGAAGTACAGTTTTCGAGAGAATATCCTGTTGGAATTTGAATTTGGCGCAATTTTCTAGTGGAGGTAGGCCTATATAAATAAATGATGATGAATTATAATAAATGATAATGAATGACAATGAATGATAATGAATGTTAATAAACAATAATGAATAATAATAAACAAAAGTAAGGTTTTGCAGCCATTATCATGTAGGAATATGAATTTCGAAGGAATTTTGTAGTGGAGGCAGGTCAATAATTATAAATATAATAAATAATAATAAGTGGTAATAAATGATAATGAACGTTAATAAATGATAATGTCTAATAATGAATGTTAATAAATAATAATGAATAATAAACAAAAGTAAGGTTTTGCAGTCATTATCATGTTGAAATTTGAATTTGGAGGGAATTTTCTAGTGGAGGCAAGTCAACAATAATAATCCTGTTGGGATTCAAACTTCCCGCCATTTTTTCTTCTGGTAGCTTAGGTTAGTGGACGTAGCACAATTGGCCTATTCTCCCGCCAAAATCCGCCATCTTCGATGACGTCATTCGCTCTTGCCAAGTCTACTTGCCACCATCTTGGATGACGTCATCGCCGCCATCTTGAATAAATCTGGCAACAATTCTATGTATCTTGGTACCTCCTTTGTCCCCGTACTTACATCTTCATCTACATTTACACTCCACAAGCCACCCAACGGTGTGTGGCAGAGTGCACTTTACATGCCACTGTCATTACCTCCTTTTCCTGTTACACTCTGGCAGAAAGCCTCCATGAGTGCTTAAATCTCTCTAATTTTACATTCGTGATCTCCTCGGTAGGTATAAGTAGGGGGAAGCAATATATTCGATACCTCATCCAGAAACGCAGCCTCTCGAAACCTGGACATCAAGCTACACCGCGATGCAGAGTGCCTCTCTTGCAAAGTGTGCCACTGAAGTTTGCTAAACATCTCCGAAACGCTATCACGCTTACCAAATAACCCTGTGACGAAACGCGCCGCTCTTTTTGGATCTTCTCTATCTCCTCCGTCAACCCGACTTGGTACAGATCCCACACTGATGAGCAATACTCAAGTATAGGTCGAACGAGTGTTTTGTAAGCCACCTCCTTTGTTGATGGACTACGTTTGCTAAGGACTCTCCCAATGAATCTCAACCTGGTACTTGCCTTACCAACAATTAATTTTATATGATCATTCCACTTCAAATCGTTCTGCACGCATACTACCAGATATTTTACAGAAGTAACTGCCATCAGTGTTTGTTCCGCTATCATATAATCATACAATAAAGGATCCTTCTTTCTATGTATTCGCAATACGTTACATTTGTCTATATTAAGAGTTAGTTGCCACTCCCTGCACCAAGTGACTATCCGCGGCAGATCTTCCTGCATTTCGCTGCAATTTTCTAATGCTGCAACTTCTCTGTGTACTACGGCATCATCCGCGAAAAGCCGCATGGAACTTCCGACACTATCTTCTAGGTCATTTATATACATTGTGAAAAGCAATGGTCCCACTCCCCTGTGACACGTCAAAGGTTACTTTAATGCCGTCTCTCCATTGATAACAACATGCTGTGTTCTGTTTGCTAAAAACTCTTCAATCCAGCCACACAGCTGGTCTGATATTCCGTAGGCTCTTACTTTGTTTATCAGGCGACAGTGTGGAACTGTATCGAACACCTTCCGGAAGTCAAGGAAAATAGCATCTACCTGGGAGCCTGTATCTAATATTTAATGGGTCTCACGAACAAATAAAGCGAGTTGGGTCTCACACGATCGCTATTTCTGGAATCCATGTTGATTCCTACAGATTTGATTCTGGGTTTCCAGAAACGACATGATACGTGAGCAAAAAAACTTGTTCTAAAATTCTACAACAGATCGACGTCAGAGATATAGGTCTATAGTTTTGCGCATCTGCTCGACGACCCTTCTTGAAGACTGGGACTACCTGTGCTCTTTTCCAATCATTTGGAACCTTCCGTTCCTCTAGAGACTTGCGGTACACGGCTGAAGAAGGGGGTACGTTCTTTCGCATACTCTGTTTAGAGTCGAATTGGTATCCCGTCAGGTCCAGTGGACTTTCCTCCGTTGAGTGATTCCAGTTGCTTTTCTATTCCTTGGACACTTATTTCGATGTCAGCCATTTTTTCGTTTGTGCGAGGATTTAGAGAAGGAACTGCAGTGCGGTCTTCCTCTGTGAAACAGCTTTGGAAAAAGATGTTTAGCATTTCAGCTTTAGGCGTGTCATCCTCTGTTTCAATGGCATCATCGTCCCGGAGTGTCTGGATATGCTGTTTCGAGCCACTTAATGATTTAACGTAAGACCAGAACTTCCTAGGATTTTCTGTCAAGTCGGTACATAGTATTTTACTTTCGAATTCACTGAACGCTTAACGCATAGTCCTCCTTTCGCTAACTTTGACATCGTTTAGTTTCTGTTTGTCTGAGAGGTTTTGGCTGCGTTTAAAATTGCGGTGAAGCTCTCTTTGCCTACGCAGTAGTTTCCTAACTTTGTAGTTGAACCACGGTGGGTTTTTCCCGTCCCTCACAATTTTTCGCGGTAAGTACCTGTCTAAAACGCATTTTACGATTGCCTTGAACATTTTCCATAAACACTCAACATTGTCAGTGTCGGAGCAGAAATTTTCGTTTTAATCTGTTAGGTAGTCTGGAATCTGACTTCTATTACTCTTGCTAAACAGATAAACCTTCCTCCCTTTTTTATATTCCTATTTACTTCCATATTCAGGGATGCTGCTGACCACTGATTCCCTGTTGTGCACTTACAGAGTCGAAAAGTTCGGGTCTGTTTGTTATCAGTAGGTCCAAGATGTTATCTCCACGAGTCGGTTCTCTGTTTAATTGCTCGAGGTAATTTTTGGATACTGCACTCTGTATAATGTCACTCGATGCTCTGTCGCTACCACCCGTCCTAAGCATCTTAGTGTCCCAGTCTGTACCTGGTAAACTGAAATCTCCACCTAAGACTATAACATGCTGAGAAAATTTAAGTGAAATGTATTCCAGATTTTCTCTTAGTTGTTCTACCACTAATGCTGCTGAGTCGGGAGGTCGGTAAAAGGAGCCAATTATTAACCCAGCTCGATTGTTGAGTGTAACCTCCTCCCATAATAATTCACAGGAACGATTCACTTCTACTTCACTACAGGATAAACTACTACGAACAGTGACAAACACGCCACCACCGGTTGCATGCAATCTATCCTTTCTAAACACCGTCTGTGCCTTTGTAAAAAATTCGGCAGAATTTACCTCTGGCATCAAAAATGGTTCAAATGGCTCTGAGTACTATGGGACTTAACATCTGTGGTCATCAGTCCCCTAGAACTTAGAACTACTTAAACCTAACTAACCTAAGGACAGCACACACATCCATGCCCGAGGCAGGATTCGAACCTGCGACCGTAGCGGTCATGCGGTTCCGGACTGAAGCGCCTAGAACAGCACAGCCACACCAGCCAGCTATCTCTGGCTTCAGCCAGCTTTCCGTACCTATACCGATTTCAACTTCGGTGCTTTCTATCAGTGCTTGAAGTTCCGGTACTTTACCAATGCAGCTTCGACAGTTTACAATTACAATACCGACTTCCGCATGTCCTGACTTTGCCCCACACCCTTTGAGGCTGTTACCTTTTCTGTACTTGCCCTTGGCCATCTAACCTAAAAAATCTGCCCAGTCCACATCACACAACCCCTGCTACCCGTGTAGCCGCCTGCTGCGTATTAAGGAGTCACATTACTTTATTTTTTCAGTACTCGTATACCTTTTTACATCACTTTCACTCCACATTCATTCGTGTTAGTCTTTATTAATCATTTACCTCCAAAAATATCTACCTTTTACCAGTTATCTTATTTTCTGATGGCATTTACTCTCTATGTACATTTTATATACATTATTCACTATAATAGGAAAGAAGGAAAGAAAATAGTAAAAAAAGTTCTGGATGATGAAGAATTTGGTGGACAATATGAAACGGAAAGGAAATTATATTGCCAACAACCTGGGATGCCAGGTGTTCGTCATACACCTGACAACACCAAGAATGCGTGAACACTGAGGTCTATTAACTACTGCTGTCCTCATCATCCTTCTGCATATACTTCTTCAAATCAATGATATTTCACAATCCCAGTGTCCCACATACTCATCTGTAAACTTTTTGGTTTCTGCAGTAAGCTTTCTAGGTTTTCCTTGGTTTTCACCAGCACTAAATCACCTACTTGAAAACTTGTAGGACACACTCTCGAATTGTGTTTTCTTTTTCTTTCCATAGCCTTTTTTCTAATATTTGCCCATGCCATCCTCTTTTTCTGTTCCATGCCCATATCAGTAAGATTGGGAAATTCAACTAAGTCAAATAATAAGTTATTAGGTCTGATTCCGAACATTTACTCTACAGGTGCAAAACCAGTTGCTTCATGTTTCAGGTGATTAATCACCTCTTAAAAATATTCTAAACAGTTCGCCCAAGCTGAGTACTTCTCACGACAATATGTCCTACAGAGACGCTTTAGTTCTTTAATTATTCCTTCTCACATATTTCCCTGAGGAAAATAGGCTAAAATCTTTATATGTTCTGTATTCCTTTTGTTTAAGCATCCCTCAAACCTCATCGACACAAACTGTGGTCCATTATCTGATAACATGCTCTGTACAAAATTCTACTAGGTGGTTTCCTCTTTCATTCCGTACCCCCAGTCCATATTCACCTATTACTTTTCCTTCTCTTCCTTTTCCTACTATAGAATTCCAGTCCCCCATGACTATTAAATTTTCATCTCCCTTCACTTCCTGAATAATTTCTTTTACCTCATCATACATTTCTTCAATCTTTCCGTCGTGTGGGGCTAGCTGGCATATAAACTTGTAATACTGTGGTAGTCATGGGCTTCACGTCTATCTTGGCACAATAATGCATTCACTATGCTGTTCATAGTAGCTTTACAGCGTTTTTTCTTATTCGTCATTAAACCTACTCCTGCATTACCCCTATTTGATTTTGTATTTATAACCCTGTATTCACATGACCAGAAGCCTTGTTCCTCCTGTCATAGAACTTCACTAGCTCCCACTGCATTTAACTTTAACCTACACATTTTCCTTTTAAAATTTTCTATCCTAACTGCCCGACGAAGGGATCTGACATTCCACACTCTGATTCGTAGAACGCCAGTTTCATAATGGAACAATACTGTCATGAAAATCCTGATTGCGCCTCGTAGAATGGTCCAACTCCATATTAATAGCTAGTACCTGTGCTGGAATACGATACAAAAATTTAGTATTGGGTGTGTGTGGCATGTGTTAAAACAGTTGCAGGAACATAAGAGAAAATCTCTCAGCTGTATCGCTAGGCATTACTGCAAGAAATAGATGCCCATATAACCAGTTAACACCCAAGAAAGAGAACACCAGAAGAGCGCAGCAGATTGAGGGCCATTTGAGTTTCAGTATCCAAGAAATGGGCAACCAGAGGAGTCCACCAGATGGGATGAGCCACACTGCGTCAATACTTCAGAACAGGCAAGACAGCTTGTCGAGTTAAATACGTTAGGTCCCTTGCGACTGTGTCAAAAGACATCCTGCATTAGTAATAGGAGCGGTATATGTGCTAAAGATGTGTTAGGATTAGTTGAAAAACATTGTGAGGCTAACGAAAGGGAACTGGTG
This sequence comes from Schistocerca gregaria, assembly GCF_023897955.1. NCBI lineage: Eukaryota > Metazoa > Arthropoda > Insecta > Orthoptera > Acrididae > Schistocerca > Schistocerca gregaria. Next base: position 414,632,835 of record NC_064921.1, on the reverse strand, counting down.
GAGTTTATTGGGAACGTGATCTCAGCATTTGATGTAGCTAAAATCGAGGATAAAGGGTCATTGTTTCAACGTGTGGAAGTAAAAAATTAAAGATATGCAAGAGAAAAGCTGCCAGTCAGAGATAATACGAGTATCTGACCTGACATACAAAGTATTTTAGAAGGAAATTACTCCAACAAAAGGGTGATTCAATGTACTATAAGCAGAATGTTTCAAGCCAGGCAAAACTCAGGAGAGTCAATGGCCTTATGGGGAAATAGGATAGATGAGCTATTCAAATCGTTCAGGGTTTCCGTAACGAGAGTGATGGAAAAAGTGTAATTAAAAGGTGCAATGGAAGTGGTTTATGCGCTAGGACATACGTGTTTCATTCAGGAACCAGCAAATGATAGAGGCAAATGATCTGCGTAGTAGAGGTGAAAAAATTAGTTTAAGTGTGAAGTAGTGCTACAAGAGGGAAGAGAAAAAATTAAGTTCCTTTGGGAACATGCTGCAGGATAATAATAAGGAGATGTGAGATATAAAATGTTACATCTATAGGATACTTGCAGCTGTTACTCCAGGGCATGTATTCAGACACTGCAATGAGCACCAAAAGAACTTCAAAATAAGCATGTAAGAAGCTTGGAAATTTCAAGATTTCTGTCACCATTGTGATGTCAGCGTATACATATGTGAAGAGTACCAAGATAACAATTTGTGAAATATGTCAGAGATGTGGGCATAAGGCAAAGGACAGTCATGTTATCTATACAATAAATATGGACATACAGCACACAAGTATAGGGAAAACCCTGAAATGTTCTAGGGGAAAAGATGGGAAGCTCAGCAGGTGGTACATGAAGCAGTCACACGTCGCCACCGTTAAGCGGTCTAAGTTTAGCCAGAAAATGACGTAATGACGGCTTATTGCAAAGCATTCGGTAAAGACTTGAGTTTGTTAATGTGTACAGTGGTACCTACGAGTTTAACTGAAGAAGAAGCTATTACCAAGTACACAGGGTGGTCAGAAATAGTCTAAAAAAGTTTGTAAGTGTGTCACCGGGTAGTTTGTGCTGAGAAATAATTGTCAAGAATAAAATTCGATATGTTGCGCCATTTCCACGTTAATTAGCATTGGAGTTAGCGTATCGAGGCACTATAGATGCAAACTCAAGAGGCCTGCCAGAGACAATGTCGCCAAATGAGTTCTCCATTTGGGTTCCTAAAACCGAACAAGAGAGAAATACAAAAATTTGACAAGTTTTGGTAGCAGGAACTGAATCTGATCCAAACGCTGAGTAGTCTTGCTTGCTATCGTTTATGTTTTGAGAACAAGTGACACTAGTGTATCTGGTGTGCCGCTTGAGTTTTTGGGCGCAATGGCCTGATAGGTTAACTTCAATGATAATTAACACAGAAACGATGCAACGTATCGAATTTTTTTCTTAACAATAATTTATCAGCGCAGCCTACCCTTCGACAGCCTCACAAGATTTGCAGACTGTTTCTGACCAGGCTGTATACCAATTAATAGGCATGAGGAGTGGAGATTGAAATGGGCTACACATGGCGCAGAGAGCATGCTGACGTTAATGATATCCACAAGCGTGTTAGGAGAGCACAAATTTCATCCCTTATAAAGGTTATTCTACAGATGGATGAGTGGAAATGCCATAAAGAGGTGAAGAGGTTATTTCGTCTAAACAGAAGTATTGAAGACAGTATACATTCCAGGTTAAATAGATGAGAATCATGAGAAGAAACAATGGAATGAGGGTGGCTAAAGGAATTTAAGAGGGCAGGGTATTGACACGGGGAGTAAGCAGCCGAAGCAGTTTGTAATTTGAGAGAGTCATCTCATATGATGCACGGAAGGTGAAGCAAAGCTCGCAGCCAGAAGGGAGTGATTGGCACAAAGGAAGAGGGCACGAGAGTTCTAATTAAGGAATGTGGGATTATTCCAGAAGGTGAAGAGGTTATTTCGTCTAAACAGAAGTATTGAAGACAGTATACATTCCAGACGCTCTAGTATGAAATGTACGAAGAAAGTACATCATCAACATGTTGAAAACCATGAAGGAGAGTGTGACTAAGTCCTGTACAGTTAATTACTGAAGGACTATGCAGTGACGTGACGGTAAGGGAGTATATGAGAAACGCTAGTTGAGAGCAAGAAAACAGTGCATATCAAAAAGAATCATCCGATTTTAAAAAAATCATAACTGTTGTGTTATTTGAGATGTGCATGTGAACAATGTACCGTTGGAAAGGGCGATCTCTCGAGTTTTACATGGTTCCCGCTAGGTAGCAGTAGCGTGCATCCACTTCAGTTCTACTAAAAATGGTGTCGGTACAACAGCAAACGCTTTGCGTTCTGTAAAGCATTAGACGATGGCTTGAAAAATTCCGAGAAACAGGTTGTTTGTGTAAAGGCAAATCGCCGGGCTGTCCCCGAGTCGAACGCATCCGCCATAGTTTCTCTAGGAATCGACAGAAATCATTTGCCGTGCAGCTTTACATCTCAACGTTCCCAGAATGTCCGTCTGGCGTTTACACATGAAACCACACAAAATTCAGCTACTGCAAGGTGTTCGTGACTGTAGCAGACAACGACATGTGGAGTTCTGTTATTTCGTTCTTGGCAAGATGGAAGATGACAGTTTTCTTCCACATGTAGTGTTTAGTGATGAGGCAACATTCCATATAAATGAAATGATGAACCATAATTATGTGAAAATATAGCGCATGGAACAACAACATGAAGTTGTACAAAATGAGAGGAACTCTCCAAAATTTAATGTGTTTTGTGCAGTTTCACATGAAAAGGAATATGGTCCATTTTTCTTTCATGAGAACACTGTTACAGGAAGCACATATTGCGATATGCCTGAGAACTTTATTTTCCCACAGTTGGAGACTGATTCGAACGACTTCATTTACCAACAGAATGGTCCACAGCCACAATGACATCAGCTGTGGAAGCTATAACTTAAGACATGCTCGCTGCAGTTTGGGAACAATCTTAGTACTGCATTGACTTACGCCACGTGTCTCAAGGGGGGAGGGGGATATTAAACTTCTATGGAAACGTATGGAAAAAAACCTTTTGAGTTTCCCATTCGTAAATAAACAAAATTCATTGTATATCTTTATTAGTTTCAGAAATATAGACATGCCAAATAGGATGAGTCTTTTTGATACATCCAGTATAATATTCATATCGCGCAGGCCAGGGACGCTTTATGAACGTAACACCTAGATGCAGAAGAAAAAAATGAATTAGAAAAATTATGCAGTGCATATTGTGATGTATTCGATTTATAGGATGACAGACTGTCGTTTATTGAAACTTTGAAGCATACAATTCACGTACTACTGGAGCGTAAAGGCAAAGCTGTAAATGTCAGACCCTACAGGACACTAGAATCACAGAGGAAGGTATCACAGGAACATATATAACAAATGATGACCGACGATGTCACAGCAAAGAGTCACAGTCCTTGAAATGCACCGTATTATTAGTCTATTAAAAGGTAGAGGCAAGTGATAAAATAAAATATCAACCGGTAACAGACTACTGTAAACTGAACAAGATTTCAGTAGGTGAAGCATACCAAATACCGAACATATCAGAAATACTGGACCAATTAGGGAAGGCCAAGTACTTTTCCACAATGGATTTAGCAAGTGGATATCACAAGCACTAATAGACCTGAAGGACAGAGAGAAAACCTCCATTAATGCAAACTACCAACATTATGAACATAAACAGGAGGCCAATGGGGTTAAAAAGTGCACGATCTGCATTCCAAGAGTTGATGAATGTCACAGGGTTGCAGGGGACCAAGTTTTTAGTATACCTCGATGAGACTATTTGTTATGGAAGTTTTCTGAGAGAGAATAATGAGAAATTACATGTGATTGTTGACAGCCTAAAGCTACAGTCAGACAAGTGTGAGGATTGTGGGAGGAGGTCATACTTCTGGGACATAGAAACAGATACTTAGGTGCAGCGACATGAACGACTTGTAGAGAAAGTGATGAAGTGTCCAGTGCAGAGGACTACTATAGATTTAAATGGATACCTAGTTTTAGTAGAATACTGTCGAAATTTATAAAACATTTCAGTAAAAGTGGCCCCATTGCATAAGTTACTGAAGGCAGCCGAAAAATTTGTGTGGAGAAGACAATAGGAGAATATGTTCCAACAGTAGAAGGCAAAATTAATAAATCCTCCGACATTACGGTAGTATTGGAACAACCTGCTTTCTACCCCACTCTGCATTGTTGCCAGATTATCCAAGATGGCGGTGTAGACGTCATCCAAGATGGCGGCATGTAGACTTGGCAACAATACATGATGTCAACCAAGATGTCGGCGATGACGTCATTCAAGGAGGCTGATTTTGCCGTCAAGTTTGAATTGTGATAGGAAAGTGCCATACCTGCCTCCCCCAAAAAAGAGCGAGATTTCAAATTCCAACAGGATAATTCATCGGACCAAGGTATTCTCTACTAAGCAAAGGCAATCGCAGGAAGATAGTACACTTGGCTTACCTCCACTAACCCAAGTCATCCGACCACCACTTCCTCCTACGAACTGGCACCAAGTTTGAATTTTGGCGGTAAACAAAGGACACTTGGAGTTTCACTGCTAAGCTAGGAAAATGGCGCAAACGAATGTACACTTGGACTAACCTCAGCCACCATACCGCCACCTACTCCTAAGAATTTGTGGAAAAAAAGACCTAGACGTAAGTGTTTAGTTAAATAATTTCACGCGGGTGATTTCACCACAAGGTCTGGACTCCAATTGACTTAGTACACATCCACACCACCAGAGAGCTCTCTTATCGGTGACTTAAGCCAAGATGGTGGCATACATTGTGTTCACCAAGATCTCCAGACTCCAATTGACTTAGTACACTGCGCCACCGCCAGAAGGCACTACCGTGAAGTCTACTCATGATGCGACCACCTTTATTCAGGATGGCGGCATACATTGTGTTCATCACAAGGCCTAGTACATATTGACACCACCAGAGAGCGCTACTGTGGACTTGGAATGAATTTTCGCGAGTGAAAAGCCAACCTGGACTTGGAAGGAAATAGTTAGAGTCTCATCCACGATCCTCACCCAACCGCCACGTCCCGTTACCAGTCCATGTTGGCGGGCTAACGTGTACTAATGTGTACTAACGTGCACTACCGTGTACTAACGTGCACAGCGCATGCCGTCATCCAAGATTGTGAGGCGAAATGGCCGCAAAACGCTTCTGCCTATGCTAAACATAAGTCATTATTATTTTACAAGCAATGTTTCCACCATGAGATCTAGACTCCAACTGACGTAGTACACATTACTGTCACCAGATGGTATTGTCAATCCTCCTGTGACCTAATCCCAGATGTTGGCCTGTAGGGGGTAATTGGCGCGAAAATGACTCAGGCTGCGCTGGGTTGCTGGGGAGAGTAAGAAAGGAGTGCACTCTATTTAGTTACGAACATTTTATTTAGCGATGGAGTATATTTATCACACTGATTTAAAGCAATCGCCCTGATGTGCTTGGGATCACAATACGCAGACGTCAGAAATGTAAACACTCCTAATTTTCCGAAATAATTTCACTACATACCTGCAAACTGCTCGTAAATATGGCAGCACAGTGATGTATAGACACGCTCAGTACTCGTAAACTGTCCAAATAACGCATGGCACAGCCTACAGACGAGCTCGCACAATAATGCAATCAAAGTACACAGGCGCCGCCCCCATCCCCCTACACACCCTGTCCTCTGGACTGCGAAGTGACGCGGTCATCAGCTGTGAAACTATGCACAGATGCCCACACGCATGGGGCGCGGACATCCCTTTCATACTTGATTTCTGAGAAATTCCTATCCAAATACGTGTTCACCTAGACACACATGCTGACTTTATCGGACTGGAGCCCAGCCGCGAGCCACCACCGAACGCAGGTGAAAGTTGCATCTAGGCGCCATTGATGATGCGTTCGGACGGGAGCGAAGACTTATTTACAGAGTGCAGGCGCTCCATGCTGGTCCACGTGTGTGGGTTCCTCTCTACCCTCGCTCTAACTGCAGTCCAGCGAAGATGCTGCAGAAATCCATTCCAGAATAGCACAAGCTGCTTTCTCCTTAGCGATTCTAATGGACCGTGGATGACGTGTGGCTAACGCTTCGCCGCGCGTAGCTACTTACCATCGCAAGCTCATCTAGCAACGTTCACAATGTTATATTGAAGCCACATTGCTACCTAAAATAATAACCATGTCCAACTCTAGTAAATTGTATAGTCTCCCAGAAATACTTAACGTGCGCTTTTGTAGGAGTTTTCGTTCTGCCTCAGCCTGTATGCACGGAACTTCTTGCCCTAACAGAACCTGTTTACGAAAATTGCGCACAATAATATCGAATGCACTCTTCCCAGCGATCCTAACGTGATACCCCAGTCCATCACGTGGTACCCTTCCTGCTTTCAACACACACAAACGTTCCCACCGCTACATAGAAGCTCCTATATCCGAGCGCAAATGATGTTATAGAAGTACTGTCCGCCTCTTCTTTCCGGGACTTTCAGTGGTAAAAATATTTTATACAGATCGCTAAATTGCATTGATAATTAAACCCGCAAAGTTGTTTACAGATCAGCAAATACATACGAGACTCACAAGAATATTGCAAGCCAGGAACATATCTAGCAGTGTAACTACAATTAAATATTACGATTGCTGCTACAGTCTCACACCAAACGTTTGTTGTACAGTTAATGTCTCCTCTTGACAGCGGTGCTTCTGGAACCAGTCTCAGTATCTATAGCACACGTAATTTTCCACATAAAAAATCTCTCGTAGTTACCGATGTGCTGAATCTATACGTCCCTCACGTATAGGACACACAGTTATCATGCCACAACATAAACCATACTAACTTTACATTGCAATATATACACATTTTACACAACATAAGCCACAGTAACTTTACAATGCAATGTATATAAAATTTTACACAAAAAGTGCACTTATATATTATATCTATACACCACCCGAAAAAATTATCCTATGCCTACACACACACAGGCTATATGTCATGATGCTCCCCAGTCCTCGGAAAGCACCGTCAGACTTTTCTTTCTTTCTACAGACGTGACAGTCAGCATCATATTATTTCTCTGCAAACCCCAAACTTTAGGGAGGTGCAGCGTGCTGTAAATCACTGAGTAACTAGAAACAAATAGAGGAAACTGATATTTCCACTCTCGAATACCGATGTCGGTGATGTAATAGATTCCAAATCACCCTTATAATTTATAAGCCAACTAAGTTCTTCCCCATGTTTAGAGAACAGGCAAACGTGTCTTCCACATGCCAGATGCACACACCACAATCGATCTTCATTCCACTAATAAATTCGCGAAATGTACAGAAGCAGTCACCCAAACAATTTACATGGGAGGGAATAACTGTTCAGTGCAAACGCACTTCCATACACAATCTTCCCAAATTTCCACTTAATCACTAAAGCCGCCCAACACATACTAAGTATCAGTTTGCTATTCGTTCGTCTAGAGGACGGTAATATTTTCTCAGATACATTCCTACACTACAACAGCCCTCTGCATTTGGACAGCTGCTGCCATAAGCAGTAAACGTGAATCATTCCCACCACAGGCTATGCATACATAGAATTGTTCCAGAAAACCGGTCACATATATGTTTTATCATTATACTTATAATTTATTGTTACAGTCGCAGTCTCAAATGAATGGCATTTGACAATGAGTGAATTATCAGAAAGACACCCTGCTGTCGGCAGTGGCTCAGTAAATAGAAATATCACTACATTTCTTATGACTTGAGATACTCTTCCCTTTGTTATCACTGTACTCCAAGTCAAATCCACACCCTTCTTACGACTGGATATAGTCATTTCCGTTCCACGAAAACATACTTTATAAACCTGATGCTAAAATGCAACCATATCACGTACTCACCACTACTACTAAGTATAATACTTCGTCAGTAACTGATTGCGTACGGTACGAAATAATACTCACCGAAAATCAACGACGGGTGGGCATGTGTCTTATGTTTTTCTTGCAAGTGCTACCACTGTGTCTTAGAGAGAGAGACAAAGGTCCCGAGTTCGAGTCTCGGTCCGGCACCCAGTTTTAATCTGTCAGGAAGTTTCAGTCGGCAAGTTGTTAAAGAAAAACCCGATCGCAGAAACAACTGGAATATTCACTGCGTTATAGGTGATGACTCATTGAGAAGGAACACAAACAGTAGCAGTAGAGCATGTGCCAATTGAGGTCATATGAAATGTACACTAGCTTTTTCAAATCTCTAGTCTTACGCTATCCGCTAGAAATGATGTCCATCATTTGGAATCAGGTCTTTCCATTCAAGCACATACCTGCATCGGATCACACCCACAAGTGAATCATATTTATGGCACTCTCATATCTCGAAACGAGTCCCCTTCCTCGAACCTGTCTGCTGCAGTAAAATTACAACCCGGTTTTAGCCAGTCCCAACACATGCTGCAGCTGCGCCCATTTCTACAGCTTTCCACATGTGATCCATTTAAGTCGGAACGGGGCAGAACTCAGAGAAAACCACGCCCACCACCTTTTGCAACCTGTGTAGAAACAGAGCGACTTGAGGTAGTGCGACAGGAGCATGTTTTGAGCATTCAATGGAAATGCATGCAATGTGATACGTCTCCAAACTATATACAAGTACTACAGATCTGCGTCCATTCAAATCAATCAGACCAACATGCTATCTTTATTATTCTCTACCACAAACAGAGAAAAATTAATAACTGTAAAAGCTGAAACGATTTAGAAGTCACGTAGGCACCAATGCTGACGCAATTACACAAAGCTGTGGCGTGGCTCCAGCGCGGGGAAAGAGATTTCGCAACGCTCTCTCAGAATACCACAGAGTCCAGACATCCAAGCATTCCTAATGTTTAGCGAGCCACACACCGAATTTATACCTCAAACTGCTGCAGCTACTCCCGCCCATTAAATGTACAGGCACCGCAGAGGCCACTTTAAACTTTGATCACCTATACTCTAGGTGAATGGTGCTACCACACATACTATACTAAGCTGCATGCGATGCTCCCTCTGGTGCTGGCTCAAACACTCTTTTCTAACACGCTTTTGTACAATGCCAAATATTTCATTTTTCTGCCGTGACATCGAGGCCAGTGTCGGGTTCTAAACTAACATTAAGAGTTGCTGATCCACGACCTTTTTGCAGGAAACTAGACGTTGCATGGTCTAAATCATATTCTTACGGCGGATAGCATAACACGCCAGATATGGGTTGATTGTAAATAAAAGACAATTACAAGATAAGCAAAGTGGAAGAGTTTTGCCGCTTTGGCGTAGATCTCCAAACTACAGTCCGAAGGTGATTCATGAGCTCTACATTTAGACTCGTCTCTTGCACTGTCGGAATACCTGATGAATGTGCATTCTCTTTCGACTGATTCCTCATTTTGCACTCATGTGTTACTGTCCATCCACCAAAACGTTCTCCCCAACTCAAACAAGCAATATCAGTCAATCAATATTTGGTAACCAGTGCACGCATGGGATGGAAAAGACAACTTCGATGTACTCTAATAGTAATCATCTCAGTTTACAGTGAGAAACAATTTAAAGTAACTTCAACACTGGCCAGTGATGTGACAGCATGTTTCCCCAATTTCAGTATCATAGCTAAACCATTCCTGCCCCACTTTGCGAGTATCAGTGTGAGCAGGGATAGATGACGGTGCAGTACATCCATTCAGTGTTAATTCACGAAAAATCAAATTGCCTCTGAGCGCTGTGTGAATTAACATCTATGGTCATCAGTCCCCTAGAACTTAGAACTACTTAAACCTAACTAACCTAAGGAAATCACACACATCCATGTTCGAGGCAGGATTCGAACCTGCGACCGTAGCGGTCACGCGGTTCCAGACTGAAGCGCCTAGAACCGCACGGCGACACCGGCCGGCAATTCTCGAACACATAAATAATCACAGTATACCAGAGAGCACTCCACATATTTCTGTCACCTCAAGCATAGTATGAGAGTCACAGAGCATTCTCGCTGTCTTAGGGTAAAAGACCCTCCTCACATTGTCATGACCAACCCACCCTGCCGCACCGTTATCGAATTAATCTGCAACCGACCAGAGGAAGGCCGCTACACTCCACCTCTCATGAATGAATAGAGCTTTCTCAGTCCTCACCCATCTCGAGATGCGTCCTTATCGAGCAGCTTAGCACTCCTTATCAATGTATAGTAACAGATTTCAAAGTGCCATCACGTTATAGCAGACAGTTAAGAAGAATAAGAAACGAATGTTTTTTATAGGCGCTAGAGCTCCTGACAGATGGAGTTTGACGCATTTTTACGTACATCAACCAAGCTATCAACTCTGAAGTATTGTTCTAGAGTCTAGGATCTGTACCTGGAAGGTATTTGTAAGAGAGAACATAAACACACACACTCCTAAGGCTACAACGTTCTCCACTTAAAACGGCCCTATAATCTTAGATCACCTGCGTTTCCGACCTATCAGACGTATGGAACGTAGCGTTGTTATTATTCCTTTGTGAGAAATATATTTCAGGCGCATGACACACATCCTCCTTCCCACTTTCTCTACGAAAATCTATGTTATTGAACCGTAAAACACTTTCTCTGTGTGATACGAGCACAATATATCTATCTGCAAGTGTATAGTATCGACTGTTCACATCCGAACACCGTTCATAAATTATACAATGACTGCATCAGACTGATCATTAGTAGCGGGTGATACATCCTACAAGGAAACAAATAAATGCTTAGCAGCAGTGTCCAGCATGTGAAAATTCTAAGTTATTCCATCACTAACTCTGTAAACAGGACACCTGTCGGGCAAATGTGTACACGGGGAATGCAATACCTACAAGCTCCTATCGCTAGTATAGTTATGATGCTGAAGTCTCGATTTTACACTCAAGATGCGATTGGAGGAATGTAATACATCACATAAATCAAAGTTCGTTTAGAGGAATGTGATGGAAGTCCTCTGATGACTGGCAGGTTTACCAAAAATGTTCAAATGTGTGTGAAATCTTATGGGACTTACTGCTAAGGTCGTCAGTCTCTAAGCTTACACACTACTTAACCTAAATTATCCTAAGGAGAAACACACACACCCATGCCCGAGGGAGAACTCGAAGCTCCGCCGGGACCAGCCGCACAGTCCATGAATGCACCGCCTAAGACCGCTCGGCTAATCCAGCGCGGCTACAGGTTTACCGTTAATGATCGCAAGTAGACAGTGCTTTAAACCGCATACAGAACACACAGCTGTATACGAGTAGAATACTGGCTATGTTAGGCAGCTGATGCAACCGGACAGAACACTGGAAAAAAATTGACCTGCAGCAAGTTCTGCTCTAGAATGAATCAGCCAACCATTAAATCGTACCTCGTTACAGCTCTATCTCAGTCGATTACCCTGTCCGTTCTGTGTTATCCTTTAACGGAGGTGCAAGAGGAGGAGGAGGAGATTAGTGTTTAATGTCCCGTCGACAACGACGTCAATAGAGACGGAGCGCAAGCTCGGGCGAGGGAAGAATGGGAAAGGAAATCGGCCGTGCCCTTTCAAAGGAACCATCCCGGCATTAGCCTGAAGCGATTTAGGGAAATCACGGAAAACCTAAACCAGGATGGCCGGAGACGGAATTGAACCGTCGTCCTCCTGAATGCGAGAGGTGCAAGAGTTTAGTGATGAATGGTTCTCTGTCCTCCTCAAAAGCATCAAGTACAGTAGTCAACTCGCGTGTATGACTGCTACCTCAACAGAAATACAGTGTAATACTGCATCGACAGAAAAAAATTGACTACCTCCCTAATTTCCTTCGTTTCGATGTCAACGTTTTCCCGGATTCCTCGTGTTGGCGCATACTTGTTCCCATGTACAAATCGTTCGGCGCGAACCAGAAGATACGCAAGTACTTCCTAAATTTCACAGCATTTCGGTGTATATTGTGACAATTTATACCTATTCCCTCGTCATTTTTGGTAATTATATCTATTTTAGGTCAGTTCTATCCTTGCAATCCCGACATAACATCTCGTTCTGTCTTCTAAAATTGCCTGTAAATGTAGCACAGCTGGCAACACCTAGTCCAAATTCACTGATTGGGAGATGTAATATAGCAGATCCACAATACGGCCCGCATGGGATAAGGTTTTAATGTGGATCCGCTGCGTACTATTTCCAGAGCAGTGTTGAGATGCGGTTCCACAATAAGGAGCGCATGGGCTACGGTTTGGAGGTGGATCCGTCACACGTAATACACGAAGCGTTGTTGGGATGCAGATCCACAATAGACCACATCCGAGTTAGTAGTCAAGTGTGTATCTGCCGGAGACTATATATACGGACCTATGTTTGAAGAAGGATCCACCACACGCCACGTCTGGGATACGATTCGCTGGTGGATCAACCACACGATACGTCCGGACACGTATTCTATGTTCAAAGTTTGGTCCACCAGCGTAGGGGCCTGGGTCCTGGGAGCCATCCATGATGCGTGCATATACACAGACGTACAGAAGACAAGGCAAACGCTCCTCGAAAGTGGAGGTGACTGGATACAGTCGAGTACAGTGATATATTACATCTCCCGATCAGTGCATTTGGGCTAGGTGTTGGCAGCTGTGCTACATTTACGGCCGATGTTAGAACACAGAACGAGATGTTACTTCGGGATCGCATGGATAGATCTGACCTAGATATAATTGCCAAAAATGACCCAGGAATACATACAAATTGACACAATACCGGAATGCTGTGAAATTGAGGAAGTACTAGCGTATCTTCTGCTTCGCGCCGAACGATTTGTACATGGCAACAAGTAGGCGGCAACAGGAGGAATCCGGGAAAACGTCGATATCGAAACGAAGGCAATCAGGGAGGAAGTCATTTTTTCCGTCAAGGCAGTATTATACCGTGAGTCTGTAGAGGTACCAGTGATACACGTGAGTTGACTACTGTATTTGATGCTTTTCAGGAGGAGAGAGAACCATTCGCCTCTAAACTTACTTGCATCTACGTTAAAGGATAACAGAGATTGGACGGGGTGATCGATTGAGATAGAGCTGTAACGAGGTACGATTTAATGGGTGACTTATTCATTCTAGAGAAGGAGAACTTGCTGCAGGCCAATTTTTTTCCAGTGTTCTGTCTGGATGCATCAGTCGCATGTTATAGCTTGCGTTCTACTCGTATACAGCCACGCGTTCTGTATTCGGTCTAAAGCACTGTCTACTTGCGATCATTAACGGTAAACCTGTAGCCACGCGGGAATAGCCGGGCGGTCTCGGGCGCTGCAGTCATGGACTGTGCGGCTGGTCCCGGCGGAGCTTCGAGTTCTCCCTCGGGCATGGGTGTGTGTGTTTCTCCTTAGGATAATTTAGGTTAAGTAGTGTGTAAGCTTAGAGACTGATGACCTTAGCAATTAAGTCCCATAAGATTTCACACACGTTATCAGAGGACTTCCATCTCATGCGTGATGAAACTTGACACATTCCTCTTAACGAACTTTGATTTATGTGATGTATTCCATTCCTCCAATCGCATCTTGAGTGTAAAATCGAGACTTTAGCATCATAACTATATTAGCGATAGGAGCTTGTGAGGTATTGCATTCCCCGTGTACACATTTATCTGACAGATGTCCTGCTTACAGCGTAAGTGATGGAATAACTTAGAATTTTCACATGCTGGACACTGCTGCTAAGCATTTATTTGTTTCCTTGTAGGATGTATCACCGCTACTAATGATCAGTCTGATGCAGTCATTGTATAATTTATGAACGGTGTTCGGCTGTGAATAGTCGATACTATACACTTGCAGATAGATATATTGTGCTCGTATCACACAGAGAAAATGTTTTACGGTTCAATAACATAGATTTTCGTAGAGAAAGTGGGAAGGAGGATGTGTGTCATGCGCCTGAAATATATTTCTCACAAAGGAATAGTAACAACGCTACGTTCCATACGTCTGATAGGTCGGAAACGCAGGTGATCTAAGATTATAGGGCCGTTTTAAGTGGAGAACGTTGTAGCCTTAGGAGTGTGTGTGTTTATGTTCTCTCTTACAAATACCTTCCAGGTACAGATCCTAGACTCTAGAACAATACTTCAGAGTTGATAGCTTGGTTGATGTACGTAAAAATGCGTCAAACTCCATCTGTCAGGAGCTCTAGCGCCTATAAAAAACATTCGTTTCTTATTCTTCTTAACTGTCTGCTATAACGTGATGGCACTTTGAAATCTGTTACTATACATCGATAAGGAGTGCTAAGCTGCTCGATAAGGACGCATCTCGAGATGGGTGAGGACTGAGAAAGCTCTATTCATTCATGAGAGGTGGAGTGTAGCGGCCTTCCTCTGGTCGGTTGCAGATTAATTCGATAACGGTGTGGCAGGGTGGGTTGGTCATGACAATGTGAGGAGGGTCTTTTACCCTAAGACAGCGAGAATGCTCTGTGATTCTCATACTATGCTTGAGGTGACAGAAATATGCGGAGTGCTCTCTGGTATACTGTGATTATTTATGTGTTCGAGAATTGCCGGCCGGTGTCGCCGTGCGGTTCTAGGCGCTTCAGTCTGGAACCGCGTGACCGCTACGGTCGCAGGTTCGAATCCTGCCTCGAACATGGATGTGTGTGATGTCCTTAGGTTAGTTAGGTTTAAGTAGTTCTAAGTTCTAGGGGACTGATGACCATAGATGTTAATTCACACAGCGCTCAGAGGCAATTTGATTTTTCGTGAATTAACACTGAATGGATGTACTGCACCGTCATCTATCCCTGCTCACACTGATACTCGCAAAGTGGGGCAGGAATGGTTTAGCTATGATACTGAAATTGGGGAAACATGCTGTCACATCACTGGCCAGTGTTGAAGTTATTTTAAATTGTTTCTCACTGTAAACTGTGATGATTACTATTAGAGTACATCGAAGTTGTCTTTTCCATCCCATGCGTGCACTGGTTACCAAATATTGATTGACTGATATTGCTTGTTTGAGTTGGGGAGAACGTTTTGGTGGATGGACAGTAACACATGAGTGCAAAATGAGGAATCAGTCGAAAGAGAATGCACATTCATCAGGTATTCCGTCAGTGCAAGAGACGAGTCTAAATGTAGAGCTCATGAATCACCTTCGGACTGTAGTTTGGAGATCTACGCCAAAGCGGCAAAACTCTTCCACTTTGCTTATCTTGTAATTGTCTTTTATTTACAATCAACCCATATCTGGCATGTTATGCTATCCGCCGTAAGAATATGATTTAGACCATGCAACGTCTAGTTTCCTGCAAAAAGGTCGTGGATCAGGAACTCTTAATGTTAGTTTAGAACCCGACACTGACCTCGATGTCACGGCAGAAAAATGAAATATTTGGCATTGTACAAAAGCGTGTTAGAAAAGAGTGTTCGAGCCAGCACCAGAGGGAGCATCGCATGCAGCTTAGTATAGTATGTGTGGTAGCACCATTCACCTAGAGTATAGGTGATCAAAGTTTAAAGTGGCCTCTGCGGTGCCTGTACATTTAATGGGCGGGAGTAGCTGCAGCAGTTTGAGGTATAAATTCGGTGTGTGGCTCGCTAAACATTAGGAATGCTTGGATGTCTGGACTCTGTGGTATTCTGAGAGAGCGTTGCGAAATCTCTTTCCCCGCGCTGGAGCCACGCCACAGCTTTATGTAATTGCGTCAGCATTGGTGCCTACGTGACTTCTAAATCGTTTCAGCTTTTACAGTTATTAATTTTTCTCTGTTTGTGGTAGAGAATAATAAAGATAGCATGTTGGTCTGATTGATTTGAATGGACGCAGATCTGTAGTACTTGTATATAGTTTGGAGACGTATCACATTGCATGCATTTCCATTGAATGCTCAAAACATGCTCCTGTCGCACTACCTCAAGTCGCTCTGTTTCTACACAGGTTGCAAAAGGTGGTGGGCGTGGTTTTCTCCGAGTTCTGCCCCGTTCCGACTTAAATGGATCACATGTGGAAAGCTGTAGAAATGGGCGCAGCTGCAGCATGTGTTGGGACTGGCTAAAACCAGGTCGTAATTTTACTGCAGCAGACAGGTTCGAGGAAGGGGACTCGTTTCGAGATATGAGAGTGCCATAAATATGATTCACTTGTGGGTGTGATCCGATGCAGGTATGTGCTTGAATGGAAAGACCTGATTCCAAATGATGGACATCATTTCTAGCGGATAGCGTAAGACTAGAGATCTGAAAAAGCTAGTGTACATTTCATATGACCTCAATTGGCACATGCTCTACTGCTACTGTTTGTGTTCCTTCTCAATGAGTCATCGCCTATAACGCAGTGAATATTCCAGTTGTTTCTGTCATCGGGTTTTTCTTTAACAACTTGCCAATTGAAACTTCCTGGCAGATTAAAACTGTGTGCCCGACAGAGACTCGAACACGGAACCTTTGTCTCTCTCTCTCTAAGACACAGTGGTAGCATTTGCAAGAAAAACATAAGACACATGCCCACCCGTCGTTGATTTTCGGTGAGTATTATTTCGTACCGTACCCAATCAGTTATTGACGAAGTATTATACTTAGTAGTAGTGGTGAGTACGTGATATGGTTGCATTTTAGCAACGGGTTTATAAAGTATTTATTCGCTGTATTGCAGTATCTTGAGTAACGAAGATTTTTGTGAGGTAATTGATTTGTGAAAGGTATAGGTTAATGTTAGTCAGGGCCATTCTTTTGTAGGGATTATTGAAAGTCAGATTGCGTTGCGCTAAAAAAGAAATATTGTGTATCAGTTTAAGCACAGTCATGTATAATTGTTCTAAGGGGACGTTTCATATGTCGACCCTTAGCCGAGGATACCGCACTGGAATCTTCTGATTTTTTTTCTTGTAGTTTGTGTAATTAGTGTAGATTTTGTTTATTGCTAGAGCGTAATTGTAGAGAGAATCTCCTTTGTAGTTGTAGTCTTTCATTGTTGTACAGTAAAACAGTTGTGGCATGCATGTAGATTTGCACCAAGTATTTCGCAGCTGCGCTCGCAATTAACTAGATATTATTTTCAGTGCTATGTTAATGTGTTCTCTTGTTTTTGCTCTTCAAATTGTGTTTTTCTGTGTTGTCGTCTGAAATGTTGTGACAATAATGGCGTGTGAAAAACATAATACTAGGCTCCAAAGTAAACTGACAAATGACAGTGAAGACGAAAGCAGTATGTTAGCGCCACCATGTAATTAATGTTCAAAGTAGTAATTTGGTAATTGTACATAGGAAAATGGAGCAGGCTGCAAATAATGGTGTAAGCAGTGAAACAATTAGTGAACAGGGAAGCATTATCGATCGATCGGTCGGCAACAGCTCGCCTCAGGATTCCGAAATGACAGGACACAGTCTTGCAAACGCTGTAGATTCAGGCTTTGCGTTCTCGCCGTTTTCAAGAAACATTTTCTGCTTTTCAAAATGCGAATATTGCCGGTTCAAATGCACTGCCGAATAGCACTGAGGAACATGTTTCAGACACCAGTGCACTGTTGTTACAGTTAATGTAACAAATGGGACAAAGGCTACAAAAGTTAGACACAAAGCTTGAACAAAATCAGAAACAAATGGGACAAAATCTTCAAAAGTTACACAATGGAACAAAATCTTAAAAAGTTAGACACAATGGAACAAAATCTTCAGAAGTTAGACACAGTGGAACAACACCAGAGACAAACACATCAACAGTTAGACACAATGGAACAAAATCAGAGACAAACACAGCAAAAGCTTCAAAAGTTAGACACCACACTTAAACAAACACGTGAATATTGAACTACTGAGTTACATAACATTGAATCGAAATGTCAAAAAGTCTGTAATGACGTAAAAACACAAATTTGTGAGCATTTCCAACCTATTTTTTCGCGTCATGAAAATGCATTACAGAATCACGAAGCAGCCATAAAAGAATTGCAAACTATTGTTCGTGAAAATCACGACACCTTGCAAGCTAAACTGGACTCAGTTCCATCCACCGAATCGGTTACGCAACTTGCAAAAACTCAGGAAAGCTTAAAGGACAAAGTAGATTCGATTTCAACATAAATGGACACTCTGAAACTTGGTTCAGAAAAACACACTGAGGAAATGTGTTCACTATCGGAGAAAGTAGCCGAACTTACGGATCAGTTAACTAATTTATCTGCAAAGGTAGATGATGATCTGAATGAAAATGGCTAAAATGGCTCTGAGCACTATGGGACTTAACGTCTGTGGTCATCAGTCCCCTAGAACTTAGAACTACTTAAACCTAACTAACCTAAGGACATACACACATCCATGCCCGAGGCAGGATTCGAACCTGCGACCGTAGCAGTCGCGCGGTTTCGGACTGAGCGCCTAGAACCGCTAGACAACCGCGGCGGGCGATCTGAATGACACAAGACCTGTAGCCATCACTGACACAGAAGAGTATGAACAAATTAGAAAATTCAAACAAAGTCAAAATCAAATCAATACACAGTACAAAAGAGAAATCCGGGAAGTAAAAGATCAGTTGACGCAGGTAATACAAAAATTACATATTTCAGAGGACACTCGCGCTCCAACACGGGAAGAGGAACTTAGAAATACGGAAATACAAAATAATAACACAGGGCATTTCGGAAATCATGAAAGAAATTGGCAAGGTGCGCCGAATTTGGAGATGGAACCGCCGACACGACGTGCCAATGACCGATAGGCTACTCGCCGACACGATGATTTTGACTATAAGCTGTTTATTACTGCACGTAAATTCAAAACATTTAAGAATTCTGGCAACGACATTCATCCACAAGTGTGGCTCCATCAATTCTCTCATTGTTTTCCTCCCAACTGGTCATTGGAGCACAGATTAGAATTTATGTGTGTCTACTTGGAGAATGAACCAGCTGTAAGAATGCGATCGGTCATTCACGATTGTCACAG
This sequence comes from Schistocerca gregaria, assembly GCF_023897955.1. NCBI lineage: Eukaryota > Metazoa > Arthropoda > Insecta > Orthoptera > Acrididae > Schistocerca > Schistocerca gregaria. The sequence goes on along the minus strand of NC_064921.1, from coordinate 414,613,800 downwards.
TGAAGGAGAATTTTATCATGCCTTCCTCTCAGCATATTGGTCTCAAGCTACACAAGACCGAGTAAAACATAGCATCATAATGATGAAACATTTCGAACAATCTGAATTTTCCAGTCTTGTGAAATATTTTGAAGACATGTTGCACAAGAATCAGTACCTGTCAAACCCATACAGCCCCTCAGAGCTCATCCGCATTTGCTTAATGAAATTGCCGGAAAATGTAAGGAATATTACTTTTGCAAGGCGTTGCAAAGACGACATTGAAGCTTTTCAGGGACTCTTACAAGAATTAGAAATTGACACAGACAGACGCGGGATGCGAAAACAGGAATACAATCACTACAGGTCACATCCGTTGAAATTCCGCGAAGAAAGAAACAATAACTGGACACGACAAGGCTATTCTCACAACACAAATCGAGACCAAAACAGACACCACCCATATGACAACCACTGGCAGAAAGATCGCATTTCCGTAGTAATGAATATTACACAGACAATCATAGAAACAGACAATATGGCAACCAGAACTATTATTATCACGGGAGACAGAATAATTTCAGACGCAAGGGTCCACCGGGCAGTGATAATTCAGGGAGAAATTCTCCACCACTTAACCGACAAGAAACAAACTACAGGAACTACCGACATGACGACAGACGATATAATCATAACGACAGACCGGAATTCCATCAGATTCAAACAGAGCTGGGCCCTCTCGGGAAGGTGAATTTGTAGAAGTTAGACCTCCTAATCCCAATAACGACGCACACCAACAAAGAGATAGCAGACAATGACTCGCACCGCAGGCAGCCACGTGCGCCGGCTGGCTCAGAGAAAAATAACATAGGCGCTAACCTTGAGAAAAACTCCAGTATTCTTTACCGACGTATACCGCATGATAATTGCGTTCAAGCTGAAACTCTGAGTACTATGAAGACTAAAGGATTGCACCACATTTCATATGTAAAACCGTTTATTGAGAGATAATCTGCTTTTTGACTTTGTCTTTGCCATAAAAATTTCACTTCACATTTCTCGTATGCTTTGTCAGACTTAGAAACTGTTAACATGCAACAATGTTTTGAAGTTCACTATCCAGTCTAGAACCTAGGGAACATATTTAAACAGAAATTACGAATGCATTGTTATAGTGAACAGACGACACAGTGTTGTTATTTGTACATTCTTGCTTGTTAGTTGCACGATTACGTAACGACTATCAGGCTTACATAGAACATATACTGGTACTGCTAATGAGATTTTAATGCAACATTTTGGTTTACTTGAAAATACATTCTGGAATGATCATATAAAGTTGATCGTCGGTAAAGCAGATGCCAGACTGAGTTTCATTGGAAGAATCCTAAGGAAATGCAATCCGACAACAAAGGAAGTAGGTTACAGTACGCTTGTTCACCCACTGCTTGAATACTGCTCAGCAGTCTGGGATCCGCACCAGATAGGGTTGATAGAAGAGATAGAGAAGATCCAACGGAGAGCAGCGCGCTTCGTTACAGGATCATTTAGTAATCGCGAAAGCGTTACGAAGATGATAGATAAACTCCAGTGGAAGACTCTGCAGGAGAGACGCTCAGTAGCTCGGTACGGGCTTTTGTTAAAGTTTCGAGAACATACCTTCACCGAAGAGTCAAGCAGTATATTGTTCCCTCCTACGTATATCTCGCGAAGAGACCATGAGGATAAAATCAGAGAGATTAGAGCCCACACAGAAGCATACCGACAATCCTTCTTTCCACGTACAATACGAGACTGGAATAGAAGGGAGAACCGATAGAGGTACTCAGGGTATCCTCCGCCACACACCGTCAGGTGGCTTGCGGAGTATGGATGTAGATGTAGATGTAGATTTAAAGATACCAGATGACACAGTGGTTAGTTTATGTGACAACTACACGATTTTATCACGACGATACTAATGAGTGACAATTTACAATGTTGCTTTTGCGGTGTATCTGTTTTATATCTGCACAGTTTTTCTGAATTATTCTGGAAAGTAAAACATGTTTTAGTAGTAACTTTTGTGGTCTAGCTACAAGGAGACAGCCTTTTCCGTAGCACAACAATACGTTACAGCACAGTACTTTCTTCATCACGGCCATTGTTTTGCTAGTTGAAGGATTGTTTACTGCACTACGAAACGTCCTTTTAGAACAATTATACATGACTGTGCTTAAATTGACACACAATATTTTTTTTAACGCAACGCAATCTGACTTTCAATAATCCCTACAAAAGAATGGCCCTGACTAACATCAACCTATACCTTTCAAAATTCACTTACCTCACAAAAATCTTCGTTACTCAAGATACTGCAATACAGCGAGCGCCACTACTGCCAGCTAAATAAAAGATTCAAACTACGGAAGGCACTAACTACTGATAGGCACAGTTAGCAAATGAAAGATTTTGATAGAGAACAAACAATGTATTTACCTTAATAGTCATAATATATATATCAGTTCATGACATCCATTCTTACAAATTTCAAAACTCCGCCATCTCTCTCCCCACATCCACCACTGCTGGCGGCCCACCTCCAACTGCGCAACGCTATGCGCTGTTAACATCCAGCCGCCCAATACTACAATGGCGAGTATTACAATGCCAACCAGCCACTGACTGCACGCAGCAAAGCCAGTGATTTTTCATACAGGGCGCTATGTGGCGTTACCAATAAAAAAACCTAAACAGCCTACTTACATGTCCTTTCCTTTTGTGTTATTCCTCTATGTGTTTGTGTACCCTTGTGTATTTATTTTCTTCTCGTCTCTGTGTACTGTTTCATATAATTTTTTTTTCTTCTAATACTAATCTACATTCACTATGATGAGGAATACTGTTATCCTCAAATATAATTTGCATTAATAACATGTTATTTACTTCATAAAGATGTTTACACATTATTTATCCTGTTTTGTTCTAATGCTCAAGTGTGAAGTTGATGTTTCAAAAGTTATTCTGATCTTTTATGTATGTACTTATGTCATAATTCCTGTAACACTGATGTATATGTTATTTCGATTCTTTTGTAAAGCCTGTATTACAGCAAATGTTGTCTGTAATATTATGTTCTTTAATGATATATTTTGTACCTTTGTAATTGTATTCTTATGTTGTAAGTTTATAACTGTATAGACACCAGTTCTTCAAATTAAGTTTCATTTCACTGCACACATTTCTGTTGGTCATAGTATATGGACAATATGTGAGAAGTAGGGACTGATAGTGTTTGCACGTGTGTTAATAATTCAGCAAGGGACTGGATAACAGCCCTGCTGGTTCTAAGGACATTTCAAACAAATTCTTTGTGAATGGACAAGTGGTGGTTTATGAACTTGCTATATTGTCCACAAGACTCTTTGATGGTGATTGTGCACCTGCATAGTCGCAACAGTTGGCTGCTAGCCATCTCTACAAGGACTACAGTGGGTCTACACTTTTGATGACTCACCAACACCATAATTTCTACAAAGGCTGCAGTGGGTCTGCACCTCTGGTGGCCCACCAATACCATAATCTCTACTAGGACTACAGTGGGTCTGCTCTGTGATGACCAACCTACCAATGTTCTTCAAAACTTCGACTGGCTCTGCTGTTTGTTTGCTCTTTTGTGGCCCATTACATGTCTGCATGTCAAGAGTTCTGTTGGAAGGACAACACTACTCCTTCAAAACTGCATGGAAATCCACTACTTCCGTGTGCATTCTCTTTTACTGCTCAGACTTTGAGAAAAACACTGCAATTTTACTGTGATGAATGATCAGGACTGTCTTTATGGACTGCGAAAAAATCTTAGTTTTTGACCAACATTGTATCGATAAGTGTGTGCATTTCATTTCTTTGTAATTGTAATTATGTAAATTTTTTTTCAAATCTGTATTGGCCACTGCCCAAAACAATTTGTAAAATTTTTTGTGGGGAGCATGGGGGCTATGTAAGTAGGCTGTTTAGGTTTTTTTTATTGGTAACACCACATAGTGCCCTGTATGAAAAATCACTGGCTGTGCTGTGTGCAGTCAGTGGCTGGTTGGCATTGTTGTAATACTCGCTATTGTAGTCTTGGGCAGTTAGCTGTTAACAGCGCGTAGCGATGCACAGTTGGAGGTGAGCCGCCAGCAGTGGTGGATGTGGGGAGAGAGATGGCGGAGTTTTGAAATTTGTAAGAATGGATGTCATGAACTGATATATGTATTATGACTATTAAGGTAAATACATTGTTTGTTCTCTATTAAAATCTTTCATTTGCTAACTGTGCCTATCAGTAGTTAGTGCCTTCCGTAGTTTGAATCTTTTATTTAGCTGGCAGTAGTGGCGCTCGCTGTATTGCAGTATCTTGAGTAACGAAGATTTTTGTGAGGTAAGTGAATTTTGAAAGGTATAGGTTGATGTTAGTCAGGGCCATTCTTTTGTAGGGATTATTGAAAGTCAGATTGCGTTGCGCTAAAAAAAATATTGTGTGTCAATTTAAGCACAGTCATGTATAATTGTTCTAAGGGGACATTTCACTGTACCACACCTTAGGTTTACAAGTCGCCGAGTCCAGTGTCTGTGCTTCGAAATGTTCGATGAAATTGGCCACCACTGGACTAAGAAGATTACCGACGGCAAAGCCTTCCAGCTGTTCGCAGAAATTGCCATTCCACGCGAAATAGCTCGTGGTGAGACATGCATGGAAGGTCTTAGTGATGTCTTGCGGGAAAATGGAACCGATGTGTTCCAGAGCGTCCCTAACTGGCACTTTCGTAAACAAAGAAACAATGTCAATCCTGACCAGGATTTCGTTTGGTGCAAGTTTTACCTTCCAAGTCTAGGTGGGCCTGTCACTCGCCAAAATTCGTTCCAAGTCCACAATTGCTCTCTCTGGTGGTGTCAATATATACTAGGCCTCGTGATGAACACATCTGCATGAAATTATTTAAATAAAGACTTATGTCTAGGTCCTTTTTCCCACATATCCTTAGGAGGAGGTGGCAGTCGGGTGACTGAGTTTAGTGCAAGTGTCCTTTCTTTCATGCCATTTTCTTAGCTTAGCAGCGAAACTCCAAGCGACTTTTGTTTACCACCAAAATTCAAACTTGGCGCCAGTTCATAGGAGAAAGTGGCGGTCGGATGACTTAGGTTAGTAGAGGCAGGCCAAGTGAGCTATCTTCCCGCGATTTTCTTTGCTTAGTAGAGATAACCTTGGTTTGATGCATTATCCTGTTGGAATTTGAACATCTCACTCTTTTTTGGGGGGATGGGGCGTGCCACATCCCCTCCAAAATTCAAACATTCCCGCAAAAGTCGCCATCTTGAAAGACGACATCGCCGCCATCTTGGATACATATGGCAACGATGCAGAGTGCAGTAGAATGCAGGTTGTTCCAATACTTAAATTGTCCTGATTTTGAGAAACCATAGTCGTTACTATGGACACAAGTGTGGAATCGGTGTAAGCAGTTCTGTCACAAGGCAAGACTGTAAGCGATATGCCAGTAGTATACTTTTCAAGTATTCTTTCTGCGGAACACAATGAATGGCGAAATATATCTGGAAATACAGCAGGATCATGAATGGCCAGCAATCCAGCAGTGGAACAATCAAGAGCTTTGCTTCATGCAGGGTGTCTGATGTGACACTCACGATTTTTAAACAGTTATGATTTCTTTATTTGTGAACCAATATTTTTAGAACTACTTTTGTTAGAAAGCAGCACGCCATGAGGTTGTATTTAACATAATTTTTTCATATGTTTCAGTTGGAAAATGCCGCCTGTGTTGAGTGTGGAAGAATGGGCCAAAATAGCAGTTCATAATGAGATCTTGGGATATGTGGCGCTAGTACAAAGGTGGGGATCCATGCAGCGCTGGATGCAAAAACAGTTAAAAATTGCAAATTACTAACAAGGAGTGTCGCTGATGCAAGAAGATCAGGAAGACCGTCAACTTTGAGGACATCAGAGAACGTTGATAGGGTTCGTGAAACATTCACTAGGACACCTAGGAAATCACTGTTTCCAGGATCTCGTGAAAGAGATCTTTGATGTTATGCAGTTGCAACGATTCTTAAGAAAGATGTCACCTTTACACCGTGGCATCCAAATTACCTGCGCTATTGTTTCCTGATGACTGTAGCAGAAGGGTTTGGAAAATTTTCTTGGGTGGAATGATGATTGACCTGAACTTTCTGAAAACATTCTGTGGACTGATGAGGCAGTTTTGCACATTGGAAGATTTGTAAACAACAGTAACTGCCATTATTGTGCAGCAGAAGATCCACACGAATGTGTTGAAAAAGCACAGGGGCTTCTGAAGGTGACAGTATGCTGTGTTACCACGTCACCCGAAGATGCTGGTCCTTTCTTTCTGCGGAACACAATGAATGGCGAAAGATGTCTGGAAATACTGTAGGGTCATAAATGGCCAGCAATTCTACAGTGGAACAATCCACAGCTTCACTTCATGCAGAATGGAGCACTTGGACATTTTGCAGCTGGTGCACGCGAACGTCTGCACGATCATTTCCCTTGTCGCTGGATTGGCAAACATGCTGCACATGAATGGCGTGGCCACAACACTGATTTAACGCCTTGTTATTGTTTTCTCAGGAGGTGGACTAAGGAGGAGGCTTACAAGAAAATACCGCGAAACTTGGATGAAATGGAAGCAGTAATATCTGATGTGTTAGCCAATGTTCCATCTAACATGTTGCAGGCAGCAATATCGCATGTACCAGTTCGTTTAAAATAATGCGTAGAGGATGCTGGAGATTACTCGGAGTTTTAAAATGACGTTAAACACAACTTTAAGGTGTGCTACTTTCTAAAAAAAGTAGTTCTAAGAAAACTGGCTCATAAATAAAGAAATTATAACTGTTTTAAATAGGGAACGACTTATCAGACACCCTCAGCAACTGAGCTGAAATATTTGTCATAGATCTGGGCAATGAAGCAATTTCGACCTTACATGTGCAGTAGAAAATTCATGGTCCTGACCGATTGTAAGCTACACTGCTTAATAATTGCTAAGGTATGAAGTCATTGGTGGACAGGAATAATCACAGGCAATGATGGATGCCATCGAACAGTATAGAGGTAGAATCGTATATTTGTAACGAAAAATGGTACAGATTTCACCACATGGGAAAACAGGATAACAGACATAAACAACGTTCATGTGTCATAGAGGTCAGATTCCCAACATAAGGGTCGATGTCGTACACTCGGTAGGGAATATGCCCTCTTTGGGCACTAATGCACAATTTGCACATGTTATTCTTGCTGGCTACCAAACTGTTGAGAAGTTCTTAAGGGATATTTTCCCACACTCTCTGAAGGCGGTTTTCAATTCTTACACTGTTCGGGAAGAGGCATTTGTTGAGAAACTCATCTGCTGAGAGCATCCCAGGCATGCTGTATAGGATTTAGGTCCTTGAAGTAAGCAACATATTCCACATGATCAATGTCTTCACTTTCCAGTGTGACCGACACCTCAGTGGTCCTGCGGGGCCAGGCAAAATCGTCCCTAAAGAGAAAGCCGGGACCTAAAACACTCCTAGCCAGATAAACATGTTCCAGAATAATCTCATCATAACACTAGTGTGTTGTAATGGAACCTTGCACAAAAGCACACAGTAGTATTTGGCCATTGTACATGAGTAGAGCCAGTTCTGGGCCATTTTGTTTGTGTGGTTTGCTTACATTCAGGGACAAGCATACAATCAGGTGTAAATTATCCCCTCTCCTTCCTCTTAACCTATTGTTATGCTAATCTGAGATATCCCCCAATCTCTCTCCCTTGCCTCCTCATTCCCTCTGGAAAAAGGGATTGTCACCACATCCCCTCCCCAGTTCCTTTTTCCCCTCCTGGAAAAATCCCTCAGCCCCCCTCCCCTCCCCCACTTCTGCTTCCCCTTCACATCTCGAAATTAGTACTAAAAAGACTCAGTTTGTGCTGAGCTGTTGGAAGGGAACGATCTCATGACACAAAATTCAAATCAATGTAAACTGACACAGTAATCCATTGGTCATTTGAATTAGCATTTTCTTTATTTAATCAGTCTGTGGAGACAGGTCTCCTCCCCGCTCCTCCCTCAGTTTCCATGATGAAATAACTGTTAGCATTTAGGATTGGATAGAAGTGTGACATTTTAACCGCCGTTTTGGGTTGCTTGTGTATATGTCAGCTGGTTGGGTGCCACCAAGTACCCAGTGAAGCGCTGAGCCACACGCATCTGGATGCCATGGGGGTTGGGCCACTATGGAGGCTGTAGTACTATGCACTGGCACCAGGAAGCAGCAGTGTTCCAATTAGTTCCCACCCATATATCAGCCAGTTCATGCTGAGCTGTTTGATAGGAAGGAATTCACTGTGGAGCACTTATGTGATGTTCTAGTATATGACACATTTTGTTCGATATTTTATATGAGTCCAGAACTTTGTTACTACAGTGCCTCGGTACATAGTGTCCCCAGAGGAGGCACTGTCATAACATGCTCAATTGAGGATGGTTGGTTGGTTTTGGAGAGGGTTGGGTTCAAATGGCTCTGAGCACTATGGGATTTAACAGCTGAGGTCATCAGTTCCCAGAACTTAGAACTACTTAAACCTAACTAACCTAAGGACATCACACACATCCATGCCTGAGGCAGGATTCGAACCTACGTCTTTAGGGGTCGCCGGTTCCAGCGCCTAGGATTGCTTGGCCACACTGGCCAGCTTTGAGGAGGGGACCAAACCATGAGATCATCAGTCCCTCAATTGAGGAGATGTTGGTGTTGGACAGAGAGAAGTTTCATAAGTGTGTTACCTGGAAGCACACAGGTGAGGACTGCGTCCATAGCCTCCTACATGAGGAATAAAAGGAAGTGGTAATGGAGGAGTGTGGGACGAATATTTTTCAGCAAATAATGGTGATCAAGAGGGCTGGGTCAATATGCATTTCACAATTCATAGAGATTACTACCTATACTGGAGCTTTCTTGTTTTTGAAATGGCCAGTCTGTTCACAGTGCCCATCCTATTCCACTACCCTAGAGAGAATGAACCAAAGACGTTCGCCTTGGTGTGTGGGCCTCAACTGCCCTAACTGACAATTCCGCCACAAAATCACGTGATCAGACGTCAGGGAGATATAAGACGGATGCGCTCTCAGTCACAGTCAATCAGCAGAAGAGCCATGAAATGTCAACAACACCCAAGATTCTCATTTGCCTTCATCCAACAGAAGAAGTGTAAAAGTACGTATGAGTGGTTTAGTACCGTGTCGTTGTTCATCTCCATGCCAACTCCTTATTTGGGGATTCTTATTGTTTCTTCTTCTTCCTTGTTCAGCAGCCTCCAGCATGGCCAGACCGACAGCGATCTCCATTGTGTCTGGACCAGCAGCAGCAACCAGCTTGTTAGGATCTGCAGTAGCCTCCCGCGGCTTGTTGGGACCTGCAGTGAATCCAGTCTGTCAGGGCCAGCAGCAGCAGCGCTGTGGGATCCTGTAGCACACCTGACCAGCAAGTTGAAGCAGGAATATGAGCTACTATTATCCCTCCTGCAAATTTATGTAATGAAGACACTCAGCAAGCCCCTGATTCTCAGAAAAACTATGCTGGAAGTCCTGGCTATTGTCACATTGTCAAAGTTCCCTGTCTACTCTCACTCAAAGAGAAGAAGAATGTCAGCATCATTCAATAGTTCGATGTTGCGCTTCGTTTTCTTGAACATAGCATCCCAGGAAAACCCAGATGCTGTATAACAAAAGGCAGGATCCAGAGAATGTTTGATCATGCATTGACTCCGGGGTTTCTCGAAAACATCCGTGAGCAAGGGCACGTCTATGTCATAAAAATTGTGCATACTCTCCTAAAGAGGAGATTCAGAATTCCGGCCAGACATTCACAGCATGCTCATACTTTGCATCAGTTATGGCATCACCTGTTAGTTTGCTGGAGAGTGGAGTTATGTCGTGTAGCAAGGTTTCATTAAGTTTCTCCGCACTATTCAGCTACTCATATGTAAAAACCTTCTTCCTAGTCACATGTTGAAACTTTTATTCACCTGGAAATGCAGCCTGAATTATGTGCACATCCTTTTGAGGCAGAGTTTCAACAAATTTATGGAATGCACCTGCATATAACGTAGTGGGTCAAGGAAGCGGAATATAATTCTTGGCGTCGTTCATTTGGAAAATGAAATATATTTCTCGACATTCTCAGCTAGGACACTGACCTAATCCTTCTCCATACCGAAATTAGACAGGTATTCAACAAGAAAGTGAGCATCATACCCTCTTAAATTACGAAAGGAAACAGGTATGTGTCGCGGTAATTGCTACTTCGAGTTGCTTGTGTTACGTTAGGTGCCACGGAACTTCCCAGTAAGATGACAGTGATCCCTAAGAGGAGTTTCCGCTTTTACATCTAATGGCAGCCCACAAATATGGCGGTCAGCAGCGTTATTGTACAAACCTTCATTCTTCTTGGTTTTGGTCATGGCAATGTTGTTGCTGTAACGCTTGTCAACCTCCCATGGAAGTTTTTCAAGCTCAGTAAGAAGCCAAACTGCAGGATTATCCCCGGCGTAAGATTTGTATTAGTTAAGATTCGTATCATAAGACGATGAAATTTGATACGCTGCCGCAAACGATACGTCTTTTTCCGTGAAGATTTTATGTGAGGCACCTTCACAGTAGGTCACAAAGTGAGGAGGCATTCGAAGACGGCATATACCATAAACAGGCATCGTTCCTGATGGTGAGCATTCTTAAACTTCATGAATTTCTTTTTCTCAGTAAGTATAGCAACACGTACTGGGTCCTTGGAAGTGCAATCTACTAGACGCTTTACTAATAGCTTCTCTGAGGGAAAGGCACCTTAACCAAATATGCTGTTTATGGACGTGTTTACTAATTTGGGAAGAAATGAGTTAGGACATGTCCCTGATCCAAACATAATGATCTACATCTACATGGATACTCAGCAAATCACACTTAAGTGCCCGGCAGAGGGTTCATTGAGTCACCTTCACAATAATTCTCTGTTATTCCACTCTCGAACAGCATGTTTAAAAAACGAATACATATATCTTTCCACACGAATTCTGATTTTTCCTTATTATACCCAGATGATCGTTTCTCCCTAGGTATATCGGTATGAACAAACTATTTTCGCATTCAGAGGAAAAGTTTGTGATTGAAGTCTCATATGAAGATCCCGCCAGAACGAGAAACTCCTTTGTTTTAATGATGACCACCCCAAATTCTTGTAATGTCCTTGACACTCTCCCCCTTTTTCTTGATAATACAAAACGTGCTGCTCTTGTTTGAACTTTCTTGATACACTCCGTTAATCCTATCTGGTAAGGACCCTACACTGTGCAGCAGTATTTCAGAAGAGGACAGACAAGTACAATGTGGGCAGTCTCTTTAGTAGATCTGTTGCATTGTCTGAATGTTCTGCCGATAAATGCAGTCTTTGCGTGTGTCCTGGATCTTGACGGAAATTTCGATACGGTCCAAGTTATAAAACTTATGAATATTAAGGTATCAATCATATCGAGATGTGAGCTGTGGTTTTTTCTTGCAATTTCTTTCGCAAGCAGGCCTTGTCGATTTTATGCATGTCTTGTTATCAGCTGTATTCTTATGAAGCTTGATATATCCAGAATGAGATTTCCACTCTGCAGCGGAGTGTGCGCTGACATGAAACTTCTTGGCAGATTAAAACTGTGTGCCCGACTGAGACTCGAACTCGGGAGTTCGAGTCTCGGTCGGGCACACAGTTTTAATCTGCCAGGAAGTTCCATATCAGCACACACTCCGCTGCAGAGTGGAAATCTCATTCTGGAAACATCCCCCAGGCTGTGGCTAAGCCATGTCTCCGCAGTATCCTTTCTTTCAGGAGTGCTAGTTCTGCAAGGTTCGCAGGAGAGCTTCTGTAAAGTTTGGAAGGTAGGAGACGAGATATTGGCAGAAGTAAAGCTGTGAGGACCGGGCATGAGTCGTGCTTCGGTAGCTCAGATGGTAGAGCACTTGCCCGTGAAAGGCAAAGGTCCAGAGTTCGAGTCTTGGTCGGGCACACAGTTTTAATCTGCCAGGAAGTTTCAAGCTTGGTATAGCTTGAACCTCCATCTACTGGATCATAGACCTGCGTGTGGGTGTCAAGGTGTAGTATTCAGCTGAGTGCTTTAGCTGACCCTCTCTAACTTCCACCTCGGAAAACCAGTCCAGTATAGCACTCAAGGTGGACTTACGAAACCACTCAGTGATTGATGTGTTCCATCATACCATGCCATACTCCTCCCCCCTCCTCCTCCCCAAAGATAGTGAAGGCTAGTCTCTTCAATGCCAGAGGTCTGTTTGAGAGGAGCACAACAGTTCGATGTGCATCACAGTGCTGCATTTAATGGTAGCATAACGCAGTTCATTAACAGCCTTGAGGCAATCCGTTTCCCGAACAGGTAGGCAAGCTTTCAGAAACCCTACAGGGTCACCGTACACTCCTGCTGTATTGTCGATCCTAGTGAACGAGATTCGCTCCTCAACGCAATCACCGAGTACTCTAATTGCGGTATGGTGTTGTGTTACTAATCTTCTGTCTTTCACTAAAAGAACGCGGGAAGGATCTGCCGCTATCCACAGGTTTATTCCTATTACTACAACAACAACTAGTTGACGACGATTTGATGATGGCTGAGTGGAGGAGCATGGGGTGCACGTGCCTTGCGGTTCAGGCGAGAAAGTGGGGGTGGAGGGGATGGTGCGTGCCCAGTGTGAGCAGCCTTGCGCAGCTGTGGCTGCAGAGATGGTTTTTGCCACAACCCTGAGCCAGTTGACGAAGAAGTTAACGTCGCTCATGGACGCCAGTGAAGAGCTGGTTCTGGATGTGGATGGTGGGGGCAGTGGGGGCTGCAGCTGCGGCTGTGCAGCAACAAGTAGAAGCTTACATGGTGATGTGTGTCGCACAAGACTGCGTCTTCTTGGCTTCTTAGCCGAACCCTGTAGCCTTGCACGGTGTCCAGGGTGTTGCAAAAAGGTACGGCCAAACTTTCAGGAAACATTCTTCACACACAATGAAAGAAAATATGTTATGTGGACATGTGTCCGGAAACGCTTACTTTCCATGTTAGAGCTCATTTTATTACTTCTCTTCGAATCACATTAATCATGGAATGGAAACACACAGCAACAGAACGTACCAGCGTGACTTCAAACACTTTGTTACAGGAAATGTTCAAAATGTCCTCCGTTAGCGACGGTACATGCATCCACCCTCCGTCGCATGGAATCCCTGATGCGCTGATGCAGCCCTGGAGAATGGCGTATTGTATCACAGCCGTCCACAATACGAGCACGAAGAGTCTCTACATTTGGTACCGGGGTTGGGTAGACAAGAGCTTTCATATGCCCCCATAAATTAAAGTCAAGAGGGTTGAGGTCATGAGAGCGTGGAGGCCATGGAATTGGTCCGCCTCTACAAATCCATTGGTCACCGAATCTGTTGTTGAGAAGCGTACGAACACTTCGACTGAAATGTGCAGGAGCTCCATCGTGCATGAACCACATGTTGTGTCGTACTTGTAAAGGCAGATGTTCTAGAAGCACAAGTAGAGTATCCCGTATGAAATCTTGATAACGTGCTCCATTGAGCGTAGGTGGAAGAACATGGGGCCCAATCAAGACATCACCAACAATGTCTGCCCAAACGTTCACAGAAAATGTGTGTTGAGGACGTCATTGCACAACTGCGTGCGGATTCTCGTCAGCCCACACATGTTGATTGTGAAAATTTACGATTTGATCACGTTGGAATGAAGCCTCATCCGTAAAGGGAAGCGTCCTGGGACCTCTGCTGTTCCTGATCTATATAAATGACCTGGGTGACAATCTGAGCAGTTCTCTTAGATTGTTCGCAGATGATGCTGTAATTTACCGTCTAGTAAGGTCATCCGAAGACCAGTATCAGTTGCAAAGCGATTTAGAAAAGATTGCTGTATGGTGTGTCAGGTGGCAGTTGACGCTAAATAACGAAAAGTGTGAGATGATCCACATGAGTTCCAAAAGAAATCCGTTGGAATTCGATTACTCGATAAATAATACAATTCTCAAGGCTGTCAATTCAACTAAGTACCTGGGTGTTAAAATTACGAACAACTTCAGTTGGAAGGACCACATAGATAATATTGTCGGGAAGGCGAGCCAAAGGTTGCGTTTCATTGGCAGGACACTTAGAAGATGCAACAAGTCCACTAAAGAAACAGCCTACACTACACTCGTTCGTCCTCTGTTAGATTATTGCTGCGCGGTGTGGGATCCTTACCAGGTGGGATTGACGGAGGACATCGAAAGGGTGCAAAAAAGGGCAGCTCGTTCTGTATTATCACGTTATAGGGGAGAGAGTGTGGCAGATATGATACACGAGTTGGGATGGAAGTCATTACAGCATAGACGTTTTTCGTCGCGGCGAGACCTTTTTACGAAATTTCAGTCACCAACTTTCTCTTCCGAATGCGAAAATATTTTGTTGGGCCCAACCTACATAGGTAGGAATGATCATCAAAATAAAATACGAGAAATCAGAGCTCGAACAGAAACGTTTAGGTGTTCGTTTTTCCCGCTCGCTGTTCGGGAGTGGAATAGTAGAGAGATAGTATGATTGTGGTTCGATGAACCCTCTGCCAAGCACTTAAATGTGAATTGCAGAGTAGTCATGTAGATGTAGATGCACTGAAATGAGGATTGACACATTGTTGGATGAACCATTCGCAGAAGTGTACCCGTGGAGACCAATCAGCTGCTGATAGTGCCTGCACACGCTGTGTACATGGTACAGCAACAACTGGTTCTGTCGTAGCACTCTCCATACCGTGACGTGGTCAACGTTACCTTGTACAGCAGCAACTTCTCTGACGCTGATATTAGGGTTATCTTCAACTGCACGAAGAATTGCCTCGTCCATTGCAGGTGTCCTCGTCGTTCTAGGTCTTCCCCAGTCGCGAATCATAGGCTGCAATGTTCCGTGCTCCCTAAGACGCCGATCAATTGCTTCGAACGTCTTCCTGTCGTGACACCTTCGTTCTGGAAATCTGTCTCGATACAAACGTACCGCGCCACGGCTATTGCCCCGTGCTAATCCATACATTAAATGGGCATCTGCCAACTCCGCATTTGTAAACATTGCATTGACTGCAAAACCACGTTCGTGATGAACACTAAACTGTTGATGCTACGTACTGATGTGTTTGATGCTAGTACTGTAGGGCAATGAGTCGCATGTCACCACAAGCACCGAAGTCAACATTACCTTCCTTCAGTGGGGCAACTGGCGGTGAATCGAAGAAGTACAGTACATACTGACGAAACTAAAATGAGCTCTAACATGGAAATTAAGCGTTTCCGGACACATGTCCACACATCTTTTCTTTATTTGTGTGTGAGGAATGTTTCCTGAAAGTTTGGTCGTACCTTTTTGTAACACCCTGTATTGTGGTAAAGCACTTGCTGGAAGAAGAAGAGTAACGAAAAAGATCTGAGTACAGTGTTCTAGATATTTCTTACTGCTGCTGCACGGAAAGAAGGAACACTGATTTTATCCAAGCAGCGTGAGTATGTGTAAAAATTACCTATAATGCTTTGGCTCTGTGACATGTCCCACAGGTCATTGGCAATCACCTCTGGCACATCCTCATATTGTCACTGCATCCTCTCAATGTCTCTCACCCATTGTGACACATCATCATACTCGCTCAAACCACCATAGATCCGTCGAGCCAGTTAACCGAAATTTCCTACAACATATTGATCTAATAAAATAAAAACATGTACATACACACAAAACTAAGATTTTTTTATAATTTGCGTTTACATGATAGATTTGACAGGAAAGATTTCTCAACCTCAGTCCCTCCGTGGTCCTCTTTCTCGAAATCATCTATAACAACAAATAATATGTCCCAAACAACATCATATTATGTATACTCTCAGTACGACAATGAAATTTGAGAAAGGAACAAATTCTTAAAGAATATGTATCAGCAATGAGTTATGTACACAAACAGCATTATGAAGAAGAATATATGTTCTCGAGATGCTGATGCTGCTGTTGTTGTTGTTGGCTCTTATTTTCCAGCTGATCCAGTATTTCACGAAAATATGCTGAAACAATAAGAAGCAGACATGCTTTCAACATTATGAATGTCTTACAGAATGAGTTATGAAAAATGTTATAGTTTTTTTTGATATATGCTAACCTGATCATTCCCGTCGAATAGGGCGTTTGTCACTGGCGCTGGTGCTGTCTGGATGGATGCATTAACGAGGACACAGGCACACTGACGTGACCATGGATGATAGGAAAATGAAAACTACTGGAGGTGAGAATAGACTTTAGGTACCTTCACTGATTCAGCACTAGCCAATAGGAACACAGTATTCCGAGGAGGGATGAAAACCTGTGCGTTTGGACACATTGGTTAGTACATGTGTTCACACAGACCGGAATAGCCACTCGAGAGCAAGAGAGAATATATATACACTCCTGGAAATGGAAAAAAGAACACATTGACACCGGTGTGTCAGACCCACCATACTTGCTCCGGACACTGCGAAAGGGCTGTACAAGCAATGATCACACGCACGGCACAGCGGACACACCAGGAACCGCGGTGTTGGCCGTCGAATGGCGCTAGCTGCGCAGCATTTGTGCACCGCCGCCGTCAGTGTCAGCCAGTTTGCCGTGGCATACGGAGCTCCATCGCCGTCTTTAACACTGGTAGCATGCCGCGACAGCGTGGACGTAAACCGTATGTGCAGTTGACGGACTTTGAGCGAGGGTGTATAGTGGGCATGCGGGAGGCCGGGAGGACGTACCACCGAATTGCTCAACACGTGGGGCGTGAGGTCTCCACAGTACATCGATGTTGTCGCCAGTGGTCGGCGGAAGGTGCACGTGCCCTTCGATCTGGGACCGGACCGCAGCGACGCACGGATGAACGCCAAGACCGTAGGATCCTACGCAGTGCCGTAGGGGACCGCACCGCCACTTCCCAGCAAATTAGGGACACTGTTGCTCCTGGGGTATCGGCGAGGACCATTCGCAACCGTCTCCATGAAGCTGGGCTACGGTCTCGCAGACCGTTAGGCCGTCTTCGCTCACCCCCCAACATCGTGCAGCCCGCCTCCAGTGGTGTCGCGACAGACGTGAATGGAGGGACGAATGGAGACGTGTCGTCTTCAGCGATGAGAGTCGCTTCTGCCTTGGTGCCAATGATTGTCGTATGCGTGTTTGGCGCCGTGCAGGTGAGCGCCACAATCAGGACTGCATACGACCGAGGCACACAGGGCCAACACCCGGCATCATGGTGTGGGGAGCGATCTCCTACACTGGCCGTACACCTCTGGTGATCGTCGAGGAGACACTGAATAGTGCACGGTACATCCAAACCGTCATCGAACCCATCGTTCTACCATTCCTAGACCGGCAAGGGAACTTGCTGTTCCAACAGGACAATGCACGTCCGCATGTATCCCGTGCCACCCAACGTGCTCTAGAAGGTGTAAGTCAACTACCCTGGCCAGCAAGATCTCCGGATCTGTCCCCCATTGAGCATGTTTGGGACTGGATGAAGCGTCGTCTCACGCGGTCTGCACGTCCAGCACGAACGCTGGTCCAACTGAGGCGCCAGGTGGAAATGGCATGGCAAGCCGTTCCACAGGACTACATCCAGCATCTCTACGATCGTCTCCATGGGAGAATAGCAGCCTGCATTGCTGAGAAAGGTGGATATACACTGTACTAGTGCCGACATTGTGTATGTTCTGTTGCCTGTGTCTATGTGCCTGTGGATCTGTCAGTGTGATCATGTGATGTATCTGACCCCAGGAATGTGTCAATAAAGTTTCCCCTTCCTGGGACAATGAATTCACGGTGTTCTTATTTCAATTTCCAGAAGTGTATATATATATATATATATATATATATAGAGAGAGAGAGAGAGAGAGAGAGAGAGAGAGAGACAGCAAACAACGCTGCAATTTCCCAGTCAAAGGCATGCCACCACCTGATGTGTGGTGTCACCGCCAGACACCACACTTGCTAGGTGGTAGCCTTTAAATCGGCCGCGGTCCGGTAGTATACGTCGGACCCGCGTGTCGTCACTATCAGTGATTGTAGACCGAGCGCCGCCACACGGCAGGTCTAGAGAGACTTCCTAGCACTCGCCCCAGTTGTACAGCCGACTTTGCTAGCGATGGTTCACTGACATCTACGCTCTCATTTGCCGAGACGATAGTTAGCATAGCCTTCAGCTACGTTATTTGCTACGACCTAGCAAGGCGCCATGATCAGTTTCTATTGATATTGTAAATCATGTACCGTCAAGAGCGACGTTCGTTATTAATGGATTAAGGTTAAGTATTCCACCAGCTACGTCCGTTTTTCTCAATTCTAATTCCCTTGTTATGTTCCAGACCTCACGCCAGCCTGCGTGGGCTAAACGTGTTCCTTTTTTGCCTCCTTTAGTTATAAGGGTTGGCTCTCCTGCCAACCACAACATGATGTTCTTTTGGGGCCACGAGAACAGCTGGAAGACCATGTAGGTAGGCACAGGAAAGTGCTCGGATCAGAATTGGCGCATATGGATCCTGGTGGTGGCGAGCTGTCGGCCTTTGACAGTGGTTTCTCTGTGGTGGGCTGTGCGGTCCCTGACAGATGTTTCTCTGTGTTTGCAGAGAACGGATGCCTCAGGTGTGCATGGCCTCATGGTAGTTCCACTAGTCACTGAGTGGCGATGCTAGGAGTCCACGCTGGCGTTTGCCATCTCGGAATCTGCCGTTAGCCCAAAGACTTCCACAGTGAATGGAGCTGTCAGTGCTCAGTGCTCCATCTGGAGCAGGCAGCACGCAGCCAGTAGACATGACCTAATCTCTGCAGAATGTAGATTGACATGCACTTGAGCAACTCAATGGTGGCTAATATATCACACTTTATTCCATTCCTCGGTGCATACAATTATTACGTCTTGGGAGGTGGGGGAGTGGCGAGGAGGACACTTGTCTACTGCAGACTGAGTAGATAAAAAATATGCGAACTGAACTGAACAATATGTTATTTAGTCAATTGACATTAATTTGAATTTTGTTTCATGAGATCCTACCTCTCCAGGAGCTCAGCACAGACTGATCCTTTTTTCCCCACCGATTTCCAGATGGAGGAGGGGAGGGCCGAAGTGGTGGAGGTGAGGACTGGACGATATCCTGGGAGGGGAAAAGAGGCTCAGAACTGAACTGGGGAAGGGAGGCAGTGACAACCCCTTTTCCCAGACATGTGTGGAAGTAGGAGAGGGAGGGAAGGTTTCTCAGTAAAAGAAAAAAAAGCACTCTGTCTTCAGGCCATGAGTGACCTACCGGCACCATCCGAACGCCGTATCATCATCGGTGGAGAATGCGGATAGGAGGGGCATGGGGTCAGCACACCGCTCTCCCGGTCATAAGATGGTATTCTTGACTGAAGCCGTTACTAGTCGATCGAGTAGCTCCTCAATTGGCATCACAAGGCTGAGTGCACCCCGAAAAATGGCAACAGTGCATGGCGGCGTGGATGGCCACCCACCCAAGTGCCGACCACACCCGACTGACAGATAATCCCTATTGGATCATAAATCAACCCCCAGCATAATAATAGGTTAAGGAGATGGGGAGCGGGGCAATTTACTCCCAAATGTACACTTGACTCCCCTAAATTTGCATAATGCCTAACCACACCATAACAACTAGGCCGTACTAATGACATTCATGAACATCCAATGGTGTGTTACGTCTTCCTCGCTCTCTTCAAACTAACTGGTGAGCAGAATCACATGCCACAGTGCTTGTCCACGATTGTAATCACTCAAACGATGTCTTGCAGAAATTTTGGTGCTCTACACGGAATGTCGCGTTGATCGGTTTCACAACAGCCTACGTCACACACCGTACTGCAGTTAAGTCGTCGCACACTCTACATTTCCTTTTACTGTTGTTGGTCGGGTGTTCTATAGCAGTGGTCCGTTGTTCCGTATCAATTGGCATTTGTCCCATAGGAAGTGTCAGTTCTTCCTTAGCAACTGTCAAACAGTGTATTTACATGGATATTTTATTTAATGCAAATGATCCACCGCATGCAATAGGCCCATGCTTAACAACCATATACAACCGTTCGCTCAACGAAAGATCCATAGCCAAAGACTGGAAAGTTGCACAAATCACACCAATATTCAAGAAGGGTAGTAGGAGTAATCCACTAAATTACAGGCCCGTATCATTAACGTCGATATGCAGCAGTATTCTCAAACATATATTGTGTTCGAACATTATGAATTACCTCGAAGAAAACGGTCTTTTGACACACAGTCAATATGGATTTAGATAACATCGTTCTTGTAAACACAACTAGCTCTTTTCTCGCATGAAGTGTTGAGTGCTAATGACAAGGGATTTCAGATTGATTCTGTATTTCTGGATTTTCGGTAGGCTTTTGACACTGTACCACACAAGCGGCTTGCAGTGAAATTGCGTGCGTCTCAGTTATGTGACTGGATTCGTAATTGCCTGCCAGAGATGTCACAGTTCGTAGCATTTGACGGAAAGTCATTGAGTAAAACAGAAGTGATTTCTGGCGTTCCACAAGGTAGTGTTATAGACCCTTTGCTGTTCCTTATCTATATAAACGATTTGGGAGACAATCTGAGCAGCCTTCTTCGGTTGTTCGCAGATGACGCTTTCGTTTATCAACTGGTAAGTCATCGGAAGATCAAAACAAATTGCAAAATGATTTAGAAAAGCTATCTGTATGGTGCGAAAATTGACAATTGATCGTAAATAACAAAAAGTATCAGGTCATCCACATGAGTGCTAAAAGAAATACGTTAAACTTGGATTACAAGATAAATCAGTCAAATCTAAAGGCCGTAAATTCAACAAATACCCAGGAATTATGATTACGAGTAACTTCAATTAGAAGGAACGCATAGAAAATGTTGTGGGGAAGGCTAACCAAAGATTGTGTTTTTATTGGCAGGACACTTAGAAAATGTAACTGATCTACTAAGGAGACTGCCAACACAACGCTTGTCCGTCCTCTTCTAGATTACTGCTGCGCGGTGTGGGATCCTTAGGAGATAGGATTGAAGGAATACACTGAAAAAGTTCAAAGAAGGGCAGAACGTTTTGTATTATCACGAAATAGGGGAGAGAGTGTCACTGAAATAATACAGGATTTGGGGTGGACATCATTAAAAACCAAGGCGTTTTTCGTTGCCGCGGAATCTTCTCACGAAATTCCAATCACCAACATTCTCCTCCGAATGCGAAAACCAACCTACGAAAGGAGAACCGATCACCTTAATAAAATAAGGAAAATCAGAGCTCATACGGAAAGATACAGGATTGGAATAATAGAGAATTGTGAAGGTGGTTCTATGAATTCTCTGCCAGGCACGTAAATGTGAGATCGTGTATAAACCAGGCTGAATAAACGCTAATTCCGAGGTGTTAAGTAGAAAGTGGCAAAAAATTGGTAGACGCCGCAGGAAGAAGACGGAGGACCAAATACGAATAGCGACTGAGCACGAGGAACCGAATGAGGACGTGGTAGAAATTAATGATGAAGAGTAAACAGAAATTATGGAAGCAACACGACAATGCATTGAGTGGTCACCAAGGAATAAATAAAATACCGAATCGGCTAAAGAAAAATTGTGCTTGGAAAGGAATGAAAAGGGATGTAGATGAATTCTTTTGAACACGAGATAACTGCCAAAGAAATAAATTTGTATAAAATAAGACAAAGTTGCCATTATTATCAGAAGACAGCAGAAACCGTTTCCGGCTAATTTACTATGGACGTAGTAGGTTCATCAGATGTAACGTCGAACGGAAATTGATATATTTTGACATTTAGTGGTTCCTGAAGAGGGGCAGCAGCCTTTTTCAGTAGTTGCAGGCGCAACAGTCTGGATGATTGACTGATCTGGCCTTGTAACACTAACCATAACGACCTTGCTGTACTGGTACTGCGAACGGCTGAAAGCAAGGGGAAACTACAGCCGTCATTTTTCCCGTGGGCATGCAGCTTTACTGTACGGTTAAATGATGATGGCGTCCTCTTGGGTAAAATATTCCGGAGGTAAAATAGTCCCCCATTCGGATCTCTGGGCAGGGACTATTCAAGAGGACGTTGTTATCAGGAGAAAGAAAACTGGCGTTCTACGGATCGGAGCGTGGAATGGAATGTCAGATCCCTTAATCGGGCAGGTAGGTTAGAAAATTTAAAAAAGGAGGTAGGTTTAATTATGAATAGGAAAACAGGAATGCGGGTAAGCTACTACAAATAGCATAGCGAAGGCATTATAGTGGCCAAGATAGATACGAAGCCCACACCTACCACAGTAGTATAAGTTTATATGCCAACTAGCTCCGCAGATGACGAAGAGATTGATGAAATGTATGATGAGATAAAAGAAATTATTCAGATAGGAAGCGAGACTAAAATTTAATAGCCATGGGTGACTGGGACTCGATAGTAGGAAAAGAAAGAGAAGGAAACGTAGTAGGTGAATATGGAATGGGAGTAAGGAATGAAAGAGGAGGCCACCTGGTAGAATTCTGCACAGAGCGTAACTTTATCATAGCTAACACTTCGTTCAAGAATCATAAAAGAATGTTGTATACATGGGAGAAGCCTGGAGATATTGGAAGGTCTCAGATAGATTATATAATGGAAAGACGGTGATTCAAAACCAGGTTTTACATTGTATGACATTTCCAGGGGCAGATGTGGACTCTGACCACAATCTATTGGTTATGACCTGTATGTTAAAACTGAAGAAACTGCAAAAAAGTGGGAATTTGAGGAGATGGGACCTGGATAAACTGAAAGAACCAGAGGTTGTAGAGAGCTTCAGGGAGAGCATTAGGGAACGATTGACAAGAATGGGGGAAAGAAATACAGTAGAAGAATAATGGGTAACTTTAAGAGATGAAATAGTGAAAGCAGCAGAGGGTCAAGCAGGTAAAAAGACGAGGACTAATAGAAATCCTTGGGTAACAGAAGAGATATTGAATTTAATTGATGAAAGGAGAAAATATGGAAATGCAGAAAATGAAGCAGGCAAAAAGGAATACAAAAGTCTCAAAAATGAGATCGACAGGAAGTCCAAAATGGCTAAGCAGGGATGGCTAGAGGACAAATGTAAGGATGTAGAGGCGCATAACACTAGGGGTAAGATAGATACTGCCTACAGGAAAATTAAAGAGACCTTTGGAGAACTGAGAACCGCTTGTCTGAATATCAAGAGCTCAGATGAAAATTCAGTTCTAAGCAAAGAAGGGAAAGCAGAAAGGTGGAAGGAGTATATAGAGAGTCTATACAATGCGATGTTCTTGAGGACAATATTATATGAATGGAAGAGAATGTAGAAGTAGATGAAACAGGAGATATGATACTGCGTGAAGAGTTTGACAGAGCACTGAGAGATCTAAGTCAAAACAAGGCCTCGGGAGTAGAAAGATTCCATTAGAACTACTGACAGCCTCGCGAGAGCCAGGCCTAACAAAACTCCACCATCTGGTGAGCAAGATGTGTGAGACAGGTGAAATACCCCCTGCCTTCAAGAAGAACATAATAATTCAAATCGCAAAGAAAACAGGTGTTGATAGATGTGAAAATTACCGAACTATCAGTTTAATAAGCCACGGGTGCAAAATACTAAACGAATTCTTTACATACAAATGGAAAAACTGGTAGAAGCCAACCTCGGGGATGATCACTTTGGATTGCGTAGAAATTTTGGAACACATGAGGCAATACTGACCCTACGACTTATATTAGGAAATAGATTAAGGGAAGGCAAACCTACGTTTCTAGCATTTGTAGAGTTAGAGAAAGCTTTTGACATTGCTTACTGGAATACTCTCTTTCAAATTCTGAAGGTGGCAGGGGTAAAATACAGGGAGCGAAAGGCTATTTACGATCTGTACAGAAACCAGATGGCAGTTATAAGGGTCGAGGGGCATGAAAGGGAAGCAGTGGTTGGGAAGGGAGTGAGACATGGTTGTAGCCTATCCCCGATGTTATTCAGTCTGTATATTGAGCAAGCAGTAAAGGAAACGAAAGAAAAATTCGGAGTAGGAATTAAAATCCATGGAGAAGGAATAATAACATTGAGGTTCGCCGATGACATTGTAATTCTGTCAGACACGGCAAAGGACCTGGAAGAGCAGCTGAACGGAATGGACAGTGTCTTGAAAGGACGATATAAGATGAACATCAACAAAAGCAAAACGAGGATAGTGGAATGTAGTCGAATTAAATCGGGTGATGCTGCGGGAATTAGATTTGGAAATGAGACGCTTAAAGTAGTAAATGAGTTTTGCTATTTGGAGAGCAACATAACTGATGATGGTCGAAGTAGAGAGGATATAAAATGTAGACTGGAAATGGCAAGGAAAGCGTTTCTGAAGAAGAGAAACTTGTTAACATCGAGTAAAGATTTAAGTGTCAGGAAGTCGTTTCTGAAATTATTTGTATGGAGTGTAGCCATGTATGGAAGTGAAACATGGACGATAAATAGTTTAGACAAGAAGAGAATAGAAGCTTTCGAAATGTGGTACTACAGAATAATGCTGGAGATGAGATGGGTAGATCACATAACTAATGAGGAGGTATTGAATAGAATTGGGGAGAAGAGGAGTTTGTGGCACAACTTGACAAGAAGAAGGGACCGGTTGGTAGGACATGTTCTGAGGCATCAAGGGATCGCCAATTTAGTACTGGAGGGCAGCATGGAGGGTAAAAATCGTAGAGGGAGACCAAGAGATGAGTACACTAAGCAGATTCAGAAGGATGTAGGCTGCAGTAGGTACTAGGAGATGAAGAAGCTTGCACAGGATAGAGTAGCATGGAGACCTGTATCAAACCAGTCTCTGGACTGAAGAGCACAACAACAACAACTCAAGTAATACGTCAAATGGATTACAAGAATATCGTAAGTAGGACAGAAATCTTAATTTACCTTTTATTGCTTATTTGTGGTCTGACTTAAATGAACAACAGCATCGTTTAATATCTTGCCTAATGATTGTCGTTTCTTTATTAATAGTGATTCTTGACAAAGCATTTTAACGAAGTTTCTGTTTTTGCGTGTCAAATAACTGAAAAAGATATTCTTTTATTTTGTCAGTCTTTGTTTCTCCACTGAGTTGTAAATGATTCTCTTTATAAAACGCGTGGTAACGTCACAAGGGCAACAGTCGCAATGCGGTCGCAGTGGAATCGAGAGAGTAGGGTGCACGCGGTTGCACTGATTGAGCATGGCAACTACTCGGCATCAGCAGCTGGAGAAAAGTGTGGAGTACCGGCAAGAACAGCTAGACGCTGGTGGAAAGAATACTAGGAAAGGGAGTATATAGGGCGGAAAAGAGGAAGTGTCCGGCCCCGTGTATCTACTGCAGCAGATGATCAACGTGCTAATCCATTCGTCAGCTGCCGTTCCCTGAAAGAGGTATCTCAGTTTCCCAGCAGCGGAAAGACTGTTACGACGAGTGACGCCGGGTTATATTGTCGGAGATCTGCTATAAAGCAGCCATTGACCGACTATCAGACGATTGACCGCATGGCTTTTAGAGCAGAATATATCGACTTTGACTGGAGTAGAGTAATCTTTTCGGATGAAAAAATATTTTCTTCCTGTAGCGACGCCCCTGCTCAGGTGAGACACGAAATTTTCTCCATAAAGTTATTAGTTTATGCTGTTAGTGACTTTACATTTGTAGTAAGCACAAAATATAAAATATAAGCAGTTCCCTATATCATGCTTTTAGATTCCTCATCTGATAAATAAATGTGACCCCTGAATTTGTGAATATTTGCATTAACACGCAAATGTTTTTTTTTGCATTAGGTATACCGCCCACGAGGACAACGCTTCCAGCCAATGTATCTTAACGAAAGACAAAGAAGTGGGCGGTTCTCTATAGCTGTATAGAGCTATATCTCGGCTCATGGGGTTGGTCCTCTCTGGAGAATAGAGGGAATTCTCAACGGAGAGGCTAAATTAACATACTGAACTACATTATGAAGCCGAGTGCTGAAATGCTGTACTCAGACGGTGAAATATATTTTCTGCATGTAGGAACAGTGGACGTGTGGAACAATTAAGAGTATTTCCGGTTTTCCTACAATTTATTCATTACTCTGATAATCTCTACTTCTTATCCAAGCGACTACTCTACTTTGTCAGTCGTATAATTTTGATTTCTCCACCTGACTTTGATATTGATGGCCGTGAAATATAGCTTTCCCGGGCATCATCTTAGTTTCTTCCTTAGTGCCTCGTTCCATAATTGTATGTGTAAGGAAGACGCCATGTATACAAATTTCATTTTCCTACTTACTTTTTCTCTTCTTCTCGACAGTTGCTTCTTATACGACTCTGCGATTCGTTTCTATCTCCTTTTACCTTGTTTTGGTCATTTTCCACTACATTCAGTAACCTGTTACCTGTAGGCGGACCATACTTTATTTTTTCAGATCCCATCTTTCACTTCCAGAGAAAAGAGTACTCCACATCATTCATTTTACAGTGTGTTTCTATATTTCTATCCCTTGTATGTTTACTTGAAAGAATATTATTCGTAAACATAAATGGTTTGCTAGCTGTGCTTCGCTTTATTTTTGATAAGCATCTATTTCTCTCTCATTCCGGCCCTGAAGTGGCTGAAGTGCTGTACTTTTAATGCTATCAATTTTTATTGCTGTGTTCATATGTTTATTACTTTTTCTCATTGCCATTACCATTTGTTGTTGTTCTTACGTTCCAGTGTTATTCTTTTCTCGATTTTCAGATAATATCTGCAAAATGTTATTTTGTTTCTAAATTTGGAACTATTAGGAAATTGTTAACAAATGTGATGCTGCGTATGTTTCCACAATTGAATTTAACTGTTGATGTTTCCTGTTACGTTGTTTGTATTGCTTCTGTAATATATATACACGGTGTTAAGGAAAGTGGTATTCCATGCTTTGCGAGTCGACAGTATGGACTAAAACAAGACTACATTTGTTTGTATTGCTTCTGTAATATATATACACGGTGTTAAGGAAAGTGGTATTCCATGCTTTGCGAGTCGGTAGTATGGAATAAAACAAGACAAACTGCATATCGAAGGAACTACACGCAATTCTTCAGTACAAGAGAAGTGTTTTAATTAGAACAACAGATGTGTTTCACAGTAGTAAAGGTGAAGAAATGCTCATTGCTCTTACGATATTCATTCCAGACTCATTGCTCTTGTTTGCTGGATGTGTTTGTCTTGTTTCTGTCTCGAAATATGGATTACTTGTTTTCAATACCATATATTCGAAGCAGATATGTGGACAAAGGACGTCCACGGTTACTCATTTCCAGACTTTATATTCCTATTTTATTAGATTTGTATTGATTATTGTGCTCTAATGTATTCAAAAATTGGAACTAATCAACTCAATCCAGGCCAGTTTCTTATAATAGTAAAATTATACCTTCCATTTCGAACCATTCCTAGATCAATGAAGGAATTATTTCTTTATCGGTTCATTTCTTCTCTTTTAAGTAGCAGCACATACAAACCAGTAATTGATTTGGTTGTCCTTACTTTGTTCCCGAGTAGGCCTACCCCAATAAAACGATTTATATTTCCTTTTATTAAAATTGTACGATATTCGTACATTTATTGGAGGCATGCTGTACTTTTTACTGTTGACTGCCTTGGCTGATTTTTCTTTGAAAGTTTAGCATAAGATAAAATATACTTTACAGTACTTTACTAACATTACAATCATAATCTATAACATATCTTCAAAGGTATAGACTCTTTTTCTCCAGGTGGATGATAATACATCTGTCAAACAGGAGAGGCGAAGTCTGTTTCGCCTAATCCCACGTCGTTCGCGCTCCTTTCTGCCAGCCACTTTGACAGGGGAAGTGCGTGATGACGGGGCTAGGAATCGGAGAGTGAACGTACTAGTGACGTAGTTTGAGGTTCCTGGTCTCTCGGCCTAAAGCCGTTCACCCTAGTGTGCTTTCTGTCAGGAAATACCGTCCTCGGAAAGTGGACAGGATGGTTTTCTCATCCTTTGAAATTGTGAGATAGCCGCATCAGCACGTTTCTAGGATAGTACACAGTTGTTCATGGGTTTGAGATTTGTTTCTCGTATATCTTGTTCTTTATTCCTCCTTTACACTCAATTTTGATATCAGCTGACAGCTGCCTGTATTGCCTTGATTAAAAATTATATGACGAAGAAACAAATTGTTTTCATGTTTAATATTCCGTAGGCGCATGCAAATATATGAACTGGGTTACGATTTACAGATTTTATGATCTTAGTCATAACAGTAACGTTGCATACACGAATTGTTCTTGAGTAATGAACGTTACATAAAGATACGTACTCGTAGTGGTATTTAGTTCTCACTAATACGAAGGGAAGACTTAGTTCATTAACATTCCTGAAATCAGCTATTTATCTCAACTGTAGGCATTTACTCCGAGCGTGGGGCCGCGTTAACACGAGGTGTGAACAGGCGACGTCAGAGCCAAGGTCGCCTTCGGTGCGAACGAGCACGCGTAAAGTTCGTAGAGAATATCTCGCTATAAAACAGATTTGTTTCTTCTATACATCTTTGTCAGAGGAAAGATAGAAAGAATAATTGTATAGCGAAGGCTAGCAATCGTTTTGAATAAGCGAAACATATTAGCTTTACAACCATGCAACAGTGTCTTAACAGTTCAACGGACTGCTGCACTGTATTGAACAACTTAGGCCCCCACCTCATTGCCGGCCGGGGTGGCAGAGCGGCTCTAGACGCTACAGTCTGGAACCGCGCAACCGCTTCGGTCGCAGGTTCGAATCCTGCCTCGGGCATGGATGTGTGTGATGTCCTTAGGTTAGTTAGGTTTAAGTAGTTCTAAGTTGTAGGGGACTGATGAACTCAGAAGTTGAGTCCCATAGTGCTCAGAGCCATTTGAACCCCACCTCATCATTACCGAAGCATAGGAGGACGGTATATTCTGAAAGAAGGCTTACTTTCTTGTTATAACTGGCGCCTTAAACTATATTCTGTATTCTGATCTCCGTCCCAGCACCCTCACCTTGTCAATGTAGGTTTTTGTCAACAGCTGTCAGCGAAGTATTTCGGAATGTGGAATCCTCCGAATAATTTATAAACCTGTAGCTTAGACTACACAGCCATTGCAGTTGTCGAATTTTTTCACAGTATAGAAAATAAGTGTTCATAGTATTAGTCAGAAGTATTTAATCTGTAAGTCAATGAATGATCATTTCTTTACAGGAACATATCCCGATTCATAACAGCAGAGCCGTCCAGATCTGGTCCCAAGGTCAGCTGAAAAGAAAACTTCTTCCTTTAGTGCCAGCCGGGTTGGCCGAGCGGTTCTAGGCGCTACAGTCTGGAATCGGGCGACCACTACGGTCGCAGGATGGAATCCTGCCTCGGGCATGGATGTGTGTGATGTCCTTAGGTTAGTTAGGTTTAAGTAGTTCTAAGCTCTAGGGGACTGATGACCTCAGATGTTAAGTCCCATAGTGCTCAG
This sequence comes from Schistocerca gregaria, assembly GCF_023897955.1. Taxonomy (NCBI): domain Eukaryota; kingdom Metazoa; phylum Arthropoda; class Insecta; order Orthoptera; family Acrididae; genus Schistocerca; species Schistocerca gregaria. The sequence goes on along the minus strand of NC_064921.1, from coordinate 414,584,178 downwards.
AGCCATTTCATTTAATTTTTCCTTTCATGCCAAAATCACCAGACCTCAAACCCATTGAAAATATATGGGCGGAGGTTACCAGGTCGTTACCACCTGGGTCAAGGAAATCAGAAACTCTGTTGGAAAATATAGAGAATACAGGGTGGGAGATAAACGATCATCACAATCTCTCGAGGAATTTAGCCTTATCACTTCCCCGGCGCCTTCGAGCAATTATAGAAAACGAGGGAGGATGGGTAGGGTACTGAAAGAAAAATAAAAGCCAAACCAGTTGCGAGTTCCTAAAGTGCTCTGGAAACCTACTAAAGCTAAATGGTCCATGTGTATTCAAATGGCTCATATGGCTCTGAGCACTATGGGACTTAACATCTGAGGTCATCAGTCCCCTAGACTTAGAACTGCTTAAACCTAACTAACCTAAAGACATCACATACATCCATGTCCGAGGTAGGATTCGAACCTGCGACCGTATCAGTCGCGCGGTTCCGGACTAAAGCGCCTTGAACCTCTCGGCCACACCGGTCGGCTCCTTGTGTATTCTCATTAAATGTGTCACTGTGTGATTCTTACAATAGCAACTACTAATTAAATTCTTTACTCAAAGAAATAGATAAACAAATGTTTGCGCAACGGATAAATGTTTGATTTTCTACTAATAACCCCAAATTTGGTACACTGTTAATCACCCGACTGTGTTTAAAGAAAATGTGTAAGTAACCGGAATCATAATGGGGCCTGCATAATAACTCCTCCTCCGTTCTGTAAGCTATTTCTTTTCATGCTGTCTTACTTTCATCTCTCAAAACATAATAACGGTGGTGGTTAGTGCTTAACGCCCCGTCGACAACGAGGTCATTAGAGACGGAGCGCAAGCTCGGGTTAGGGAAGGATTGGGAAAGAAATCGGCCGTGCCTTTTCAAAGGAAGCCTCCCGGCATTTGCCTGAAACGATGTAGGGAAATCACGGAAAACCTAAATCAGGATGGCTGGAGACGGGATTGAACCGTCGTCCTCCCGAATGCAAGTCCAGTGTGCTAAACATAATAACGGTATTACCAGTAACATACAAGATAAAACTGCCTAACAGCTGATCTTGTAACAGCACATATAAAGATATTTCTACTTCCTATGGTCTCTTACGAAGATAACCTTTTTCTCACCCACGGGAAGGAATGAAGGATAGTCCACAATGCTTGATTTATAACGTCACAGCAACACACCATCACTCTTATTACCATTGGACAAAGCAGTGATTGTATCTCCACGCGGACTACTACCAGAAAAATTCTGTAACTTGTTCAATCACTGTCTGATCCCAAAAACACCTCTTATTTATTGACGTGCCTCGATGTTATCTAAGTGTCGCTTGGTTGAAAAGTTCGCGCGGTCGCGATTCCGAAATTTACGTTCCCGTTATATTCGTGCACGGTACGTTATTGCGACTGAAAAAAACCTCCACAAGTTACCTAGACTGATTTCCTGATTATATCTCGGCACAGTTAATTAATATACCGCCGGGCTTTGTGGCCGAGCGGCTCAGGGCGTTTCAGTTCGGAACCGCGCTGCTGCTGCGGTAGCAGGTTCGAATCCTACCTCTGGCATGGATGTGTGTGATGTCCTTAGATTAGTTAGGTTTAAGTAGTTCTAAGTCTAGGGGACTGATGACCTCAGATGTTAAGTCCCATAGTGCTTAGAGCCGTTTGAAATAATATACCATCCAAAACCTCCCCTCAAAAAGATACGTAAATACACCCACAGAACTTTTCACAATACTTACAGTTCGTTTATAGCATGCATAGCATGGCTACACTAATTACTATTATTCTGTTTCCCCTTTATTTAATTCAGGAAAGCGATCTCACTGATTCCCACGTATCTTTCAAATCCCGTTGTTCTAAAAATCAGCTTCACACGTAAATTTCTACAGACTAATTCCACAAAAGGTGACTTCTTATTATTTCATATTAATTTAGCAACCTTGCCTTCATCCATGAATTTCAGAAACTCGTCAAATTACAAACTGAAACACACGCAAGCTACAAATGGCTTCTTTGAAAACTAATTCTTTCAGATCAAAATTAAGAGCATTACTTTCTACCATGAATTTCTGTTAGCAGCTCGATTAGTTAAAGCCACGAGATATTTTCCTACACTTCCAGATCAGATTTTGAAACGAAATAACAAAAATCATGAATTTAAATTGACCATTACTAAAAAGAATTGTGGTAAATCAACACATTCCTACTTACAAACTAACGGTTCCTAGTACTCAGTTATCCACTGTTCATCGTTTTCTTCATCAGCCGCATCTGGTGAGTGCCAGGTCTTTAGGCTAAAATAGTTCGTCACATGCATCCCATTTGTGTCGTACCTGCTTTACAATTGAATTCTAACACTTTCCTGTTCACCGAAATACTCAAAACGAAATATCAAATTCCGTCAACTTTCAAGGTACGCTTCGCGCTCACGACATAGTATTCTCACATTCGCCTATCTTTTACCTGCCTATAAATAATATGATTCCCTCGAAAATATTATATTAAAATAAATCTACCCTGAAAGAGAAGATATCCACATAAGGTGGAACATTAAAGCCTTAAATAACTCATTTGCCTTCCCTCTGCGGAGAACATTTTGCTCCGCCACTTCCTCAATCCATCCGGCTGCTTCACTCGTCCCCAGGCGAGTGCCTTTCTCTTACCACGCTACCGCTCCCTCCCTGCCTACGGCGAGGGTGGCGTGCACCCTGACCCTGGCCAGTCAAGGCTCCAGAATGTCAAGCATTTGAAACTCCCGGCTGTCTTCTCCCCAATGAAATCTGGCCGCACTTTTCTACTCAGTGGACTTAACGTAAGAATACAGACAAACCTAGCAAGCACCCTTTTCATCAATGTCAGAGGCAGACCTTTACCTCAGAAAACTCTCATGTCGCTGCTTATCGATACACAATTGCATTCCCATGATTCTAATAATTACGTTTCAGTATTCACTCCCATTCTATCGACATTGCATACATTTACCTTGCTCTCAACCCAATTGTGGACTATAAGTGGGAAAAGTGGGTTTTTATACATTATACCAAAATAATAAACTCATCCAGTTGCTCTGATCAATTTCCTAAACACAGCAGGTTGGTTAAAATGGCTCTGAGCACTATGGGACTTAACATCTGAGGTCATCAGCCCCCTAGACTTAGAACTACTAAAACCTAACTAACCTAAGGACATTACACATCCATGCCCGAGGCAGGATTCGTACCTGCGACCGTAGCAGCAGCGCGGTACGGGACTGAAGCGCCTAGAACCGCTCGGTCACAACGGCCGGCCAGGTTGGTTCAATAAAAATTAACAGCGAGAATCGAGCATCTGTATAGTATATTTGGAGGAGTACGGCCAAATTCAGGGCGCTGCGTTGACCGTTCCCACGCTCAATATGATGAGCCTGCTGCTCTTACTGTTACTTTGTTTCTTTCATTCTGAGGTGTATCATGAAATAAAATTCTCATCCGCTAAACGATTTTCGCTTCTATTCGAAAAGCTTCTTAAGTAGCCCTGCAGTGAACATTACGTAGACATAATACTTGTAGTTTTTTAAGTATAGGCATATGTTTAAGAATAACGAACTGTACTCGAAATTAAACCAGATGATGTTGCAGGAATTAGGTTATGACATGCGACAGTGAGAGTGGTAGCCATTGTTTGCTATGTGAGAAGCAAGAAACCTGAAGCTTTCAGTAGTAAAATGTATGTAAAATGCAATAACAGCAAATCCTTTTTGATGGGGTAAGGATGCTCATGTAATATTTATATGAGGTTCAGGAAACCTTAATTGAAAGTATATGACAGGCTTCCTGCTATTATGTTTGAAAAGAAAAGAAACGAGGTATGAAGCATTTATACATTCATCGAATGTAGTGAGGTGGTTTAATTTCGTCCCAGTCTATAAAATTAATTTCGGGCCATACTCAGCTCTTGCCGATTAATGTAATACAGTACCCATCTACTAATCAGGGCGTCTGTGTCCGTTGCTTTCGAGCGTGAATGGAAATCGTGGAAATTTTCTACGGAACAACATTTAATAATAATAAAGCATTTTAAATTATCAAAAGCGATGAGCGGTAGCAGGCGCTTTAGATAAAGAACGGGAGAGTGCAGCGCCGCTGCTGCCGCCACGGCCGCTGCCGGTAAGCAGCAAATGGATCCCGGAGCTTTGCCGCATACAGCGTCCAGAGGAGGACAGTCTGCAAGAAATCTGCCCAAAAATGGTTACTGGATAAAATTCTGCTATCGGTGTGTCAGAAAGTGAAATAGATTGAATCCTCGCTACCATTACATTCACGTCTTCAGCATTCAGAGCCGACCGCGGTGGCCGTGCGATTCTAGCGCTGCAGTCCGGAACCCCGGGACTGCTACGGTCGCAGGTTCGAATCCTGCCTCGGGCATGGATGTGTGTGATGTCCTTAGGTTAGTTAGGTTTAAGTAGTTCTAAGGTCTAGGGGACTGATGACCTAAGATGTTAAGTCCCATAGTGCTCAGAGCCGTTAGAACCAATCAGCATTCAGACAGAAGAGGCTACCAAAACTCTTTGCGCCAGCTGGTCTCGATTCACAACAGTGTAGACAGAAACAACACACGCTGCTACTATACCACGGGCATAAACTGTCTACAGTTTATCTAACATGAGACAAGACTTCCTCCAGGAAGTGCCGCAGTCTACAGTGTTGCCAGATTGTGCAGACAGCCGGACTTAAAGAATTAGCGAGCTGGTCAGTTTATTTGTCCCATGTCACGATCGGCGCCGACTTACCTCTGCAGCGGCCGGCCGCCGGTCGAGTTTTATGTCAAAGAGTGTACATGCGTATATGTATCGAATTTTCTCATTGTAAACCTCTAAACCAGTGTGGCAGACCTATGGCATACACAAACGATGAATATGTGGACATGCTTCTGGTCCTTGATGCATCTGATAACTTGGATGGTGTTGCTGCTCGTGAATATGCTGCTAGATATCCTCGTCAACGCCATCAAGATAACAATGTGTTTCGTCATCTGGAGCTGTGCCTCCGGGAGTCAGGTAGAAGTGGTCGTGCATGGACTCGCCTTACTCCAGCCACTGAGCAAGCTATTCTGTAGGTGATAAACCGAGAATCTCAACGCAGTACACGTAGCGTAGCAAGGCAGCTGCGTGTCTCGCAAGGCATGCTCATTAACGGGCTACACTCCTCTCATTATGCTTTCACGCAACACCTGCATCCTGCAGATCACCATCAGTGGAGGTAATTCTGTGAGTGCTTCCAACACCAACATGAAGCCAACAATGACTTCGTGAACTTCATAATATGATCAGATGCAGCAGCATTCACTTGTGAGAGTGTCTTCAATATGCGCAATTCCCACCATTGGTGTGAGGTTAACCCGCACGCCACCCGCGACTGTTGATATCTAGTTCGCTTTGGTATCATCATCTGGGCCGGAATATTGGGCGACAGATGTTTGGGCCCCTACATGTTGCCTAACCGGTTGGCTTCATGTAGGTATTATGCATTCCTCTCAAACTATCTGCCTAATGTTCTGGAGGATATTCCACTACATGTTCAACAGAGGATATGGTTCCAACATGATGGTGCACCTCCATACTCTGGAATTAATGTGCGCCAGTATTTGGACAAAACATTTTCAAGGAAATGGCTTGGACGTGTGGATTTCTTCCTGCGGGGACACCTGAAGGAGTACGTGTGCACTGCTCTGCCGACGAATGTGAAAGAATTGGTAGCACATGTTCATGCTACTCTTGTTACTGTGGACGCAGCTTTGCTATGAAGGGTCCAGTGCTGTATGATCCGGCGTGTTGCACAATGTTTGGATGTACAGGGAGGTCGCTTTGACCATCTGTTGTTCTGAGGACAGCGTATTCTGTTGTGAAGGCCATGCGGTCATTAATATGGACATTTTTATTGTCACTGGTTTCTAATGTGCGACGTCTTAGTGCTCATATTACATGCAGTATAAATGAAAAGCTGTGCTATCATCTTTAGCGTCTCGAAATTGATATTGTTTTTGTAGTTATTCTGTCCTGTGACAGGTCGTTCGTTTCAGCTGTCTATTTCTTATTTTTCTATCCACGGGTTTGATGCTCAGCGTTAAAAAATGTAGTAAATTTATGATACATGTGATCTAAGAAACGGTGTATATTACAGTATGAAACGCCAGAATGAAATTAGCAATTGAAAAAAATGCGCCCCAATCCAGGATCGAACCCTTGACCTCCTGAATGCTAACCCAAAACGGTAACCAGTGCACCAACTGTGCAGCATAACCTGCAAGTGTGGATAGAGAAAGTTACCATACATATGATTGCAGTGTTGGCAGATTGCGACTCTTTAACGTACTTTTTCTGCCGGATGTACTCGCCCAACGAAATTTTGTGACAGACATTTTTTTATCACTGGCATGTGAGGATTCATGCTGTGAAGCCCGAGTGCGTGAATTTCGCTTCACCCTGTATGTACACAAGGTAACACTGTTTCTCAATGCATGATTGTTTCACATACATACACCAAATATATTACTAGCCGCAAAAACTGCATCTTGAAGATGATGTGCAACAGATCTAAAATTTTCACGAAATATACTCTATGCTTGTATATGTAAACGATCAGCATTTCAGTACAGCCGCACCTTATGTAAATAAAGATTTTGCAGAGGCTATCTCATTCAGAAATAAAATTTGAATTTTGACTATTTGCAGGGAGATCGTGTTACAGCTCACGAAAGAAGAAGGCCAGGATCTGACTGCATGCATCAGAAATCGCCAGTGATAATATTATGGTCTATTGAGACTGCAGTTTATTGTTCCCTGATGTTGCTACTCTTGTTGGTCACGATCCTATGACTGTCATATGAGTATGGAACTACTGGGTTAAGGAGGGACATAGTAAATGCCATGCAGGATTACAATGATCCCTCATGACTAGTGCGTAAGAGACCAGACATACTGTCTGCTTAGCCATAAGGGATTGCAGAGGCATATCAGGGGCATTGACTGAGGAAATGTTTCTACATGTTGTGTCATAGTTCCGCATAGTCAGCACGTACACAACTTTCCCACTAGAGCGCATCCCGCTAAGCACAACAGCACAGGCGCAGCGCTCGTCGGTCTCTGCACTACAAGATGGCGCTGCCTTAGAGACAGACCAAATTCTGCTTCCACCGATCCATGTATTAAAATGTAACGCAGCCAGTGAGATTGCTGCTAACGTAGAATCTTTTCTCCTCGCAGTGCATTTGTCTGTACCAGTCTATAGTCAAGTTTCAGTCTGCGCCTAATAAGATTACCATATTCCTGCACATAGCCATGAAGATAAATGAATAGACACTTTGTCAAGTATCAGAGATATGTGAGAATAAGATTAACTTACCAAGACCAAAGGAACTTCAGATCGTCAATTGTAAATAGCATCCAGAACCAAGTTAAGTTATTTTTATGCTTGTTATTATTTTAATAAATGTGTTTGAAAATTAATCAAGTTCTGTTTAAAGTTGGTCACCGTCAATCTGCTACTCTAAGCGTGCAAGTGGCATTTCTATCGTCTGACCTAACGGCAGAAGATAAACACGCCACGATAAGACCACGAGACACATTGCTGACACTCGCCTACTTCGTTAGAGCGACAAGTCAAATAATCTAATGGTGTGTGTACGGGAGGTCTTACAGTACGCACAACACATTGGCGATGTGGTACTAAGGACACAGATGATTTCAGCACAATTACGGATGACCACGTGTGAGCCTGAAATAAAATAGATTACATGGATTTCTGGAAGATACATACTTGATTGCTAACCCGCTCTCTTGCAGCTAAAATATCATTAAGGCAGTAATCTAGTCGCACTTGGAAGTTTCAGATAACCATGGACCTCACGGCGCAGATCGTAAATCTCATGGCACAAATACAACAGACGCAACAGGCGTTGCTTACAAGAGTGGAACGTTTGGAGTCGCAGCCTGCCGTAGCGTCTCCGCTACAAATTAAACTTCCGCCACCACCTTTCGCAGTTTACAACATCAAGGAAGAAATGTGGCTGGACTATGGAGCACGATTGGAACAGCACTTCCTCACACACTAGATATCAGGTGATGTAGAAAAAAGATCTTATTTTTTGGCAAATTGCGGCGCAGCTATCTACAACCTTATCTTAAAACTGAATCCGACTTGTGAAGCGACAAATTTGTCATTCCCAGCTATTAAAGACTTGCTCGAAAAATACTTCGAGAAGCAAACGCATGTCGCTGCTGCAAGGCATAAATTTTACTTATGCAAGGATAAGGCACAGCAGACATACACGGAATGGATTACACAGTTGCAAGGATTAACTAGGAACTGCAAAGTTATTTGTGAAAACGAAAAGTGTAAAAAGTCCTATGCAGATTCTTTAATACGTGATATGCTCATAATGCATTCACCAGACGAGAAATTAAGGAAAGGGCTCCTCAGTTTAATCAATGCGTCCTTGCAAGATTGTTTACCAATCATTCGAGCACAAGAACAAAGCCAAGCTACCTTGAGTGTGGTACAAGACGACGGCTGTGACGTGTTCGCGACACAGGTACGCGACACGGGGCAACGCGGCCCGCGTACCCATGGCCGTAAACAGAACAGCAAGGTTAGGCTCACGCGATCTAAGAACGCATCACACACTCAAAGACTAAAGTTGAAATCATGTCTTAAATGTGAAATCAATCATCACAGAGACAATTGTTACTATCGTAACGCACATTGTGACTTTTGCAAACGTAAAGGGCACACGTGTGTAATAAGAAAAGTGTGCAGTCTAGAAATAAGGTTAGCAATAAGAAAGTGCTTAATTTTAAGAAGTATACCTCCAATGCGTGTGACACTATGAATAGGTACGGCTATATTCAGGTTTCAAAAGTTAAACATTAAGTTAATGCTATTGCACGAAACAGGGACAAATCTTTGTATGTCACATTACCGGTGAACAAAATGCCTATAAAATTCCAGATTGGCATAGGATCGTCGATCTCTATCATAAATCTGCACGCGCATAAACGACTAGGTTATCCTAAATTGCAGCATTTTGAAAGCTCACTGTACAGCTACAGTAATGAACAAATTCCAGTCAAAGGTGCACTGATGGCGGAAGTAACTTACAAACAGTTTACCAAGACAGCTACTTTAGCAGTAGTTAACACTCATAAGACATCAAACTTGCTGGGCCTGGATCTCTTTAACGAATTAGGCTTCACAATCCATGAAGCGAAACAGGTCACATATAAAGTTCTGAAAGGAAAATTACAAACAGTGTTGCAGAAGTACGAAGATATTTTTTCCTCCGCGACAGGCAGTGTAACTGATTACCAGGCACACATTACGCTGACACCGAATGCAGTGCCGAAGTTTTGCAAAGCTAGAACTGTCCTTTACGCAATGAAAGAACGCGTAAAACAAGAACTTGGCCGTTTATAAGGCAATGGTATTATCGAACCAATCACATGTAGCGCCTGGGCGACACCAATCGTTGTAATAGAAAAGCCAAATGGATCATTACGTATCTGTGGAGATTTCAAGAATACTGTCAATTCACAGTGCATTATAGATACATACCCGATTCCGAAACCGGAAGAACTGATGTATAAATTAGCAGGGGGTGTGTATTTCGCCAAAATGGATTTAAAGGAAGCATATCTGCAGATACCTTTAGACAAAGATACATAAAAGTTTATGGTAATAAATACTCAATTTGGATTGTACAGACACAAGCGCTTACCATTTGGTATCGCTAGCGCACCAAGCATCTTTCAACATTGCTTGGAACAATTACTTAGAAACTGTCCTAACGCAGTTAACTGTCTCTATGACATAATCGTCGCGGGAAAAACTCTACAAGATTTACTAGATAACCTGGAAGAACTGTTCAAGGTTCTCAGAAAGGCCAATCTCAGGTGCAACAAGGACAAATGTATATTGGTTCTCAGAAAGGCCAATCTCTGGTGCAACAATGACAAATGGATATTTTTTGTCAAGAAAATTCAGTATTTAGGACATATATTGTCAAATAACCGAATCAGTCCGACACCACAGTATATAGAAGCAACTACAGAAATTGCCAGCTCCGAAAGCCTTAAAGCAACTAAGAGCTTTATTAGGCCAAATTAATTATTACAGGAAATTCATACCGAAAGCAGCTGAAATTTCCGAACCGTTGCATAGATTGCTTCGCAAAGGAGTCGCGTGGAATTGGTCCAAAGAATGCCAGCACGCATTCGACAAACTGAAACGAAGTTTAGTAGGAGCAAAATGTCTTACGACATATGACGCGCAAAAGTTGACCACTATTGCAGCGGACTCGTCAGATTACGGGATCGGTGCAGTCATGTCCCATAAACATCAAGGAATTGAACGACCGATTGCATACGCGTCGAAAACTTTAAACTCAAGTCAACGAAACTATAGTCAAGTAGAAAAAGAGGCACTAGCAGTTATCTTTGCAGTAAAGAAGTTTCATGACTACATTTACGGACGAAAAGTTATTCTGCTCACAGACCATATTGTTGACAATATTCGGACCACATAATTGTGTATCCGCTAAGACAGCACAGCGTTTACGACGTTGGGCATTGCTGCTGTCTAATTCAACTTCCAGATCTCATATACATCGATGGCAAAACAAGCCAACGCCGATGTACTTTCATGTCTACCTGCGGGTCAAGATGAAGTGATACCTGAACGGGCGAGGTATTATAACGAGTGTACAAACCTGCATTAGCCTGTACCAGTGTGCATTTGTCTGTACCAGTCTATAGTCAAGTTTCAGTCTACGCCTAATAAGATTACACTATTCCTATACATAGCCATGAAGATAAATGAATAGACACTTTGTCAACTATCAGAGATATGTGAGAATAAGATTAACGTACCAAGACCAAAGGAACTTCAGATTATCAATTGTAAATAACATCCAGAACCAAGTTAAGTACACAGAGCATGTAGTGACATGAAAAATCGAAATCAACAAAAATTAAGTACACTCAGTTTACATACTAAGACTGCCTCTCCCAATCACCAATTTACAAAGCTCATTCATGATCAACACTTCCTCACAATATCGAAAAACTATTACTTTAACCTAAAAATGGTAGTTAAAGAATAAAATAACAAACTGGTGTTGACAAAAGTATATAATAAATGGCAGTATTGTAATCTAATATTAGCAAAGTGGAAAAAAGGGTTAGTTTCATTTTAGGCCCAATGTTCTCGTAATATATACACAATATATACATAGTACAATATTGAAAAACCCTGACTAAGTGCAGATGCAAATGACAGACAGCCACATAAACATCAGTATATGGAATTAAGATACACATTTTTCTGTTATGAATCTAAATACCCAAATATCAGAACTGGGTACTGTCATGCTAGACGGCTTTATATGTTACAGGGTGTTTCAAAAATGACCGGTATATTTGAAACGGCAATACAAACTAAACGAGCAGCGATAGAAATACACCGTTTGTTGCAATATGCTTGGTACAACAGTACATTTTCAGGCAGACAAACTTTCGAAATTACAGTAGCTACAATTGTCAACAACAGATGGCGCTGCGGTCTGGGAAACTCTATAGTACGATGATGATGATGATGAGTCCCATACTCCGTTTACCGAGCGTAGGGGAGCGACGCGGGAGACCCGCGCCGCCATACTAGGCAAGGTCCTAGTGGAGGTGGTTTGCCATTGCCTTCCTCCGACCGTAATGGGGATGATTGATGATGATGATGAAGACGACACAAACACCCAGTCATCACGAGGCAGGTGAAAAATCCCTGACCCCGCCGGGAATCGAACCCGGGACCCCGTGCTCGGGAAGCGAGAACGCTACCGCGAGACCACGAGCTGCGGACTATAGTACGATATTTTCCACATATCCACCATGCGTAGCAATAATATGGCGTAGTCTCTGAATGAAATTACCCGAAACCTTTGACAAAGTGTCTGGCGGAATGGCTTCACATGGAGATGAGATGTACTGCTTCAGCTGTTCAATTGTTTCTGGATTCTGGCGGTACACCTGGTCTTTCAAGTGTCCCCACAGACAGAAGTCACAGGGGTTCATGTCTGGCGAATAGGGAGGCCAATCCACGCCGCCTCCTGTATGTTTCGGATAGCCCAAAGCAATCACACGATCTTCGAAATATTCATTCAGGAAATTAAAGACGTCGGCCGTGAGATGTGGCCGGGCACCATCTTGCATAAACCACGAGGTGTTCGCAGTGTCGTCTAAGGCAGATTGTACCGCCACAAATTCACGAAGAATGTCCAGATAGCGTGATGCAGTAATCGTTTCGGATCTGAAAAATGGGCCAATGATTCCTTTGGAAAAAATGGCGGCCCAGACCAGTACTTTTTGAGAATGCTGGGACGATGGGACTGCAACATGGGGCTTTTCGGTTCCCCATATGCGCCAGTTCTGTTTATTGACGAATCCATCCAGGTAAAAATAAGCTTCGTCAGTAAACCAAATGCTGCCCACATGCATATCGCCGTCATCAATCCTGTGCACTATATCGTTAGCAAATGTCTCTCGTGCAGCAATGGTAGCGGCGCTGAGGGGCTGCCGCGTTTGAATTTTGTATGGATAGAGGTGTAAACTCTGGCGCATGAGACGATACGTGGACGTTGGCGTCATTTGGACCGCAGCTGCAACACGGCGAACGGAAACCTGAGGCCGCTGTTGGATCACCTGCTGCACTAGCTGCGCGTTGCCCTTTGTGGTTGCCGTACGCGGTCGCCCTACCTTTCTAGCACGTTCATCTGTCACGTTCCCAGTCCGTTGAAATTTTTCAAACAGATCCTTTATTGTATCGCTTTTCGGTCCTTTGGTTACATTAAACCTCCGTTGAAAACTTCGTCTTGTTGCAACAACACTGTGTTCTAGGCGGTGGAATTCCAACACCAGAAAAATCCTCTGTTCTAAGGAATAAACCATGTTGTCCACAGCACACTTGCACGTTGTGAACAGCACACGCTTACAGCAGAAAGACGACGTATAGAATGGCGCACCCACAGACTGCGTTTTCTTCTATATCTTACACATCACTTGCAGCGCTATCTGTTGTTGAAAATTGTAACTACTGTAATTTCGAAAGTTTGTCCGCCTGAAAATGTACTGTTGTCCCAAGCATATTGCAACAAACGGTGTATTTCTATCGCTGATCGTTTAGTTTTTATTGCTGTTTCAAATATACCGGTCATTTTTGAAACACCCTGTATTTGAAACAGAGTAAATTAACCCACTGACATTGGTGAAACTTTACTGAAACATATTATTGTGTTAAAGAAGAAGAAGTTGTCTTTACTCAAGGCACAAATGCATTTCCATAATTATATAGTGACCAGTGTTGCAGCTTCCCTTGACATGACAGCAGAGAGTGCTACAACGAACATCAACAGTCGGACCTTGAGCAGCACCACATCATTGTTTCAGATGAGTTTAAGTCCTATGTATAGCATAGATGTATCTATAGATTATACATGGGTGGTGGAAGCGTGTTCAGCACTGCCGTTTAGAAAGGTAAACTAGAGTTTGAGCATAACAACATAAAAATGCATTGCTGTTAACAGCAATAAAAACAGTTAATTGCAAATTAAAAATCCTATAAACATTTTAGAATCTATATCAAAGACACGTAAAGCTGCTTGCGAGTGCTAATTATTTCAAGCACATTTAAATAAAAGACATATAATTGGGATACTACGATACATATTTTTGACAAAAGAAACAAACCTAAAAATGTGATTAGTCTTGGTATATTATAAAAGTATATAATAAATTATGTTACACTAGTGGCCATTAAAATTGCTACACCACGAAGATGACGTGCTACAGACGCGAAATTTAACCGACAGGAAGAAGATGCTGTGATATGCAAATGATTATCTTTCCAGAGCATTCACACAAGGTTGGCGCCGGTGGCGACATCTTCAATGTGCTGATATGACGAAAGTTGCCAACCGATTTCTGAAACACAAACAGCAGCTGACCGGCGTTGCATGGTGAAACGTTGTTGTGATGCCTCGTGTAAGGAAGAGAAATGCGTACCATCACGTTTCCGACTTTGATAGAGATCGGATTGTAGCCTATCGCGATTGCGGTTTATCGTATCCCGGCATTTCTGCTCGCGTTGGTCGAGATCCAATGACTGTTAGCAGAATATGAAATCGGTGGGTTCTGGAGGGTATACGAAACGCCGTGCTGGATCACAATGGCATCGTACCACTAGCAGTCAAGATGACAGATATCTTATCCGCATGGCTGTAACGGATCGTACAGCCACGTCTCGATCCCTGAGTCAACAGATGGGGACGTCTGCAAGACAACAACCATCTCCAAGAACAGTTCGACGACGTTTGCAGCAGCATGGACTATCAGCTTGGAGACCAAGGCTGCAGTTACCCTTTAGCTGCATCACAGACAGGAGAGCCTGCGATGGTGTACTCAACGATGAACCTGGGTGCACAAATGGCAAAACGTCATTTTTTCGGATTAATCCAGGTAATGTTTACAGCGTCATAATGGTCGCATCCGTGTTTGGAGACATCGCGGTGAACACACATTGGAAGCGTGTATTCGTCATCGCCATACTGGCGAATCATCCGACGTGATGGTACGGGCAAGACCAATAAGTCTTTCAGCTACCATTTTATTTCTAGTGCATGTTTGTAGCCTTGTTAGCGTGAAGTAACATCTTTAAGCGGCTGGAGTAGAGATTGGGAGTGTGGCTAAAACGATAAAGAGCTTTTTTTATTAAAGGGGAAAATTGTTTACCACACTGATCAATAGCAGATTAATGGTGATTGTGCAATATCTCATATTCACATGCAAATATTGTACCTACATTTTCTACCAGAAGTATTTGTGTAAATTTACGACTTTATGGTGGAGTCATTACTGGCTCTCACAAGTAGAAACATCTGAATCTCTTTGATGGTTTCTTCATGTGGTTTAAAACGAGCAACTAGTCATATAGTCACATGTTCAGTAAAAGGGTAAAATACGTTCCGACGCTAATATACACCCTAAGACAAAAATGGATGCACCACAAAGGAATAATCTAACCAGAAATTGATGGAAGTGGTGTACACATACAGGTGTACATATGACTATAGTTTCAGATAATTTGGATGATTCATTGAAGAGAAAGAACTTCACATGTTGAGCAAGGCTATTATACACTGGTCCACCTCCAGCCCTTATGCAAGCAGTTATTTAGACTGACATTAATTGACAGAGTTGTTGAAGTCCTCTTGAGGGATCTCATGCCAGCTTCTGTCCAGCTAGTGTCTTAGATCATAAATTCCTGAGGTGACTAGAGGGCCCTTTCCATTACACTTCCAATATTTTCAATTGTTGAGAGATTTGACGACATTGCTGGCCAAGATATGGTTTGACAAGCATGAAGACAAGCAGTAGACATTCACACCTTATGCATTCGGGCTTTATCTTACTGAAATGTTAAGCCCAGGATGGTTTGCCATGAAGGGCAACAAAATGTGGCATAGATTATTATCGAAGTACTGCTGCGCTGTAAGGGTGCCATGGATGACAAAAAAGAAGTCGTGCTATGAAATAAATTGGCACACCAGATCATCACTCCTTCAAGCTTGCTAGGTGGTATGGTGGGTAACAATCAGGCTTGTATCTCATTGCTGTCCAGAGCATCACCAGATATGTCTTCACTGGTCATTGGGGCTAAGTCTTCAAGTGGGATTTAACACTGAGGGTAACTCTACTACATTCATATTCCAGGCTGAATGTATCTGACACCACTGCAGATGGGCTTGGTGGCGTACAGTGGTCAATTATAGTCGGCACAAGGGACGCTGTGAGTACAGATTCCTTTCTGTGAGACACATATTAATGGTCGTTGTGATGACTAAGACACCAATTGCACGCTGGATCGATGATAATGATGAAATTGGGGCTATGACTGCTTCTCTGACAATTGCTTGGTCCTCACGTTCTGTCTACTCTCTGGGTGGACCACTTCCATCATGATGCTGTGTTCAGCAACGATCCTCCCATTCCTGCCAACATTGTCGAATTGTGGCATTGTTCCTATTCAAGTGTCAAGTGATTCATTAATTACTCTAACAGGCTTCTTTGAGCCCAGCAATATGTTCTCTCTCAGATGCTCACATCTCCCTATATTGGTCACACGCCTCTCTGTGAGGCTTAATTACTGTCCAACTAAGGTCACAGAATGAAATTCACACAGACTACATGCCCTTGAATCAACATGTGCCCTGTTTACTACCCTTGTCAGCTGGACAGTGAAACTGTGCTGCAGCATCGCACATTTCTCCATCAGCCATCAACGTTTACAAATTTGCATTTCTGTCAATGCCGCTATGAATACCAATTTGTGGCCAATTCCTTCGTGGAGCGTCGTGTTTTTTATCTTAGAGTGTATTTCGGCAGTTACTTCTTGTACACTGCTGTCTTGGTTTGCTTAGAGTTTATTCTTGGCGCAACTGTTCACTTCAACTCATCTTGTGACTTTCATTCTGAATATTTTGTAAAGTGTTTTTATCATTTTCACATAACTGTGAGTGTTGAGCAAGTCCACATTGACCTTCTGCATTGCTTGGTTTAGGTTCACCATAAATAATAAAACTTTTCTTAGTAGAACTAACGACACATTATCCTTGGCAGTAAGCAGTTTCCATGCTTGAGACATGACGTCCTCATTAACAGTGTTTTGAAGTGTTGTGCTTACTTTAGAAAAAGTTTGTGCAAATACACCGACAGCCACATCGTTTTGGGTCTACCATCTCTCACAAAGAGAGATAAGCAGCGAATAAGAGGAGTCACTTTGTTCTGCAGTTTTCCTCAAAAGATTGTCCCATAGTGGGTATCATCCAAAAACTTTTACTATGCTTTTTGTGTTTCCAATACAGTTCTGCATCATGGGTACCTCGCATGAATACGCTAGTACTAAATTAAAAACGGATATCACATTGAGTACGAATTATGCTCTCCCAGATTTTTCTGCAATTATTGTTCTCATGCCTCGAAACTGCCCACTCATCACTGCAGTGGTGTCAAAGCCCTGCCCAGTTTATCTCTGCCAAGTTATAAGAGAACACATATGTTCCAATTATTGTTGCAATGCTTGAGCTGAAACATCTTCCACACAGAAAAATCACGAAAGTCCTCCCTGATAATCGATTTTCCAGATGAGCAGAGTATGCATCTCACACATAAAGCTACCTGTTCTTGCCATGATATGTACAGTAAATAACCTGCCTCATTGACAACTACTCGCACTTGAGTGGCATTACCAAATGTTCAATAACTTTAGTTTGAGTTCACGAAGAGGTTTACATGGAACTCCTGTAGTTTTGTGTAAATGGTTCTTAAATGATTCGTCACCAGATCATGCATGATAACGAAGTAGTGCTCTGAAATTACCATCATTATGTGCTAGCTTGTTTATTCCAACTTCTCCAAAACCACAGCATCTTCTTAAGGAAAATTCATGTCTTTCGCTTAAAAGCACTGTTTCCCCAATAGCTTTTAGTCTTTTTATGTTGTCTTCAGCAATTTTATTACTGTCTACGCTGACAGATTCCTTGACATCAAGCGCTTTATCCTCAACAGTCTGCTCAACAGCGAATTTATCATATTTCATATCTGCATTTTGATCAAAGCTCTCGGAAGCTTTCTTCCATTTAGTAAATGGCATACAACCAAAGGCTCCGAGTTCTTGATGATCATGAGCACCTTGCTTTTTTCCACATAAAACACCTACTTTGCAAAATGCTCCCTGCATGCCATTTGAATACACAAGTCATGATTGTATCATAGTCCAAAGATTTTGAAAAGGAAGGTTCTTCCTGCCAGTTACGAAACATGTAAGTATCCAATGGGGTTCAAGGCTCTTTTAATTCTTTCAACTTTCGCTCATCATTTGTTGGAGGATGACTAACATATCACCCCACTATCATAATCCATGGGTGTAGCTGGAAAAAGCCGACCTGGCTATAAAAGAAAGAAAATAATTAAAATTAAACACTAAAACTACATGCTTTCACTGTTGTTGGTGTACAGCTAGCTCTAACGATGGTATTTAAATCACTGTTTGTTTCTTTATTGCACATATTTTGATGTCACTGATAGGTTGGTGATGCACCTCCTGGAATTCCTGTGACTCTTTCACAGGATAGAGCATCCCTATTAGGTTATGTCCTGTGTCAAAATAATGCCTGTGACTGAATTGTGACAGTCTGTAAATGCGACAATCATACAGATCCTCCCTTAACATCCAACATTAATGTAGTTTCCGTTTTATTGAGAAGATCGCCCAAAATAACCTCTAAACAACTGATAATACAAATAGCCATATAGCTGTCCTTAAAGAAATAATAATGACAGTAACACAACAACTGTATTATATGACATCTTTATACAATTTCTTGTCACTTTTCTATACAACAAACTAAGTAACTTTTAAAAACAAGTGTTATGGATTGTTTATAATTCCTTGTTCAACACGAAAAAGCCTGCTGCCCTTCTTATGTGCAAGGATTTCAGCAAGATTATGTGAAGGGAAAACGTTAAAATTTTGCTAACTGAAGCTTTGAAAAATTTTGATTTCTGACTTTTATGCAGTGTGAATTCAATCAAAATCAAATTCTCATACTGTTTACATGAAAGATATTTTAATTTTTACAACTTTTTTCTAGCAATGCTCTAAATTTCTATACCTCAAAACATGCATTTCAGAGAGAACTTCATTGGAGAACTGACGCAAAATCCAAAAGAATACTCTCTATGTTGCATAAGATTAATGAATATGTTGGTATTATCTGCAGGAATAGAGCAGTGATATAATCTGTCTTACTGGGCTCCATCAATAGAATTGTTAATCTATACTTAGTAGTGCTGTCATAGTCATTACACTGCGGACTGCTTGTTATTTGATCTTGTACTTGACCTTAATTAATTACATTTCAGATTTCACATGTATTGGTGTGGACATTAATGTTGTTGTAATGCACTGTCATAAAAGGTTATTTCTGCAAATCATTTTTACCACAACATGTGATCAGAATGTATCTGCCTGCAGATGTTGTTAGCAGTGAGGGAGATCTTTTTCCATCCTCAACACAACATTTCACCGTTCACAGATCCCAAAGCGCTTAGCGCCTTCCTCTTTGCATGCTGTGCAGTTCATGTCTCAAGAAAAGTTAGACTAACTATAGCTTAACTTGCCTATAACTTTGTCACAGATACTTTTCAGCCAGTAGATGGTCAGCGCTTTGGTGCAGCACCTGTGGCACAGAGAACATGAAGCTACTTCACATGATCTAATGATCACACACTCACTCTAATTGACTTATTGATACATAACCAACACAGATTCAGAAAATATTGTTCTTGTGCAACACAGCTAGCTCTTTATTCCCATGATGTAATGAGTGCTGTCGACATTGGATATCAGATTGAGTACATATTCCTAGATTTCCAGAAGGCTTTTGATACCGTTCCTCACAAGCGACTATTTATCAAATTGCGTGCATATGGAGTATCGTCTCAGTTGTATGACTGGATTCGTGATTTCCTCTCATAGAGGTCACAGCACGTAGTGATAGATGGTAAATCATCGAGCAGAACAGAAGTGATATCTGGCGTTCCGCAAGGTAGTCTCATAGGCCCTTTGCTGTTCCTGATTTATATAAATGATCTAGGTGATAATCTGATTACCCCTCTTAGATTGTTTGCAGACGATGCTGCAATCTACTGGCTAGTAAAATCATCAGAGAATCAATTCCAATTACAGAATGATCTAGAGAGAATATCTGTATGGTGAGAAAAGTGGCAATTAGCACTAAACAAAGAAAAGTGTGAGGTGATCCACATGGGTACTAAAAGAAATCCGATGTATTTTGGATATACGATAAATCACACGAATCTAAGGGCTGTCAATTGGACTAAAGACCTAGCAATTACAACTGCGAGCAACTTAAATTGGAAAGACCACATAGATAATATTGTGGAGAAGGCGAAACAAAGACTGCACTTTGTTGGCAGAACACTTAGAAAATGCAACAAAGCCACTAAAGAGACAGCCTACATTACACTTGTCCATCCTCTTCTGGAATACTGCTGCGCGGTATGGGGTCCTTACCAGGTAGGATTGACGGAGGACATCGGAAAAGTGCAAAGAAGGGCAGCTCGTGAGGGGTGAGAGTGTCACTGATATGATATGCGAGTTGGGCTGGTAGTCACTGAAACAAAGGCGGTTTTCTTTGTGGCGAGATCTGTTTACGAAATTTCACCAACTTTCTCTTCCGAATATGTAAATATTTTGTCGACACTCACCTACGTTGGGAGAAGTGATTATCATAATAAAAGAAGAGAAATCAGAACTCGAACAGAAAGATTTAGGTGTTCCATTTCCCACGAGCCATTTGAGAGTTGAATAGTAAAGAAGTAGTATAAAATGGTTTGATGAACCCTCTTTATAAGATTGGTATCACACTGCCCTGTCCCGGAGATTGTCGCTCCAGATAACCACTCAAGTGAACTTCAAAACAAACCTAATTTTGTTATTCAGCAGGTCTGAGAAAAAGATACTTTAGAAAAATTATAAAAAATCTTTTTTTGGGTGATCGAAAAATTCTGTAAGTTGAGATTTGCACTGTCAATACATGTGCCTATAATCTATTAAAATTTCATTAACACCAGACTAATATGTTTGAAGTGCTTTAAACTGATCAGTTCCTAGCAGACTCTCAAATTCCAGACAGTTCTTACTATAATCATATATAAGAAATAGGTATTGAACATCAAACTCAAATTCTCTCATCTAGCCTACTGTAGAATTAAACAAGAAAAGTATTGATATAATACAAGTTGTGATAGCCCTGTTGGCTCACTTGTAATTAAAGTCTAAACTTCATGTCCATATTTGTAATACAAACAAAAATCTGAGAATAGGCAGCAAACCCTCTTATTTGCACAACCAAACTATATACATGAAACGAGTGAAACTGTTATGGTTCTGTACAATATTCCAAAAGTTAGTCACTACAACTGGCAAAAGGTGTAAACTACAGATCAGATGCAAATAAAATGGAGGAATAGCTTTTTTTATATTCTTATAGTTCAAAATTAAAAACCCTTTACACAAAGGTAAATAAGAAGCTCAGCCTTCTTTATTCTCAGGTTTCCTGATTAGGCCTGCTCCTCTTACTTCTTCATGGTGGAATTCTGCATCATATGGAGCCATGCCACTGTCTTTTGAAAGAAGTTCATGAGTGTTCAGTATCTTTTTTAGGAAAAAAACCTGAAAGATATTTCCGACATGATCATTTCAAAGTTTTTGTAAATGTGAGTGTTTAACAATTAAACACACATAGTTTAATCTTGCCAGATATATGATGTCCACAAATTTCGCTGTTGATTATTAATTGCCCAAAGTGAACTGACATGTCAGGCTGGCTTGGGTCCACTGTGTGCAGAGTGAGGGTATTTTGTTACTATGTTAAACAAATGCAGTGCGTGTGTACTACTTTGTGACTTGAAGTTTATTTGGTGTTACACTGCTGAAGTTTTAAGGTTAGTGGCAGTGTCCTGTCTTCAAGATATCTATGACAGTCCCTTTCCATGAAATAACGCAAAGACCACACATTGTCCATGATGCCCTGACCTACCTCAATATGGAGAGTATTTGACTGTTGATCCATCCAGCATGCCTTACAGGTCTCTCATCTACTAAAAACTGTTATGGGTAGCCAAGAGATTGGTTCACCATCATCTGTCAGGCACAGTGACTGATGAACTATGGCATAGAGTAGAAGCAATGTAGAATGACCTACTCATATTTTTCATCCAAATTCAATTTGACTCATTGCCCATCTGGGTTAGATCTTTTGCTGCTGCTAGAGGTAGCAGTTCTGTGTACTAAATTTGGCACCCTGTATATCTCCTATCTATCTACAAATTTAATCAAGCATTCTTCCTACTATACTGTATAGGCACCACTATTACAAATTGTCGACATTTATTCTCCTTAGTGCTGAAATTTTAATGGCCAGCAGTGTACATATACTTGCCTCATGTATATGATGCAATCATGCACTGAGCAACTGTTGCCTTGTCCTATAAGCGCTGTAGGAACGAATTACATATATTTGGGATGGCTCAGCAAAATACAGCATTTGTAAATGCTGGTTACTTGTTAGTTCAGAAATAAGTTACAAATTCTTTACGTTTATCTTGCCCACACATGTTAAAAAAAGGAAAACTGCATATAAATATATATTTTCCAAACAATAATTATCTATGTACAAGTCAAAGAGTAAACACTTCACGGGAAATCAAGGAAATCTTAAATCTGATTTTGTCTCAGACCATTTCTGTTGTTTTTGTGTTTTGGTTTGTTTCAAGGGCCTATCGAAGAAATGATGACCTACTAAAGGGCACTGGAGAAAGAAAAAGCAGGGAAGTGTGTTTGGAAAGTAATGAGGGAAAGGTTTGTTTTCTCTTTTGTGATACGAGTTATTTATCTTATTGGTTGTGTTTTCATCATTGTACTTGCATATACTCACTAAGACTGATAAACTGTATAAAGTGACGACTGATATTATTAAGTTTAGCTGTTAGTTGTCGCTGCTGGTACCCATCAGCTAATAATCTGTTCATTTCTTTATAATCTCTGGGAAACTTCTTACCTATATTTCACGAAATACACTGAGGTTTCCCCAGGCAACAAAAGATGACGCCATTTACCTGGCACTCGAGTGGCGTCACCAAGTTGTAAGTGGAAACACCTTAATAATTCCTGTAGCACCACTCGAGTGATATCAATTTTAGCCATGCCACAAATTTAAAAACTCTTTAATTTTACGACACCACTTTTGTTCTCTCACCATCAATTAGCATCAGAAGTGGCCACCATCTTTAAACCTAACATGTGATATTTTATGTTTTTAATTTTTATGTATGTATATTTCGAAAAACTGTAGTTTCAATTACAGACAGGAATGAGGAGCTCTCCAAAACACGTTCTTTTGAATATGTTTTTTTTTTCTACAGTGGCAGGGTTGATGTTGGATCAAAAATAAAATAAAAAAATTAGAGATAAAAAAGGATGTGCCACTCCAGTGTATAGAGGTTTTGTCAGTAGATAATGGTTAATAGATGATATATGAGGCGTGCATAAAATTTATATGTGTCTAAACAAGTATTATTTAATTAATGAAAGGTGATGTTTGGTTTCACAACAGCTGATTTTGTTTTGAAAGTGGTAGAGAAATTAATGCAATAGTTTCTATATATTCAGGTTCTAGTACTGGAAACTTCAGTGTTATTTAAAGACTTGTCCATGCATTTTAAAAAGCAAGTGATACGATTTCCACTTGCATTGTTATTTCAGATTGAGTGTAGCTTTTAAGAAAGGAAATCGACTATATTACAGTGTCTTTTAATGCACTTGCACGAAGCAAACCTCCAAAATTTGATATAGAATAAATTTAATATTTCATATTAGCCTATTTAACTCATGTGGGGTTCAAAATTGAAAATTTTAGCTTTTAAATTAGTATTTAGTGCATCATAAATAGAAACCAATATAACACACAAAACTTCTGAAACACTGCTTTTGAGAATGTGGTATAGATGTAAATATTGGAAAGGTATATTCGCCAGATGTCAGACACTGAAGTGTCACTTCTAGCTGTGTTTGAGCTACCTTAGTTCTAATACCAGACACAAAATGACAACACCAATATCTGTGTGATTAATCCTGGCTGATGCCATATTAAAAACAGTGCTAGAACAATTTTGACAGGAGCATGTGGAAACAGCTGCAAACGTCGTCACTGTCATATCAGCTGCCATTTCGCTTGCTGTGGCGTCACTCCTTTGGTACGTGGAAACATGGCTGGGTCAATTTATACTAAATGTTCATGAAACTGAATGGTACGTCAGGCAACATCACCATCAAATGGTGAAATATTCGCACTACATGGAACCCCAACATGATGTAGGTTCGCTTAGACCAAAACGGCTATGGTACAAAAAGTCAGAATGTAGTAACAGAATCAAGAAACTATTCTTGATGAAGTTTATCAACAGCCAAAGGAAGCTTCTTAAAAGACATTCTTGATAAGTTCTGAATGGTAAACTGTTGACAAGTGAAATATTTCAGAAAATCGACAGTGATTTGCGAGCGAAAATAACATACATACCAATACAAGAACATCAAAATATATTTATAAGGGAATAAATAAAGCCTGTTTACCTTACCTATCTTTTTTCCCTATGCAGTAAATAACGTCTGAAGCAATTGTATATTTCTCCTTCAATAGAGATAATTTTTCCACTTGGGAAAAATTCGTTTAACGAAAATTGCTTAATGTATTATTATGTTCTTATTTACACACTTTGTGTGGGTCAGCTCTGTTCATTAGTATAAAACATAAATAGTTTTTCACTTTCAAATATCTGGACTCTCTTGCAAAAAATATCTCAGTCATTGCTGAACATTCCAGTGTGTCGTGAAAACATACTGTTTCACAGGATGTTTATTCGCTCATGAAGTTAGTTGTAAATATAAAAGTTCAAGAGGAACAATGTGGTGCATAATTACAATACCAGAAGAAAAAACTGACAACCATTACTCAACATTAAGGTTGTCTTTAGCACAGAGAGGGGTGCACAACGCTACAACAAAAATTTTTGACCACTTACCCACTGATATAGAATGTCTTAACAGACAGCAAGGTCAAATTTAAAAATAAATTGAAATAGTTTCTCCTTGACAACTTCTTCTATTCCGTAGAAGAATTGCTATGTTTGTAATGTGTAAAAGATGGTGGATAGGAATTGCTAACTCAATCCATGTGTAAAAATATTATTATATGGTGATGTTTAGAGTACAAATAGATGTACAAATTAATTTGCAGTATGAGTGTAAAATAACTTGTTCTATATCATGACGTTTTATCGTGCAAAATAATCCATGGAACGTGAAAGTAACTAACTAGCAAAGTAATGAAATAAAGCCTAAAAAGAAACAAAAGCGCAAACTCCATTACTATAATGGATAACGATTAGGGCGTTGAAGATTTGGTAACGTCTGATATTAGCAAACGACGACACTTTCTCCCCACCAATATCAAAAATTTCTTCCTGGCAGACCCGACCTTAAATTACCAATTCAGTCTTCGTTACGCGGAAGTGGTCTGTTCCGTTCAGAGGGCCACCTACTCCTAAAAAACGCGAGGGGTTTCCCTGGAGGAAAGGTCTGATTGATAAATCTGGGAATTTTTCATTGTCGCTGAGGATTTTTCTGCTTCGTGTGCTGCTGTGGTTTCTGTGCGGTTTCCTTTCAACTAAGAACTTTTTATTAATTGAAAATAACTGTATTTATCGAAGTAAGTGTTAATCAATATCGTAGAATTTTTTATGGTACTCCGCACTAATTGTATAGCAGGTCTATGTAATAATGTGATACAATTCTTCCCCTGTGTCGAATGGCGCGTCGTGTTTCTCTGCTGTTATCTTTGAACCAAGGTCGAGCAGGTTTTTGTGTAAATAGTGGGCGAGAGGTGCTCCGTGCTTGTAAGTAAATTTGTCTTATCGTGAAGGTCTGAAGTGTTGCTGGACAATGACGTGAAGTTTGGGAAGGCAGAGCGAGTGTTTAGTGTAAATTAGTGTGGGTGTCATAAGAGGTTTTTTTGACGGAAAGTCTGAACATTTATTAATTTGATTTTCGTGAGCATTTACTGGTCGGAGTATTAAATCATTTAAAGGTACATCTCTTTGTATTGAGCTGTAAGTACATCTTATTTGTGTGACCATATGTATCGTCTTCGGAAGCTAATTTATGGTGGCTGAAAGGCGGACGCACCTGGTTCTTATTCTGGCCGGGAAATTTCATCCTAAACTGATTGTGGGTGATATTGGGAGTATAATCGTAGCGATGGACCAGATTTTGTGTGACATGGTTTTTTAGTTAAGTCGGACCTTGTAGCCTATGCTTCAGTTCCGTGTGATTTTTGGTATAAGTCAACCAAATTACTCCTTACAATATTGACAAAGGCAGCTCCTAACATTGTACACTCAAGCTCTGAACGTGAAATCCTTAACCTAGTATAGAGGCTACGATCCCACAGCCGATTCAGCCTAATCTAGATGTTGTCATGCTGTAGATAAATCACCACCAGTAACTAAGATAAAACGGTGTCGCTGTTGAATTATCACACACTAGCATTCACAGGTGTTATATTTGTACCCAAATGTTCGAATTACTGTTGGTCACATTTGGTCGAATTGTGTGAAATTAAATTTGGAGGTACGAAATCATTGGTAAAAAATTAGCAAATAAGATTTTCTCAGTGTGTCGGTGAGAAACAATATTGTAAGTCAATACCAGATAAACGAAATTTAATTATTTTTGGCTTTAGTTATGACCAATAGATCTATTTCTGGTATTTTTTTTAAATGATCGATAGTACGTATGCAGTTAACAAATTCTAATGGTTAAGCTATAATCATTGAATTGTAAATAAAGTATACTTCCTCAGAAGATTTGAGTGTTACTGAAGTTGGGTTGGTTAAAACTACTTTAACCAAAAGTGCCAGATCTTGAAGATGGTGGCAGGTTGCTTGCATTCTTGAAAAGGACAATAAATGTTAATTGATTTCTTTAAGATTATTTATATATTCTTATCTAATCCTTGAACATATTAGCTGTTTGTAAAGCTTGCTAGGAAAGGTTGAGCTAAGGATGCTCACTGGAAGGATCCAGACTTTGATGACAAGCTGTCATAATAAATTCTTTTTATATATAAAAAATGAATTGAGAAGGAAGTGTAGAAGTGAGATTTAAAGCAAAATTGTTAATGAAATTGAATAAAATAGAAATTCCCCAAACAGTATTTTTACATCTCATTGGAGAAAGTTCAGGTAAAATCATTCTTAGAAGTTTTTTCAAGTAATTTTTGTTAATTGATTTATCATATTATATTTATAGTATAGCGTTTCTAAATATGTAGTTTACATTCAAGTAGTTCTTTTATGTAGCTCCTAATATGTTCAGAATTTTATATCATACAACCTGTTCTTTGTAGACATGTGGAAACCATAATTTTTTTTAGAGAGAACAAGAAGAGTGTATTTGAGTTATTCCAGGTATATTAATTTTTTACACATAAAACTAATAAATTATATGACGGTATGAGTTCCAGACCTTTGGTCGTTTTGATATAACTGACCAGATTTGTAAACTGGTGCAATGTTGTAAACAAGTGCCTGCTGTGTCAGTGTTGGTAGTGTTAGTTTACAAAATAGAACAAAAGTCAGTGATTTGTCCATAGTGATGTTTCACTGCTGACAGATTGAGAATGGATGGCTGTAAAAGATGGAGCGTAGTTCATTACAAAAGTTAATGCATGTGTGTCATATGGTGTTTCTGAATGTGGTCGTTGGGAAGCCAGAGGAATGTAAAAGGAAAAGTTTTGTAACAAGCACAACCCATATTGGGATATATGTATAAGTATTAATAGAAAATTGAAAGACTGTGTCATTTGGCAGTGGTGGTCATGGTCATGGTCAGTGTCGAACTGTGTAGAAGAAGCAAAGCGTTAGTGTGGTGTCTTAATGAAACCTTTGTTATGGTGACATTTGTATGCAACATGAAGGCAACAAATGTGAATACAAAGTAAAAGTTCCAATGACAAGTTCATATGTAATGTAATCCAAAGTCTTAGTGCCCTATATGTAACTCACTTTTCATAATAAATAATCAAAATTGCTTAGGTAAACTCAGAAGGTTAATTTACATAACAAATTATGAATATTTTGTTGCTTATTATGTACGTACATAAACTATGAAAACTTGGGGGGGGGGGGGGGGTGGTAGTGGGATGAATGTAACTCTCACTAAGAAAAAGGCATCAAATTGCCTGTGAATGAATGGTGTAGTTTAAAAGTTTTCTGCATGGAAGATTATGGTAATTAACCAATTATATCCGTAGCATTGAAAATTACCAAGCGAGGTGGTGCAACGGTTAGCACACTGGACTCAAGATTTTGTAGGACGACGGTTGAAACCAGTGTTTAGCCATCCTCATTTAGGTTTTCCATGATTTCCGTAAATCCCTTCAGAAAAATTCCAGGATGGTTCATTTGAAAGGGCACGGTAGACCTCCTTCCACATACCTTCCCTAATCCGATAGGACCGACTACATCACTGTTTGGTCCCCTCCTCCGCAAATCAGCCAACCATTGAAAAGGGGGGGGGGGGTAGAACAACCACATCTCCCTCCTCCTGCGCCCCCCCCCCCCCTCCCACCCACTAATCCACTGTCTATTTCCTCCCCCACCGTCACACTTCCCCGCCTTCCGTCATGCCCATCTCCTTTTCCCATCCTCTGACCTTGAGTCTTGTTTGTTGTTATTGCCAACTAAGCCTTGATTGAGAGTTTGTCGCTTACTACCCAACAGAGATGGTATTCCACTTGGCCTTCAGTGACTGTTACAAAAACACATGGTGACTTTACAGTCAACAAGTGCAGTGGCACTGTGAATGATTAAGAGTTGAGTGTATACTATCAAGTGTTTCGGTGTGTTTTTGTGAAGTATGATGATGAAATCTCATGTTAAGCTGCCCGAAAGGTCCTCCCTTCCAGGTGCAATAAAATCGTGGCCTATTAATAAAATGAATGGGTTAATCGCTAGGGGCCAATAGTATAAGGGCACGAGAGACCTCTCCTGGTGCTGCTACTGCTGCTAGATATGTGAACTGAGCGAGGTAGTGCAGGTATTAGTACACTAGAATGGCATTGGGGATACCAGTTGAAAGCCACGTCTGGCCATCCTGAGTAATCATCTGTCAACGCAACTTTGCTATTGTTTTAAAGTGGACTGTGAGGAAGAAAGTGAAACATTATATAGTTTGGTACAACTCTTCCCATCCCCCCCCCCCCCCCCCCCCAAAAAAAAAAAAAAAATATATATGCGGGAGAAACGGTGTAATGGTTTAAGTTCCCTGCTATCATGCTTAAAACTGACTGTGAGGATGAAAGAGAAACTGCACATTTTCACAGCGCACCAGTTTCTTTCCCACAGTTGGTTTAAACGGAAAACATGTAAAATTTTGTTTAAGTGATTATCTTGTAATTGTCAAGTAATTTTTTCTTAACATATCCCAATTCTTTCATATACATGACTTTTATATTGCAATATGGATAAAGAGACTTGGCATGGGAAAATATGCTGTAAAGTGTCTCAGTTATCAGAATGCTTCTGGGAATCCTGTGTTGTTGTACTGAGGCAAGTGCAAAATTTTTGTGCACGTAAAACCCTGTCTGAGGTATAAAATTATATAATGTTATGTTATTTCCGTTTCACAGTAAGTAAACTGTCAAAATTCTACTGACTCATAAAGTTAATTTCTTATGAGTGACATACCTGGATGTAACAAAAAGAAACCTGTGGAAAAATGCTTCAATCTGAAGACAAAAGAATCAAATACGCTCTTGTTTTAAGACTTTGAAAAATGTAGCATCTGCTGCCAAAATGTACCTTCCTCAGCACCTTTAAAACTTTTGGCATATGAATGTAACTGCACTTTATGTGCAAAGAAGAGCAGGCAGTGGCAGTGGGAAGCAGACTGAAAAGTAATAAAGTGCACAGAAAAAGCTGAGAAGATAATGGTAATGTGAGAGAAAGAGGGGTGTAGTGGCAGTGGAACATACGCTGAAGAGCCAGAGAAACACCTGCCTGATGTCGTGTAGGGGCCCCATGAATGCACAGAAGTGTGTCAACACGACATCCCATGGACTCAACCAATGTCCGAAGTATTGCTAGAGGAAATTGACACCATGAATCCTGAAGGGCTGTCCATATATTTGCAAGAGTAAGAGCAGGTCGAGATCTCTTCTGAACAGCACATTGCAAGGCATCCCAGATATAATCAATAACATTTGTGTCTGGGGAGTTTGGTGGCCAGCGGGAGTGTTCTAACTCATAAGTGTTCCTGGAGCCACTCTGCAGTAATTCTGGGTGTGTGAGGTGTCGCATTGTCCTGCTGGATTTGCCAAAGTCTCGAAATGTGCAATGGATATGAATGACTGCAGATGATGAGACAGGATGCTTATGTATGTGTCACCTGTCAGTCATATGTAGAGGTTCCAGGGGTCCAGTATCACTCCAACTGCACACGCCCCACGCCATTACAATGCCTCCACCAGTTTGAACAGTTCCTTGCTGATATGCAAGGTTCACGTATTCACGAAGTTGTCTCCATATCCATGTCTCCTTGACTCAATTTGAAACCAGACTTGTCTGACCAGGTAACGTGTTCCCAGTCATCAACAGTCCAATGTTGGTGTTGATGGGCCCAGGTATTGCGTAAAGCTTTGCCTTGTGCTGTCATCAAGGGTACACGAGTGGGCCTTAGATTCCGAAAATCCATATCGATTATGTTTATTTGAATGACGCTTGTGGATGGTCCAACATTGAAATCTGCAGAAATTTGCATTGTTGGTCCCATTCTTGCAGTATCTTTTTCCAGCCACAGTGATGTTGGAAATTTTATGTTTGACCACTCTTGAAATGGTCGTACGGGGAAAATCTTCACTTCATCGCTACCTCGGAGATGCTGTGTACCATCATTCATGTGCCGACTATATCATCACATTCAAATTCACTTAAACCTTGATAATCTGCCTCTGCAGCAGCAGTCACCAATCTAACAACTGTGACAGTCACTTGTCTTACATAGGCATTGCTGACTACAGCACAATAATCTGCCTGTCTAAATATCTCTGTATTTGGATACACGTGCCTAAGCCAGTTTCTTTGCTGCTTCAGTGTAGTAGACAATGACAGAACAGTGCTAGGAAACAAGTGAAGGAGACAGTATCAGTGGGAGAGAAATTGAGGAGGAGAATGTGGGTAAGAGATGATGATGTCTATGACAATGATACTGTGAAAGAAATAGTGACAGTGGAAAGAAGGAGTGGCATTAAGAAAGAATGGAAGAGATAGTGACAGTGAGAGAGAGCAAGTCTGAGTCTGTAATAGTGAGAGGAGGTGAAGGTGGTTGGAGGGTGGGAGGAGGAAGAAGGGGAGGAGGAGCACAGAACCATAGACTGGCTGTGAGACAGAAGGCAGTGAAAGGTAGACACTCAGATATAATGACAGTGAGTTGGGATGAATGAATGAGAATGGGCAAGTGGTAGTGGATGGATATGAGCAGTGGACTAGCAATAGTGGGTGTGAGTGAGTTACAGTTACGGGTGCTTGTGGGAATAAGATGCGAGTTGCATGTTAGAGCGAATATGTTCGCATACCTTTTTGAGAAAATTTTTAGAGGTGCTGAGGAAAGTAGAATGAGGTAGCTGGTACCTCACTTCTCAGTCAGCCTTTTAAAAAGGAGCCTATTAGCCTTTTGTGTGCCCCGGCAGCATTTTTCTGCTTATCATTTTCATGATAAATGTTACCATGTATCAGTTAAGCAAAATATTGGATAGACAAATTATTTGTGGGTCTTCATGTGTCTAAAAGCTTACCAGTCTAACTCATCCATGTTAAAGGAGCCATTAAGGAGAAACTACTTTAATATAAATTTGAAAGCATTTCGAATGTCTATTGGACATTTAATTTCATGAGCCTTTTGTCAGTGTGTCATAGCTTTGTGAATCACTACTTTTTGCCCAACTTAAATTCAGTAGAGGAAAGTGCAGATAACTTTTCCTTTTACTGTTGTACTTTTTTAATTAACTCCATTAATCAAGGTCATTTTATATATTTGTTGACAAAGTGCATTCTATAGATGTAATAAGAACATATACAATTTCAATTATATGTATAACACAATAAACACATCGTAATTCGATCAAAACTTAATCCTGCTTAGATGAATACCTAACACCAAACAAAGATTTCCTCACCATAAGCACGATAAGATAGAAATGTGGTTGAGGACCATTTCTCCATCTACATCTATAATCCGCAAGCCACCTGACGGTGTGTGGTGGAGGGTACTTTGAGTACCTCTATTGCTTCTCCCTTCTAGTCCAGTCTCATATTGTTCGTGGAAAGAAAGATTGTTGGTATGCCTCTGTGTGGGGCCCTAATCTCTCTGATTTTATCCTCATGGTCTCTTCGTGAGATATACGTAGGAGTGAGCAATATACTGCTTGACTCCTTGGTGAAGGTATGTTCTCAAAACTTCAACAAAAGGCCATACCGAGCTACTGAGCGTCTCTCCTGCAAAGTCTTCCACTGGAGTTTATCTATCATCTCCATAACGTTTTTGCGATTACTAAATGATTCTGTAACGAAGCGCGCTGCTTTCCGTTCGATTTTTTCTATCTCTTCTATCAACCCTATCTGGTACGGATGCCACACTGGTGTGCAGTGTTCAAGCAGTGGGCAAACAAATGTACTGTAACCTACTTTGTTTTCGGATTGCATTTGCGACTGCTTTACCGATGATCAACTTTATATGATCATTCCATTTTAAATCACTCCTAATGCCTACTCCCAGATAATTTATGGAATTAACTGCTTCCAGTTGCTGACTTGCTATATTGTAGCTAAATGATAAAGGATCTTTCTTTCTGTGTATTCGCAGCACATTACATTTGCCTACATTGAGATTCAATGGCCATTCCCTGCACCATGTGTCAATTCATTGCAGATCCTCCTGCATTTCAGTACAATTTTCCATTGTTACAACTTCTCGATATACCACAGCATAATCCACAAAAAGCCTCAGTGAACTTCCGATGTTATCCACAAGGTCATTTATATATAATGTGAATAGCAATGGTCCTACGACACTCCCCTGTGGCCCACCTGAAATCACTCTCACTTTGGAAGACTTCTCTCCATTGAGAATGACATGCCGCGTTCTGTTACCTAGGAACTCTTCAATCCAATCGCACAATTGGTCTGATAGTCCATATGCTCTTTCTTTGTTCATTAGACGACTGTGGGAACTGTATCGAACGCCTTGCAGAAGTCTAGAAACACGGCATCTAGCTGGGAACCCGTGCCTATTTCCCTCAGTGTCGTGGACTAATAGCGCGAGCTGGGTTTCACACAATCGTCTTTATCGAAACCCATGCTCATTCCTACATAGTAGATTTCTAGTCTCCAGAAGTCATTTCTTGCAAAACTTAAAATCTAAAAGAAGTAAAATTTCAAGAAACACCTTTTATTGAATAACTTCAGAAACACATGAAACAGAAATGTAAAAACACATTAGATTTTTTCCTCACTGGGGTATTAAATAAAAGTTGCATCCAAATAGTAATTTTGTGGAAGTATTACAAGGAAATATGCAATGAAATTACAAAGTTTTTGCAAAACCAAACTACTACACGTATCACAATTCCTTAGAATACCCAATGGCCTGTTATTTGTGAATAACTGAAAATTTAATATATTACAATCCTTGTAATAAATTGGTTCATCATCATCATATGTTGTTGCAGCTTAAGCTTTGTCAATGCCATTGTTACTGCGACCTTGAAGAGTTTCTATGTATAAAACATTCTTAAGTCATCTGAGTGTTGTCGAAATACTTAAGGAGTTTCTTTACACCTTCAGTTTTCATAGCACTGACTTTATTTTTTAATCTTAGTAATGGCACACTGTCCATCTCTGTGAAGTTGGTTTTTTTTCCATCACTTGAACCAAACTTGAATCTATTCTGTTTTTTTTTTGTTTTTTGTTTTTCACACACAATTTTTCCAGGCTTTTTGTGTATGAGAATAGTTGCTTCACTTTGAGTGGAAACTTTCTTTTAATGACATTGTTGCTTGTGGGTTTCATATC
Source organism: Schistocerca gregaria (assembly GCF_023897955.1). NCBI lineage: Eukaryota > Metazoa > Arthropoda > Insecta > Orthoptera > Acrididae > Schistocerca > Schistocerca gregaria. The sequence goes on along the minus strand of NC_064921.1, from coordinate 414,550,294 downwards.
ATGAACTTGCCAGTCAGGAAAAGTGTGAAGTTATTCACATGAATACTAAAAGAAATCAGCTAAATTTCGATTACGCGATAAGTCACACAAATCTGAAGGCTGTAAATTCATCTAAATACTTAAGGATTACAATTACAAATAACCTAAATTGGAACGATCACATAGATAATATTGTGGGTAGAGCAAACCAAAGACTATAATTCATTTCCAGAACACTTAGAAGGTGCAACAGGTCTACCAAATAGACTGCTCACACCACACTTGTCCGCCCAATTCTGGAGTATTGCTGTGCGATGTGGGATCTGCATCAGGTGGGACTGACAGATGACATTGAAAAAGTACAAAGAAGGGCAGCTTGTTTTGTATTATCGCGAAATAGGGGAGATAGTGTCACAGACATAAGTGAATTGGAGTGGCAATCATTAAAAGAAAGGTGTTTTTTGTTGCAATGGGATCTTCTCATGAAATTTCAATCAACAGTTTTCTCCTCAGATTGCGAAAACATTCTGTTGGCACCCACCTACATAGGGAGAAATGATCATCCCGATAAAATAAGAGAACTCAGGGCTCGCACAGAAAAATTTAAGTGCTCGTTTTTCCCGCGTGCCATTCGACAGTGGAACGGTAGAGAGACAGCATGAAGGTGGTTCATTGAACCCTCTGCCAGGCACTTTTTTGTGAATAGCAGAGTAATCACGTAGACGTAACTTCTAGGCACTCTTGGGCTACATAGATGAAGACTACCTTAATCTCTTAATTATTTCTGAATACAGATGCACTTTCAATAAATTTTATTGTTAGTGATCATTTATCGTATACAGTATCCATAATGGCTAAAGAATCTTTCTTTGTTAATTTGAGCTGCTTCCTATCTAGTTAATTTGTACCCGTTTCTCATTTTGTGATAGTGTATGTGTCTATTTAAGTCTGCTGTACTATCTACTTTAAAGTGCATAATTGTCACAAAAAGCTATATATCCAAAGATTCCAAGACTTACCAAGCGGGAAAGCGCCGGCAGACAGGCACATGAACAAAACACACACACACACACACACACACACACACACACACCCACCCATCCGTGTGTGTGCGTGTGTGCGCGCGCGCGCGAGTGTACACCTGTCCTTTTTTTCCCCTAAGGGAAGTCTTTCCGCTCCCGGGATTGGAATGACTCCTTACCCTCTCCCATAAAACCCACATCCTTTCATTTTTCCCTCTCCTTCCCTCTTTCCTGACGAAGCAACTGCCAGTTGCGAAAGCTCGTAATTCTGTGTGTGTGTTTGTGTGTTTTGTTCATGTGCCTGTCTGCCGGCGCTTTCCCGCTTGGTAAGTCTTGGAATCTTTGTTTTATATATATATATGGAACAGCTTTAATATTAAGTTCTCTGAATTTTTTTTTCTGCAGGATTGGTTTTAAAATTTGAGAGCTGTAAGTTTGTAAATCTTTCTTTGGTCATTTAACAGATCTGCACACCAAATTTGAACAAATTCAGTTATGATAGTGAGATCTGTAGATTACTTGATATGGCTTAATGCAATGTAAATATTTGATTTTTTTCCTTCAGATTACAGGACTTGCATAATATCCCCATTACTTTGGAAACATTAACAGTATTTCTGTCCTGCATGTAGCAACATGGCTGAATTTGCTAAAAAATTTTTTGATTTTTGTAATGAGCTATAAAATATGGTAAAAGGGAAGACCTTAAATACTGAAAAAAACCTATCCAAAGCTGAAGTAAATTTGAACATACTGCTCCTATTTTTCTTGTGGCCCATTTAAATTTCTTTCTTTATCCAATCTTCCATTTGTAAAATGTTGTTTAGGAAAGCTAAACCAATCTGAAATAAAATACAGGTTACATTTCCTTTGATGATAGTGTACAAGAGTATATTAGATAGGAACTGCATAGTAAGAAATGATTTATTATAATAGTACTTTAAATTTGTGCTACAACTTTTAATTGGCATTAACTTTTCTTCATGTGTAATTCCTCCGTAGGCATCATAATGTACACAGACCAAGATGACCCTCTTGAGACGTGCCCTTATGAGAAGGCTCATCAGATACGAAGATCTAGAATGCAGATACATATAGTAAAATGCCGCAAAAATCATCCCATGGCAGAAATGCAGATCTGCCCATTTAATGCTACTCATGTTGTTCCTGTGCCTGATTACCAGTATCATCTGAAGACTTGTCCCAGCAAGAAAATAATCGAGCAGCAATTTTATCGTCTTACGGATGAGGCAGACTCGGGTGAAATAAAAGCAGCTCCATTTGATGTGCCAGAAATAGACTGTGAAGAGAACTGGGACACACAAGTTGGTGCAGGATATGATCCCAGTCTGAAGGCAGGACCAGCTCCAATTTTTGTAGTAAAGCAGGTTTGTAAGCTATTCATTATATAAATCTTAAGTTAAAATTCCTGGCTGTACATGTTTCAGTGATCAGTCAAAGTGTGTTAGCACTCAAATACCCAGTACGTCACTAACAATTGTTAGCAAACTTAAAATTTTTTCTATGAGTTTGTCGGATATCTCAAGTGTAATTTTCTGTATTGTGGTGCAGTGACCACATCTTCTTTCAAATTGGCATCACTCATCTTGGGGGAAAGACTTCTTTCACATGATTAAAATCTTCGTGTGATTCATCAGGCCTAACTTAATATTAAGTGCAAACAGTATAAATGTACTTGTACTTGGCCCAACTAAAGATTTGTGCTCAAGTTTTCTTTCCTGCAATATATATTTGTCCCATGTGTCATTCCTTGATGTAGTTATTTTGGGGTCTTGGTTGTTCCATGTGCACAGAATGTAATTCGTTTCAGAATCCTCCTCGTAGTGTGAAACACTCATTAAGCAATACAATTTATCCCATATAAAGTAATGTAAAATACAATAATGCATTCCATGCACAAAAAGTACTAAAAATTTTAAGTTATTCATGCCATTTGTTCAGAGAATTTTACACACACAGTTATTATGTACTTTATTATTCGTGATACAGAACTAATTCTTTTTTTATTAGGAAGCTGACACTTCAAAACTTGACGAAACTGCAACACAGCATTATCATCAAATAAATTTGTAGCATGCATAATGACTGCTTTATTGGGGTGATTTTCAATGTATTATGCGACTGGTACCCATGCTTTCAGCATTCTCTTATTGCATCAGAAGACTTGCTTTGCTGTTACCTCCTCCTCCTCCTCCTCTCAACAACTTCCTGCTGTGTAGCACACTGCAACTCCATGAGCTCTTTGGTGGTTAGGTCTTGGTTGTGATCTTCCGCAATGTCATTGATATCATTCTAGTCCCATGCTATTGGTCAAAGACAGAATTTCATTGACTACAGGCTCCACAGGTACTGACTCAAATGCTTTGAGTCACATTCGACAATGCACTCTGGACAAAGCTTCTGCAAAGTGTAAGTGAGAGTTCCTTGTAACCCCTTCCCATGCTTTCTTGATCATCTTGATGCAGACAACAATGTTGAAGGGATATTTCAAAACTCTGAGGCTGAGATTGGTAGCTTCAGTCTATTCTGAACAATGCTCGAAGACTGCTTTAGTGTAGAGCATCTTCTAGAAGTAATCTGCTAGTCTGTAGGCTGGGATAACAGTGGTGTTGGGAGACAGAAATTATATTTTGATGAATTGAAATTTGAACAGCGATGTCCATAACAAGCAAGACATGGAGTGGCAGATTCATCTCAAGCAAATGTTTTTATTCACCAGAGGACCAAACACGTCATTGATCCTACACAAAAAAGATCATGTATCACGCAAGCCTTGTTGTTGGACCTCCACATCTCAGCCGCCTTTGTATCGGAACTAGCTGCTTAGCAATGCCTCGCAGTGCTGTGGATGCCAATTGTTCATTCGTTCCTTTTAATGTGTGTCAGGGCGCTGATGACCTCGATGTTGAGTGCCCATAAGCCCCAACACACCACCACACCAATTGTTCTTTTAAACTTCTCGAACCAGCCACGGCTTTCCATAACACTCCTCCGACCACTGATGATTTTGGCGTCTTCTTAACAAGGTCAGCGAAAATCATTCTCGCCTTGCAATTGCTTTTTATTCATCCATATAAGGAGCAGCCCTTCGACATCATCCAGAATATGAAACAGTTGTTTAGCATCTGTCTCCTTAATTTTGTCCTTGTTCTTGAGGATAATTCAAATAGTTGATGTATGTACACGCTAAATCAGCAACGCTCACATTATGTTTACGTTTTTCAATGATTTTGTGTCATTTCTAAGGTCCTTTTCTTTCTCTTATGATCGTCTGGCTTTGTTTGGGAACATATCTACAAAGGTTATTAAAATTTGCTCACAAAAAACGCTGTGAACACTGGTTTAGAAAAATGTGTGATCACAAGCTGCTCTAAGATGGCAGCAGGAGTGCTAAACCCAGACTGCAGTTTGTACTAGAAACAGCATTCATATGCCGCTGCCGGCAATGAGAGTTGTTCATATTGTTGAACGTTCCCCTGCTGCGCGTAAACGTCTGGTGACATCGCAGTAAATCGTTGTCACTCATTATGCGAAACATTGCTCATAAGTGTGTCCTTTTTTAAATTTTTATTATTATTATTATTTTTAAATGTGAATTTTGCTTATGGGATAAAGTGAGGGTTCTCTGTAGATTACTATGGTATTTTCTATAGTAAGGGAAGGAAGGAGGAGGGGTGTTAGTTGGGATGTGATTTGACAATGCAGGCATGACACATAATTACACATTAATTTGCTACTTGCTGCTTGGAGAATACACACAACTTCTAACAGTTAACTTTAAAACATACGCATAGTAACATTTACAGATAGTTACAAATTAGAAATTGAGTGTTATGTTTGTTGCCTTAGGATTTGAAGTCCGTCCTTCAGCTTTAGTGCAAAAGGTACCTTCAGTCAATCTGCCATCATGTCTTCTGTTGGCTACTACTCCAGTTTCAGTGGACACTCTTGTAGAGCCTGACATGATACGATGTTTTATGTAAATGTGACTTGAGTGGAAAACTGGGTTGTGTGCTAACTTTCCAGCTGACTGTCATTAAAAAGGTGATATGTGACACTTTTCCTATAACCAGCTCCATCATGAATGTTGACAGTGGAATTGCCTCCTTTGCTGTTCCTTGAGGCCCATGCACTCAACTTTGGTTGATGAAATAGTAACAAGTCTTTGCTTACATGAACACTATGATATTACTGCTCTGGATAAGGTGGAACTGTAGCTGAAGGAAGACTTCCCATCAGCAATGGACTTTCCCAATCAGCATCTGCGAAACTGAAGATTCCTTCTTTTTCCTTGGCATTGGTAAGTTCCGTGAGTGTGGTTCCTTTGAAGTATCTAAGTATTCGCTTAGCATCTTCCCAGTGAATACAGTTATGACTGTCATTGTACTGGCTTAGCTCGTTGACCGGGTAGTGTATGTCATGTCAAGTGCTGATGGTGATTTAAATCAGTGCTCCAACCCGTTCTCTGAATGGATAAAGAGTACAATTTTTTTTATAATTTTTTTTATTTGTAGCCATTGCATCCAACTTGCTCCCAGTTGCCATTCAAGTTCTTGATTTGATTTAGTTTTTATCAGGGAAGCAAAAACAACATTAATAAAGTCCGCTGCTGCCCACGCTAAAAACAGAGTTTAGTGTGTGGTATCATTCCCTATGTCTCTAGTAAAGCCAACCAGTGCTCTTGAACAGTGCAAGGAGATCCTTCACTAGTGCTTTGCTAGACTCAATTTCTTCAGGTCTGGTTGATCCAAATACTCTGTGTCTTTTAATAGCCAACGCTTCGCATTTGAACATCAAATGTGATGTTTCCTCTCCCACATCACACATCCTACATTTGGGGTCTTCTTCTGTTATCCCCATTGTATGTAAGTGTTTTTTTGAAATTCTCGTGGCCTATCAACAGTCTAACCATGAGTTTCATTTCCAAGCCCAGGATTGAGAGTCTTCTTTTAGAACATGGTGCCGGCATCAATACCTTGCCATGTTCCTGCATTTGGACCTTAGACCAGTATTCTACATGCTGTCTCCTTGTCGTGTCTTGTAGTTCTATTTTGATCGTTGCGTTGGCGATCATCGGGACAGGTTCCTGTCCAATAAATGGTGTCTTCGCCCCATCCTGGCCAACCTATTGGCTTGCTCATTACCACTAATCCCTCCAGTGACCAGGGCCCCACAATTGTTTTTCCCTATTGCTTTCCCCTAGCTCCACAAGGATTTAATGGCATTTTGCCACGATCTTTGATCTTGTTGCAGAGGCTGCCAGTGCTTTTAGGGCTGCTTGGCTGTCTGACTGAATGAAAGTGCTATGACCTCTGTAGCACCTCCACAAATTCTCCTCCATGCACACCCTGATAGCAGATATTTTTGCTCGAAACACAATGGCCATCTTCCGTAGAGAAATTGCACTTTCCAGCCTTGGCTGCACTCCGTATACCCCGGCCCCAACACCTTGGTCTGTTTTCGAACTATCAGTGAACCAGACTATGTCCCCAGTACGGTTTCGAAATTTGTCATCCCAGAGCTCTCTAATTCCTATTACTACATTGAAAGGCTTGTTGAAGCAGCTGGGAGTTATTATATAGTCGGCCACCATGTCCCCCAATCATACTTATGTCTACCTCACTCAGTATTTTAGTGTGAGATGCTGGATACCCTAGTGAGTTCCTGTTTTTGCCAGTCTTTAACCTATGTGCTCCAGCTGCTGCCTCAATCTTTATCCACAGGTGTAATGGGGGCATGTTCAGCTTGCTTCCCATCCCAGCAGTGGGTGTGCTGCTAATTCTGCCCGTAATGGCTAAGCAGGCCAATCTCTGCACTTTAGCAGCTACCTACTGTTCTACCTTTTTCCAACACACTATAGCCCCATAAGTGATCAGTCTTACTACCATGGTGTGTATCCAGTATATACTCTTGGGGCTTAAGTCCCAGTTTTTACCACAAGCTCTCCTGGTTCTCATTAGAGTACCTTTCACCTTGGAACAGGTGCTCCTTATGTGAGGGGTCCACAATAGTTTCTCATCCAGGGTTACCCCTAAATATTTCACTACCTCTTCACTGGTAGTTTAATCGAGAAGATTCAGATTTCAGCATATGTGTTGGATCTGCTTCCTCATAAAATGGTAAGATAGTCTTCCTAGGGCTGACCATTAGGTCATGTTTTCTGCACCAATTTTGAACAATGTTCAGTGCTCCTTGTGCCATAGTTCTCTGACTGTACTTAAAAATTTGCCACAAGAGTGTCTGCATATCCCTGCTGAAAGTACTGTTTAGAGTTTAATCTTACAAAGAGTTCATTCACCACAAGGTTCCGCAATAGAGGGGACAGGATCCCTCCTTGTCGATAGCCTTTGTTGGTGTTGATTACCATTTTTTCTTGCATCATGGTGGCTTCTACTTTTCTACCATTAAGCGTGGCTCTAATCTACCTGCAAATGGTGGTCTCCAAGCCATACGCCTTTTCTGTCTTAACCATGGATTTAAAGGCCACGTTACTAAAAGTCTCTTCGATGTCCAAGAAGATGCAGAGGGCTATTTCCTGAATGGGTAGTGCTTTCTCCACCTTCCAAACAAGTTGGTGGAGTGCAGTTTCACATGATTCTTCCTGGTTGGTATGCATGTGGTTTGTGTGTGGAGGGACTGTAGCTAACCACATCTTCCTAACGTGCACATTGACCAGTTTTTCTAATGTTTCAAGAAGAAAGGAGAACAGACAGATTGGTCTCATATCCTTGGCTGTGGTATGTTCAGTTCTTCCTGGCTTTGGAATGAAGACAACCTTCACTGCCCTTCAGATGTTAAGAATGATTCCTGTTGCTCGACTAATCGATCCAAGAATTCTGCTTAAGTTTGTGATACCCAGACCAGGTGGGATTAGAAGGTATTGGTTTTTCACAAATAATTGAAAATGTCATTGCAGTGTTGAAGAACAAAGTTTGACATATGCCTGAAGATAGGTGGAAACTATTCTGCAAATGCCTACTTATAAAGTTTCAGGAATCAATATTTAGGGAAGGATTGAAGAGTATACTATAGCCCCCCCTCCCCGTTTCCTGCATATTTCTCCTGTAGAAAATGCGAGAACATTAAACTTATTACAGTGTGCCCAGAAGCATTTAAAGTCATTTCTTTCATGCTCCGCATGCTTTTGGAATGGGAAGAATATGCAATGTTATGGATTCATGTGTACCCTCTGCAATTCACTTCAGCATTTTGAATGTGTGTAGCTGGGAATTTCAGTTGCATGATGTGCCTTCATGAATTTCATTGCTGATAACTTTTTTCAGTATAATATTAGTAATGTTTTACTGTTCTTAAAATTCAGCAAAAGCATTTAGCAATTTTAAATCATTTTTTTTCCTCTACAAATGGACATTTGCAACAGGCCTACATTTTGGCACATGCCACACACAGTGCCAACATATTGATACTCCTCTTGAGTGAGAATTAAGTATGGAGCATTGCTGCTACTTGTAGTGAGCAGACTTTCATTTATTGTACTATATTTATGACCACTGTAACAAAACTGTAGAATTTTTTTTCCTCCGGTAACCTTCAGAAATAGTAACAAAAACAGGTAAAAGCATATAATGTAGCTTGGCTTTCAGTTGTGGACTACAAGCCCTCTGTGTTTTGTCCTAGTCTTCCTCATTGTGTAGACGTTGTCAGTTGCATATGTTGTTTGCTTTTCAGTTTTTCACTTTTTGTGATGGAGACTGGTTATCTTAAATGATTATTGGAAGTTACAGACTGCTATTTTGACTCTCAAAAATCTGGCGGAAAAAGCTAACTTTGCTGTTGGAGATAACATGGAAATGATTCTCTTCACATAATTATATTTTAAACTCAGTTTCAGTCTTTCATTGTTAAGTATATTTCTGTACCATCTCTACCTAGAATATGCCAAATTTACTGTCTTACTGCTATCAATGGTTGGGTAAAAATGCATTATCTTCAGATAATTTGTAATGTGTTTCTCACCCACATAGAGACGATGGCTTCCACAAAGATAAGCTTTTATTAACTTGCGTTGCAAGGACTTCGGTTATATAAAATCCTACTTTGCAAAGTAGTAATCCATGACTTATTTATTTATAGTGATACCATAGTGAAGAACAATTACTTTCCAACAGCAACCAAGAAGGCTACTTTATGATGAGTACACCAGGTTGGACTTTCATCACCATCTTACAGCATCATTCTCAAACTGGCTAGTGCTGTTAACTAGTGACGTGTCTGTTGCTTTTAGTTGTGCTGGGAGAATGACTGTTCAGATCTTTATCTGGCCATCTAGATTTAATTTTCTGTTTGAGGTCATGGCAAATTTCCTTCCCCATCCTTTTGTAATCCGAGCTTGTGCTCCATTTCTAATGACCTCACAGTTAATGGGACATTAAACTCAAATTTCCTTTGAGTTGTTTACTTGTTTTTTGACGAAAATGCAGCTCCCACTAATTTTGATCTACCACTGACCACCTGGTGCATTTGGACTCAGCAGTTGGATATGCTTTCATATGTCACCACTCACCTAATTGCTATGTTCTTCAATATACATGGTGTCCATCATTAAAGTTCCAGTTTCAAAATGCTGTAGAAAGAGAACCACTAATCAGGGTGAAGTCTTATTTGAACAGCATATTATTGACATGGGAAGAGACATTAAACAAAAATTAACGAAAATTTGACCAATAGCTGGCTATGTAAACATCTCGGTATTCATATCAGTAGGTGCGCAGCACATGGCAGTTACTCATTTCGCGTCAGGTGTCCAGCATGACTGTCAGTCAGAGGGATCTTGGACTACTGGTAAAGCTCTTTCACAAGAACTGTGATTGTGTGCTAGTATTCCAGTAGCCCTGCATAGTTTGTCACTCGAGGGTATGAAAAAAGGCATGGCCTGATGTCTGCTAAGGGTCTGAAGAAAATTTTACAGAATTTGAAGACACGTTCTTTTGAAGTGCAATGTGGCAGAGGAAGGAAAGCAGTAAATCAAATACATGTCAAAGATATGGTTACAGGATTGCAGGAGGGCTTAACTTGTGGTGTGCAAACATGCAGAACATGGGGAATTGGCCAAATGTTTGACATGCCTGTGATCTCAGTGCATAAAATCTTACGAACATTGTGCATTGCTATCCATACAAAATAACTCATGTTCAGGAGTTGCTTCCTACTGACATGGAAGCTAAAGAAATATTTGCTGTGGAATTTCTTGCTCTTACGGAAGTTAGCAATGAATGGTCATGGAACATTCTGTGGACAGACTAAGTCCATTTCTATATCCAAAAACATGTCAATACACAGATCTACAGACTATGGGCAACAGAAAATCGGGACACACACCAGTTTGTTACCACTTCATTCTGCGGAGTTGATTGTGCGATGCAGACTAATGGCATCATTTATTGTAAGGCTGTATTTTTTTTAGGAGGTGAGTCATGTGGGTCTTTCTATCTCTAGTGTCACTGGTAAATGTTAAGAGAGTTTTGTGCACAATTGTCATTCCAACCTTTCAACAACACGGATGTGTGGGTAGGCTCATTGTCATGCGAGATGGCTCTCTTCCACACATTGCACAGCCAGTGAAGTGGGTGCTGCAGAGGTATTTTGGAAATGTTAGAATTGTCAGCTGTCATTTCCCAACACCTTGCCATTGAGATCACCTGATCTTGATGTGTGTAACTTCAGGTTTGTGTTCAGTGCTCCAATTACAAATGTAGCTGAATTGGAGGTATGCATTGCGCAACCCGTTCTGAATGTGACCTCTAGACACTTGGATCTGTTGTGGAACATGCTGTTTCTCGATTTCAACTAGGGGCTGAAAATGCTGGATAGCATATTGCATATGTCTTCCACTATTATCATGACAATTAGAAACCAATGTCAATTCTTTCTCATGTGGTGTTTGGTCTCAGGAGAGTTAAAAACTGATCTAATTTTGCTTTTTATATGGATTTTGGCCTCAGGACAATTAAAAACTAAATTTTCCCTTATGATGTGGTAAGACCTTGCTGTGGCGAATTGGCTTACCTAACAGGGACACAACTATTGACTGCTGAACTTGTGCAGTCATGCACATTGAACAGTACAGATGATGTAATGTGCAGCTCAAACCTGTCAGATTGCGATTCATCTGTCATTTGTAACCAACCCCCTTTTATGTTGACATTGCCAGCCAGGTGAAATTTTCTTCGATTTTCTTTTTTTCTATGATGTTTCCCTCTGAGCCAGTAATATGACTTTCAATTTTGACGTCATTCTGAGCAATGGTTCTCTTTCTACACTGTACAGAAAACATAAACCATCTGGTAACATCCTTTCCACACTAAATAGATAATGTTTCTGAGGCCTCCTGTTGATCGCCAGGAAGAGCATCTCTACAGTTTTTCCATGCCCATATGGGATTGATCTTCAACATCTAACATATGCAAAAGAATGAATTGTCATGGATCATTCCTGTCATGATCTGTGCTAAACAAATTGACATTCTCATTCATGCTAAGAGCCCCATGGTCTCGTTGTCTCATCACATCTGCTTCCACCACAATGTCATATCATTGCATGTCACCAAAATGCCAGCCCCAGGGAGCCATCCCACTCTCTTCAGACCCATAGTGATGTGCAGAATGGCAATAAAACAAAACTTGAAGTTTTATTGGCTAGGAGGTACAAGACACGTGTAACGTTCAAAATTTTTTTATTGTGGCTGGAAGGGGCTGATGGGAAGTATGATATATTATACCATAGTTCTTATGTTATATTATGGCCATACATACATATGTACTTCAATTACAGCTGTGCATGAAATTGTCTGAAGCAATTTGCCCCTCTGTATCTGCATCTGGTGAAGCTTAAGGATGACTCGGAAGCCAGTTGGTACTGTTGGGCCTACAAGACACATTCAAAGGGTATTCTCAACTGTGGGAAAAATGTGTGTGTTTTAGGTTATGTTCAGCCACATTCACTCTGAAGTGAAACTGTTTATTGCCCGCTGCTTTGTACTTATTACTCGATCTAAGATATTATCTGCCATGTTAGTGTTGTGTTGAGGGACAATGGATGGCCAGTCTCTTTCTACACTTTTTTACACTATTGTGTACATTTATCCTTGGGTTCAAAAGCAAACTTAGTTGAAGCCAGAAATGTCCTATTACCAGATCACATAATTATGGCAATTTTTTCATTCTACTGGACCATCTGATCATGGCTGCCTCTTCCAGCCCTCTTTATAGCAGAATCTTTCAGAAACAATATCTGTAATCATATTCGATAGTAAAAAATTAGTGATATTTCTGTGCAGTAAATAATAAAATAAAGGAATCAAGGTAAAATATGTCAGTCATAGCCTTGCAGGAGCTGTCGCATATCTTCAACACTGTCTTCTCTCCAATGTCTGAGTATCAGTGGAAAGGATGATATTCTGAGAGCACAGTTAACTCTGTTCCACAAAACACAAAGTCCTAGAGTACACCATTTCAAGATGCCATTACAAAAATCTTTATTCCAACAGCATTTAGTTTGCCTTTGGTATACTATCTCATAGCTCCTGGAAGGGGATCATTTGTTTGTCAGTACAGATGTTTGTAGATCATGAGATTTTCAACCAAGATTTTCAAACCATACTTAGTGTAAGTTTCACTTTCCAGTAGTGATCAGATTATTTATCCTGTTTAAATAGTGTTTCCGTTTACTACTTTCAGGTTGGTTTGAACAAGGAAGAATCCGTTTCTGTAAATGTCTGCTATTTCGAAATTCTTGCTCCTTGAGCCCAAACTATTAGCAGATGTGGATAAACAATTAGTATTGTGTAAATGTACCGTGAAAAAAACGTTTTCACTTCTTCTATGTTGCAATCAAATGATTTTCCTGGATGTTCTAAACCCGTTAAATTAGTAAATTTGGCTACTTTGCAAAAAAAATGTAGACAGTCTAGAAAGTGTTCAAATGGCTTCTGAAGATTATAATTAGACACTGGTTGTGATGTAGGAATTAGGGTTGGTGAAAATCTGCTTGAGAGAAAAGAAAAAAGCCTGTAATTTATACAGTCCATTATCTCTGCATTTTAGTTCCTCATTATTAAATAAACTTTGCTAGAAAAGCGTAAACTTGCATATCTATTTGCTTGTAAGAATCCTGTTCATATCTTGTCCCGACTGGTTTAAAATTTCAGAGCATTTGCCTAAGAATCCTTATTTGAAATTCCCCAAGAAGAGTTAATATTTTCCTGAAACAGTCACATACTTATTTCAAATTTGTCTTGTGTATCTTCAAACTAAAAATCAGTGTTTTGGGTCTGTTTGATGTATTAGAGCGGAAATTGCATTGTCTGTCAGGCCTAGGAGTGAAAGCAAACCATCGTCAGTTGGCACGTTAAATAACATAAGTATCAAATGTGATACTTTCACATTTTTGTCCTATGAAATCCACAAAGAATTGTATTTCAATTCGTAATCTGAAACCTCTTCCAAAACAGAAGAAATAATATTTTATTTTCCTTTATTTCTGCTAGCAGCATGGGGCAAGTAGCACGCTCTTTCACTATTCTGATGTCTCATGCGAAAGTGTTAACATTTGCAACAATTAGTGGTCATGTTCTGCATGAAGTAAAGCTTGTGACATTGTTGGGTCCAGTGACAAACATTTTGAAAGTGAGGTATAATATGTGATATCTGGGAACCAAAGAGGGTAAAACATGGCTTTGAATTCTTTCCACCGGAAACAGAGTTGTGCAGTACCGTACACTCAGGTTAGTACATTCTATCTCCAAATTAAAATTCAGCAACTACTTATTAGAATCTGTTGAATGACACTGCTTTTTGAGTCTCCTCCTTGTTCTTATGTGGCTGTGTCATTACACCAACTGTAATTATTATGCTCTACACACGTCATTAATACTGTCCCACTTGGACTTTGGTTAAATTTCATATGGATCTGAAGCAGCGTCAGTCTGAAGTAAGCTTGCCCCAGTTCGCTACAATGGTGGGAGACTGGTCACTCGAGCATTTTGTATGAACCTCAGCAGTCTTGATGGCACAGGCTGAGTTCCCAGTGCAAAAAGTCAATCGACAGAAATTGCCCATAAATGATGGGGGTAACAATCCACCAGATGCCCAAATGAACCAGTCAAGAGCAGACCTTGAATCTTATAGAGCATACTTAAGTAATCTGTGAATGTCTTATATATTTTGAGCTATTGATTTTTATTGTATTGCCTTGATAGCAGCTATAGCAGTACGAGGTGATCATTGAATGAAATAAATAAATAAGTAAATAGAAACTTTCAGAAATGACTGTAAAGTTCCACTGCAAGTGCACTGGGGTCTTCTTTCAGTACCTCCATGGTGAGTATTGCTCCCTGTGATGTGTAGTCCTGTCCCATGGCTTAAAGATGACTATTGCCCCAATGACTTTCTTGTTTATGACAAAGTAACTGCATTGATTGCTCAGAATCAATGGCAGAGTTTTCTTTGAAGTCATTTACCCCAGAGGGTATGGAAAGAGATTCCTACGTAATGAGTGTTGCGTATTTACTGCTGAACTGCAATGCACCAGTAGTCTGGAGAGTGAGGTTACTATTATGTTGCAATATTCACGTATCATGCTGGCATCCAACTTCCAAGACTAATTAACAGAGCTTCATCTCGGTCCCTTTTATTTGTACACCAAATTGTGTGTGTACAGGGAAATAAGGTGGCAGATTGGAAGGCCAAGCAAGCTAAGACTAAAGAAAGGTTAGTCATTGAAATATCTGACACTGAGGTGCCGTAATTTAAAATTATGGGAGGAAGGAAATCCACAACTACCCTCAACAAAATGAGATTAATGAAACCCAGGCTGTATGGAGTACTTCTAGAAGAACATTCTGAGAATAATCCATTGGGCTCTGGCGACCGCATGAAACGCACACACTTCTTTTCTGTAAAAAGAAAAAAATAGGGTGTCTTAATCCAGTTGTGAATGTAGTGCATTCATCACTGTGGCTCATTAGTTTGCTGAATGCACCATTTAGAGATCCATGAGTAAAGAACTTAAGGTGGATACTCATTTCTGTCGCAACTTGCAGATAATGAAATGGATGGATTTTGTAATCACAATTGATTATTGTAATAAAAAAGTCCCACTGTTGCAGTGTTGTAGAGGGTGGATGGGTGACGAAGGTGAACTGCTCCCTCCAGCTCTGGCACAGTGGTACTGCCTGCCTGCACTCCTTGCCACACACTTTCCCCAGGGTATCTGAAAGCCAATCGTCCTACTTATCACTGCTCATAGGCCTGTTGATTCTGCTGCATCTACTTTCCTGGGAAAGAAAACAGCCATATTTTTCCCATTGCGTCAATTGTTGTGCATTTCATTTTTGAAGGGACAGATGACAGCACGATTTGGTATCTTAAAACACCAGCAGCATAATATAAAGTTGAGATCTGAATGTTACAAACTATACAGAAAGCTTCAAAACAGGGTGAAGCTATGTATTTGCAGTGCCAAAATCTTAAAAGCTTGTTTGATTGTATTCAGCAAAATCAGCCCTATGGCACTGTTGAAGATCCTCTGTAAAGTTGGCGTTGAAAAGAGAAAATTAAAGGTGTTGTTCATGTCTTGTCTGACAAAATAATATTTTTAAGTCCTCTTGCAATTAACTATGAGGTGCTATCCAAAATTTTCGGGACTGGTGCTGCCATCCTCGAAGTAGTTTTCCGTCTGCACATACATGTGGGTCCCAGTGCTTCTGCCACTGGTCAAACGTTTTCTGGAAGTCTTGTTTTTTGAGGGTGTTTATCACTGCCAGTGATGCTTCTTGAATCCTCTCTAGAGTTCAACTTGAGTTTGTTTTGGGAATAATGCAAAGTTGCAAGATACCAAATCTGGCAAGTATAGTGGGTGGGGTACAACCGCCATGTTTTTTGCCGAAAAGGTCCTGGTGCAACGACGTGTGACAGGGTGCGTTGTCATGATGCAGCAGCCAGTTCCGTTGACAACAAAGTTCAGGCTGTCGTCACGGCATGTTTTCACAGATCCGTCGCCAAACATCACAGTAGTAAGCGGAATTAACTGTTTGGTTGGATGGGACAAACTCTTTGTGCACAATTCCCTTGGTATCAAAGAAAACAATGATCATGCTCTTCACTTTGCTCTTCACCTGTCTCGCTTTTTTGGGTCTTGAGAGCCCAGGCTCTTGCACTGGGATGATTGTTGCTTTCTCTCTGTCATAGCCATAAATCCAGCTCTCATCGGTGATAACCTATGAGGAGGAGGTTGGATCATCAGACGTGGTCTGACGAAAGTCCATGCACACTTCAACACATTGTGCCTTTTAATTGGCAGTCGAAATCCTTGGCACAAATTTTGCGGCGACATGATGCATGCCCAATTTATCAGTCAACATTTGTTGACATGTCCCCATAACCAATACCCTCTTCATCCACAAGGTCTTGACAGGTTCACTGTCGATCCGCACGAACCAGTTGTTGAAGTTTGGCAACAATGTCTGGCGTTGTGCGGCTAATGGTCCTTCCAGTGTGAGCATCATCTTTGACGTCTGTACAGCTGGCACTGAACCAGTCATGCCACTCACACATGCGTACGGCTCATGCTCTGTCCCCCAAACACTTGTTAGTTAGTTAGTTAGTTAGTTATATTACTTGTTCCATGGATCATGAACACGATTCTTTCGTAATGATGTGGAACGTGTCAAAGTACAAAAGATTCATTTATCCCAAATAATCTTTGTTAATCTTACATACGGTACAATTGTTAATACTTACTGTATTTCTTTAGCCTATGTCTAAAAATTCATCTATGGAGTAGGAGGAGTTGTCATTCAGGAATTCCCTTAACTTACTTTTGAATGCCGATTGGTTGTCTGTCAGACTTTTGATATTGTTTGGCAATTGACCAAAAATCTTTGTGGCAGTATAATTCACCCCCTTTTGTGCCAATGTCAAATTCAATGAACAGTAGTGAAGGTCACCCTGTCTCCTAGTATTGTAGCTGTGGACTGTGCTATTAATTCTGAAGTGATCTGGGTTACTAACAACAAATTTCATTAGGCTGTATATATATTGTGAAGCTACTGGCAATATCCCTAATTCTTTAAATAATTGTCTACAAGATGATCTTGGATTAGCCCCAGACATTATTCTGATAACATGTTTTTGTGCAATAAATACGTTCTTTCTTAGTGATGAATTGCCCCAAAAGATGATTCCGTAAGAAAGCAACGAATGAAAATATGCATGGTAAGCTAACTTACTGATGTGCTTGTCTCCAAAATTTGCAATGACACTAATAGCATAGGTAGCTGAGCTCAATCGTTTCAGTAGATTGTCAATGTGTGTCTTCCAGTTTAAATTCTGATCAATACAGACACCCAGAAATTTTTGAACAATCTGCTTTAGCTAAAGATTTTCCCCCACACTCTATATTTATTTCCGGTGTTATGCCTTTCCCTGTACTGAACTGTATGTACAGTTTTTTTCAAAAGTTCAATTAAAGTCCATTTGCGGAAAACCACCTAATAACTCTTCGAAAAACATTATTTGCATTTTCCTCAGCTGATTCTTGCTTTTTAGGCTTGATTACAATACTTCTGTCATCTGCAAAGAGAACCAAGTTTGCATCTTCATGAATATAATTAGGCAAGTCATTAACATATATTAAAAACAATAAAGGCCCCAAGACAGAACCCTGTGGTACCCCATTCTTGATACCTCCCCAGTCTGAATAAACTGATGCCCTTTGTGTACTATGTGGGTTTACTGTTTCAACCTTCTGCATTCTACCAGTTAAATATGAAGTGAACCATCTGTGTACTGAACCATTCATTCCATAGTACTTCAGCTTATCTAAGAGGATCATTGCAAGGGTCTCAGAGATTCACACAGAATTTGATACACACTTGCTGTTCTGTTCGCGGATCCGTTGTAAAATCGCCACACACCAAACACAGTGGGTTACGGAAATCACTGTGGACACGCTACACGTCCTCCCAGCTGAATGCCACTCTGCACACTGACTCATTAGATATGCAGCTCTCGCCACCTAGTGGTGCAAAGATCTACTACGCCTACTTTCCAGATGGCAGCACCAGTCCCGAAAATGTTGGATTCCACCTTGTATTGTTTGCTAGAGTGCACACACTTTCCACCTGAAACATGTAACAAAAAACACAGCAGTAATTATACAGTCATCTTTAATCAGCTAAAGAGTGTCATTGAAATGCTCGTCAGTGTCCTGTGGAACTTGCAAAGAACTTTACTCTCCAGTATACACAAAACTGGCAGCAAAATCTAAACTGAAATTAAAGCTAATCACTCTGCCATTATTTCATGGAGCCCACATGGTAAAAGATGCTCAAGGATTGGTTGAATTAAGTTTTGTAAGTGATCGTCTTTGAAGCAAATGGAACTGTTACATTCTTTTCCCATGCCCTATGACAAGATTAAAGTGAGTATTTCACCTTAAATTTCTTATGACACATGCTTCTTTCCAGTTTTGGCTGATTGTCATGACAATCACTAATAGTATAGTCAAATGATACCAGATCTGTTCCTCTATTTATGTGTACATGGCATTTCCTAACAGTGTAATCCTCATGAACACGCATATCATCTGCAAACTGCTTAAAACTTCAGACGTGTTCATATCTCCTCTCTCTCTCTCTCTCTCTCTCTCTCTCTCTCTCTCTCTCTCTCTCTCACACACACACACACACACACACACACACACACACACACACACACACACACACACACACACACAAATAACTAGTAGTCATGCAAGTGATTGGAGTTGAATTTTCTGTGGCAGGTAGAATGGCCACTAGAGTGCATAAGTGCACACCAAACAGCCAAAACATGATGACCACTGCTCACCATGATGTTGGATGCCACCTGGAGGCAATTGCAGGCTCGTGACACAGTAGGGTTAGTATGTAAGCGGAGCATACACAGTTGGGGATCTCGCAAGCAAAGATATGGGCTGCAAACAGGGAAACCCGTTGAGAAAAGTGGCTCTGACAAAGGGCAGGTTATTACGCAGAGCCTGTGAATGAGTATCTCGAAAATGGTTCAGGTGGTCGAAAGTTCACGTGCGACTGTTGTGACCATCTACAGAATTGTGACCATCTACAGAAAGAGGTAGAACGGTGAAACTACCATTAGGCACTAAATGGTTGGACATCTATGATTCTTTGCAGAATATGGGGTTCGAGGCTTGTCTTCTCGGTAGAGTGGGATAGATGGTGATATGTCAGGGCTCTGCCGAAAGAGCACAGTGCTAGTGCATGCATAGGTATTTTGGAGCACACCATTCATTTTACATTGTTGAACGTGGAACTCCGCAGCAGCCCATCCTTGTGTGTTCACATGCTGATCCAATGGCATTGCCAATTAAGACTGCAGTGGACACGGGACCATTGGGATTTGACCATTTATCAGTGGAAACGTTTTGGCTCTTTGAGCAACTCATATTTTTTGCTACACTAGGTGGATGGTCGTCTCCACAAACGCCGTCACTGAGGTGAATGGTGGCTCAAAACGTGCAATGTGTCATGGATGCAGGCTAGTGGGAGCAGTATTATGCTATAGGAGACACCACCTGCACTCTCATGGGACCAGTAGTAGTAATCAAAGACACGCTGACAGTTGCAAACCACCTGCATCCCTTCATGCTTAGTCTCCTCTGATGGTAATGTCATCTTTCAGCATAAAAGTGCCTGTGTCTCAAGGCCAGAGTCTTACTTCTGTGGTTTGAAGAGCATGATAGTGAAATCAAGTTGATGGCTTGGCCACCAGATTCACCTGATGTGAATCTGAGAGAACCCTTCTGGATTACCTCCACAAAACTACCAACAAATTTTAGAACAGGTGGTAGACGGAATCGGCACTGTATTGTGTTCCAAAGATGGACAATGAAACTGTTAAACAGGTGGTCATAATGTTCAGGCTTGTATGTGTATAGTGATGTTACCAGGCCTACTAGTGTAGGCTGCTGTTAACACCATTTTGAGTGGTCCTGTGACTGGAATGCATGGACTGCTGATGACTGGCATTTTTATATTCAGCAATAAATTGTGGTTCTGCCCTACCCTGGATCACCGTTCTCAGTGAGTATGGCTGTGATACAGGGAGAAGTCCCATTCTTCTAATGTTTTGGTGTTGGTCATGGTTTGAGGAGCTATTGGGTATGGCTTCAGTCATTACTAGTAGTTATTGAGGCAACCCTGATGGCACAGAGGTAAGACATGGACATCCAGTATCCTCATGTTACCTCTCGTGTGACAGTATTGTGATGCCATTTCTCAAAAGGACAATACTCATGCACACATGGCACATGTGTTTATGACCTGCTTGTGATTTTTAGGTACTGGCCAGCAAGATCTCCGGATTTGCCCAAGTGGGCCATGTGTGGGGCCAATTAGAATGTCTCGTCTCTCCCATTTCCAATATCGAAGATATCTTGGACCAGTTAAGAGTTGTGGGCCAGCTTGTCTCCCAAGATGCAATAGGTCTGTCACCCTTCCAAACCAAATATGTGCGTGCATCCAGGGCATAGGGAGTGCAAAGTCATGCTGAAAAGTGCGCAGATACTGTCAGGTCCTTTGTAAGTTTGACTTGGACTTGTAATCATGGAAATAACATAACTTATACCATCTCAACCTCTGAAGTTTCTCCTTCCTGTTCTGGGGTGCTTCACTTTAGTCAGGACAGTGATTATTGTAAAAAGTATCAAACCTTGAGGAATGCCGGATGGATTTAGTGTCTGTAAGAAACACAGTGCAGAATTCATTCATTCTTAAGTAGGCATATCAAAGTCTTAACTAAAGGTTCGCCTAAGCACAAATTTCATTTACTGGGCAATGGTTTGGAATTATAAAGAGCTGTCTGGAAGTCAGTACACACTTCAACTAGTAATTTGCTATAACTTCCAAAAGTTACCTATTGTACTGGGATGAAACTGTTGTTAAGTGCCAAAAGTGGTTAACATCTTTCACTATCCATGCACATTTTTATTAAATGCTGTAGTAGACAAGAGGTCCATTGGAACAAGCATAAAACTATCTCGACCCCCACCCCTCCTTGTGTTAACTACTGCTGCTTTCAGTGTGATTTTTAATGAATTGCTGAATTAATGTTTAATGATTGAAAATAGTGCTAAAACTTTTGTTTGGTTATAATGAAGTTGGAGGTGTTGTTGGAATAATTGATGAAAAAAATTCTTAATTTGGAGAATAGGAAATATGCCAACATTTATAAACTGAAAGAGTTCTACAAGACAAACTTCTAGCAGCAGTGAATGGGTCTGTTTATGGACACATGTTCTAGTGTAAAGCTGTATTTAGTCAGATCCCTTTGCAACATTGAGAAGTCTTTATTATGCATTAATGTGTTATTGAACAGTGTGTAAGCTGTGCCAATGCATATATCTTAATTCTTGTATCTATTGTAAAAATATGTTGAAATGATTTTCATTGCAGGGAGCAACAAAATCTGAAGCAAAGGCATTCAGAAAGCAGCAACGCATGCGGTTGCAAGAGGAATTAGCTCAACATAATGATTCAAGACCATCATCTTCAGCAAGCACAAAAGCACCCTCTGAATGCAGTTCACATGCTTCAATTGCAAGTGATAGTACGATCCGTCCACGTGAACCGAAAACTCGTTCTCTGGCACTCCAGGGAGTTCTTTCGAACCGGTCAAAAGACATCTCAACCTCATCTGCTCAACAAGATATACCAGATGAAGTAGTGGCCTCAATGGGAGGACTTTCATTGGGTCGACCACTTGGTCGTGGTAGTGCATTGATAAAAAGGACTGTGTAAAATTAAAAAGTTACCAATGTGCTGTCAACTCGGAAAATTCGAAGTCTTGTGTTGTAAATATAAATGGATCAGAGTGCAGTAGGGTTCTGGCTGTGATGAGATCTTGCATATGCTGCAAATATTATTTGAACTTGACACACAGTTACATAAAGAATTAACTCTTTTTCTTGTAACTTAAATTTCAAAGGCAGTTAGGCCAAATTAAATTACAAACAGTTTTAAGTCGCCTCTACTTGCTTGTGGAGAGGCATTTCTGAGATTTTTTATTATTTTATGTCATGTGCAGTTTAGAACAGTGTATATTTCATTAATGGGAAATATAATTTTAATTATATATTGGAAGTAATATAAAGTAATTTTATCTTTTTATTACTTTGCAAATACATGCACACCCATATTTCCAGGATGTAAGATAACATAATTAATGTTCTGTTTTCAGTAGTGGTATACCTCTGTTCTGTCTCCTTCATCTCGCATCGTGCATAATATTTTTTGTGTGCTTTAGTTTCACTATCCCGGTGATGAAATGTGTGAAAATGTTCAAATTTCTCAGTAAAATGAGGGAGATATTGTAATTGTTTCCCCACAGTTGTTGGTACACATTGTAATGGATTTATATAAACAAGGTGTGGTTGTGTAAAGGGATATATAATGAGGAATGTACTTAAGTTGTTACATTTTTCGTAGATAGCAAACTGATGCTCAGTGAAAGAATTGTTAGCTGAAACAGGAAGGAAATGACTTTAATTGTTAAGTAATTGAATGTGAGCTGTAGGAGAGAAAATAAACTAAGACACTTCATGTTTTCTACAATGTGTGTTCAGATAACATGGCTACTAAAAATTTAGCCAAGAATCCGTATTTAGCTTTTTTGTTTTTTGTTTTTTTTTTGGGGGGGGGGGGGGGGGGGGAAGACACTTTAAAACAAGATTTCTGTGTCATTGTAATTGATGTTGTTGTGTTTAGAATAACCATTAAAATTATAAAAATCAGTTGCGCAAATGATTTCTAAACCCACATTTCCACTGATTTTAAAAACATGTTATGTTCACAACATAGTCTTCAATATGATTGCAGTTGTATTTGTTGTTTGTATCCTGTTTGCACTAGTGTCAATCACTTTTGCACATGTATTCACGTTGTCTGATGCACTGAAGCTGGGAGCAAAGATGTCATATTATGTATTCTTAGCATGTACTATGTTATGCCCAGCAAAGAGAATGAATTAATGATATATATAGTGCTGCAGTTTTAATATTTGACAATATAAGCAGACAAAAACAAAAGGCACAGTCATTGTGTTGGACAAAAACATAATATAGTGGAAATGGCAGAAATGATGTGTTGCACGAACTGAATGTGGAAAAAGACACTGCTTCTTGTAACTTCAGCAGGATGTCACTGCAAGGTTTTAAAATTGCGTTGAACTTGAGGGAGCAACTTTGTACAAAGACAGTTTTCAGAAAAGCAGTTTCTGTGCTGCAGTTTTTTGTTGTAAGAGATTCCTTACAAAGCCTTGCAAATTTATTATATATTTCAAAGGCAGCAATATCTCAAATAATTCCTGCAGTGTGTAAAGGATTTCTGCATTATATATTGAATGATTGTGGTGCATTATTAATATACTATCAAAACCTATTCATTAGCAATAGCTACCACCTCTTGCACAGGAGTGTTAAAATTGATGCAAACAAATGATAGGGGGATCTGCAAATGTTGTCGATCCCTCTGTTGCATCCAGGCTCACTGAAGATTTCTTCATTCTTTTATAAATTAGTCTACTGCAAAGATGATCATTGACAATTCATTTATACTTGTCAGCAGTGACCTCAGTGTTTTTTATACTACACTGCTCCATGATTTTCTGTATGGAGCCTTGTTTTAATTTGGAATTTATGTAGTCTGCATTTTCGGTTCCAAAGGCACTTCATCTGCTTCAGTGTAATTAAATAAAATATCCGTTGTCTTGACACAATAGTTATTTGAACATGTCACTCTCTGAGGCAACACAATTATTACAGTCTGCTACAAGAATTCATGAAGTTTATCATAAAATAAATACTGGCACCGTACAGTGGCATTTAGTGGTAGCAGGCCAGAAACAATATCCTTTGATCTGTACCAACACAACCATGGGTCACTGTTTTTATGTTTGCAACAGCTTGAAAACATTTATGTAGTGATAGCAGCTGCAAACAAAGTTGCGAACATTGCTGCAAAACCTATTTCAAGCTCAGTGTAAATGTTGCTTTAAAGCTTCCATGACAAGAATATTTTGGCAGCTCTGTGAAATTCTCTCTTCAAAAACAAAACTAAAGTTCTTAGTTTTAACTTTGTTCCAAGTTTTTGTTGCCTTTCATGCATAAATTCGCTTAAAATGGGATGTGAAACATCAAAAATCTTTGTACAAATTTTGGAACTGCATCCAAATTGCTCTTCAGTTACATATAAAGAATGAAGTTTCCCACATCAAGACAAAGTTTTAAAATAATCTTATGAACATATGGGATCACTGCTGTAGTTGGCTTGTTTGTAATTGAGAATGTGTTCCTGTCCACAAATTAAAATAAAATACCTGAGCTGATATTATACAAATATAATTGTATGTGGTGGTGGTGGTGGTGGTGGTGGTGGTGGTGGTGGTGGTGGTTGGGGAATTGACACAGCACTGATTTAGTGGTAATAAAAGGTGCTGTGATACATTTTGCATCCATGCTACTGGATACACTCTGTGCTATAGAACACCAAAAAATCGTTAGAATCTTTGAGACATGAGGGGATGTTGTGTTATGAGGTACAGTCGTCAATACCATAAATTATTACAGGTATTTTAAATAGTGACCTTCAGGCTAATATTGTGATTAGTTAGATGAATTCTGTTTTATAGTATCTAACTATAGTGTGAAGGCTTTCACGACCTGATGACATATCTTCTGGTAAACCTTTCGGGATGTAAGGTCGTGGTCCATGAAACTCTTCAGCTCCTAGCGTTTCGCCCAGAGCTGCGCTGGACATCTTCAGTCTTGCCGACTGACGGGTCGGACGTCTGAGAGCGACTTATATATCGTAGAAGGTGGGTGATATTTTGACAGTAGCGCTACAGAAGTGCTAGACAGTTTTATCTGTAACGAGATTACGATCAATAGTTAAGTTTTATCTCTGACAAAGATTATCTCTGCATATCATGTGTAACTCTGGCCACACCCACCTTCTACAATATATAAGTCGCCCTCAGACGTCCGACCCGTAGGAGAAACACCCCTCTGAAGGTGTCCAGCGCAGCTCTGGACGAAACGTTAGGAGCTGAATAGTTTCATGGACCACGACCTTACGTCCCGGAAAGTTTACCAGAAGACATGTATCAAACTGCTTGTGTAGTTGATCAGACCACTCAACATTGATACAAAATGAGAGGCATTGGTAAACTATGTACATTGTCTGAGAAAATGAACAAGAGGTTATCATGAGGTGGTATAAGATTTCAGTAAACAGTATATCGAGTGTTTTTCATTGTTTTGGAATAAGGAACGAATGGGTTTAAGATTTGTCTTGTTCTTACAAAGGACGTAGCTACTTACTTTGCTGCATTTTTGATTATATTTGCTCATCACTAGCAACCTATAAATGGATTTGGGCACTGCTTCCCATCAACTGCATTTCTGAGGTTCCCAAGAACTGGGTTAAATGGTGGTGTTTGAATTTTGCAATGATTAAGAGCATGTGCGATATTTACTGCATTGAAAGAAGCCTCAAGAGTCTCACATGAGTTGTGTCCTAGAAGATATATTATCTTCTGGAAAAATATTAATATTATTTAGTATATAGGTATGGTATAGTTCTTAAGACTTTCTTTTTTTTAGAGAGAAATTTCCCACTTAATGCTTCTATTGCAAAGCAATAGCGCGTGTGGGCACATACATCCAAATAATTAGGCAATACAAGTAGAAAAACAAGCCTACCTTTTAATTATCATTATCAAATCCACAAAAATTCGTACTCAGAGCTGAAGGAAGTAGTACTTGAAGCTTCCATATCAGAAACTGAATCCTCAAACAATATGTTATCCTCTGTATCGTCCTGTGCATTACTGATTCCACACTTCTTAAATGATTTAATCACTGTTTCAGTTTTTATAGAATCCCATGAAGCGTTGACTCACTCACAAACTTGAGAAATGAAAGGGCTTTCCTTCCTTCCTGATGGTGCAGTTTCAAAATCTGTGCATTGCATCCACCTGTTTCATTCATTGTAGTTTCCTTAACACTTTCGCCGTGGCATCGGTCCAGACGTGCAGCTCTCCAGTACGGCCCGGCAACATGCGAGTGCGGGCCGGTAACACTCTGAAACGGCAGGTACTGTTATGAAACTGATTCGAAAGCTGTGCTTCCACGCTATCATCACTCTGTAGTTCATGTGCAGTCTCTAAATGATAATCTCCTTGGTATGCCTCGTCCTCACTACACAGAAAATCACTGTCGTCTAGTACACTAAGTAACTGTTCCTCTGTCAATTTAACACTTTTCCTGCTCATTGGAAGGTCCAGGTGTCTGTTCAGTAGTCTCCATTACGAACAATGTATGTTCGATAACTGACCACACTAAAGTTTACACGCTCTTATGCTAGCTTAGACGCTGCAAGTAGACTGCGAAATCAGACAGTGAGCGCGGACGCTTATAACCTTCAGCCGCACTGGCTCGTGGCTTGTTGTGACGCTTATAAGCGTCAGCCGCAGCGAAAGTGTTAAATGGTCTGTTTCCTAAATCTAATGGTTGAAGAAAACTAGTTAACCCTCCTGGAATTACAGCTAACTTCAGTTGTCAATCCATTCAATCTGCTTTTAATGTCTTCTTCAGTGAGAATGAATCTGATCCATTACTGGCAGAGTAGACAGGCTTCTTCAGTAGGCCTCTGTGTCACTTAGATCAAATTTCAAATAAAAAAATCATAACCTCATTCCTCCCCCACCTGTCCAGCTGTTATTGAGTACATGGACTCCTTTCAGCAGTTGTTCCTTGGGAAACATCTTTCCTTTTATCAAAAGTTATTTCAGATTTGTCCCATCAGCATAGCAGGATAAAACAGCTATGTAATGAGCTTTTTCATGCCCCGAAACTTTAACAACACTTTTTTGCCCTTGGAATCCACAGTTCTGTTAAAAGACACATAAAATGGTAGCAGAGTCTAGTCCATGTTTTCAGTCTGCGAAAGTTAAAACTTTTCCCTTTTCCATGCATTAATGACAAATTGATGAAATTCAACAATATGTTCTTTGTACTTGGCTGACAACTTGCATGATATTTTTGTCTTGGTCTGCATACAAAGCTGATAGCTCTTAACAGATCTTGAATGCCATGACATTGACCCAATAAAGTTGATGACCCCTTTGTTAGTGGATAGTGCTTTCACTTGATCATTTCCATAGAAACTGAAATTCCCACTTATCTGTTCTCTAAAACCCAATATTGAGTTCTGCTTCCCATTTAACAGTTACTTCTCAGGTTATATTTACTGTGAGGTGATTTCTTCAAAACATCTTCCCAATTCTACCAAGTTCTCATAATTTTTTTTCAGTTACAAGTGACCCGAGATGCTTTTCTGCAGCCCCATTTCCATTCTCTTTAGCATATGCAATCACTTGCAGCTTAAATGCAGTAGTACAGCAGTGCCAATTTTCAGCCATATTTTGCAAACAGAACTCCAATATAGGTATGACGCAAAGTGGATGTTCACTGTAAACACGAGAACTGAAACTTGAATGAACGGTATAAAAACTACTAACTATAGTGCACTGAACTCTATACAGCTGAAATGCTCTAAATTTCCAAGGAAGCTAACAACAAACTGCTTCAAGCAGAAACAGAAATTTTGAAGAAATGGAGCTTACAGATACCTACATTAACTTGCTACTGGCATATAATGCACATCCAGTTTTTGGGCCTATTTTTGAAGGAAAAAGTGTCATACACCTGCAAACACAGTAAATATTGTGTAAAGATACCAATCTGGCAGCCCACAATGCTCAGTGGTACTTCATACAGAATCCATGATTGCTCTCTCTCTCTCTCTCTCTCTCTCTCTCTCTCTCTCTCTCTCTCTCTCTCTCTCTCTCTCTCTCTCTCTCTCTCTCTCTCTCTCATATGAAATTACCTTTTTTTGAAAGCTATTATCTATATGAAGATTTCAGACATGTGATATTGAGTTGTAGTTTGCTTAACTGAAACATTAATTTGACCATTTCCTTCTTTAATTGCTCATAATAGTATTGCTACACTGGTCACAAAATTATCTCATTTACAAGAATTATGACCTTGGTTGATGTACATAGCAATACTACAACCTATTCAGCAGAACTTGAAATTTGTCATTAAGTTTCTGCTGGCTACAGCTGTAAACTTTGCTACTTCGTATTCAGATGTTAGCTTTCCATATGACACAAAATGCTGTCGTTTTGTCATACAGAGATTTGTGTTTGCTGTTATTTAAAATTTGTCAAATATCTGTGAATGTCAGGTGTTCTGAGCAAACAATGAGTATGCATATTTGATTGCACAATAACAGATTTCTGAGACACATAATGTGTTGAAGAGCTCAGTACTGTGTTCTCACAGCAGGTCATGCCTACTAGGTCTTCCCATATTTGATGTTTCTGAAATGCTGTACTTTATTTTTTTTCTTCCCCTTTTTCTGACAGAATTTCTCCCATTAATACAAATACATCCTGTGAGCAATTCAGGTAATAGGTATTGGTTACTGTCTCAATATTTTTGTCATTCCTTTAAATTGATAAACTAAAATTGCAAGATGCAAGGATATCAGGATAAAACAACTGTGTAATGTGTCTTTCTGTGCCCTGAAGTTTGCTGGTTCTTTTTATTTCACGTCATGTAAGTGAAACACAGAGATTAACATTTTGACTGCCATGAGGCTGCAGAAACACACTACCGAGCCTTGCATCTGACGCCACATGCCTGCCGATGACCACAAGCTTCTAAATGTTTGGTAAAGTATATCTTTGGATGGTGAGTTTCTAACAATATTAGTCACATGCTGCTTGTTAGCTGAACTTATGCTGTGGACACATGTAAATGCAAACTTGGCTAGAAGATGTATCAGTTTAGCCTTGGTCACAGTTGTGGCTTCTTAACAGTTCTATTTGATTTGAGCTGATTAATGCAGGGAGGCAAAAACAGTGGTCTTAGCCCACTGTTGCCTGCACTGAAGCTGCTGACAGTGACAATGAGTGATTTACAGCTAAAATGAACACCAGAACACCAAGGACAACCAAAACCAGCAGACAAGATTTATATCTTGAACAAACTAAAGAGAGAAATAGTAGTGTCATACCATAGTGAGGAATTTGAAACTTTGAGCTCAGGACAAGAGCATGTAGAGGAACTAAGGCTCAAGTTT
Organism: Schistocerca gregaria; assembly: GCF_023897955.1. Lineage (NCBI taxonomy): Eukaryota > Metazoa > Arthropoda > Insecta > Orthoptera > Acrididae > Schistocerca > Schistocerca gregaria. The sequence continues at coordinate 414,521,047 of NC_064921.1, read as the reverse complement.
CAAAGCATAGTTGACCATGCTTGGGACAGATTTGTAGCCAGTAAAACATTTCTTAATGGGAGAGATCCTCCATTTATAGAGTCACTGTAAAAAAGGACTACTGCATTATAGGTATAAAACAAAGCAGAGAGCTATTGAGAGAGAGAGAGAGAGAGAGAGAGAGAGAGAGAGAGAGAGAGAGAGAGAGAGATGCTGAATGAAATGAATTTGACAGTCTAGAGAGCAATGTGTGAAGCCTTCAATGACTACCCTAGCAGAATATTGTCATATGATCTATTGGTGTTGACATAGAGGTCCGTGTGTTTCTTTCTATACATTGTGTGTCCCAGCAGCCAATAGCTGCCACCACCCTGCGCAACGCAATGCTGTACTCAACACCTTACTGCACGGGACCAGGTCCATCTGTGATACGGAAAGATTGCCAGGAAAATTGCAACCCTAAAGGACACCTTCAAGAAAAATGGATACAGTGAGATACAAAGAGAGAGCTCTGAAGACTTACCACGAGAAGAGAGACCAGATGAAGACGAAGCAATGGGCTGTGCGTTCTTGCCATACGCGAGTTCTCCTACGTCCAAGATCGCGAGAATTCTCAAGAAACATGCGAATGTGGGCTGCAATATATAGGACAGACGCAGTGTTGCATCTCACAGTGCCGCAGTGAACACATTAGGCATGTACGCTTGGGTCAGACCAACAAATCTGCTGTGGCTGCCGCAGTGAACACATTAGACATGTACGCTTGGGTCAGACCAACAAATTTGCTGTGGCTGAACATAGCATTGACGTGAAGCACACCTTCGATTTCGAGGACACAAAGAAAATATGCAGTGCAAACAGATTTTGGGACTCAGTAATCAAAGAGTCCATAGAAATACGATTATACGACAACCTAATCAACCACGGCAGTGGCTACCATCTCAGCACAATCTGGGAGCCTGCAATCAGGAAAATCAGAGCAGATCGTTCCGTTCCTCCAAGGGCCGTGGACAGAGCAGACAGAGACGGACGTCGGGACTCGAACCCCGCGCACGTCCCCCCCTTCCCCCCCTTCCCCCTCCCCCCACTGGCCGATCCAGGCACATCGGGCGATTCCACGGGCATGTGATTGACTGGCTGCGGGAAGCGGAGAGCGGTTCAGCAGAGATATAAGCCTGCGACTGACGATATCCCGACTTTTCGCCTGAAGATGATGGAGACGCATTCCATCGAAACGTTGCTACAAGACGACGATGCTATTTGGCTGACAATCTGAAGACTTCATATATGAAATTCGCTGTGAAAATCTGTACTTGCATATAAGGAAGGCGGTGTCCCCGGGGAGGACAGTTCTACTTGTTATAGATTTCTCCTAGAACGGTGCATTATTTTATTTTTCTTGATTGAGTTTATACCAGTGTAAAGGAAATCTGTTACAATATCTTGTCAGCGGTCTTAAGGAGCCAACAAAAGTTACCACTATCTCGTGGTCTAATATCAGGGATTCAAAAGGTCACTGGCTGACAGTTACACAATAAAAAGGTAAAAGAAATAGAAAAGTGTTAAAGAGGTGCCAGGAATGTTCCTTGAAGATCTCTGAAACTCATAGAAGGTATGAATTTGAAACGAGTGAAGAAGTAGTCACACTCTGCCTGTCTTGGTAGTCAGAGTGGCACTGATTGCTGTGCACCTGCATCCTTAAGTCTACTTGTCCACTTGATAAACTGTATATTGCACACATTATTATTTCCCTTACACTAAGCAAATTCAGAAGGATGTAGGTTGCGGTAGGTACTGCGAGATGAAGCAGCTTGCACAGGATAGAGTAGCATGGAAAGCTGTATCAAACCAGTCTCAGGACTGAAGAAGAAGACGACGACTACGATGACGATGACAACAACATAATATCCTTTATTTTTGTTTATAGTATACCTGTTGTTTAGAGCTAGGTTTTGTTTCTAATGCTTGTTGTGATATAAGTAATCTGCAACAGTCACCATGCTTGCATTATTAGCATCCATATGTTATAGAAACGGGACCTACAGTTTAACATGGAAAAAGAATCGTGTCATTTTTGTGACTCTTCACATTGTTGAGAGATGATGGCTAGATTTGTGGCAGACTGAGGTGCTGGTCCGACTTCAATTTGATTCCATGGCATCTCGATTTCCAGGCACACACTTTACCACTAGACAACTGGCCTGACCTTGGGGCACTGAGTTCACATGCTGCATTGATACATTATGTATCTGAAGGCAACCTAGATTTTTTTTCACATTTTTGTTCTATAAGGTGCATGTGTAAGCTGAAGTAAAAATACTTCATTTTATGTGATTTCCAAATCTCTTGTTAACGTGAGGTGACCTGGTCTACCTAGCCTGGTAATGCAGCTGAGGCTCTGCCGTGTCCAGTGGCAGCTTCGTGGAAGTCAGTGTGTTAAACAGTGGGACAATGCAGAGGCAAAAGGTTGCACACTGTTTTCTGTTGTTTTTAACTTGAGAATCCTAGAATTTCCCATTGAAATAATGCTCACATGTTATTAAGCGATGCTGTGCCTCCTTCCATAATTTATGTTGCCTTAGCAATAAAAATAGCGAAGAAATAAAAAAAAATTAAAGTCAAAGTAGAGTAGACAAAATACTGTTAAAGACTAAAAATATTGCTTTTCATAGAGTAGAACTAAATAAAACCTGTAAGTCTTTATTCAATTGTCAGCAGTCAACACATGTAATTCAGTTGATGATGTATTGTCCTGTCCAGAGAAATTTAGTTACAATGCAAATGCTTCACTTGAATGCTATCAAAGATACTGATTTAGTTTTATGAACTGAAGGGGGGTATTTTCAGGAGAGTTCACAAAAGCAAATACTATATTGTAAAATTTAAAAACAGTTGAACTGGGCTTATGGTTCCTGAGAGTATATGTTAATTAGTCTAACATACGAAAGAATGGGTCAAGAGTGCTCAACAGTATGGTAATGTACTCACTAACAGAATACAAAGAGCTGGCTTTAAATTATTTTGTTAGATTGCAAATTTATTAATTTTCTTGCATTCTAAACATGTTTGTCTTTTACACTGAAGAGCCAAAGAAACTGGTACACCTGCCTACTACGAGGGTCGACTGAAAAGTAATGCCTCCACCTTCGTAACTCTTCAACAGTTGGCAACATTGGTATGTGGCAGGTACTGGCTTGTTCTGTAGCAGCTTCTCTACAGCTCCAGTTGGCGGAAAACCTTAGCATTGAATGATTGTGTTGTTACAGTGTACAGTATGGAACCCTGCGCAGATGGGCAGTCAATACGATTTAAGAAATATGTAGTCATTGAATACTTGATAGCAGAAGGTGTCACCCCAAAGGAGGTTCATCAGAGAATGAAATGTCGGCCTATGGAATATTGACACAAAGACTTGCCCCAGCAAAAGAAATTAAAGACGCAGCTCTCAGCTGGAAAAATCATGGCTACAGTGTTCTGGGACGCAGATGGTGTTATCCATGTTGATTTCCTTGATCGTGGAACAACAATAAATTCAGTGTATTATATCACAATGCTGTAACTCTGAAACACTGGCTAACAAGGGTCTGAAAGGAAAAGGGAAATGTTTTCCTGCAGCATGACAATGCCTAACCACACACTTCATGTGCCACCAAAGGAGAACTTCAGAGATTGAATCTCACCACTGTACGTCATTCTCCATACAGTCCAGATTTAGCACCGCCTGACTTACATCTGCTGCTGATAATGAAAGATGATCTGCGGCGACATCATCATGCTTCTGATGAAGACGTTGAGAGAATTGAGAGACCGTGGTTGCGGAAACAGTGTGTCAACTTCCTCTGTGACGGCTTCAGCAAATTTGTTCATCGTTGGCAGAAATGTATCCAGCTGGCTGGTGATTATGTGGAAAAGTGAATATTGAGAATTAAAGATCACATTCTAAGGATTATTTCTGCATTTGATTTAGTAAAATATTCCCATCTAAACCCAATTAATGAAGGTGGAAGCATTACTTTTTATTCAACCCTCTTAATACCATGTACGGCCCCCGCAAGCATGCAGAAGTGCCGCAACATAATGTGGCATGGACTCGACTAGGGAAATGACACCATGAGTCCTGCAGGACTGTCCATAAATCTTTAAGTGTGTGAAGGGTTAGGGATCTCTTCTGAACAGCATGTTGCAAGACATCCTAGATATGCTCAATAATCAGAACGAGATTTTCACTCTGCAGCGGAGTGTGCGCTGATATGAAACTTCCTGGCAGATTAAAACTGTGTGTCGGACCGAGACTCGAACTCGGGACCTTTGCCTTTCGCGGGCAAGTGCTCTGCCAACTGAGCTACCCAAGCACGACTCACGCCCTGTCCTGACAGCTTTACTTCTGCCAGTACCTCGTCTCCTACCTTCCAAACTTTACAGAAGCTCTCCTGCGAACCTTGCAGAACTAGCACTCCTTTCTTTCAGTTGGTAGAGCACTTGCCCGCGAAAGGCAAAGGTCCCGAGTTCGAGTCTCGGTCTGACACACAGTTTTAATCTGCCAGGAAGTTTCATTCTCAATAATGTTCATATCTGGGGAGTTTGATGGGCAGCAGAAGTGTTTAAAATTTGGAGAGTGTTCCTGGAGCCACTGTGTTGCAATTCTGGACGTGTGTGTGATGTTGAATTGTCCTGCTGGAATTTCCCAAATCGGCCGGAGTGCACAATGGACATGAATGGATGCAGGCAATCAAACAGGATGTCACCTGTCAGTCATATCTAGAAGTATCAGGGTCTCGTATGACTGCAATTGCGAAGCCCCACACCGTTCCTTGAAGATCTCTGAAACTCATAGAAGGTATGAATTTGAAACGAGTGAAGAAGTAGTCACACTCTGCCTGTCTTGGTAGTCAGAGAGGCACTGATTGCTGTGCACCTGCATCCTTAAGTCTACTTGTCCACTTGATAAACTGTATATTGCACACATTATTATTTCCCTTACACTAAGCAAATTCAGAAGGATGTAGGTTGCGGTAGGTACCAGATTGAACAGTCTCCTTGCTGACATTTGGGGTTCATGAAGTTGCCCCATACCTGTACATGTCCATCAGCTCGATACAATTTGGAATGAGACTCGTCCGACCAGGCAGCATGTTCCGTTATCAACAGTCCAATGGCAGTGTTGACCAGTCTAGGCGAGGTGTAAAGTTTTGTGTTGTGCAGTCATCAAGGGTACACAAGTGGGCCTTTGGCCCCGAAAGCCCATATCAATGATGTTTCATTGAATGGTTCACACTGTGACACCAAGGGCATATGCACAAAAAAATTACATGTATATTTTATACATTTTTATTTTTAATTTATCAGCATGAATTTTTCTTTTGTTAGAGGATGATTCTTTCTCTCAGGGATATTATATTTTCTTATCACTTTTCCTTACATGCATAAGTAAATGTGAAACGGGTTCTTGAAGGGCCGCTGTTATTCATGTACCAACTTTAGATTTTGAACGGGATGACTAAAATATAGTTGCTGTTAACTGAATTGAATGTAATTTTGGTAATTTCTATTTATTGATTGCAAAGCAAGGCTCGAGAGAATTTAGATTGTTGCCGTGGAGCAGCCAAGATAAAACTTACTGAACTTATGGAATCTGTATAATTTAAAAAATGAACTTTAATGTAAATTAATTATCTGTTGCAATTTAGAAAGGTTCTTACAAAGAAATCTTTCGGATTTACATTTACTGTTAACACTTTGAAAAATAAATTAATACTTCAGCGCGAAATGGCCTACCAGAGGCTGCATCAGAAGATGAGCTTCTTGCAGTGCAAATTACTGAAAAAATGCTTTTTAAAAATAATTAGCCACTGTGAGCATTTGAGGTGACAACTATTACAAGGAAATTTAATTTGTGATAACAATAACAAGTTTATTGTATCAAAAATATGAATAACTTACATAAAATATGTATAGCTGCTCAATGGCTGCCTTCCGTATAGCGAAACAAAACAGTGTGTGTACCATAAAATACGCCCTTCCTCCTCAGCCATACAATTGCAACTTGTTTGATCCTTTTTTATTTTCATAGACATTAAATAAAGATGCTACTCTTAAATTATCGCTGCACATCAGTTGTTTCAAGAACATTAACTCAATCTTTTATACTAATTATGTTCATAAAATATGTAAACTATGGTTTGCAACCGATAAAAATGTCAATATTTATGTGTCATACCATCACATGGGCCCCCTAGTGAGGGTGTACGTAATAAAGTCCATGGTTTATGTAGAGACACGACGGTTTTATATTTAGTTCAGTTTTGTGGATTGCCGAAAGTTCATGTTTGGCCCACCTATTTCAATTCACTGTTCAATACTCTGTTCATTACACAATTATGGGTGTCATACATAATTTACAATTACATTTGAGTACATGTATCAGTCCCTACTGTCTTTCTGTTCTATTATGAATAGGAACAATCCAGTATCTTACAGACCCAAGGCACTTTGACTTATGCTCTCCCATTAGGGTTACAGGCCAAAAAAAACCATCCAGGAGCCTTTGAAGTATCGTTATTACTGTTAATTTTGATTTACATTGAATGTGTAACACCTGCACACAAATTGACAGACAAGTATATACATATACATACACATTTACATTACAAAAAAAATCACCATTAAAACATGAAATTACATAATGTACAACAGTCTTTTTCTTTTGTACTGATAGTTGCTTTAATTTTTATGTTTTTTGTGTATCAGTTTGTTACAATTTTACGTGGTGTATCAGTTCATTGTCGACCGCAACACTTTTGGATCTGATCGAAGTAAATGTTGCCGAAGGCGGTTTGTTGTTGGTCTGGTGATGTGTCGCTGCTGACGTAGACGGTAGCGTATGCGACCGCTTGTAGCAGCCGGCGCCGGTTCGTTGGCCCAAGTGGTGACGCAGGTGCACACAGCTGCCGGTCGGTGGGCGGGGTGCCATGGCCGCTGCATGAACAGGACAACCGCCGATCGCTCGCCACACCTCACAACATGTAAACATTTTACCGAGTATCAGTTCATCAGCATAATAAAGTAAATATACCTGCTCTAAGTGTTGGTAGAAAATTCATTAGTTTCCCAAACACTCCACAGTCACCCATGTTCACTGTTTACAGAATGCATTGTAAGAATGTACGAACAAACGAGTTCCAGGTCTTTAAATAAGTTCTGGTACGAACTCTCACATTTTACGCTGGTTTAACATAATTGTAGTTTTGAGCTAAGTGTTCACTTGATCGCAGTACGCACTGTCACTATGGTGAGTGTTCAGTTGAGTCCATTGCGGTGACACTTTTCGCTTCATACCACTTGGTCTGGGTTGCTTCTAGGGTGCATCTGCCGGTCCGGAAGCCACAGTTCGCTGTACACTACCTATAGCGTATTTTCACAGTCCGCTGCTAATGCTCCGTTTATCAGAAGTCTCACTTCTTTATAGAAACGTTTATCCACACTGTGAATGTCTATCACGTTTCGCATCTAAATTGTTTTCTGCGAGAGTCACACCAACTGAACTATTAATTTTTATTCTTTTGTTCACCATACTTTCAGAACAGTCTTCCTCTGTTAAACACAGTCACACATGTTGTGTTCTTGCACAGGTAACTGCTCACACTTTTATGTCATTCCAATTCGTAGTTCAGTTCATCCATCTTTTCAGTATTTGACTGTTCGGATAGTCACTTTAAAATTTGAACATGGTTTATTGCATTTTACTAGAATTACATAATAAATTTGCTTTCAATTTTATATATATATTAAAAACAAAGATTCCAAGACTTACCAAGCGGGAAAGCGCCGGCAGACAGGCACATGAACAAAACACACAAACACACACACAGAATTACGAGCTTTTGCAACTGGCAGTTGCTTCGTCAGGAAAGAGGGAAGGAGAGGGAAAAATGAAAGGATGTGGGTTTTAAGGGAGAGGGTAAGGAGTCGTTCCAATCCCGGGAGCGGAAAGACTTCCCTTAGGGGAAAAAAGGACAGGTGTACACTCGCACACACACACACACACACACACACACACACATATCCATCCGCACATACACAGACACAAGCAGACATATTTGAAATATAATCAAGCGATAATATTCTGTTTGAAATTTTTTTTATTCAAATTCTCGCGTTTGTACAGCGATTCGCTTTTAATTTGCGCGTTCGACGACCATGCACAGTGCTTCTTCCCTTTTCAAAGTTTATCCTGTGCAGAGCGTCCTTACGCAAATTCCCTTTGCTAATCTCTTTTCCGTCACGGCACTTGTTTGAGTGCAGTATTCTCCTTCTGTCACAACTCACTCACACATGCTCTTAGCAACTACTCTATATCTAACAAGCACAAGTATAAAATGAAATAAACATGAAATAAATCTTACTAACTAGGCATACAACTTAGATCTACCTTTGCACACTACACATTTTAGACTTAAACCCTTAAGAATCCCTAGATATAAATGGTTTTATTATTTGCCATCGCAGCATTCTCTGAATTTCTCTCCCCACGGTTTGTCTTTTTGACCACAGTATTGAATAGGAGGCACGGCAGAAAGTTTGGTGAGGTTTTACTTGCATGTCGAACTCATACTCTTTTATTATCCCCGGTTTTTCTGAAAACACTTGTAGAAATTGGTTCAGCACTTGGCTCAAGTCAGATTGCTGTGACAGGCTCAGGTACGAAGATTCGGCTACTTATGATGTAATATGTTGCTTAATAATAGCATTTTCCCATTCCCAACCGGATTCCGGTTCGCTGCTGTCTTGATTTACAACACAGTTATTGTGATTCAATGCATCAGGATCCTGTAAAGTTACCCGGACGTGCTGGCAGTAGTTCACATACACGTCCGGAGTCCTCATTAATGCCAGATCAATTTGTCGGTTTAGATAGGTTAAGGTGCATCTGGCTCAGGGGAGGTCAATTTTTCCCTTCAATTCCCTAAGCGCGTCAAGGCCCAGGACGCAAGGGACTGTGAGATTTTTGACCACCAGGAATGAGCACAGTATGGCTTCGTTTTCCAGGGCAATCTCTGCCTGTACCTGATTCTTTATTAGCTGCACCCTGCCCCGTAGGGCACCTACTAGCCTATAATTTTCCACTGGCAGACTGGGCAACTTTCTCCCGCGATCCACGCACTTGAATAACTGCTCATCAATACAATAAGCACTCACCCCTGTATCCAATATTATTATTACTTTGACCCCATTTATCTTTGCCACAAAGGCAGCCTGCACATGTTCAATTTCTTGATGGTCCGAAGGTCGTGGATCAACTGTCAGTTCATCTTTCATCTTGCATCTGCCATTGTAGTAGAGCAGATTCAACCCCACATTCTGTCTGCCCCCCCCCCCCCCCCCCTCTTTCATCTTGCCGGCCATCTGGGAAGGGCCTACAGAGGTCGGCCAGAGTTTGACGGCCTGTCACACTCTGCCGACATGTGATCAGACACATCGGTTATTCGAACATTATCAGTCACAATTGGTGACATGCACTGCGGTGCGTACACGTGTGACTGATTGTTCGGAGGCTGAGGTGGAGACAGTGGGATCGGGATGACATTGATGTGACTAACAGGCGCATGACCTGACGGCATGTTTTGATGTGCCTGCCAGTTTGCTGGCCCTGCCCGTTGCCACTGCTCATTGTTAGTTCTCATATTTTTATTGCCAAAGTTGGAGTTTCCTCCCCCTTCACCTCGTCTCTTTTGATTGTAGTTTTCTCCACCTCTTTTTGGTGAAGACAGGTTTGACTGGCCATGCTGGTACGTATTTTATCCAGTGCTGTGCCAGTGACCATCCACAGTGGGCACACTTTTCATAATGTTTCCTTTCTTAGTTAAGTTTTCCCATTGCGAATATTCGTCACTCTTTGAATACCCATTCTTTCGAGGGCTCTTATTGGATTGGTTTTTTCCTTTACCGTTATTAGCTTGTCCGTTGTTTGTACTCCCCTGGTCTCCCTGCCTGGCATCCTCGTGTATTAAATCGAGGGAGTCTACGGTTGCCATAAACAATTCCAAGTCTGTGTCAGGGATGTGTGTGAGTTTCTCTCTTATCATTATAGGCAGTTTACCCTTCAAAATTCTTAGAACATACCTGGCAGGCATGGGTTCGTCCTAGTATCTTGTTTTGTTCAGGTATCTTTCAAAATATTTTCTCAAGTTACCCGAACAGGGATTGAATGGTTCTGTGTTATACACTTGTTTCTGGAGACGCTCCTGAACAGACCTGGACCAGTATCTGGCAAGAAATTTACTTTTGAATTCAGATAACGACAGACACTGCTCCGTGATTTCCATCGCCCACATTGCCCCATTGCCTGTGATGAAAGAGATCACAAACTGAACCTTTTGGTGCGCAGTCCATGATGCCGGGAGTACATTGCGGAAACTTTTTATAAAGATTACTGGATGGACATTCTTTTTCTCATCATTAAACGTATGGGACTGCCTGTGTTTTAATAGTGATTCCTCGTGCTTTACTTGCGCTACAGTTGGTAGAGCTACCTCTCTGTTCATGGCGACAACAGAACAATTGACTGGTGAGTACAGTTGCACTTCCTCGCAGTCAGCTTTTTCCATTCAGCATACTTTTATCGGCACATTTCCGTACTGTGTTTTGCTATTATTAGGCGCGGCGATCGATGACTGCTTGGCCCGCTCTAATCAAGCTACTGCCTGTGTTATGCAGTCGTTGACTCGCTGCTCGAGCGAGTTGGAAATTTCATCAACAGTTTTAACAATATCTTTCACTTGTTTTTCCAACATGCACTGAGCTTTGTCTAATTGATCTACATGTTCGTCCAATTGCGTGACCTTTCGTGGAATGTCCTTGTTCTGGTCTGCCAACTCAGCTACTTACTGTTTTACTACATCAATCTCCTGTGACAAATATGACACCAGCACCCTGTCACATTGTTCAGACATTTCATTCATTTTTGCGAGGAACTGAGCATCACGCTGCTGTTCCTTGCGTTTGTGTTCCAGGCGTTCCTGTCTTTCCTTTTCCTTATGTTCGAGATGTTCTTCTACTAAAATGTCCTTAACTTGGGTAATTAATGCCTGCTCCCATTGCTTGTCTCTCGTGTCTATTGTGCCATCAGCACCGTTAGAAAATCAGTCGTTGGTACAGGTACTTGTACAACATTTGCTGTCGATGCATTAGCATTCTCCTTACCTGTGCCAGTAATCGAGTGGATTTCTTTGCTCAGTTTAGCTTGACCCTGATCAGTGCCTAATATTTTGTCCATTTCAGGTTTTGGAAGTTGAGAACCTGTCATAGTGGGTGGGTTCCTCACTGGAAACTCTTGTATATTTTTGTCTGTGTCATAGCCTGACAGATCTTCCCCCTCTAACCGTTTGTCCTTGTGTGTCTTCACCATTTTGACTAGTATCAATCCTGACTGGTAAAACACGAGTACACACAAAATCTATTTTCCCCCAAAAATGACACACACACACACACACACACACACACACACACACACACACACACACACACACACACAAAATATACTAACTACACGAAGCACATACAAAACACTGAAATCAAGTAAAGCAAAGAAGCTACCTACTACTATTACTACTGAAACACTATCGCACTCATAATATTTCCGTTGCACTGTGAAAAATTTTACTTCTGTTAAAACATTACTTTGACAATCAACTGCGCTAGCATTTATTTGATTCACACAGCTGATTGTGTGCCCTCAAATCCAGAACACTAATCACTGTCTCATAATTCTAGCACTGATTTTTGTTCAGTAGTAGTAAATGAATCTGTTTCACTATCTGCTGACATTAAAACAAATTGAATAAACACTTCTGACAAATTTTTACTCAAGAAGATAAACACAGTGCATGGCTCCCAGATCCTTTCTTCCTTTAGTTTCCAGCCCAGAAGCGCATGCATATACACCCTTACCTTTATTAGTTATTGTTGCATGGTGTTGTCTTTATTTCAGTTGAGACAATGGTACGCATCTAGTCAGCTTTATGTCCATATATCTTCACTTGTTGGATCTTGTAAAAAGTTTTGGATTTTGTGGTACATGGAAATAGATTACATATATGGCATTAATTTCACATACATATAATTATATACATAATAAATTTTCTTTTAAATATACTTTTTATAGATGGACAACCAATTTCTGTGTACTTGATATTGGTACATAAAATTTCGGGTCCCACGCTTGGTGCCATTTGTGGCGTCGGTGGCATTTGTTATGCTATATACAAAAAAAAATTACATATATATTTTATACATTTTTATTTTTAATTTATCAGCATGAATTTTTCTTTTGTTAGAGCATGATTCTTTCTCTCAGGGATATTATATTTTCTTATCACTATTACTTACATGCGTAAGTAAATGTGAAACGGGTTCTTGAAGGGCCGCTGTTATTCATGTACCAACTTTAGATTTTGAACGGGATGACTAAAATATAGTTGCTGTTAACTGAATTGAATGTAATTTTGGTAATTTCTATTTATTGATTGCAAAGCAAGGCTCGAGAGAATTTAGATTGTTGCCGTGGAGCAGCCAAGATAAAACTTACTGAACTCATGGAATCTGTATAGTTAAAAAAATGAACTTTAATGTAAATTAATTATCTGTTGCAACCTAGAAAGGTTCTTACAAAGAAATCTCTCGCATTTACATATACTGTTAACACTTTGAAAAATAAATTAATACTTCGACGCGTAATGGCCGACCGGAGGCTGCATTGGAAGATGAGCTTCTTGCAGTGCAAATTACTTAAAAATGCTTATTACAAATAATTAGCCACTGTGAGCATTTGAGGTGACAACTATTACAAGGAAATTCAATTTGTGATAACAATAACAAGTTTATTGTATCAAAAATATGAATAACTTACATAAAATATGTATAGCTGCTCAATGGCTGCCTTCCGTATAGCGAAACAAAACAGTGTGTGTACCATAAAATACGTCCTTCCTCCTCAGCCATACAATTGCAACTTGTTTGATCCTTTTTTATTTTCATAGACATTAAATAAAGATGCTACTCTTAAATTATCGCTACACATTAGTTGTTTCTTGAACATTAACTCAATCTTTTATACTAATTATGTTCATAAAATATGTAAACTATGGTTTACAACAGATAAAAATTTCAATATTTATGTGACACACCGTCACAACACGCTGACACTTGTCAATGACCCAGCATTGAAATCTGCAGCAATTTGCGGAAGGTTGTACTTCTGTCATGTTGGATGATTCTCTTCAGTTGTTGTTGGTCCTGTTCTTGCAGGATCTTTTTCCAGCTACAGCGATGTTGGAGATTTGATGTTTTTTTGGATTCCTGATATTCACAGAACACTCGTGAAATGGTCGTATGGGAAATCCCCACTTCATCTCTATCTCAGAGATGCTGTTTCCCACCACTTATGCACAGACTATAACACCACATTCAAATTCACTTAAATCTTGATAACCTGCCATTGTAGCAGCAGTAACTGATCTAACAACTACTCCAGACACTTTTTGTTCTTATATAGGCATTGCCGACTGCAGTGCTGTATTCTGCCTGTTTACATATCTATAATTGAATATGCATGCCTGTACCAGTTTCTTTGGCACTTCAGTGTAATTTAATCAGTGTTGATAGTGCTGTGATGTAGTTTGTTCCTCATATTTCAATTTGTTCTTTATGTAGTACTGTTGGCATTTTGTTTAAACTGTAGTGAAAACCACAGTAGCTCCTGTAGTGTGATGGTCACATAGGTTTTTTTTAGATTTATTCCTGAAGTTATGAGTTAAGGAATTGAAATTTGAGAAAATTAAGAGGGAATTTCAGAATATATAAAATGTGATGCAAGGAGGGGAAATGGAAAAGTGGACTAGAACAAGAATTGATAGACTAAGTAAGCAGTATAAAGGGAGGAAGACGAGAGTCTGGTGCCCTGCTGATATTGAGGTCCTCAGAGATGGGGCATAATCTCTGGATGGAGGTAGTAGCCAACCATATACTCTCCAAAGAAGCATCTCGGCATTTGCCTTAAGAAGTGTAGGGAAATCACAGAAAACAAATTGGGATGATCAAACTGGTATTAGAATCACTGCTGTCTTGAAACAGTGTGAAGTTTGGTAACAAGTCTTTTTGTGCGAGGCAATAAAGTACAAGAGAACTTGGAACTGCAGGAGTCCAAAGGAAGAAAGTGAATAACAAAGAAACAAATTTGAAATGTCATAAATGAATAGGAGATATGTACTATTGCAGTCCTTTGTTATGTGCGTCCATGAAGATGTAGCAAGTTACCAGATGGGTAAGTCGATCTGAGCTGCAAGTCTGATGTGACCATAATCTCCACATAGTTGACAGCAGTGGAATATTGTGTGTTATAGATAACAGAAGTCTCATTTTATTTTACAAATCACAAGTGTACAGAATTCTGTAGAAACAAAAAGAAAAACTTAAGGGGGATCAAAATGAACTACTTGTTAGTGAGCAACCTCTGACATGATGCATTAAGTGATACTGGGATTACCTGATCATGCTGATCTGCTTTGACTACATTCATTTCACTATATTCTTTTGGAACTGTTCTGAATTCTCAAGCTGTAAACATTATTAACAAAATGAGTTTAATGTCAGAGTAATTGCAGCCAAGAAATAAAATATCTTTGGAGCATTATCTACCAATAATAACTGCCATCAGGGTTATGAGCTGTAAAAAATAAATTAAAAAGTGTTATATCCTAAATTCAAAATGAAGAGAGGGCCTCGCAACTCTATAATGACAGCTACATTCTTGTTCACTGATAACCTAGAAATTGATGGGACATTACTATGTCTCCCCCCCCCCCCCCCCCCCCAAATACGTCTAAATGCTTGTGACAACAAGATGAAGTAAAAATATGCATTTCTACAATCTAATGTAGCACAAATAAGCTGGATATTAGTAAATGACTTGCTGTACGAAGATATGAACAGAAATGTGTGTCATTAAGTACAGGATTTCACTTCTCAGGCTTCCAAATAGTAGATCTCTGGTGTCATTTCCAATACAACTCAAGGTAAGGTTTTAAATGATTCAGTCACTCACATGAAGCACATTAAGCTAGTTTCTGAAGTTGTGATTGATGCTATTATTGAGAAGTGCAGTGTCAGAAGGAAGCATTTTGCTTGAAATTGAAAAGAACAAAATGTTGAACCTGTTTTTTGCGCTTGGGCGGTGGTGGTGGGTGTAAGTTATCTGGCTAGTCCAATGTTAGGTGAAAAGTAGGAATTGAAAAAGAAAGACTTGTTTATATGCCATTTGTGTGACACATTTATGTATTGTATATAATGTGCAAACCTTTAAGTGCTGCTTTTCTATTTGTCAGTTCATATAATAAATAATTTATATTTATGAATTATTGTAGTTTACATTGTGGTATGTGGGATGCTACAGTGGTTAAAGACACTGGATTCCTCTGTGATATGGTAGGGAACTATGTTTGGGTGTGTAAGATACTGGTTTCCAATTAAACAAGGTCCTTAGTTAACAATCAGTGTATTTCTGCAATTTAAAAAAAAATACTAACAAAATTTTACAGAGGACTGTAAAAGGCATGATCAAATCTTTATAATACTGTAATAATACAGTTAGTAATGTGGGTACACTATTTTAAAGTTTACTCTCCTTGAAAAACAATAGACTGTAACAGTGTTACTTAGTATTACTGGGTTCACAGTATTATACACACGTGGTGCTTAATGCCCAAAGCAGCATGGAATAATTAGTCTTAGTTTACGTCTAGTTTCAGGACCATTCAGAAACTTACAAGTACATAAAACATAAACTGCAAGTACCATTCAGTTATGGAAAAGTACCAGGATTATCATGTAGAACATAGGAGTGGTGGCACCACTAACATACAGCACATTGCGTGTTTCATCTTTGCCACTGCTCCTGATGCCCACACAGATTTTCATTAAAACTCCAGGCAATCAGTTACTGATAGTATTCCTCAAGCAGTACCACAGGTTAGCTAAAGAGATTAAACAGCACTGAACATATTATGCTTATCTCTCACAAATTTACAACACAATCAAAAAATTATAAGATTAACTGTAATGCTTACAGCACCTGCATCACGTGTTTGATAATTCTTAATTCATTGAATGTATGTACCACACTGCACTGTGGATGTTCTCATCCAGGTACAAGCAATCAATATTTACAATACACTGATGGTGCCCAATGTGCCACTGTCCCCACCAGTAAGTGCCAGAGCCCAGAAAAAACATCAATACTCTTGTCAGTCATGCATACTGGTTGCTACTGTGACATACATAACAAGAAATTAGTCCACCAGTTAATTATTAAGAAAATTAAAATACAAAATCTCTAATACTGATGCTACGAAGATGGGCAAGTAGATATGGGCTGTCTCCCCATAGAAGGTCCTCATTTTTTAACTAAGTAAACACAAATATCTTATTACACTACAAGCATTTTTGTCCATGCAAAGGCCTTCAGTTTTCAAAATAGTGATGGTGCACAACTGTCATGCTGATTTAGCAGTAATAGAAAAGCCATCAAGTATAGAACAGTAACTCTCTCATTAAGCGTTTACACCATACAGCTTTAGAGAACAAAATGATTACAGACAAACATGGGCTTGCTTTATCAGTTGATCAAGCTTCACAAGTAGACAAAAATATCAGACTTATCCTGGCATAGAAAAGAGAGAGAGAGAGAGAGAGAGAGAGAGAGAGAGAACTGAAAATGTTGTAGCTAATTATCAATAATTGGTAACAGCTCAGAGAAGCACGAAAGCCAACTGAAGTGGAGGAGTGACCAAGTAGTAGTACATACAAGTTTGTGGTTATGAATATAGGATATTCTCACCAAAGAAAGAAGAAGATCACCTTCCACTGGATGGCTCAGTCTTTCCACAATTATAGAAATTGCACACAGCCCTTCTGTGTTGTAGCTACAGTGCCCAACAGCTTCTTCTTCAAGTGGTTGCCACCTCACAACTCTGTTCAGTTTCTCAAGGCAGCTGGACACCAGGCACCATACTATGTACCTTCACTCATATGCACTTGCGGAGTAAACACCTCACTCGGACACACTGCTCTCACCTCTATATAGCCATTCTTCATGGACTAGCCTGCCCCCTAATGTAACCTTGCCTCTGCCAAAGATGTAACCAGGGCAAGATCACAGAGTTGATAGTGTGCAACGTGCCAGAAGTATGGGTACATACAGCAAACTCTACACAGGAGGAATAAGTTTCATTTCATATCAGGTGATCCACAGATATGTGACTAGCTACCAAAGAAAAGAACAGATTCAATATCCTTTGCCAATCTGAGGCAGTGCACCTTGCCTAATGACCCTGTCACTCACAGTACATGGAAATGTACTCTTCCTTCTTTACTTTTTAGTGTATTTTTGTTACAGATGTTGGTTCTGTGTGATGATTGTATGGTACCCTGCATATCGTTTTTATTTGGAGCTTGCGTGAAAGGAGTGGGAGGATAATGCTCCCTCATACATGGCATTTGATAAGCCACATGTACCTCTTGGGTCATATTAGATGGTACACATCTCAGGGAGCATAGTCATTGTTGCCTGGGTGTGGATTTGGTTGAATCCAGGGTCCCTGAGATGAGGGCTAATCAAACCACAACAACCTGCATTTCTAAATGTAGCTACAAACTTGTGTCACTATGTTAACTAATAAGTATGGGGATTTTTCTCCTTAATAAAATGTTCTGCTACCATCATGTCCTGGCCAAAAAAAAAAAAAGTTTCTCTTAAACAAGCGTCATCAATGTCCCCAAAGTCAAATCAAGAGATGGGAAAAAGGCCAAAAGTATCTGGAACTGAACCATCAAACCATGCTACCTTGGTATTGTGTGAATTATCTTACTTGTCCCTCAAGTGTCAACCCCCCCACCCCCCTCCATTTTTCCCCTCTGCTACAAACTCATCACTATTAAGGAGCAGTAACAGAAGGGGGGGGGGGGGGGGGCATGCCTCAACACTATGCTAGTTCTTGTACCTCTTGTACCACATTAGAACATTAATGCGATCAGGAGACATTTAGAGGAACTATGACTTTTAGCTCAGGAAAGACTAACATGTGTCGGTCTCCAGAAGATTCACTGTAAACTATCCAATTCACCTGAGCTACATGGCTACAGTCCTCACAGAAAGGACTATCTTGCTGGGTAGAGAGCTAAAAGAGTGGCTATTTTAGAATATATTCTTTCTACCTGCACCACTTCTCCCTCCCATATGAAATGCTATGTGAAAAGGATCTCACTGAACTCATGCAGCACCCTAGCCATTCCTCCTGTGTGAGAATATTGCACACCAATGTAGTATGGGGCTCAGCAACTTATGCCCCAGGGGTAGAGCCATTGACAGCCCCCACCCCCAATGTCATCACATACATGGCTCTTGAACATGGGGCAGAGCAAGCAGGACACTGCAGTTGAAATCTCACTGTTGTCTACAGACCTTGTAAACACTCCTCAGCCGAAAGTGGTGAAAACTTAAAAGTGACTTCTTCCCAGCCTACAATCACCTACCAATTGGGAGCTATGCCCGAAAGAAAGCCATCAAGATACATGAAATGTGCTCGCATTTGCAAATGTGGCCAGATGGTATATTACCAGACTCATACAGTTTACACAACAAGGTGAATAGTCATTTCGTAGCACTTCCACCAAAGTTTTTAGAAATTCTGATGGAATGTCACCTATCTGTTCTGCCTTATTTGATTCTAGTATCATTCTGATTCTAGTAATGGATCCCCTGTCTTTTCTATATAAACTCCTGTTCGTTCTTCTATCACATCATCAAACAAGTATTCACCGTTATCTCTTCAATGTGCTATTTCCACCCATAGGCTCTCTCCCCTCTGTATTTAACAGTGGAGTTCCCATTACACTCTCAAGTTTGGGTAGTAAGGGAAGCTCTTTCACCCCAAACTGTTGCTCGCCCAGCCGAATATATAGCCACAGATACGGAGCAGCAATTAATGGAGAGAGTGGCAAACTTCATTTCATTTTCTATCGCTCTTGATGAGTCCACGGACATTGCCGATATGTTTCAGCCCATCACATTCATTCGAGGTGTCAACGACAATTTGTGTGTCATCAAAGAATTTCTTGACCTTATACCATTAAAAGACACAATCGTGGTTTTGGATATTTTTCTATCAGTGTAAAATGTGTTTGAGTTAATGGGTTTAAAATGGGAATGCCTGACCAGTGTAACAATGGATGGAGCCCCTGCACTAAAATAAAAAATGGCTCAAGTCAGCTGCTCCTTATTTGCGGCAGTCCATTTTCTGATACACCAGGAGGCACTTTGTGTGAAAATTGTCAACATGAAAAATGTTATGGACATAGTTGTTTGAATGGTTAATTATCTTTGCTCACATGGGCTCACACATCGCCAATTTAAAGAATTTCTGGCTGATATCAAAGCGGAATACCCAGACATCCCTTACCATGCTGAAGTAAGATGGCTGAGCAGAGGTTTTTCTCCTTGAGGGACAAAATCAATAACTTTTTGGAAAAGAAAGGAAATCCAATAAAATTACTTTGTGATCCTAAGTGGGTGGTTAATTTGGCTGTTTTGAGCGACCTAACTGGTCATTTAAATACTTTTAACATTTCACTTCAAAGCAAAAATCACTCTTTTGTTGATTTAGTGCAGACAATTCAAGCATTTCGAAGAATATTTATTTTGTGGGAAAAACAGTTGTGCAAGGAGAATTATGGACACTTCCCTGCATTAGACAGCATTAAAGAAGATGTTGATTATTTGGGTTATGTTCAGATCATTTGCGAATAACAAGAAGAGTTTGAAAACAGATTTTCGGCGATAAGTGAGCTTCAAACGGCCTTAGATATATTTGTTTGCCCGTTTTTCCTTCGGGCAGAGGACATCTCGCAAGTGTTTTAACTAGAGTTGATTGACCTGCAGTGTGATATCTGCCTGAAGGACTGCTTTCTTATGTGTAAAACTTTGGATGACTCTTACAGCTGTTTTCTATGAGAGAAGTATCCTATTTTGCACAAGCACATGGCGAAAGTTCTCTCAGTGTTTGGTTCCATGTATATTTCTCAGCGCATTTTCTTCCTTTTAAAGCTTGCTAAAACTAAGAACTGTTCATTACTTAGTGATAAAAATTTCACTAATTCTTTGAGGTTAGCAGTCTTCCAGAATATTGTACCAAACCTAGACAAAATCATTTCCTCGAAAAAGAAAAATGTGTAAAATGTTAATTGTCTTCTTTAACAATTTTGACTGTAAGGATTAAAGGTCTTTATAACCTTAATTCTATTTTTTAAATAAGTTTTCAAACTTTGTCAATTAAAGTTATTGTGTACAAAACAGCAAACTAAGGATCGGATGTCTAAACTCTGAAAAGGTATACAAAAAACTGTAGCACAAAGTACAACAAAAAATATTTACCTTTAACTACTAACAGTAAGAATGAGACTCTATATGCCTTAAATAAAATTATTTCTAAAATAGAATATTTATGACACTAGTTCATTTCAGACATTGATGTATCTTTCAGACGACACCTACTGTACATATGACGAGTGTACGTGTGCCATAATAATAAAATCAACCTGTGGGTTAGTATACTACTAAGTTGTTCTCTGATTCTTGTTTTGGATATTGTTTTTAAAGCTTTGCGTAGTAATTCTACCACACAAGCACTAATTGTTACCTAAACATTAAATGGTTTGCTGGTTTTACCTCTTGTCGACCAATTTTACTACCTCTGTTATTTGGTTGATGTTGGATCTGATCGCGGGACTGTCCAGTGCGGAGCAGTGTTTGGTGGTCTCACTTTCTCTGAGCTATCTCTCTTCCTCCAGTGCCAACACTAGTGACACACGGTCACTTACAGGGAGCTGAACTAAACTGCCTTGGGCCCACGAAGCGCGTCCGCGTCCGCCGGGCGCAATTCTTGGATGAGCCTGGTTTAGACCGTGGCACAACATTTCATCAGATTTACTGTTGCTGCCAGTCAGGATTAGGCTTTCCAGCAGCACAGAAGTTACCACCAAGAGGGGCACTTAGTACTTCACTTCCACCAGTGATGAAGAATACAACTGCACCTTTTCCATGTGGGGAAGAATTCTGTCTTGTTTGTGGTTTGTGACAAGTCACCTAGTAATGTTAGGGTTTGTTACAGCATGATGCAGCACCTCATGGGGAGTAACAAAGAAGTCTTCCTTGTCCTTTTTAACTGCATTTGAGCATCAGGGCTATTTCCTGTCCTACAGAGATAATCCATTTTAATTTAATTATATAACCTTTTAAGTGCTGAATATGACCAAGTAATTATCATAGTATTGATCTCACCATCTGTGTGGAAAACATATTGGAGTTGATGGTCTCATTTTTAATTGCTCATGTTCTTCCTTTTTGCTCTCATGGCCTGGGGATAATAAACATCTATTTGATTTAAAAGGAACACCGTGGTTTTGGGGCCTGACATGTAACTTTAACTTAACTGGTTACCATACCTTACAGACCTGCAAGCATGGTCCCTAAAAGCACTAAATGTTTTATTATGTAGTAGTGATACTTAATAGCGACCAGACCAAATGTATCCTCTTCAGTTTACAGAAAGTTCAGCACCTCATGTTGATTATGGGTGCATGGTGTAAAGGTCTGTAAAATGCTTCTACACTCCTGGAAATTGAAATAAGAACACCGTGAATTCATTGTCCAGGAAGGGGAAACTTTATTGACACATTCCTGGGGCCAGATACATCACATGATCACACTGACAGAACCACAGGCACATAGACACAGGCAACAGAGCACGCACAATGTCGGCACTAGTACAGTGTATATCGACCTTTCGCAGCAATGCAGGCTGCTATTCTCCCATGGAGACAATCGTAGAGATGCTGGATGTAGTCCTGTGGAACGGCTTGCCATGACATTTCCACCTGGCGCCTCAGTTGGACCAGCAGTTGGACGTGCAGACCGTGTGAGATGACACTTCATCCAGTCCCAAACATGCTCAATGGGGGACAGATCTGGAGATCTTGCTGGCCAGGGTAGTTGACTTACACCTTCTAGAGCACGTTGGGTGGCACGGGATACATGCGGACGTGCATTGTCCTGTTGGAACAGCAAGTTCCCTTGCCGGTCTAGGAATGGTAGAACGATGGGTTCGATGACGGTTTGGATGTACCGTGCACTATTCAGTGTCCCCTCGACGATCACCAGAGGTGTACGGCCAGTGTAGGAGATCGCTCCCCACACCATGATGCCGGGTGTTGGCCCTGTGTGCCTCGGTTGTATGGAGTCCTGATTGTGGTGCTCACCTGCACGGCGCCAAACACGCATACGACCATCATTGGCACCAAGGCAGAAGCGACTCTCATCGCTGAAGACGACACGTCTCCATTCGTGCCTTCATTCATGCCTGTTGCGACACCACTGGAGGCGGGCTGCACGATGTTGGGGCGTGAGCGGAAGACGGCTTAACGGTGTGCGGGACCATAGCCCAGCTTCATGGAGACGGTTGCGAATGGTCCTCGCCGATACCCCAGGAGCTAATTTGCTGGGAAGTGGCGTTGTGGTCCCCTACGGCACTGCGTAGGATCCTACGGTCTTGGCGTGCATCCGTGCGTTGCTGCGGTCCGGTCCCAGGTCGACCGGCATGTGCACCTTCCGCCGACCACTGGCGACAACATCGATGTACTGTGGAGACCTCACGCCCCACGTGTTGAGCAATTCGGCGGTACGTCCACCCGGCCTCCCGCATTCCCACTATATGCCCTCGCTCAAAGTCCGTCAACTGCACACACGGTTCACGTCCACGCTGTTGCGGCATGCTACCAGTGTTAAAGACTGCGATGGAGCTCCGTATGCCACGGCAAACTGGCTGACACTGACGGCGGCGGTGCACAAATGCTGCGCAGCTAGCGCCATTCGACGGCCAATACCGCGGTTTCTGGTGTGTCCACTGTGCCGTGCGTGTGATCATTGCTTGTACAGCCCTCTCGCAGTGTCCGGAGCAAGTATGGTTGGTCTGACACACCGGTGTCAATGTGTTCTTTTTTCCATTTCCAGGAGTGTATTTGGAAATGTTGAAAACAATGCACCATGAGAGAATTGTTAGGTTGGCCATAATGGCCTTTAGGACCCACACTTATGAAGCCAGGACAGTGAACCACTACTTACTATCAAGTGAACTCTCTTCATAGTGCAGCAAGCATATGAAACAGTATCCATTCCACAGGTGTCTGCATACCATATCATTACTTGCCCACCAATGAAATGGTAGCAGAACATGAGCAAGGGTGTGATCTCCATGAATGTCTGTGTTTTAAAGGTAAGTGTGACTGATTTTAACATTTTATACCAAGGTTGGAGCAGATCTCAACTTTGGCTCCTAAAGAGGCCCAGAATTACTTTAGAGGTAACAAATTTCAAGATCAATGCACTCCAGGTTTTACTTTTCATGTCCTTGTCTTGTAACATTTTAGATAGTTGTTATGGCTCTTGATATAGTAAACATTAATGGTTCAAAGTAAGGCAACTCCTTTGGCTGCTTAGTCACAGCCCCTGGTAATATTTCCAGAATTCACCTTCCCATTGAATACATTGTGTTTACTGCTAGGTTACATGCAATCCAGTAGGCACTTGAGTCAGTGAGACATTTTCAAAGCAAGGAGTTTTCCATCTGCTCCATTTTCCTCAGTGCTGCAATATGATTGCAAAAAATGCACCCAGGAAAGAACAATGATCAAAAATCATTCCAGACGAAGCCATGTGAATGTGGAAGAACAATAAGCTGTGGTCACTGCAATCGCAACCAACTAACTGGTTGTGATGTACCTCTTATCAGTATCTTTGATGGAATGAAGCCACATTGTCTCAATGTAACATTATGAGTGGCTAGCTCACAAGTGGTGAGTACATATGAAAGTGTGGCTAACCAGCTGTGACAGAGCTGCTAGCTGAATGGAGAGACATGTACTGGGTGCAGGCAGGCAGAATATGACAGGTCAGCAGGGAAAATCTCAGAAGCATGTGGACAAAGTTGTTCTCTTACAGGATAGTTACAAGCAGGAGGCTCCAGTGGGAAGACATAAGGAGGTGAATTAAAGTATTCTTGAAAAATGAATTATCACACTTTACAGACTTGTTACAAGAAAACCGGGCAAACCAAAGAAATAGTAGCACTGAGATAAACTCACTGTAACTTTGACTTCTTTTCTAAACAACAGGACTTGAAAGTTGTAGATGTAGTTATTACAGCTTATAAAAGTTAATAACAAATGAACCATCATGCAGTTTGTGCACATCATATGAAAGCTGATGATGTCAGTATTAACCATAACATGTTGCTTTTGCAGTCAGGCAGAAATATAAACAATTATAATAAGTCCATTGCAAATTATAACAATGTGGGAAAACAGAGATTCCTACTTACTGTAAAGAAGATACATTAATTTGTGGACAGGCACAGTTAAAAGACACTTACACAAATTTTCAGCCACAGCCTTCATGAGAAAAAGAAAGAGAAACACACACCATTCATACACACAAGCAAGCACACCTCATACACACATGACCACCAACTCCAGCATCTTGGGCTGGAATGCCTGTCTGAAACTTAATGTCTCTTCTTTACAGTAAGCAGCAATCTGTTTTTTTCCTACATTGTTAATATTCTTACCTGCAGTTTCCATTGTTTGATTCTGTGTATGAAAATTGTGCCATGTAGTAATGGCATTCTAGCAGCAGGCCACTGTCTTTATTGAGGGTGTTGTTGCAAATTTTTCTCTCATTGCTACTTTTATTACTCTATCCCATGAACTATTAGTCCATGTAGAGATGTCTCATTAAATGAGATCACTGTGAGTATCCTAGACCATTACTCAACAAATCCTGATATATAAGTAACCACATATAAAATTCTCTTGTGTTTCTAACCACATCAAGTGGTTTAAAATCCACTGGCTTTCAGCTGAGTACTCCTTGGCCATTTTCAAGTGGTGACTGTCTTTTAGTTGCTGCCAGCATCCTTATATAGCTGTGCTGCCTTCTGTGAAATCACTGGTACTCTCTCCAGTGCCATGTCAGATACTGTTTTTGTTCTGCATCCACTTTGCCCCTTTCAAACTTTCAATGGCTGGGTCCCAAGCATTCTAGCAGCAGGCCACTATCTTTATCAAGGGTGTTGTTGCAAAATTTTCTCTCATTGCTTCTTTTATTACTCTATCCCAGGCACTATTAGTCCATGTAGTAACATGTGTCTCATCAAAATCAGTTCAGTCTTCAGGGTTCCAAAAAAAATTCGGCACCTCATGAGGCCAATGAAAGATTCTGTAGTCTTCAGAACATTATGTGTATATTAAATTGCCAAATTTTTGCTGGAATCCTGAAGACCAAATTGATTTTATGCCTAAAGAGGTGCAAAATCAGTTCGGTCTTCAGGACTCAGCAAAAATTCAACAACTCGTGATGCCTGTGAAAGACGACATAGGACTCAGAATTCAGTGAGAATTGTCAACTTTCAATGGTTATATTCTGATATAAAGTAATTTAAGATGGATATTTCAACTTCCTTATTAGTTAGCATGAAAGAGGCAGAAATGCCACAATTTTTTAGTAAAAGCTCCTTTTCTACAGCATAACCAGAAATATACATCAGCACTGGCAGGAAATTTTCTGGTATCTGTGCACTCAAAAATTCTCCCATAACACTGGAGAATATTTGTCAACATTCACTGAATATTCCAGAGTAAGGGAGCAATGTATGCAGAGGAATATTTTTACTCAAAGAATCTAGTAGTACCATATCTTTGAATATTAATTTCACTTCACTCTCAAGTATTTGAATGTAACTTACATAATAATTTGCCCCACTCATTTGAAAGAAACTAATAAATCTACCTTCATTCTGAAACTTACTCAGTAATATATAATGTGGCTTATACTGTCCAAATATATAGGGAATCAGTAGTAACAACTCATCAGGAGTATTCGTTAGTGTCTGAAAAGTTTGAGAGCTCAAAGTATGGGAGTTATGAACACTCTACCTCCAATTTCCTTACAAAAAACCTAACTGTGAAAAGTTTTTCCTTAATAGCTTGCCTACATCGATCATTATATCTTTCACCTTCATATGCACCATTCACCCTAGCAATGTGCCACTAGTTACAAATTACACTCCTGGAAATGGAAAAAAGAACACATTGACACTGGTGTGTCAGACCCACCATACTTGCTCCGAACACTGCGAGAGGGCTGTACAAGCAATGATCACACACACGGCATAGCAGACACACCAGGAACCGTGGTGTTGGCCGTCGAATGGCGCTAGCTGCGCAGCATTTGTGCACCGCCGCCGTCAGTGTCAGCCAGTTTGCTGTGGCATACGGAGCTCCATCGCAGTCTTTCACACTGGTAGCATGCCGCAACAACGTGGACGTGAACCGTATGTGCAGTTGACGGACTTTGAGTGAGGGCGTATAGTGGGCATGCGGGAGGCTGGGTGGACGTACCGCCGAATTGCTCAACACGTGGGGTGTGAGGTCTCCACAGTACATCGATGTTGTCGCCAGTGGTCGGCGGAAGGTGCACATGCCCGTCGACCTGGGACCGGACCGGAGCGACGTACGGATGCACGCCAAGACCGTAGGATCCTACGCAGTGCCGTAGGGGACCACACCGCCACTTCCCAGCAAATTAGGGACACTGTTGCTCCTGGGGTATCAGCGAGGACCATTCGCAACCGTCTCCATGAAGCTGGGCTACGGTCCCGCACACCGTTAGGCCGTCTTCCGCTCACGCCCCAACATCGTGCAGCCCGCCTCCAGTGGTGTCGCAACAGGTATGAATGGAGGGATGAATGGAGACGTGTCGTCTTCAGCGATGAGAGTCGCTTCTGCCTTGGTGCCAATGATGGTCGTATGCGTGTTTGGCGCCGTGCAGGTGAGCACCACAATCAGGACTCCATACGACCGAGGCACACAGGGCCAACACCCGGCATCATGGTGTGGGGAGCGATCTCCGACACTGGCCGTACACCTCTGGTGATCGTCGAGGGGACACTGAATAGTGCACGGTACATCCAAACCGTCATCAAACCCATCATTCTACCATTCCTAGACCGGCAAGGGAACTTGCTGTTCCAACAGGACAATGCACGTCCGCATGTATCCCGTGCCACCCAACGTGCTCTAGAAGGTGTAAGTCAACTACCCTGGCCAGCAAGATCTCCGGATTTGTCCCCCATTGAGCATGTTTGGGACTGGATGAAGTGTCGTCTCACGCGCTCTGCACGTCCAGCACGAACGCTGGTCCAACTGAGGCGCCAGGTGGAAATGGCATGGCAAGCCGTTCCACAGGACTACATCCAGCATCTCTACGATCATCTCCATGGGAGAATAGCAGCCTGCATTGCTGCGAAAGGTGGATATACACTGTACTAGTGCCGACATTGTGCATGCTCTGTTGCCTGTGTCTATGTGCCTGTGGTTCTGTCAGTGTGATCATGTGATGTATCTGACCCCGGGAATGTGTCAATAAAGTTTCCCCTTCCTGGGACAATGAATTCACGGTGTTCTTATTTCAATTTCCAGGAGTGTATTTGTATGAAAGATGAAGTATGCTCAGAACCTGCAAAATCTGTCTCTCTTGAAGATAAGAACTTTAAAGCAGCAACATTTCTATCACCAAAAGCCTTGAGCGGAAGGTTAACATTTTGCTTCAGAATGTTGGAAGGAAATAAGGTCTTAAACGACAGTAAATGACTATTTTACCAACTAACTTTTTTCCTTCTTGTACATCAATTCTAAATATTGAAAGTCTGCAGTAACTACAACTTCAAAATTGTCAAAATCTGGATTTTCAAGACTGTCAGGTTTAGTAATCCACTTATTACGACACATTTCAGTATATGTACTGTTTCAAAAATCAGGAACAACTCTCTAGTACTGTCATTAGCTGTTGTATAAAAGGCTGCAAAATACCGTTAGGCGTAAGTAATTCACCGATTTACTGCATTGTTACCTGAAATTGAAGTCAACACAGCAAACCCAACTTTTTCTACTTCAGGTAATTATATGTAATATATTTCTTAGCTCTTGAGCACTTTAATTATTAACTGGTACGATTCTCACAACATCTTTAAATTTTGAAAATACACTGGATAACATGAAAACCTGAGCTGTTCTGGCAAGATCATTGCTATCAATGTTACTGGCACCACAAATTGTACATCTTTTAAAGTTCAAATGAGGGTTGATGTAAATTTCATCACATAGCACATTTACCACGAGTTCATGATCTTTCAAAAATGTGTTCTTGAATTTCAAATACTCTACACTGCCACCTACATGTATAGTATTTAAAGAGAACTGACCTATCAGCTTTTTGACAGTGCATGGATGTGGCAAACATAGGAAACCACTATTGTGCACAGCTGTGTATGGTGACAGTGAATGATCATAGAGAGAAGTTGCCAATAATAATCTATTCCCACAATATCCATGACAGTATGGTCATTTTTTGTTAGGAACTGAACTATCAGCTACAGTCGTGAACATATATCACCTGAAAATTTATTTTCTAGGACTTTCACTACATTTTCAACCACCAAACACTAGTTTTAAATTGTCTCCTTCAGACATTATTGGCTCTACATACTTCAGTATTCTATCAAATACACGGTTGGTTTTTACTGATTTATATTCAGCAGGCACTTTACGCTGGGGAATTTTGTATCTGTTGACAGAAAGTAGAACACTTACATGAGTATTAATAGTTACAGAAGCTAAAATAGCTGGTAATTCATTTGTGAAATGAATAAAACACAACAATATCTTCTCTTCACACTTGATACAGCACCACTCTTTCTTGTATTTCTTGATGTAATAATTTACCAACAGCCATATGTACTGTAGAAATTTATTTTATGAACTTCTTATATGCTACCAGTTTCGGCATTACGTTGATGCCATACTAAGGCCCACACGTCACAGTCGTAAAATCACTATACACGGAAGGAGCCATATAACTGGATTCTTGAAACAAATCGTTATGCAACAGCTCTTGGTGGCCAGGCCACACCGTCTGTGTTCATAAAATAAATTTTTACAATACATACAGCTGTTGATAAATTTTTGCATCAAGAAATACATGCCAGCCGTTGTCCCATGGTCCATAATGGATCAACGAAGACTCTTTCTTTTTGTTATCGTTTGCACTTGAAAAGCAATTGCATAAGTCTTCGAAATTTTTGTAGCAATTTGTTTTTCATGTTACCTGTAATCTTTCAAACTTCTTGCCACTGCTTTCTCAAGATTGTCATGTACTACAGCACATTATCTTCTACATGAGGATCCAGCTGTTGTCAAATAATGTGGTAAATTTGGAAAAATTTAGGGTGCTGAATTTGGTTTCAGTTGAGATATCTCCTTTCAGATATCTTTATTTCTCTATCAACCACAAACGTTTCTGTCTTGATTGTACACTCTTCAGTAATGTGTTTTAAGTATATTCATGGTGTCCTTAGCTTTGAGAAATCGGTGGGAAATTTCTCACCCACTTTTCTTTTAGTCTCTCTTCATTTGGTAAAGAAAATGTGCTCACGACTTTGTTTTGAGATCTGAAACTACTTTTACAGCCAGCCACACTACAGCATCTTGGCATTTCTAGTATCAGTATCTAAAAACAGAAATTCAGTGTATCTTTTGCAATGTAGATATACACATTTCAAAACATATTTGTACACATTCAGTTAGTTTAAATGCAGCTTTTGGCACAACCTGTCAATCATACACAAGTGTCTCTGTGTATTAAGTAGCCACAAAAAGTAATTACATTAGCAGTTCTGAAGTACTTGCTGCTCAAAAAACTGCAAATCTATAAACTTTTCTTTGGTAACAGAAGACTGTAGCATTTAGTCCTTAATCCACAGGTCAATACAAAGTTGAGCATGCTGAGAAACACACCACGATGTGCAATGCCTTACAACAGGTCTACTCTGTTTATGTCACAATCAAGATGGCTTCCAGTCCACAGGGCTGTGTCACTAGTCGGACGTGCTGCCGCTGTGACACCCTCTGGTTGTGTCTCGCTGCCAATACGTGTTGTGTTGCCAGCGCTCCCACTCCTCATCATCACGTGACCCCTGCACAGTCCTTTGCAACATACAAGGAATCGCTTACTGTCTAATACGAGTTAATAAATACTTTTTATGATGTTTTCCATGATACACGATAAAGTAAACAGTAAAGGTGATTTCAATCAGTCTAACATTATCTATCAAACATATTAAGCAATAAAATGACCACATTCAGTCTAAGATTTGTTAAGTATAATTCACAATTGAAACGGAATTCTACAAAAAAATATCTTACTAAATGAATCTCATTGAAAATATTAGCCTGTTTTGAAACTTCACACAGCTATTGTATCTCAGTGGATTTAATTATTATTGAATTTTGCATGCTGTGCTGCTAATGTCAACTAATTTTATCATTAAGTCTATCATGCATGCTACAAGGACCTTTTCCCCTAGTACTGCATTTAATTACCTAATCCTGCAACCCCTGTCTTAGCACTAGATTAATTAGGACGATCAGCTTGTATATCCCTTATTAGACAAGGATCATCCATGTAAACATAATTAATTATTATGTGCAAATAATCCTAGTTGATTCTAATGCAAATAAACTGAAGAGCCAAAGAAACTGGTTCACCTTCCTGTTATCAAGTAGGGCCTGCGTGAGATATGCAGAAGTGCCGCAACACGATGTGGCATGGACTCGACTAATGTCTGAAATAGTGCTGGAGGGAGCTGACACCATGAATCCTGCAGGGCTCCCCATAAGTCCTTATAAGTACAAGGGGGTGGAGATCACTTCTGAACAGCTACTTGCAAGGCATCACAGATATGCTCAATAATGTTCATTTGTGGGGAGTTTCGTGGCGTGCGAACATGTTTAAACTCAGAAGAGTGTTCCTGGAACCATTCTGTAGCAATTCAGGACGTGTGGGATGTCGCATTGTCCTGCTGGAATTGCTCAAGTCCATCTGAATGCACAATGGACACGAATGGATGCAGGTGGTCAGACAGGTCGCTTATGTATGTGTCACCTGTTAGGGTCGTATCTAGACGTATCAGGGGTCCCATATCCCTCCAACTGCACATGCCTCACATTATTACAGAGCCTCCACCAGCTTGAAAAGTCCCCTGCTGATATGCAGGATCCATGGATTCATGAGGTTGTCTCCATACCCATACTCGTCCTTCCGATTGATACAATTTGAAACGAGACTTTCCGGCCAGGCAACATATTTCCAATCATCAACACTTTAATGACGATGTTGACAGGGCCTGGCGAGGTGTAAAGCTTTGTGTCTCATCAAGGGTACACGAGTGGGCTTTCAGCTCCGAAAGCCCTTATCGATGATATTTCATTGAAGGGTTTGCATGCTGACACTTGTTGATGGCCCAGTATTGAAAAATGCAGCAATTTGTGGAAGGGTTTCACTTCTGTCACGTCGAACGATTCTCTTCAGTCGTCGTTGGTACCCTTCTTGCAGGATCTTTTCCTGGCCGCAGCGATGTTGGAGATTTTATGTTATCGGATTCCTGATATTCCTGGTACGTTCGTGAAATGGTCGTACAGGAAAATTCCCACTTCACCGCGATCTGGGAGACGCTATGTCCTATCACTCGTGCACTCACTTAAATCTTGATAACCTGCCATTGTAGCAGTAATAACAGACCTATCAACTTCACCAGACACTGTCGTATAAAGGCGTTGCCGACTGCAGTGCCGTATTCTGCCTGCTTGCGTATCTCTATATTTGGATATGCATGATCATACCAGTTCCTTTGGCGCTTCAGTGTATGCCTGAACGTCTTAACATCTAAATACTGTTCGAGATATCAGTACCAATATGCTTTGGTCGACCTTCTGACCGAGCCTCTCTCCTTCACAAAGTTCTCACATTTCCTACGAAAAAATCTCACTTACAACTATCCATCATATTTAATATGTACAACTAGATGTTCACTGAGTAGTTCGCAAGGTTGCACGCAGATGCCATTATTATCTATGTCCGTAGCATCATATTCATAATTTTATTTTCATCTTCCTTTACTGTTTGCAACTATTCTTTAATTTTTATTCATTGCATCGCTTCCTCTTGGTCGTACACAGGAGCATGGAACCTCCATTCTCCTGAATGGTGTTAACACACAAATGAACTAAGAAAATCATACATTACACATTACCAGATCCTGACGCTGGCTGTGGGGTAGCTGGTGGTGGGTAGTTTCTCCTTAGAAAGTGTCATCATTTAGTCATTTTGTTTTCTCTCAGTTATCCATCAGTCAACAAACAACTTTGTTTACCACTCCAATATTGCACCACTAGCTTCTATAAAAGTACAGATACATTATTAATTTCGAACTAACATTACCATCAGATGTCCCCTGACTTCAAACAGATATAATACTCAACTTCAAATACGTCCTCTTGCATCAATGGGGAGCACAATAACATCATATCACCGTCCATGCTGCGGGTCTGAGTCGACAGTACAAACAAGAGTACAAATCTCCAACGAATTGTTAACCAAACAACTTTCATGATCACTGAAAAATGAGTGCGTGACATGAGAGGAAAGTCTCAGTATTTCACCTCTCTCCTCCACAAGAGCCAAATGACATTGTCAACTACAGACGTATCTGCACTCCTTCTCCAACTTTTATTATGCAGATGTGTGATACTTTCCGCTACTTCCGTCATACACTCTGTCTTCCGGATTTCCTTTTTTTCATGCTGATTGTTGATGTCTTATAAATAGTCTTTTTGTTGCATAGCATGCGTTGATCATACAACATGGTGTTCTTTGATTCTGAAGACGTTCTGGAAGTTGTAGATTGCGTATGTTTTTGGCAGAAATAAAACGCAGTTTTCTTGTAGCACTCCGTCTTCAGGCCACAAGTGGCCCATCGGGAGCATCCGACCACCGTATCATCCTGAGTTGAGGATGCGGAGAGGAGGGGCGTGTGGTCGGCACACCGCTCTCCCGGTCGTTATGATGTTTTCTTTGACCGGAGCCGCTACTATTCGGTCGAGCAGCTCCTCAATTGGCATCACGAAGCTGAGTGCACCCCGAAAAATGCCAACAGCACATGGCAGCTGGATGGTCACCCATCCAAGTGCCGACCACAACCGACAGCGCTTAACTTCGGTGATCTCACGGGAACCGGTGTATCCACTACGGCAAGGCCTTTGCCACAGTTTTCTTGTAGAACTGTGAGCAATTCTTCCTTGTCTCCTGCTTCTTTATTAGTGATTTCATTTACATGCTAATGGATGGCGAGATCTATTCCTCTTCTCATTTCTTCTTTCTCAGTTCTCGAATCATCCTCTACTTCTTTTCCCCAATAAGTATTCTCGACCTGCCTATTCCAATGGTCCACTTATAGTCGCAAACAACTTCCCAGAATCTGTGCCCTAATTGCTTGAGGATCAAGCAGCTGCATCTTTTCTCCTTTCTGTGTGACAGTACCAACTCTTCCCAGCTCAAGTAATCTGCCATAATCACTCAGGAGGTCTATCGTATTGTGAGATCAGTTGTCAATTTCGGAACCAACATGTGGCCTAAGACATCAATTCATATGTTATTGGTCTATGCAATTTCATGATCTTTCCTATGATGACACCCTTAATTCTAAATTTTCTCAATTATACCTCTGACCAACTATGATTTGATCTACATCTGTTAAATGTCGCTTCTGCGTTGCCGAAATTTGGCTGCCACTATCCAAAATTCAGTATAATTCCACGTCACCTTTTGTCACATTTAATACTGAACGTATGTTCATTGTCGCCTGTGATTCCTTATCATCAATAAGACTTCTGAAATGCCATTATTGAAGATTATATCGATGACGTTGGGTCCAGTTGATGAGATGAGTGTTATATCTGCTCCACCTCACTTTCCGAACGTCAGTATTTAGGAGGGCTGTCATCGTGTTGATGGGGTTTTGGGTTTAGGCCACAGATTTCCACGACCTCGACTCCGCTGTGGTACACAGCACCACCTCCATTGTTAGTTTCGAAACGTTCTCCGCATCCATTATTTCCTGAATTTCACCATCCGCTGTTCTGTGGTGTGCTGTGAAAATTTCTCTGATTATTGCCTCCTCCATTGTGATATCTGTTATTGTTTCTCCTTCCACCGTTCCAGTGTCCATTATTCGGCCTGTGACTGCCTGCTTCTCACGATGTTTTCAACTGATGGTACCATTTTCTGAATACCAGCTTTTTTTGTTTTTTTTGTTTTAATTGACATACTTCTGCTGAAGCGAGGGTCCGCCAACGTGTTCTTCGTAACTGCGCCTCCCTTCACGGTTGTGCTGTGCACTGAACACATATTCTAGTTCGTGCAGCATTTTACGGAAATAATTTATGCCCACGTTGCATCTCCGTGCTGAAACTTGTGGGCAATGAGGCAGAAGTTTAAGGTAGCAATGCCTGATTACCTCCCCTGGTTCGCATGGATTGCCAGAAACTGATTTTTCTTTGTTGTGAATTCTAAGAACTGTACTGGCCTCTTGAATTCAGATCCTGTACAATATTTTACAATGATCATCTCGTGTTTTATTCGTTCTTGTGTCGGTCCAGAGCAGTAGCTCTACAGAAATGCGTCACGAAATACTTGGTAAGAGCAGCATGTTGTGGCAATTCCACACATCTTTTTCACTGCCGTCCTTTATACATGACAGCAGATAAAATAAAGTTTCTACTGCAATGACTACGACGGTGGTGATGATATATCAAACTGGGAAACTCCCCTTGTCCTTGTAGCTTGGAAATTTTGAACCTGCAGAAAGTGTTTGAAACCATATGATACTCTCGATGTTACTTTCGTCTGCACGCTTGCATCTATCCTTTGCATGTCTTATTGCCTCTGTGTGACTTCTTAACTTCCCCTATTGTCAGTCCTGACACTAAATTCACTAGTCTTCTGATCCTGGCACCTGTGCAGTGGTATACAGTTGTGTGACTCATTTGATATTTCATCCGTATTGACCGTCCTCCTATCTTTTCCGTGCTGTCGGATATATCTTTTGAACTCTTCTTTTACCTTCTTCTACGGCTTAGAATTAATTACCTCTTGTTGATTCTTAAATGATTTCTTCCATTTCTGCTATTGGTATCAGGTTTGTGATGTCCAAGACCGCACTGAGTTCCTCAACCTCACTTCTTATTTTGTCTCTGGTTTTCTTTGCAAGAAGGTTCATGGCTTTTTCCAACTTACGTCGATATGTTAACTCTGTGCTCTCGACTCTGTGGTGTATTTTTGATAACGCTTCAAGACCATTCTTTTCTATTTTTAATAATGTTAACGCCATAAGTTACTCTTTTTGATTCCTCTGCTTTACTTGTCACTTGATCATCATTTTCTGAGATTCCCCTGACACTTAGGCGAAGTTCTCGGTTTCTTCCCTTATCTCTCCCATGTTTTTATTTTCTTTCCCCATGTCCTTAATTTCTTGTCTGCTCTTCTCTTCCATGTCTTTATTTTTTCTCTCATTGCTTTTAAAAAGTCAATTAGGTTGAATTCATTGTTCCCTGGCACACTATTTTTATCTGGCGAAGTTGCTCTGGAATTCGAGTATACTGAATCTATTTCTATTGCACCTCCACTTGATTTGCTGGTCTTCTCCTTTTCCTCGATATAACATATTCCTGGCTCCATCTCTCCTTGCTCCCTTCTTCTCTACCACTTACTGACTCCCACGTGCCATCAGAATGTTGTCATATGTGGTACATGTCTTGTACAGACTCCCTTCATCTTCTTCTGTTGCACGATCATTCCTCTCTGCAGTCTCATCCTCAGCATTCACGCTATTTCCCAAACTTTTTGCGTTGCAAAGTCCCTGTCGCCGCTCCCTATGTACCCGGTCTATTTGTCTGAGCCTAATTTGACCATCGCGTCCGTCGTAAGATTCTTCCATTTTATCAATATCGCTTTTAAATTTGCTTTAGCCATCGTGGTACATGTGTGGCTCTTGCTGTGATGTCACGTAGTTTAGTATTGCTACACACAACATTTGTACACCATTTAAACAAGAAAAAGTATGGTGTTTTCTGCTACTGTAATATCGAGTACTTTATGTATTGCAACATTGTACAGAATATATGCCAGTAAGGATTCATCTCTTTGGATTCTTGTGTTGGTTTATTTGTTCCCGTCGACTAACTAATCATATCAAAAAAGGGAAATTTGTATCTCTCTGTTACTTCTTACTGAGCATAACTCTGTTGTCTCTAATTTTCTTTATTGTTCTCACAACATGTACACCTAATAGTCCTCATGCCTTCCTATCAACGATACTTCTCTCCCAGACTGTAGAACTAGCCAAATTCGGTTACCACTTGACTCTCACTCCATCTCCCTTGCTGCACTCTTAGTTCCTTTTCCTCATATGCAACCACTCACGGCTTTCACAGTCTTGTTCAAAGTAGCTATATTGCCTACATATACCACAGATTACGTACAGGGGATAGGCAGAATAATGTAAACACCTGTACTTACTTGGGAATGGTTTATTAATAAGGGGTTGGAGCCCCATTCGCCCATAATATAGGTGCAATTCTTCTTGGAATACTGGTATATAATGATTGTACAGTCTATAGTGGAATGTTATGACACTCTTCGGTCAGAGCCTCTTCTTACTCCTGTAGTGAGGAGGGAGGCGGAAATCTGCTCCTGAGTCTCCACTCCAATACTGCCAACAAGGGTTCGATAATGTTCAAGTCCAGGGACTGTGCTGGCCAGGGAAGACGTTGCAGTTCAGATGCATGCTCCTCATACCACGATTGTATTGTCCTGGCTGTGTCAATGGGTGCATTATCGTCCTGAAATATGGCATCATTGTTGGGGAACATTTGAATCATGGAATGCACCTGGTCACTTTGTTCACATAATCGTTGACTGCAACACGGCCTTTGAGAGTAATGATGGGATCAGCATAATACCATGATACGGCTGTCCACCCATCACATTTCCACCTCCATGCTTAACCGTTGGAATCAAGCAATCCGGACTGTAGGCATCTTTTGGCGTTCTTCAGACGTAAACCCGGCCCTATGTTGGAAATAAAAAGTTGACTTGTCGGACCGTATGACGTGTTTCCACTGATAATCCGACCAGGCTTTATGCTTCGGACACCACGTTTTACGCTTCTTTGCGTTGGTTGTCGTCACTAATGGTTTCGATATAGCAGCTCGTCCATGAATATTCGCTCTATGGAGTTCCCGCCGGACAGTTCGATAGTTATGGAGTCGAAAAGATGGCTGTCACTTTAGTCTCCATAGTTTTGTGTTGTTTTGACACGATTCGTGTTAGCGTACGACGATCTTTGTTATTTAGTTTTGATTTGCGCCCACTGTTATGTTTACACGATGATGTCTTTCCATGTTTTATGTAGGCTGTCATGACTGTTGAAACAGTTGCTCTTGACACATTAAATAATTAGGCTGTCATGCTCCAGCTAAACGGGTCCCCACAATCTGCCCTCTTTGGAACTCTGTTATGTCTTTCATTGCACGTAGACCTGGGCCTCTGAATGCAAATAAGAAGAGTTAACTACTCGTATACAACATGCACTGATGCCTAATCCATACTGAACACGCACAGTCCAGCACTACACGTGCCTTGCCTTCATTGTTGGCCGTCAGACACAACCATCCCATTACTATCACTGTTCACATTATTTTGCCAATCCCCTGTATTTCATTTGACTACATGCGCTGTGTCTCATGAGCTTCCACTGGCTGCGTTTCGTGGGTGCAAGTTTTCGGTTTCTTATGAGTTGATCCTGAATTCATGAAAATCACGTTCCACAATTTCACAGACCACTCAGACGTAAAATACTGGATACTGTGACTTTTATTTCCGTGTTAGGAGACTCAAAACCCTACCGCTAAATTTCAATCTCCACGCATGGGATGAAAAAGGTGCACACTCCACAAACAAAAAAACAACAGTCGAATGTTCTCGTGATGGTCTTAGATTTATGCAAGAACAAATTATTTACAGCGTGTTATGCCTATACAAAACATCCGAAATATCCACAACGCTGTTTACAACGCAGGCGAATCGTCAGATGTGGTACAGAACACATGGAATTTTTATTAGCTCCTACGGGAAAGAAAATGGAAATTAGATTGGACTAAATAAACACGCTACGATCTGTTATCTTTTAGCATAGTCAGCAACATGTGTATGAAATGTACACAACTGAAGTTATGAGTGCCTACAAATTAGGAAAACAATATGGTTCATGAAACTGATTACTATCCTAAGAACTGAAGTTTAGTCTTACGTATGACCACGGAAAATTATGTAAACCCTACGTTTAATATAACTGATAACTTCCCAGAGCCGGCCGAAGTGGCCGTGCGGTTCTAGGCGCTGCAGTCTGGAACAGCGAGACCGCTACGGTCGCAGGTTCGAATTCTGCTTCGGGCATGGATGTGTGTGATGTCCTTAGGTTAGTTAGGTTTAACTAGTTCTAAGTTCTAGGGGACTAATGACATCAGAAGTTGAGTCCCATAGTGCTCAGAGCCATTTGAACCATTTTTGAACTTCCCAGAGAAATCAAAATTCAATCCTGGGATGGGAGCGCTAATTTCTGAAAAATACCATGCTACAGGATTTCCCTTAACCCTCCAAACATTGGCACGAGAAGCACAATGCGAGGAATGCACTTCACACAATGATTTCCACACACATGTCAAAGACCAAATATGTAATATGTGCTATGCATTCAACCCAGGGACACAATATTGCAACCACGGAGAGCACTGGTGTAATGCAGAGAGCTGTACAGCATAGTTGAGAGAGGGAAAGTTACTCTATCACCTATTTTTCGTATACATAAAATTATTAAAGATTTGTTACAACCTGACGCACCTTGAGCGAGACTCTAGACAGTTGACAGCCTGGGAAGATGTTGGTGGAGCCCAGTAGGGCACTAAAAGCATGAGGTATTTTTATGCTTCTTACCTCGTAGAAACAGCATGTTGGGAGTTGAAAGCAATTGGCGGTGAGCCCATCCCTCAGTAAATCTTGCCGGATGGGTCCACAGCCATACAGGGTAGACAAGGCAGCCCCTTGTTGAGATGGGCCTCCAGCAGAACAATGCCGTGATACCTTCGTTGGCACCAGCCGAAGCCTAAGCTGGGGGTGACGGACTTCATATACAATGGAGTAGTAAACAGGGCATTTCATGCAGAGC
Organism: Schistocerca gregaria; assembly: GCF_023897955.1. Taxonomy (NCBI): domain Eukaryota; kingdom Metazoa; phylum Arthropoda; class Insecta; order Orthoptera; family Acrididae; genus Schistocerca; species Schistocerca gregaria. Next base: position 414,481,736 of record NC_064921.1, on the reverse strand, counting down.
CAAAAAAATGTTCAAATGTGTGCGACATCTTATGAGACTCAACTGCTGAGGTCATCAGTCCCTAAGCTTACACACTACTTAACCTAAATAATCCTAAGGACAAACACACACACCTATGCCCGAGGGAGGACTTGAACCTCCGCCGTGACCAACCGCACAGTCCATGACTGCAGCGCCTTAGATCGCACGGCTAATCCCGTGCGGCTGTGCAGAGCCACGTGTAATAACAATTGACAAATTTTAGTTTCACCGATACTGCGAATAGGCCTGTGAACCACTTCCATCGGCCACCTCAGTTGTATAAGAAACTCCAGCATCTGAGAAACGTTTAGAGATGTAACATGTATTACACCTCATATGTAGGACTAACAAGCTCCAAGGCACAGGAGGTTTAGATAAAAATCTTTAAAAATCTTTAAGATTGTACCTGTTTGCTTGATGATGTGGTAAGTGACACAACTTCTGAGAAAATCATCTTCCTGCGCGAAAACTCAAATAAACCAGTAATTGGTGGTTTCTTTCTTTTTTTTGTGCTGTCGTTTGGGCGGGGAGATTTAGCGTCTCTAGAGCCCTGGATGAAGGCGGTGTCGTTCGTGCACTTTGTGAGGAAACGAAATTTTTTCTGAAGAGGTTCGAAGCACTCGGGTGCTGGACTTTGGTCTGGTAGGGGACTTCTGGTAGATGCTGTGGCATGTGTGGTTGGTGCATTGGACCTGTCCTGAGACTGACTGCACTTGCGAGTATTTTAGACTGGGTTCAAATGGCTCTGAGCACTATGAGACTTAACATCTATGGTCATCAGTCCCCTAGAACTTGGAACTACTTAAACCTAACTAACCTAAGGACATCACACAACACCCAGCCATCACGAGGCAGAGAAAATCCTGGACCCCGCCGGGAATCGAACCCGGGCGTGGGAAGCGAGAACGCTACCTCACGACCACGAGATGTGGGCTTTTAGACTGGGGAGCCTGTGGTAACTGTATCGACAATATCACTTCAAATTTGTCGGACTAGTCGTTTGCTGAAGGTACACTTATTAGTGTTTGGTTTACCAGTCTTGACATTGGCATCCTTGTGCGCTCTGTCATATAAGTGAGCCAAATTGGTCCTTGGTACGACCAGCGAACTGGTGTGTCACATACTGAAGTCTACCGTGATTTCAGGGCTCTGGTAGAGAGTAAATTGCGATCGGTCTGCCTGATCGCTAGACCGTTAGAGTTTTGCATTTCTTTCATGGCCGTGATAGATTCACAGGTGCCGCCTTACGTCTCGCCTCTCCCACACACATCTCGCCAGCTGCAAGTTACATCGTCGCACGAAGCAAACAGGGTAACGTACTGCCGCTGCAGCGTTGTCAGGGGATACAGATCTGAATCGCCGCTTGCCCTCAGCTGCACGTAAGTAGAGAAACTTCTGTAGGTTTGAACAATCGAAGTCTGCTCGGTGTCAGATCAATTCAGATTGCGTTATCCACATTTTTAGGGCCACAGTACTCTACTCACTTCTGCCACCCAGGATCCTTGTCAATTGTGGTCTTAAACCACCTGTTACTTGTTTATTCAACTTGTTTAGCATAATTTATGTCTGTTTTTTTCTTTTGAAAAATAAATGTTGTTAGAACTCTAATAAATTTTGCTTCATTCTCAATCATTTATATAGTGCCCAACAGGGTAACCTTACACAGTCTTTATACATAAACAGCTACTTCGGCTCGATGTCTGCAATGACAATGCGATCACGTAGTACCATGTTAAAAACGAGTGGGTAAGCAAGTGCTACAGTGTAACAAATAAACTATCGTTGTAACACGCCCTTTAATTCTTCCGTGTTGTTCCGCATTACCTATACTAATCCTTTTACGTCCATCAACTTGGTAACGTTAGCCTGGAGGAAATGTACAGAAGTTTCCTTTAGATGTGGACAGGAGATGCACACTGAGATTCTAGAAAGGAAACGAAAAATACACTGTCACAAAAGTCATGGGATAGCGATATGCACATATACAGATGGCTGTAGTACCGATTACACAGTGCATAAAAGGGCAGTGCAGTGGCGGAGCTGACGTTTGCAGTCAGGTAATTCGTGTGGAGAGGTTACCAACTGATTATGGCCGCACGACGGGAATTAACAAACTTTGAATGGCTAATGAGTTATTTATTTTTTATGTTTATTTAAATGTCAAGTTCCGTAGGACCAAATTGAGGAGCAAATTTCCAAGGTCATGGAACGTGTCAGTACATGAACTTACAACATAAAAAGTAATAACAGATAAAAATAAATGTTCATGAACCTGAAAGAAAATCAGTCCATAAGTTTAAGCAAACGCTATCAGCAATACAATGAGAATCATCTTAATTTTTCAAGGAACTCCTCGACAGAATAGAAGGAATGACACACGAGGAAACTCTTCAGTTTCAATTTGAAAGCACGTGGATTACTGCTAAGATTTTTAAATTCGAGTGGCAGCTTATTGAAAATGGATGCAGCAGTATACTGCACACCTTTTTGCACAAGAGTAAAGGAAGTCCGATACAAATGGAGGTTTGATTTCTGCCGAGTATTAACCGAGAGAAAGCTGCTTATTGTTGGAAATAAACTAATATTGGTAACAAGAAACGACAATAAGGAATATACATATTGAGAGGCCAGTCACAAAATACCCAGACTCTTGAAAAGAGGTCGACAAGAGGTTCGTGAACTCACACCACTTATTGCCCGAACTGCTCGTTTCTGAGCCAAAAATATCCTTCTAGAATTGGAAGAGTTACCCCAAAACATAACACCATACGACATAAGTGAATGAAAATAAGCAAAGTAGACTAATTTATGTGTCGAAATATCACTCACTTTCGAATAGTGAAAATGGCAGTATTAAGTCTTTGAACAAGATCCTGAACGTGGGCTTTCCACGACAGCTTACTATCTATCTGAACACCTAGGAATTTGAACTGTTCAGTTTCACTAACCATATGCCCGTTCTGTGAGATTAAAACGTCAGGTTTTGTTGAATTGTGTGTTAGGAACTGTAAAAACTGGGTCTTACTGTGATTTAACGTTAGTGTATTTTCTACAAGCCATGAACTGAGGTCAGGTACTGCTCTACTTGAAACCGAGTCAATGTTGCACACAACATCCTTTACTACCAAGCTAGTGTCATCAGCAAACAGAAATATTTTAGAGTTACCCATACTACTAGAGGGCATATCATTTATATATGATCATAGGAGCGGCCCCAACACTGATCTCTGAGGCACCCCCCACTTGACAGTACCCCACTCAGATCCCACATCACAGCCGTTATCAACATTGTGAATAATGACCTTTTGCTGCCTGTTTCTAAAGTAAGAGGTGAACCAATTGTGTGCTACACCCCTTATTCCGTAATGGTCCAACTTCTGGAGCAATATTTTGTGATCAACACAGTCAAATGCCTTTGTTAAAGCAAAAAATACTCCAAGCGTTCGAAACTTTTTGTTTAGCCCATCCAGTACCTCACAGAGAAAAGAGAATATAGCGTTTTCAGTTGTCAAACGACTTCTAAAGCCGAACTGTACATTTGATAGCAAATCGTATGATATAAAATGATCAATTAACCTTACATACACAGCCTTTTCGATAACTTTTGCAAACACTGATGGCATAGAAATAGGTCTAAAATTATCTACAATATCCCTTTCTCCCTTTTTATAAAGCGGCTTTACTGCCGAGTACTTTAATCGCTCAGGAAACTGACCATTCCTAAAGGAAAAATTACAAATATGGCTAAATACAGGGCTAACATGTGCAGCAAAGTACTTTAATATTCTACTAGACACTCCATCATAACCATGAGAGTCCTTAGTCTTCAGTGATTTGATTATTGTCTCAATCTCCCTCTTGTCTGCATCACAGAGGAGTATTTCAGACGTCAATCTCGGAAAGGCATTTGCTAAGAAATTTATATGATTTCCTGTAGATACTAAATTTTTATTTAATTCACCAGCAATGCTCAGAAAACGATTGTTAAATACTGTACATATATCTGATTTATCAGTAACAGAAATATTACTACTGCAAACTGACTTTATATCGTCAACCTTGTGCTGCTGACCAGACACTTCCTTCACAACTGACCATATGCCTTTAATTTTATCCTGTGAATTAGCTATTCTATTTGCATACCACATACTTTTTGCCTTGCTAATAACATTTTTAAGCACCTACCAATACTGTTTGTAATGAGCTACTGTAGCTTGATTGTGACTACTTCTAACATTTTGATATAATTCCCACATTGCTCTACATGATATCCTTATCCCACTAGTCAGCCAGTTGGGCTGCCTATTACTCCTATGGCCCCGTTTAGAACGTTCTAATGGGAAGCAACTCTCAAAGACCACGAGAAATGTGTTATGTAAAGCATTGTATTTATCATCTACACTCCTGGAAATGGAAAAAAGAACACATTGACACCGGTGTGTCAGACCCACCATACTTGCTCCAGACACTGCGAGAGGGCAGTACAAGCAATGATCACACGCACGGCACAGCGGACACACCAGGAACCGCGGTGTTGGCCGTCGAATGGCGCTAGCTGCGCAGCATTTGTGCACCGTCGCCGTCAGTGTCAGCCAGTTTGCCGTGGCATACGGAGCTCCATCGCAGTCTTTAACACTGGTAGCATGCCGCAACAACGTGGACGTGAACCGTATGTGCAGTTGACGGACTTTGAGTGAGGGCGTATAGTGGGCATGCGGGAGGCCGGGTGGACGTACCGCCGAATTGCTCAACACGTGGGACGTGAGGTCTCCACAGTACATCGATGTTGTCGCCAGTGGTCGGCGGAAGGTGCACATGCCCGTCGACCTGGGACCGGACCGCAGCGACGCACGGATGCACTCCAAGACCGTAGGATCCTACGCAGTGCCGTAGGGGACCGCACCGCCACTTCCCAGCAAATTAGGGACACTGTTGCTCCTGGGGTATCGGCGAGAACCATTCGCAACCGTCTCCATGAAGCTGGGCTAAGGTTCCGCACACCGTTAGGCCGTCTTCCGCTCACGCCCCAACATCGTGCAGCCCGCCTCCAGTGGTGTCGCGACAGGCGTGAATGGAGGGACGAATGGAGACGTGTTGTCTTCAGCGATGAGAGTCGCTTCTGCCTTGGTGCCAATGATGGTCGTATGCGTGTTTGGCGCCGTGCAGGTGAGCGCCACAATCAGGACTCCATACGACCGAGGCACACAGGGCCAACACCCGGCATCATGGTGTGGGGAGCGATCTCCGACACTGGCCGTACACCTCTGGTGATCGTCGAGGGGACACTGAATAGTGCACGGTACATCCAAACCGTCATCAAACCCATCGTTCTACCATTCCTAGACCGGCAAGGGAACTTGCTGTTCCAACAGGACAATGCACGTCCGCATGTATCCCGTGCCACCCAACGTGCTCTAGAAGGTGTAAGTCAACTACCCTGGCCAACAAGATCTCCGGATCTGTCCCCCATTGAGCATGTTTGGGACTGGATGAAGCGTCGTCTCACGCGGTCTGCACGTCCAGCACGAACGCTGGTCCAACTGAGGCGCCAGGTGGAAATGGCATGGCAAGCCGTTCCACAGGACTACATCCCGCATCTCTACGATCTTCTCCATGTGAGAATAGCAGCCTGCATTGCTGCGAAAGGTGGATATACGCTGTACTAGTGCCGACATTGTGCATGCTCTGTTGCCTGTGTCTATGTGCCTGTGGTTCTGTCAGTGTGATCATGTGATGTATCTGACCCCAGGAATGTGTCAATAAAGTTTCCCCTTCCTGGGACAATGGATTCACGGTGTTCTTATTTCAATTTCCAGGAGTGTATATTATCGGCACTATAAACATCTTGCCACTCTTGTTCCTTGACAAGTTTTGAAAATCTCTCTATTGCTATTGGATTAACTTTCCTACGTAGTTTCTAATTAAATACGACATTGGTTTGAGTACAAAAACCTTTTAGTGTTAAAATTTGTGCATCATGGTCTGAAAAGCCATGCACCCTTTCACTAACAGAATGCACATCTAGTAATGAAGAATGAATAAAAATATTGCCTATGACTGTGCTATTGTTCCCCTGCACCCTAGTTGGAAAAAACACAGTTTGCATCAGATCATATGAATTTAGGAGATCTACCAACATCCTTTTTCTTGCACAATCATGTGCAAAATTAATATTGAAGTCACCACATAGAACTACTTTCTGGTACTTCCTACAAAGTGAGTCAAGAACCCTCTCTAACTTAAGCAAAAGTGCTCTGAAGTCGGAGTTAGGGGACCTACAAACAACAGCAATTAGAAGTTTAGTTTCACTAAATTCAACTAATGCTGCACAACTTTCAAATATCTGTTCAGTGCAGTGTCGTGATACGTCTATGGACTCAAATGAAATACTGTTTTTTTTACGTACAGAGCCACTCCCCCACCCCGCAAGGAACTCCTTGAGAAACAGCCAGCTAATCTGTAGCCTGGTAAAGGAAGCCTCTGAATTATCAAATTATTTAAGTGGTGCTCTGATATACCAATAATTTCAGAGTTAACATCTATTAGCAGTTCACTAACTTTATCTCTAATACCTCTTATATTTTGATGAAATATGCTAATTCCTTCTCTACTTGGAAACATTACATCCTCTGGAGGTGAGCCCTTAGTTAGAGGCACTTCCTTTAAGCAGGTATACCTATCAGCTGACTTCAGTCTAAAAAAGGTGCAGCTCTAACACCAACTACTACAGGAATTTTTCCATGAGCGATACCACTACCACCACCACTCACTACACTGTCACCTATAAGCTTAGCCAGCCTCCCCTTCCCATACCTATTGAGGTGCAGGCCATGCCTAGTGAAACCCCATCTACTCATAGACCCAACTGGCACCACTGAGATGTGATCCATGCCCTCCGACATCAGTGCCCTCCGACATCAGTGCCCTCCCCAGACCCACATTAACGCGCCTAACAGCCGCATTAAGGTGAGGCCGATCATGACGCTGAAACAGTTGCACGAAATGCACATTACTACCACCAGTTTGAGTAGCTATCTTAACCAAGTCACCACTGACATCATATTCCCCGTCCCTATCGAGACTGTTCCCTGCTCCACCCACTATCACTACCTGATCCTCTTTCGTAAAATTATTACCTAACTCCCCTATGCTTTCAGTCACCTGAGCCAACCCTGCACTAGGCTTCACATTGCTGGTGACCTGGTACTCACTCCCCAACACTTCCTGCAACTGCTGGCTCACACCTCTACCGTGGGAAGTACCTAGCAGCAGAACCTTCTTTCTGCTAGACTTTGCAACTAACCTAGGCCTCCTAATTGTTGAGGACTGCTGCAAGTTACCTATATCTACGGCTACACGAGGCTCCTCTCCACTCAACTCTGACAGTTGGTCGTATCTGTTGCATGTATGCAAAGTGAAACTGTCTGAGTACCTCCTCTTCCGAGCTACCTTCTTGCCAACTGCCAGTTCCTATTCCCCACCACCCTTCACCCTCCTCAACCTATCTAGTTCCTCCTTTGCGCATTGTAACTGCACCTGAAGGGCACATATCTTACGCTCCTGCTCCTCTATTAACTTGTTTCTACTACAGATTCTACATTCCCAGGAGAGGATCTCCCTAAAATGACCACTGGCTTTCCCACTGCATTTCCCCCAATGAAAATACTTTGAACAAATCCCACACCGTAATCCACTACTCACAAACCTACGACAGAGCCCACACTTTTCACTCATGGTAAATGTTACAGTTACTGAAAAAAACGATATGTCTAAGTTATCAAAGTTCAGTTACACCATTAGAACTATTTAAGAACTAACAATAATGGTCTCGAAATTCTCTGCCTACTAAGAAAGCAGCTACTTGTATTAATACTACTACAACACAGCCGATACCAATACCAGCAAAACTTCACAAAATTATTAGCTACAACCAAAAAATTAAAACTACCACTGTAACACTAAGCGAAGGTAAAACACTATATGAAAATTGTACTGAAATATTTCACTAGAAAGAATAATAAATGTCAGTTGAAAACTAAAGCACGAAAAATACTAACGACTTCAACACACTGAAAACTCTCTAAAACACAGAGAGCGAACGTTTACAAAAGTTTATTGAGTCGATATTTCGCCACAAACGGCTCGCAACACCGCTGAAAACTATTAAATTTAATAACTGTATTAAAGAGCACAAATAAGTTTGTCAGTACTTAGCTTATAACCGCTACAGCTGCAGTGCATGCCGCAAAATGTAAACACGCTACTGAAGCGCGAGGCTTAGACGAACGACGAAAGCAGACTCACAAATCACAGACCACTCGAGTCAATAACACAAGAAGAAAGACTGAGATTAATGAAAATCCACTAAAAAGTTACTTTAACGGCAAATATTGATAGTTGGAGCTATATGCAAGGGACATTTCTTTTCAGAAATCATTAGGGGATTCAATATCGTGAGATCTACAGTGTCAAGAGTGTGCCGAGAACACAAAATTTCAGGCATTTCCTCTCACCACGGACAACGCAATAGCCGAGAGCCTTCACTTAACGAGGGAGAGCAGCGGCGTTGGCATAGAGTTGCAAATGCTAACAGACGAGTAGCACTGTGTCAAATTACAGCAGAAATCAATTTGGGAGGCACGACGAATGTATCCGTTAGGACAGTATGGTGAAATTTGGCGTTAATGGTCTGTGGCAGTAGAGACCAATTCGAGTAAATTGTTAACAGTACAGCATCGCCTCTCCTGGACTCGTGACCATATCAGTTGCATCCTAGACGACCAGAAACCCTGGCCTGGTCAGATGATTCCCAATTTCAGTTGGTAAGAGCTGATAGAAGGTTTCGAGTGTGGCGCAGATCCCACAAAGCCATGGACCCAAGCAAAAGGCACTGTGCAAGCCTGTTGTGGCTCTCTTATGGTGTAGGGTCTAAATGAGCGGATCATTGATTCTTTACAGCCATTCTTGGGTTTCATGTTCCCAAACAACTATGGAATTTTCATGGATGACAGTCACCATGTCACTGGGTCCCAGCTGTTGGCAATTGGTTTGAAAAATTTCAAGAATATTCTGGACAATTCTAACCAATGATTTCGCCACTCAGATACCCTGACATGAATCCCATCGACATGGGACATAATATAGAGGTCAGCTGGTGCACAAGATCCTGCACTGGCAACACTTCCTCAATTATGGACGGCTATGCTCAATGTTATTTCCCCGATTGTTATGAGTATACATACTCGGATAGTTCTGTTATTATTTACGAATCTTATAGTGCTGCATGGCTCGATATTACTGTAGAAGCCTTCCAACAACTACACTGCTGGCCATTAAAATTGCTACACCAAGAAGATATGCAGATGATAAACGAGTATTCATTGGACAAATATATTATGCTAGGACTGACATGTGATTACACTTTCGAGCAATTTGGGTGCATAGATCCTGAGAAATCAATACCCAGAACAACCACCTCTGGCCGTAATAACGGCCTTGATAGGCCTGGGCATTGAGTCAAACAGAGCTTGGATGCCGTGTACAGGTACAGCTGCCCATGCAGCTTCAACACGATACCACAGTTCATCAAAACTAGTGACTGGCGTATTGTGACAAGACAGTTGCTCGGCCACCATTGACCAGACGTTTTCAATTGGTGAGAGATATTGAGAATGTGCTGGTCAGGTCAGCAATCGAACATTTTCTGTATCTAGAAAGGCCTGTACAGGACCTGCAACATGCGGTCGTGCATTATCCTGCTGAAATGAGGGTTTCACAGGGATCGAATGAAGGGTAGAGCCACGGGTCGTAACACATCTGAAATGTAACGTCCACTGTTCAGAGTGCCGTCAATGCGAACAAGAGGTGACCGAGACGTGTAACCAATGGCACCCCATACAATCATGCCGGGTGATACGCCAGTATGGCGATGACGAATGCACGCTTCCACTGTACGTTCACCTCGATGTCGCCAAACACGGATGCGACCATCAAAAAATGGTTCGAATGGCTCTGAGCAGTATGGGACTTAACTTCTAAGGTCACCAGTCCCCTAGAACTTAGAACTACTTAAACCTAACTAACCTAAGGACATCACACACATCCATGCCCGAGGCAGGATTCGAACCTGCGACCGTGGCGGTCGCGCTATTCCAGACTGTAGCGCCTAGAGCCGCTCGGCCACCTCGGCCGGCGATGCGACCATCATGATGCTGTAAACAGAACATGGATTCATCCGAAAAAATGACATTTTGACATTCGTGCACCCAGGTTCGTCGTTTAGTACACCATCGCAGGCGCTCCTGTCTGTGATGCAGCGTCAAGGGTAACCGCAGCCATGGTCTCCGAGCTGATAGTCCACGCTGCTGCAAACGTCGTCGAACTGTTCGTGCAGATGGTTGTTGTCTTGCAAACGTCCCCATGTGTTGACTCAGGGATCGTGAAGTAGCTGCACGATCCGTTACAGCCATGCGGATAAGATGCCTGTCATCTCGACTGCTAGTGATACGAGGCCGTTGGGATCTAGCATGGCGTCCCGTATTACCCTCCTGAACCCTCCGATTCCATATTCTGTTAACAGTTATTGGATCTCGACGAACGCGAGCAGCAGTGTCGCGTACGATAAACCGCAATCGCGATAGGCTACAATCCGACCTTTATCAAAGTCCGAAACGTGATGGTACGCATTTCTCCTCCTTACACGAGGCATCACAACAACGTTTCACCGGTCAACTGCTGTTTGTGTATGAGAAGTCCGTAGGAAACTTTTCTCATGTCAGCGCGTTGTAGGTGTCGCCACCGGCACCAACCTTGTGTAAATGCTCTGAAAAACTAATCATTTGCACATCACATCATCTTCTTCCTGTCGGTTAAATTTCGCATCTGTAGCATGTCATCTTCGCGGTGTAGCAATTTTAATGACCAGTAGTGTATTTAAGTCCACGTCACGTAGTGTTGCTGCACTGAGACGGGCAAAACGAGGTCGGACACGATGTTAGGAAGTATCCACGACTTTTATCAAGTCAGTGTAAATCCCTTCTTATACCTTCCACAAACTTACTGATGAATGACGACATCCCTCTATTTCTGTTTGATGGTATCTCGGATGGCTGACGACAGACTGCCACAAATTGAAATACTTGCAGCTGGTCACAACCATGCATGATAATCCTCCCCTACACCTTTCTTTCTGGACCAATTGCAATCAAGCTCCCTATCCCTCCCCCAATCCCCTTCTATTACTAGAGCAAATGAATGGGCCACGTCATTCAAGGTCTGCAAGAACTGTCAGGCAGAGTAAAAAGAGTAAGAGGACATTTAATTACAGTTAATCTACCATAACGCGATTATTAAACATATAGACTGTGCAATGAAATTTTCACTCTGGAGTGGAGTGTGCACTGTTATGAAACTTCTTGGCAGGTAAAGTGTGTGCCAGGCCGAGGCTCGAACTCGAGATCTTTGCCTTTCGCAGGCAAGTGCTCTACCGACTTTTCTTTTTTTCTAATCTTATTTTGTTCGTTGTTGTTCTTTTAATTTGTTCGGGTCGGACGCGCCATGACACTCGTTCAGGTTCATCATTGATCCTTTCACTCAGTTTTTTTATTTCTTATTACAGAGTACAGCTAACACTCTGACTGAACACGCTGAGCTACCCAAGCTCAACTCACGACCCCTCCTCACAGCTTTACTTCCTCCAATACCTCGTCTCCTACCTTCCAAACCCGCAGAACAAGCACTCCTAGAAGGAAGGATACTGCGGAGACATGGCTTAGCCACAGCCTGCTGGATGTTTCAAGACTGAAGTACTTGCCCCCGAAAGGCTAAGGTCGCGAGTTCGAGTCTCAATCTGGCGCACAGTTTTAATGTGTCAAGAAGTTTCGTAACAGCGCACACTCCGCTGCAGAGTGAAAATTTCATTCTGGAAAACATCCTAAAGGCAGTGGCTAAGCCTTGTCTCCGCAAATTCTTTCTTCCAGGAGTGCTAGTTACACAAGATCTTGCAAGAGAGCTTGTGTGAAGCTTAGAAAGTAGGAGACGAGGTACTGGTGGAAGTAAAGCTGTGAGGACGGGTCTTGAGTCGTGCTTGGGTAGCTCAGTCGGTAGAGCACTTGCTCGCGAAAGACGAAGGTCCCGAGTTCGAGTCTCAGTCCGGCACACACTTATAATCTGTAAGGAAGTTTCAAGTAAATCTACATCACCCGTGCATTATTAGTGTGTGACGTCAGTATAAGACTCGTAAATAACAACAGAACAGTCCAACACTTCACTGAAATAACATTGTAAAAACAATCAACCTCACCACCGCAATAAGACAGACATCGAAGTTAGTTAAAAGAAACAATAACCCCACTAATAAGGAGCCTTACAGAAAGAGGACACTGGAGGTAGAGTATCTGGTAAATAACGAAGGAAAAGGCGAGTAGGAGCGTCTTTACACATCACTAAATGTAAAAGTAATAAAAGCCACAGATATAACAATCGCTAGTGCCACTGACGACCGAGAGAAAAACCAATACCACGACCGCCACGGTGTGCTCTCTTTCCACAGTCACTCCTATCTTTTTGAGAAGGTCAGCACCTCTGAACCTCATGTGCACTGAGGTGACAAAAGTCATGAGATACCTCCTAATATCGCGGACCTCCATTTGCCCAGCGAACTGCAGCATCTCGAGATGGCACGGACTCATCTCGTTGGAATCCCCAACAGAAATACTGAGCCATGCTTACTTTATAGCCATCCATAACTGCGAATGTGTTGCAATGCAGGAGTTTGTGCACGAAACGACCCATGTTCGATGAAATTCATATTGGGCGATCTGGGTGGCGAAACCATTCCCTCGAATTGTCCAGGATGTTCTTGAAACCAATCGTGAACATCTGTGGCCCGGTGACATGGCGCATTATCACCCATGAAAATTCCATTGTTGTTCTGGCACATGGAGTCCACGAATGGCTGTAAATGATCTCCAAGTAGCCGAACATAATTATTTCCAGTCAATGATGGGTTCTATTGGACCAGAGGACCCAATCCATTCGATGTAAACACAGCCCACGCCATTGTGGAGCCACCACCAGCTTGCACAGTGCGTTGGTGACAACTTGGGTCCGTGGCTTCGTGGGGCAGGAGAGGCACTGCAGGCACTGTAGGCGATGTCGTGCTCTCGTGTCAGTCGTCTGCTGCCATAGCCCATTAAAGCCAAATTTCGCCGCAGTGTCCTAACTGATACGTTCGTTGTACCTCCGATATTGATTTCTGCGGTAATTTCACGCAGTGCTGCTCGTATGTTAACATTGACAACTCTAGCAAACGCTGCTGCTCTTTGTCGGTAAGTGAAGGCTGTCGGCCATTGTATTGTCCGTGGTGAGAGGTAATGCCTGAAATTTGTTATTCTCGGTACACTCTTGAGACTGTGGAACTCGCAATATTGAATCCCAAACGATTTCTGAAATTGAATGTCCCATGCGTCTGGCTCCAAGCACCATTCCGCGTTCAAAGTCAGTTAATTCCCGTCCTGCAGTTGTAATCACGTAGGACAGTTTTTCATATGAGTCACCCGATTACAAATGACAGTTCTGCCAATGCACTATTCTTTTGCACTTTGTGTACGCAATACTAATGCCATATGTAACATGTGGCTATCGCTATGCCATGACTTTTGCCACCTCAGTGTAGGTCTGTGTTTAATTTTACTTTCGTTCTCTTGTAAGGTTGTAAAGGCTTCTGTTCTCACCTGACAGGTGCCTGTAATCATTGCACTTATGAACTCCTATAGTTTGAACGCTGCTGGATAATTTTTAAGGAACGTACATTTGAGGTAGGCTGTGCTATAATTATATCCCACACCTATTAATCCAACCTGGTAATGGTCTCAGACTGATGATAGTTACTGTAACCTGATGTATCCTTACGTAACACACTGAAAGTCGGTTCGGGCTGCGCCCAGCAAGAGGAAAGTAAGAGTCCACACCTCACTGGACGATGTACCACTAACATGGCGTAAATACAAGGAGCAGTAGATAACAGCAGATCTCCCCTCCCTCCACAGTAACACAGGTGCAAAGGGTGTTGGGCTTCTCAGATAGGCAGGAGCGACTCTGCGGGACGAGAGCACACCGTCGCTGTCGTTGTAGTAGGTTTTCTCAAGTGAATCGGTGGCACTGGCGGTTACTCTGCCAATGGAGCTATTGTTTTTAAATTTACAGATGCTCCTAGTGTGATTTTCCATCGTTTTTTTACCAGTATACTATACTCCTATAGTGCTCGACTTCTCTAAGGCAACCTTTTAGGGGTGTTTTTTTTTTCTTTTTAACAAACTACGATGACAGTTTTGAGAGAGTGGTGAGGTTAATTATTTTAGGGAAGTGATGCGAGTGTACAAAATTTTTCTGCAGTTACCTACGAGTGTTAGAGTAGTGCCACATATTAATTATGCAGGTGTAATGTAGATTTGGTATGTAGCGAGAATTTACTTGTTTGAATGCCCGCTCGGTTGGCCGTGCGGTCTAACGCACGGCATTCGGGCAGGAAGGAGCTCCTGGTCCCCGGCACGAATCCGCCCGGTGGATTTGTGTCGAGGAGCGGTGAGACGGTCAGTCTGTGGATGGCTTTTAGGTGGTTTTCCATCTGCCTCGGCGAATGTGTGCTGGTTCCCCTTATTTCGCCTCAGTTACACTATGTCGGCGATTGCTGCGCAAGCAAGTTCTCCACGTACGCATACACCACCATTACTCCACCACGCAAACATAGGGGTTACACTCGTCTGGTGTGAGACGTTCCCTGGGGAGTCCACCGGGGGTCGAACCGCACAATAACCCTGGGTTCGGTGTGGGGCGGCGGAGGGGTGAAGTGGTCTGCGGTAGTCGTCGTGGGGTTGTGGACCACTGCGGCTGCGGCGGGGACGGAGCCTCTCCGTCGTTTCTAGGTCCCCGGTTAACATACAGTACAATGCAATACTTGTTTGAATATCATGTTACTGTTGATTAATTGTAATTAGATGTCTTCTTACTCTTTTTTTCTGCCTGGGCTCGCTGGCAGACCTCGAATGACGAGGCCACGCACTTGCTGTAGTAACAAAAGGAGGAGGATAGAGGGGTGGGGAGCTTGACTCTTATCGGTTCATGATAAAGGGGATGGGGGAAGATACTAAGGTGCGACTGCGGCCTGCCGGGCTTTTTCAGTATGTGGCTGTCTCTCGTCCGCCATCGGAGAAGGCAGTAAACAGGAATGGGGATATGTGATCGTTTGTCAATGAGTTCGCAAAAGATACATGCTGGGATCTATTTCTGGTTAAATTTTTTTCGATATGGCTCCTGCTGATAGACAGGGCACGAGCATGAGATAGTTTCCACTTTAGAATCGCACTGCGCCATTCCTGCCCAAGTTTGAAGAAAACTGCTCTGTTTCCTCCAAGCTAACTTTACAAAGGCGGTGGGCATAGAAGGATTGGCGTAGGCACTGGAGAACAACGGCGAAGAATTCACGACAGTGTTTCTCGTAGCAATAGTTTACTAGTTTCACTGTGGTACTTGCTTATGCCCCCATCATTGCAAACGGCGAGCAGAAGTTACTGTTTATGTACAAAGACTGTGCTACACAGCTCTGCAGCATGGCACCACTACTCCTGGTGATCGCAGACGAATCCTGTGTGTCTGGATTGAATGCATCGTACGAACTACAGCTGGTCCTTGATATATCCGTGAAGAACGTCGTGTCAAGTCAATTCCTCGCGCCGGCCGGTGTTGCCGTGCGATTCTAGGCACTTCAGTCTGGAACCGCGTGACCGCTACAGTCGCAGCTTCGAATCCTGCCTCGGGCATGGATGTGTGTGATGTCCTTAGGTTAGTTAGGTTTAAGTAGTTCTAAGTTCTAGTGGACTGACGACCACAGATATTAAGTCCCATAGTGCTCAGAGCCATTTGAACCATTCCTCGCATCGAGCCTCTCCTGCCCATGTCTGAGGGCAACTGATGGGTGTTCCCTCCAGGCTAACCTTAACAAGGTGATGGACACTCCATTAGGGTAGAGGAGTGGATGGACTACCATTGTCCGCCATTTTGCAGAATTTCAAATGCAAAACATTTAATAATCCAAAAGAACTAGACTTAGAAAGGATTTCATACTTTGTAGTGAAGGTAGTGTCTTCCAACTTACTGGACTCTTTTTTAAATTTCCGCCATTTTGCACAATATGCCATGTCTCATTACAATATAGCAGCTCATTCAAGTCACAGTCACATACTGCGTTGTCAAAGGGTCTTACATAATAAATTTTGTTAACATTTACCATAATTTTCAGAATGTACGCTATGACTTCACACACACTATTAATGTAGGGGTGATGTATATTTGGTAATATTATAGTTATTCAGGCATACATTGCATTGTCAAAGCAACTTACATCATAAATTACGTTAATATTATCCACAATTTTGCAAAATATGCCACGACTTCATTAATTATATGCAACACTACAATGTAAAAGTGTATTACCTCATAAATTATTCTAAGATTTAGCGCCATTTTTTAATTAGAATAAGACTGGTGCTGATGCTTCTCTCCGTACAAAAAAAAAAAAAGTAATTGTTGGCCGGGAGACCCCATGTTGGGGTGTTCGGCAGCCATAATGCAAGTCCTTTTTAGTCCTTCGCCACTTCGGCGACTCGCAACTCAATGATGAAGTAATGATAACGAAAGACACACAACACCCAGTCATTTCGAGGCAGAGAAAATCCCTGACCCCGCCGGAAATCGAACCAGGGACTCCGTGTGCGGGAAGCGAGAACACTACCACAAGACCACGAGCTACAGTGATCGGATTATGAATGACGAACCTTATGTGGTTGGAATAATAACATGTTTAATTTATTCTTGTTATTCATAACAAATATCCACACCCTGATACCACACATATCTGATCCTCTCACATCAGCATACAGACCTCGAATGACACATCCCACGCAGTCACTCTAGTTAGGATAGGAGGGGAAGTGAAGCTTGAATTCTATTTGTACAGGAGGAGGGGGAATGGAGTGGGGGTCCCCAAGTGGATGGGGAGCGACATAGGAGTGGTTTGGCAAGATGGTGGTTCCCCATCAGAGGGAGGGGGAGGGGTGTTTGGGCAGGATGAGGGCTTCCTGAGTGACTTCGCCAAATAGCTTCAGATGAACCTGACATCAGGTGTATAAACTGATCCTCAGGGTCAAGGTCACCCCATACCTGTCCTGCATAACTAACTAATGTACAGTAGTGTAGAGCAGTTCTGTATAGTGAAGTAATGTAGTCCAGAATTATAAATTACAGAATTTATGATGTGGCAGTGTGGCATAGTGGACTTTTACGTAAATTTATTTTCCTTAAACATCATAATGCTTAGTTAAAATAAGACATTCAAAGATTATCTTAAAATACAATGTGTTACATTCATATCACTTTATATGCAACATTTGTTCTGTTCTCATATCTAGATGACACTCTAAATAAAATAACAAATAAATGAATTAATAAATAAATTTACATCTATACCTTCTGTGCACATTTTACTTTCTGTTTTAGACAGACAGCGCTGTGTCAATATGATTGTTTTATGATCTCTTAACTTACTGATTCATGAATTTAAGTTGTGTCGGCACTTCCTCCACTGAACCTGATATGTCTCCTGGTCAGACAACAATATGAAAATCGCCTGAATGCCATGCTCAGCAGTCAGAATATAATCCTGAAATGACAATTCAACTCAAACTTTATACAGCTGCTCAAAGATATTTATCTGTTTAACTCCTGGATATTGTTCACTCATCATCAGTTTCAGCAAACAGGCTCTTAACGGTCTTTTTTTGTAGAAGATAATGTTCTGATATAAGGAAGGAAATTGTTAGGTAAAAATATGTACACATTAGAAAGCCACTTACGTATGGTCGTTACAAATTGACCATAGTCATTAGATAATGTTCTAATATAAGGAAGGAAATTGTTAGGTAAAAATATGTACGCATTACAAAGCCACTTACGTATGGTCGTTACAAATTGACCATAGTCATTAGAAACATCGTAACAAAAGTGTTCCTTTTATTGAGAAACATTAAACGAAAAAAATGGTATACATTGGAATGTTATTAGTTAACTCAGTTCATAACCACCGTGCGTGACATACGCCACCCCTTTGTAGATCAACTATGGAATAGGCAATCGGATATCCAATTTTTTCTCGAAATGTATGGCAAATTAAAGATTTGTTCACACTGTCATGATCGTTTGGTTTATGTTGCAGACGTGGAAAGGAGTGGAACGTAGACGGACGGGGTCATTGCATTCATAGGAATGCTGAACTCTGTAACTGCATATTCATGCTTGCCGCTGACCTCTTCGGCTAGCTGACTCACAGACCACAAAAATGGGCTGCAACGGGACGGAAATGCCAGGGTTCTTCACGCTATAGCACCTTCCTGTTCATGTACATCGCCGTGCATTCAGCTTTGTTCTAACTCGTAACGTGTTAAATCCATCAATTTCTTCGATTCATAATACATCAGTAGACAATTTCGCATTGTCTGCTGACAACATAATTGTTTAAACAGGAGTGTAGGTAAGTGTCTCGTTATCATCATCGTTACCTTCTATGTACTCAGTTATCTTCTAGAACAATAATTGTGAAGTCTCCTGTAATTCGTAGTTCATCAGTATGATTAGTGTTTTGTGCTTCTTGTTTTAAATCTTTCTGTGCTGTTCTACTTCTGTGCTTGTGCAAACGGTTATTCTTGCAGCTCTCATCTAGACATTTAACAGTTTCGACAAAGCTTTTAATTTTCTAATCGTTTTTATACCACTTAGGTTCTTTCATTCCGGAGGAGTGTGCCCTGTTTTGGTGCTTCATGGCAGATTATAGTTCAAATGGCTCTAAGTACTATGAGACTTAACATCTGAGGTCATCAGTCCCCTAGACTTAGAACTACTTAAACCTAACTAACCTAAGGACATCACACACACTTATGCCCGAGGCAGGATTCGAACCTGCGATAGTAGCAGCAGCTCGGTTCCGGATTGAAGCGCCTAGAACCGCTCTGCCACAGCGGCCGGCTCATGGCAGATTAAAACAGGCAGCCGCTTGCAGACCCTTGCCCCTGTGGACAAAACAACACTCTTACTGCCTGAGCGCCGTACACTCACTTCTTCCGTGTCCAAAAGGCATCTACGGAAAAATCAGCTCTTTAAGGAGCAGTGGTAGATCGCTCCAGCGCTCGTGTGAGTTCTGAAGCCTATGTCTGGTTCCTGAGTCGTTGCACAACTATGACGTACTTTATTGTTGTGGTCAATTGTGTCAAATTTGATAAGAAGCACTAATCATGAAAATTAAAGGTGAGAAATTCTTTTAAAAAATCGTTTTAGAACAAAAATTTAACTCTTTAAATAAATAGTACTCACTGGTGATAAGACAACTGCGTAATAACATGCTAGCAGCTTCCGACAAAGATGGCGATGTATCTGACACTCGTCTAAATGTCGCCGTATTTCAACACTGCTGGAAACCCGAGAGCTTTTACTTAGAAGTAATTGTATTTTGCAAATGCAGAACCTTCCGCAACTATACTTTAACACTATATTTATTTCTAACTCTCCAAGAGTCTCCCCGTCTGTTCAGCGGACATAATTTTACTCTTGTGATTTTTAATTTGAATCAACTAAACCTATAGCAGAAATCCAGAAATCTATTCCCCCCCCCCCTCTCTTTTTTTTCCTGCCACTCCATGTTCCCCAATAAGTCAATGCTTATGTGCTCCTTAGTAGAGCATAACCACAACTCAGAATTATCAATTTCACTTGTTTGATCACTTCTTCAGTTTCCTCAAATATTCTCTGTTTCACCATTATCGATTTGTGACTTAGACATCTGATCTCGTTTAGTGACAGTTCGTAGTGTTTCCATTCTATTCTCGAGAAATGTGATTATGTTACGTACTTTGTTGCATGTAGTAAGTCCTTTGTTTGTGTCCCACCTAACCCTCAAACATGCAAAATAAGCTATCATAAGCAATTTTCTTCTCTCCATTCCATGTCACTGGTTCCTAACAACTAAAGACTGTCCTTTGTCTCTTCAGTTCCCAGTTTCCCCAAAAAATCAAGTTTTTAACTTTCCACGCTCCGATTCATGCAAACTTAGTTTCATTCATCCACATATTGATGACACCTTCTAAGCAGTCCTCATATGGAGGTCTGCACTAGAGAACAGTTAATTGTTTTGCAAATAAAATGAGCCTCATGAGAATATTGTAAAATAATGCCTGTCTTGTAGATACAAATTTATGTTTTTAATGGAGTTCGATTCGCTAGTACGAATACTCTCCAGTCACACTGTCGTCATTGGAGGAGACTTGGAATAATTACAGTTTTGTATCAGACGCGCGTGACAAGACATACCGAAAGCCGTGGATTAAGGCAATCAGATAGATATAGTATTTCTTGCTTTCAGAAAAGCACTTGACTCAGTACTACACCTATGCTTACTATCGAAACTACTATCACATCTGGTTTCGAGCTAAATTTCATGATACGAAAGACGCAGCAAGTTATCTTGTATGGGGAGTCATAGACAAATCTGCCACCTTTTGCAGCGCGGAGGAGAGTCAATGAGATTGTGCTGGTATCGACAGAAACGTAGAGCCAAGTCGACTCTGTTGTCGTGGGCAGCTGCACAAGGTTTCTCGGCTGAAAATCCGTGGCGTGAGCAGCCCGATCGCGGTGGTCCCACAGATCCTCGATCAGGCTTAAATGCAGAGAATTTGATAGCCAGGAGAACAAGATAAACTCATCCTAGTGCTCTTCCAACCACGCACGTACACTGCGAGCTGTGTGACACGTTGCATTGTCCTGTTGGAAGATGTCATCGTGCCGAGAAAAATAAGAACAGTATGGACATGGTCCTCACGGATAGATGCACACTTTTGTTGATCCATTGTGCCTTTCAGGATGACGAGATCACACAGGGTATGCCAAGAAGACAGTCCCGAGACCGTAACACTCCCTCCTCCGACCTGTACGCTTCCGACGATTATTGCAGGCTATTTGCTATCCGTCCGATGGAACATGAAACATTTCATCTGAAAAGGGCATCTGTCACCAATCAGCGGATGGTATCGGCGTGCCAATTTAAGCCTTCGTCACCGATGACCAGCAGTCAACGTGGCCGCATAAACCAGGCGCCTGGTGCAGAAGCCCATGTACAGCAACGTTCGCTGAACAGTCGCTGAAGAGACACTGTTGGTAACCCCTTGGTTCAGCTGGGCAACCAGTTGCTCAGCAGTTACGCGTCTATTCACCCGTACACATCTCTGCAATGGTCGTATACCCCTGTCATCTGTAGTTCGTGGTGCACAGCAGTTGCCCCGGCACCGGTTTTGGATGGCTCTGAGCACTATGGGACCTAATATCTATGGTCATCAGTCCCCTAGAACTTAGAACTACTTAAACCTAACTAACCTAAGGACAGCACACAACACCCAGCCATCACGAGGCAGAGAAAATCCCTGACCCTGCCGGGAATCGAACCCGGGAACCCGGGCGTGGGAAGCGAGAACTCTACCGCACGACCACGAGATGCGGGCCCGGTTTTGGAAAACGCCATTTTGCATGCACGGTATACTTTAACCACGGCGGCAGGCGAACGGCTTCTGCCCTTTGCTCAAAAGTCAATGTTCATGCTCTTTTGTTGGACGTCAGATTAATCGCACCATTTCCAAATTACGACATTGGCTGCGCAGTTTTACACGTTCCCTTGTAGGCGTTGTAACAACACCCTGCTAGTATTGCCACTTGCTGCCTGTGCATGGTTATTTCATGTTTACGTTGAACATATGAGGTGGTCACATTAATGTGAATAGACCGCGCGGGGTAGCGCGGTTTCGGGTGCATTGCCATGGTTCGCTCGACTCCCCGCGTCGGAGGTTAGAGTCCTCTCTCGGGCATAGGTGTGTGTGTGTTTAAATTAGCCTAACTGATGATGGTCGAAATAGATAGGATATAAAATGTAGAATGGCAATGGCAAGGAAAGCGTTTCTGAAGAAGAGAAATTTGTTAACATCGAGTATAGATTTAACTGTCAAGAAGTCGTTTCTGAAAGTATAGGTATGAAGTGTAGCCATGTATGGAAGTGAAACATGGACGATAAATAGTTTGGACAAGAAGAGAATAGAAGCTTTCGAAATGTGGTGCTACAGGAGAATGCTGAAGCTTAGATGGGTAGATCACATAACTAATGAGGAGGTATTGAATAGAATTGGGAAGAAGAGGAGTTTGTGGCACAACTTGACAAGATGAAGGGACCGGTTGGTAGGACATGTTCTGAGGCATCAAGGGATCACAAATTTGGCATTGGAGGGCAGCGTGGAGGGTAAAAATCGTAGAGGGAGACCAAGAGATGAATACACTAAGCAGATTCAGAAGGATGTAGGTTGCAGTAAGTACTGGGAGATGAAGAAGCTTGCACAGGATAGAGTAGCAAGGAGAGCTGCATCAAACCATTCTCAGGACTGAAGACAACAACAACAACAACTAGTGTGTAAGCCTAAGGACCGATGAGCTCAGCAGTTTGGTCCCATAGGGACTTACCACAAATTTCCAAATTTCCAATGTAACTGGACTGTGTAGAAGTAACTTCGCGTGTGGCCAAAGGAAGTGTGTTGGGGCTCCTTCTTTTCGTGTTGTATATTAATGGCTTTTGAGACAATATTGCGTAGATGACGCAGTTATCTGCAATGAAGTAGTGTCTGAAAGTAGTTGCACAAATATTCACTCAGATCTTTATTAAATTTGAAAGTGGCGTGAAGATTGTAAACGTGCTTTAAATGCTCAGAAAAGTAAAATTTTACGCAAAACGAAAAATCCGTAGTATCCTATGTTTAGTATGCGTCATAGTTGGAATCAGTCAACTCACAACAAATAACTGGGTGTAACAATTCGTTGACATATTAAAGGGAACGATCGCATAGACTCCTTCGTAGATAAAGTAGGGGGCAAACTTTCGTTTATTGCTAGAATAGTAGGAAAACGAAATGAATTTACGAAGAAATTCTAGGCAACGGAAAAAGCATGCGAAATTCAGAAGAATGCGAAATCCCGAAGATGGGCTAAAATTTACAGACGCGCGAAATTTGGCACGGACTTCGATGCGAGATGCCTTTAATATGTTCCACAACGAAACATTGTCTCGAAATTTGGTAGAAAATCCGAAGAAATTCTGGTCGTATGTAAAGTACACAAGCGGCAAGACGCAGTCAATACCTTCTCTGCGCAGTGCCGATGGTACTGTTACCGACGACTGTGCCGCTAAAGCGGAGTTATTGAACGCAGTTTTCCGAAATTCCTTCACCAGGGAAGACGAATGGAATATTCCAGAATTTGAAACACAAACATCTGCTAGCATGAGTTTCTTAGAAGTAGATACCTTAGGGGTTGCGAAGCAACTCAAATCGCTTGATACGGGCAAGTCTTCAGGTCTAGATTGTATACCGATTAGGTTCCTTTCAGATTACGCTGATACTATAGCTCCCTACTTAACACTCATATATAACCGCTCGCTCACCGATAGATCTGTACCTACAGATTGGAAAATTGCGCAGGTCGCACCAGTGTTTAAGAAGGGTAGTAGGAGTAATCCATTTAACTACAGACCTATATCATTGACGTCGGTTTACAGTAGGGTTTTGGAGCATATACTGTATTCAAACATTATGAATTACCTCAAAGGGAACGATCTATTGACACATACTCAGCATGGCTTCAGAAAACATCGCTCTTGTGCAACACAGCTAGCTCTTTATTCGCACGAAGTAATGGCCGCTATCGACAGGGGATCTCAAGTTGATTCCGTATTTCTAGATTTCCGGAAAGCTTTTGACACCGTTCCTCACAAGCGACTTCTAATCAAGCTGCGGACCTATGGGGTATCGTCTCAGTTGTGCGACTGGATTCGTGATTTCCTGTCAGGAAGGTCGCAGTTCGTAGTAATAGACGGCAAATCATCGAGTAAAACTGAAGTGATATCAGGTGTTCCCCAGGGAAGCGTCCTGGGACCTCTACTGTTCCTGATCTATATAAATGACCTGGGTGACAATCTGAGCAGTTCTCTTAGATTGTTCGCAGATGATGCTGTAATTTACCGTCTAGTAAGGTCATCCGAAGACCAGTATCAGTTGCAAAGCGATTTAGAAAAGATTGCTGTATGGTTTGTCAGGTGGCAGTTGACGCTAAATAACGAAAAGTGTGAGCTGATCCACATGAGTTCCAAAAGAAATCAGTTGGAATTCGATTACTCGATAAATAGTACAATTCTCAAGGCTGTCAATTCAACTAAGTACCTGGGTGTTAAAATTACGAACAACTTCAGTTGGAAGGACCACATAGATAATATTGTGGGGAAGGCGAGCCAAAGGTTGCGTTTCATTGGCAGGACACTTAGAAGATGCAACAAGTCCACTAAAGAGACAGCTTACACTACACTCGTTCGTCCTCTGTTAGAATATTGCTGCGCGGTGTGGGATCCTTACCAGGTGGGATTGACGGAGGACATCGAAAGGGTGCAAAAAAGGGCAACTCGTTTTGTATTATCACGTAGTAGGGGAGAGAGTGTGGCAGATATGATACACGAGTTGGGATGGAAGTCATTACAGCAAAGACGTTTTTCGTCGCGGCGAGACCTTTTTACGAAATTTCAGTCACCAACTTTCTCTTCCGAATGCGAAAATATTTTGTTGAGCCCAACCTACATAGGTAGGAATGATCATCAAAATAAAATAAGAGAAATCAGAGCTCGAACAGAAAGGTTTAGGTGTTCGTTTTTCCCGCTCGCTGTTCGGGAGTGGAATAGTAGAGAGATAGTATGATTGTGGTTCGATGAACCCTCTGCCAATCACTTAAATGTGAATTGCAGAGTAGTCATGTAGATGTAGATGTAGATGAAGAAAATTGCCTACAAAACACTCGTACGATCCATCCCCGCATCTGTACCAAATAGGATTGACAGGGAATATGTAGTGTATACAAAGAAGGACAGCACAAATGGTCATAGGTTTGCTTGACCAATGGGAGAGTGTTACAGAAATGCTGCAATAACTGAACTGTCAGTTGCAAACTATCCCATGATAGCCTCCTTAGAAAGTTTCTAGAATAAGCGATGAATCTAGAACAATAAAAAATTTAAATTTGTAGTAAGTTCCTATGGGACCAAACCACTAAGGCCATCGGTCCCTAGGCTTACACACTACTTAATCTAACTTAGGCTAAGGTCAACACACACTCACCCGTGCCCGAGGAGGACTCGTACCTCCGACGGGGGGAGCCGCGCGAACCGTGGCGAGGCGCCTAAGACCGCACGGCTACCCTGCGAGGCCTAGGAAAATACTTCTACCTTCTACACAACGCTGCCATAGCGATCTCGAAAACAATATTAGCCTATAGCCTAGTTACAGTGCAGACAGAAGTGTTCCTTCCTGTATTCCAAAAGTCATTGGAATGGGAAAAAGCCTGATAGCTATTGCAATGGGAATTACCTTTGCCACGCCCTTCACAGAGGTTGCAGAGTGTAGATGTGGATGTAAATTTATATGCAGTTACATGTGGAAAACAATATCTGGAAAATGTCCGGCAAATCTTTGTTGACAACCTCTTATTCTTTACAAAATTTCTACTGACATTGTCACATATTTGTGAAATGGTTTTCGCATGACCCTCTCATTTTGGTCCTTTAAATGAGGAGTCGTTCTCGGTCTTCTCGCGTAAATACGCGACGTCACGTAACCACCAGGAAATAATCATGTGACGTCGTGTTGGGATATCTTCGTGGCCAGTTCTGCTCTCAATGACTTGAAATACACAACCTGGAAATTTATCCTGCAGTAAAGCGCTTGAAGTGTGCGCAGAATGACAGGTGTGCCATCTTGCTGGCACCACTTGTTTCCCAGATCCATCCCCTACAACTGAGGCTAAAGGAGCTCATTTATTATGTGACGATAACGTAAGTAATTCATCCTCACTGTATTCATTGCTGCGTTCTCAAAAAAATAAGAGTTAATCACTCCGCACACAGTTCTCACCAAATAGTGGCTCGTTGTGCATGTATCAGCTACTTTTTTGTTTTCATAAACCCAGTTGTCGAATTTATACCGTTGCAAAAAGTATTCTAGCAGTAGTTGTAAAGTCAGTTGAATTATGTAAGTGTGTAGATGAAGATCCTTTCTCAAATAAGTTGTCCTCTAAAAGTTCAGTTCTTTTGATCGATGATGAATCAATGTTCTGGAGAGTTATATTCTCATTTACTGCGGCAATATTTTCAGCAAACCGGCCGGTAAAACGTCCCTTTGGTGTCTTAACGACAGCAAGTAGTGCGCCTATTCTTAAACATTTCTTTTACTCCTAGATTTGTCGGTGAATCGGATACCTTTCGCCGGTTGAAAATGATAGGCAGTCTCTATAAAGAACCACCCGTTTATTTGTCGTAAGTGAAGGCGACGACAGTACGTTGATCGACGGTAAATCGATTCATTTTCACTAACTACAACGAAAAAAATCAAAAGCATCGTTGAATATGCCTGAGATGAGTATGTTCCAAGCAAGGAAAGCCACACCGTGGTTTAATAACCGTGTTAGAAAACTGCTACGTAAATAAAGAGAGCTTCATCACAGGCTCAAGAGACGTCAAAATATAGCTGAACGAAGCGAAAATGGGCGAGAGGAGAGCAGTGAGAGAAGCGCTCAACAACCCTAAAAATAAAATTCTGCTAACCGTGCTGACTAACACCCCTAAGAGATTTGGGTCTTACGTAAAATCAGTGAGCTTATCGGAATCATCTGTTCAAACATTCCGGGATCAGGCTGAAACCGAAATGGAAGACGACAAAGACCTAAATGCTGAGTTCGATCTTCCGAGGTAGTTTCACCGCGGAAGATAGTAATACGGTCCTTCCTTCCAGTCACCGCACGAACATCGAGATGGCTGATATTGAGATAAGCGTTCGCGGAAGAAAAAAGTAACTACAATCTCTTACTAATGGAGAGGTATTAGGACCAGATGAGATACTTGTAAGAATCTACCAGAGATTTTTGCGAAAGAACTTGCTCTCCTACTAGCAGCAGTTTATCGTAGTTTTCTGGAGCAGCGAAGAGTACATAGTGACTCGAAAAAACGGCCATTCCCGTTTTCCAGAAGGGTATTAGAACAGATCATGGGGCCTACATCGCTGACGTCAACCTGTTGTAGAATTGTGGAACATATTTTATGCTGTCGTTTCACGACATTTTTTGAGGACGAAAGTCTCCTCCATAAAAGTCAACATGGATTCCGCAAACACGGATCCTGCGAAACTCAGCTCGCACTGTTCCTCCAAGGGATGCACAGTGCTGTAGACATCAGCGCTCAATTTGATGCTATTTCTCTAGGCTTCTGGATGGCGTTTGGTTCCATCCCGCAGTAGCGTTTACCGAAAAATACACGAGCTTACCGAATATAGGGCCAGATCTGCGGCTGGATACAAGACTTCTTTCCAGAGATAACTCAAGACGTCGCTCTTAACGAAAAAAAAAAAAATCGGTAGAAGTAAAGGTGATATCGGGAATAACCCAAAGAAGTGTGATAGGACCGTTACTGTTTACAATATATATAAACGATCAAGCAGAAAGCATAGGAAGCTCTTTAAGACAGTTCGCAGAAGACGTGATAATCTGCAAGAAAGTAGTAACGCCAGAAGACAGTATCGATTTGTGAAATGTCCTGCAGAGGTTGATAAATGGTCCAGCCTAGGAAATCCAATACAGTACAGCTACACCATTTATGACAAATTATTGGAAACAGTACCGTAACATATCTAGGAGAAGCCATCCGGAGCGACCTAAAGTGGAATAATCACATAAAAAAACAGCAGGAAAAGCAGATACCAGACTGAGATTCATGGGAAGAATCTTAAGGAAATGTAAATCATCCAGGAAAACAAGTGCTTACAAGGCGCTTGTTCTTGAGTACAGTTCATTAAACAGGTACCCTTACCTGGCAAGATTGAAGGAAGAGACTGAGAACATCCGACTAACAGCAGTGAGTCTCGTCATAGGGTCGTTTAGTCGGCCCGAGTGCCTAAAAGAGATGTTCAGTAAATTACAGTGGCAGACGCTACAAGGGAATCGTTGCGCATCACGGATTGGCTTGCTATTGGAATTATGAGAGAAAGCGTTCCGAGAAAAGTCGGACAACATATTTCCCCCTCCCCCCTCCCTCTCCCCATCCCCCTCCCACAGACGTCTCGTGAAATGACCACAACGAGAAAATTCGAGAAATTAGAACTAATTCAGAGATTTTCTGACAGTTATACTTCCCATACGCGAATGGAACAGGGAAGGGAGATCAGATAGTATTACCAGAAGTATCCTCCACCATACACCGTCAGGTTGCTTGCGGAGCATTGTTGTAGATGCAGATGAGCTGTAGCAAGGTTTGCATACCGATGGGAAGAGAAAGGGCGCTCATTTTAAATTGCGAATTCTTATTGGGACATAAACTGAGCTGACCAACGTCACTGTAAATCTATCTGTGGATGAATAAACAAGTACAGCTACCATTGAGTCCTTGTTACGTAGCACGCTGTTTCTGTCACTGTGACGCTGTACTGGGAGTGCAGTGTGACGCGTGACCTGCTGACCTTGGCTGTGCCTCACCGTTGGTTCGCCAATTACCACTGTCGGTACGCAGCTGTTGGCGAACTCCGCAGCTACTGGTGTCAGGAACCGCCATTTCCGGGCGCCGTCGTGTGGGTTCCCAGACACCAGAGAACTTCCCATTGTCAACAAAAGCTCTTAAATATCCTGAGGCGAAACTAAGTGCAGGAGCTCGCACTGCTGAAAACGCTGGGAGCGTAGTCTTAGCTGCTCCTCCGTAAAGAATTTCCAAAATGACTCACCTTCTAATTACAAGGTGCGCTTACTCCGTAAAATGGTACGTGGTACGCCGGAAACATGAGATCAGACGTAAATGTAAATGCCGAGCAAAATTTCTGACTGTGAGCGCCATTCCAGATCCAACCATGTAAATCAGAAAGTCTAATTGTACCTGTAGGCATATATCGTGCCTTAAAGTGAAACTACATGGTCCGGTCACATTATCGTGACCACCACTCATGTTCGACGCCAACGCGTAATAACTACTCACAGACGGCAGGTATCAACATTAGCCGCCGTGGAGGGTTTACAGAGCGAGCGTGAGGGGTGGGGGGTGGGGGGGTGGGGGTGGAGGGGGGGGGGGTGAAGGGAATGCGGGAAACAGTGCAGTCGTAGTGCGGAAACAGAACGATTTATATGATGTCCTAAAGGTCATGATTCTTGGCTTTCAGTCCAAGGGTAGAAGCATTTTCGACACGGCAAAGCTTGTAAACCGTTCACGTGCCGCCTTGGTTAAAGTATACCGTGCATGGCAAAACGGTGCTATCCAAAACCAGCGTTTTGGCAACTATCGTACACCAAGGGCCATAGATGAGAGAGGTGAACGTCAGCTGCAGGGATGTATATGGGAGAATAGACTTGCAACTGTTGAGTAACTCTCCGCCCAGATGAATGAAGGGATAACGAAAGACTCTCCTCAACGACCATTCAGCGAACGATGCTGCAAATGGGCCTACACAGCAAGCGCCTGCTTCATGCACTCATGCTGGCTACTGTTCATCGCCGACGAAGGCTGGAATTTGCACTCCAATACTCTAACATGTCATCCACTGAGTGCCGATAGGAAGCCTTTTCGGGTGAATCACGTTTTATGCTCCATTGGACGGATGACCATTGGCGTGTACAGCGTGAAACGTCTGAAAACAAACCGGGAGGGAGCGTTATGGTCTGAGGAATGTTTTCGTGAGGTTCCCTCGGTGATCTCATCATTCTGTGAGGCACATTGGATCAACGGAAGTATGCATCGAACAATGGGGACCATGTCCATCCCTACACGCAGTTTGCTTTTCCTCAGCACGATGGCATCTAGAAAGAGGACAATGCGACTTTTCACACAGCTCGCAGTGTATGTGCTTGGTTGAAAGAACACCAGGATGAGTTGATCGTACTCCCCAGCCAAGAAACTCCCTAGATTAAAACGCAGTCGAGAATCTGTGGGCCGGCGCTTCAGCCCGGAACCGCACTACTGCTACGGTGGCAGGTTCGAATCGTGCCTCGGGCGTGATGTACTTAGGTTAGCTAGGTTTAAGTAGTTCTAAGTCTAGGAGACTGATAACCTCAGATGTCAAGTCCCGTAGTGCTTACAGCCATTTGAACCATTTTGAGAATCTCTGGGACCATGTCGATTGGGTTGTTCGCGCCACGGATCCTCCGCCGAGAAATCTACCTCAGCTGGTCATGGCAATGGAGTCGGCATGGCTCCACACTAGTATCAGTACCAATAAATGTAACTCCATCCTACGTCCAGAGAGCGGGACTTCGGTTGGTCGATTTCCAATAATAAAATACCAACAGCCGTTATTTTGGTTTTATTTGTTAGGCAACCAGTTTCGGCCTTACATTATGCCATCTTCAAGCCTGTATATATCGAGTAACCCTCGTGTTGTAAACCAATGCACCACTGTCAACTGGTATCGTGAAGACTTTTTTCCCACGGGCCTGTGCGCTCCTTGGACCGCTATCAGTACCTTGCGGAACGTCATTGACTCTCTCGCTGCACATCCCGCAGCAGTCCGCGCTGCAAAAGGTGGTTTACCAGGCTTTGGACCTTCCTGTCGGTTATTTTCGTGACCTTGAATAGCTTATAGCGTTGAGACACAGCAAGAAGGTTTTGAAGTGAAGTAGAGTGAATCTTGGTGACAACTTCACAGAAGCTGCTGAACTTAATGTGTTCATCCGACGAATGGATCTCCAAAGGTGCCACAAACTATCCACTCCATGAGACCTTGTCAGAACAAGGTGGCCCGGGTTCCCGGGTTCGATTCCCGGCGGGGTCAGGGATTTTCTCTGCTTCGTGATGGCTGGGTGTTGTGTGATGTCCTTAGGTTAGTTAGGTTTAAGTAGTTCTAAGTTGTAGGGGACTGATGACCGTAGATGTTAAGCCCCATAGTGCCCAGAGCCATTTTTTAGAACAAGGTGGCCCATTGATAAGGTACTGGACTCGTATGCGGTGGGGCAGTTGTTCTAGTCCATTCCAGTCACCGGGATTTACTTCTTCCGTCGTTTTCCTGAATTGTTTACACCAAATACTAGAATGGTTACTTAAAAAAAGACACGTCCCATTCCTTTCCCCATCCTCCCCTAATCCGTGCTTACGCTCACTTTGAAATGACCTCGCGTCGGCTTCACGTTACACTTTAACTAACCTGAAAAGTCTAGAGATGGGAGGTAATGACCGTAATTGTTAATCCCCTGTACTGAATCGCACCTGTGGCTCAAATAAATAATCAGCTGAAATCCTAATATTCCTCCCGTTCCGTTTTCTATGCGACATTTGTAAGGGTGACGATATCGATCCTGCTAGACACACTGAATGATAAGCTCTCACTCCCCTACATCCAGGGCTAGTTTAAGGTCCAAGCTTGGAGAGCCAAACAAAGAGGGGAGCAAGGGGCGTTTAAGTGCAAGATGAGTCGTATGCTTAAATGCCGTCTTTTGCAACTGTGATGAAAGTCTTACTAAAACCAAACGCGTCTCGCTTTATTCTAAAGCATCTTCAGTGATATTTCTAACGATATGGTCATTTCTCTTAAATTTTTTTTGCTAGGATTACGGCCGCGCGGGATTAACCGAGCGGTCTTGGGCGCTACAGTCATGGACTGTGCAACTGGTCCCCGCGGAGGTTCGACTCCTCCCTCAAGCATGGGTGTGTGTGTTTGTCCTTAGGATAATTTAGGTTAAGTAGTGTGTAATCTTAGCGACTGATGACCTTAGCAGTTAAGTCCCATAAGATTTCACACACATTTTTTTGCTAGGATTACGAAAAATTCCCAAGCATTAACATACTACTATAAAGAGCATTATTTCTTATCGTTATTCACAGTTTTTTGTTGTTTATGTCACTCTTCCTATTATTCCACGTATATGTGTTAGATTTTCGCACAAAGCACTTTCACTGACACTAAATATATTCACATTTTTCACTTTTTATGTTGTGAAAAACCATTGTCATCTCGCATTTCGTGTGTTTTGTTTTGCTATTGCTGGAAGCGTTCGTCTTTTGTTTCTTTTGGTGGTGGTATGAGCTTCTGATATTGTTGTGAGTATGTGTGTCTGCAGAGATAGCTAGCATGTCTTAACTAATGTATGTATAATTTATTGCTTGCTATGGTACAGTGATGTTTCTCCTAGGATGAGGATATTGCCTAGTTTATTATATTATTTTGTGGTGTCTAGTGGCGTTATTCTTTCTTTACAATATGTTTTATTAGTTTAAATAAAGTCTGGATGCTGATGTTTGACTGGCCATTGACTATGTGTTTCTTCTCTGCTATTAGTTTTCTAATTTGGAAGCTCTCTTGTAGGTTTACGAGATGTTTCTTGTTACTGAATCTGACTATTTTCATGTCTTTTTCTATTGTGGCAGAGTGGTGGTTTTTTGCCGGAGGTGTACTGCGAATGTTGAATGGCAGGTGCCATATTCCCATGATCTTTTCTGTTCTTAATACTTTATTTTAGAAGTTCTGCCTGTCTGCCCTAAGTGTAGAGCATCACAAATGTCACACTGGTGTCGCTAAATGTCAGTGTGTCGGTAGTGTCAGTGTGATCTTGATTTGTATAAAACGCGTATCACAATTAAGAGTAGTAGCAGAAACCAACACGATGAAAGTGTACAACAGAAAAGGGAAGCGGCTGAGTTTGAGTGGGGGAGGGGAGGGGGGAAATAGGGTGCCATATGATAAGTCGCTTGTGTGGAGAAATGTTCTCGAACCGACGCTTCCAATACCACTAATTTTCTAGATGGCTCCGCGCTAGAGATACTCGGGAGTTTGGGTGTGTTGTCATTCTGCTGCCAACAGTGCGGAGTCATGGCAGCTAGCCCACACGGTAACGTGTGCTGAGAGTCGTCCCGCAGTCGTGATGGAATGTAGGGCTTACAGGTGTTTTCAGGTACCGCTAAGCAAAGTGGTAGTTCAGTTTATGAGGTTACGTTTTGTAGAGATTCCATCCGCTACCAGTAGGACAAATAGAAGTTGTGGGGGAGGGGTTTAGGGGCTCTTAAATATGGGAGGAGTCGGCATTTTTTTAATTAGACTTGACTGAAGACGGAAGGTGGCTGAGTTACAATTCCCTTTTATTGAGGCACTCCAAAAGCATTGGTATTAACTAGCGGCAAACTATTTCACTAAATCGAATTCTCGAAAGTGTTTCGCAATAGAGGGCTCCAGAAGTACGCAAGATATTTTTAATTTTGTTGTTGATGTGGTCTTCAGTCCTGAGACTGGTTTGATGCGGCTCTCCATGCTACTCTATCCTGTGCAAGCTTCTTCATCTCCCAGTACCTACTGCAACCTACATCCTTATGAATCTGTTCAGTGTATTCATCTCCTGGTCTCCCTCTAAGACTTTTACCCTCCACGCTGCCCCCCCAGTACTAAATTGATACCGAGCGAGGTGGCGCAGTGGTTAGCACACTGGACTCGCATTCGGTTCAATCCCGTCTCCCGCCATCCTGATTTAGGTTTTCCGTGATTTCCCTAAATCGTTTCAGGCAAATGCCGGGATGGTTCCTTTGAAAGGGCACGGCCGATTTCCTTCCCAATCATTCCCTAACCCGAGCTTGCGCTCCGTCTCTAATGACCTCGTTGTCGACGGGACGTTAAACACTAACCACCACCACCACTAAATTGATCATCCCTTGATGCCTCAGAACATGTCCTACCAACCGATCCCTTCTTCTAATCAAGTTGTGCCACAAACTTCTCTTCTCCCCAATCCTATTCAATACCTCCTCATTAGTTATATCATCTACCAATCTAATCTTCAGCATTCTTCTGTAGCACCACATTTCGAAAGCTTCTATTCTCTTCTTGTCCAAACTAGTTATCGTCCATGTTTCACTTCCATACATGGCTACGCTCCAGAAGAAATACTTGCAGAAACGAATTCCTGACACTAAAATCGATACTCGATGTCAACAAATTTCTCTTCTTCAGAAACGCTTTCCTTGCCATTGCCAGTCTACATTTTATATCCTTGCTACTTCGACCATCATCAGTTATTTTGCTTCCCAGATAGCAAAACTCCTTTACTACTTTAAGTGTCTCATTTCCTAATCTAATTCCCTCAGCATCACCCGACTTAATTCAACTACATTCCATTATCCTCGTTTTGCTTTTGTTGGTGTTCATCTTATACCCTCCTTTCAAGATACTATCCATTCCGATCAACTGCTCTTCCAAGTCCTTTGCTGTCTCTGACAGAATTACGATGTCATCGGCGAACCTCAAAGTTTTATGGATTTTAATACCTACTCCAAATTCTTCTTTTGTTTCCTTTACTGCTTGCTCAATATACAGATTGAATAACATCGGGGAGAGACTACAACCCTGTCTCACTCCCTTCCCAACCACTGCTTCCCTTTCATGTCCCTCGATTAATATAACTGCCATCTGGTTTCTGTACAAATTGTAAATAGCCTTTCGCTCCCTGTATTTTACCCCTGCCACCTTTAGAATTTGAAAGAGAGTATTCCAGTCAACACTGTCAAAAGCTTTCTCTAAGTCTACAAATCCTAGAGACGTAGGATTGCCTTTCCTTAATCTAGCTTCTAAGATAAGTCGTAGGGTCAGTATTGCCTCACGTGTTCCAATATTTCTACGGAATCTTATTAAACTGATAGTTCGATAAATTTCACATCTGTTAGCACTTGCTTTCTTTGCGATAGGAATTATTATATTCTTCTTGAAGTCTGAGGGTATTTCGCCTGTCTCATACATCTTTCTCACCAGATGGTAGAGTTTTGTCAGGACTGGCTCTCCCAAGGCTGTCAGTAGTTCTAATGGAATGTTGTCTACTACCGGGGCCTTGTTTCGACTCAGGTCTTTCAGTGCTTTGTCAAACTCTTCACGCAGTATCGTATCCCCTATTTCATCTTCATCTACATTCTCTTCTATTTCTATAATATTGTCCTCAAGTACATCGCCCTTGTATAGACTCTTTATATACTCCTTCCACCTTTCTGCTTTCCCTTCTTTGCTTAGAACTGGCTTTTTATCTGAGCTCTTGATATTCATACAAGTGGTTCTCTTTTCTCCAAAGGTCTCTTTAATTTTCCTGTAGGCAGTATCTATGTGACCCCTAGTGAGATAAGCCTCTACACCCTTACATTTGTCCTCTAGCCATCCCTGCTTAGCCATTTTGCACTTCCTGTCGATCTCATTTTTGAGACGTTTGTATTCCTTTTTGCCTGCTTCATTTACTGCATTTTTATGTTTTCTCCTTTCATCAATTAAATTCAATATTTCTTCTGTTACCCGGGGATTTCTACTAGCCCTCGTCTTTTTACCTACTAGATTCTCTGCTGCCTTCACTACTTCATCTCTCAAAGCTACCCATTCTTCTTCTACTGTATTTCTTTCCCCCATTCCTGTCAATTGTTCTCTTATGCTCTCCCTGAAACTTTGTACAACTTCTGGATTAGTCAGTTTATCCAGGTCTCATCTCCTTAAATTCACACCTTTTTGCAGTTTCTTCAGAAAAGAATGTACACAGTATTTAGGGACAACTTCTACAATACCTGTGTAGAGTTAAGCAGCCATATGGCTTTTGTTTTGGTCACCACAGTTATCACAAAAATCTTCAATGTGCTTTACCCCAGGTGGTAATGTTTGCAGCAAATTCAGAAAGCAAGATATTCTTCACTTACAGCCCCAATAAAATACATTAGCAATAGGGTGGGGTGCGTAAGTGCGTGTGTATGTTTGGGGCAATGGGGGGGGGGGGGGGGGACCAGATGATTTAGGCGTAGTTTTGAGGCCATCTACGTCTGTGTCATGAGGGTTGATCTACTTCTAGCCCACTCACTTGGTTTAAGACCTTCTCCTCTCACTTGAATTGCGACCGCCCCCCTGAGAGTGAAAAAAGGATACAGTAGCGTCTACGATTATTTATTACCCTGCTATAACGAGATCTGCATCTCCCTGGCTGGCTGACAGCGGAATTAACGTCCCTGTAAACCAAGAGGAGTTCTTGTGTTCTAAGCCACCCACACTGGCTCCAGACTTGTCTGAATTAATTGATAGCTAAGAATGTGTCTAATCTGTGAATTTTATACCTTCCTCTCCCTCTCTCAAGGTCAAAGGGTTACTGGACAACCCAAGACAGGGGACCCAAAATTGCGGCCTCAATGATGCTAAAACACAAGATTGCAGACCTGGAGATACAGACGTAGTCCAAAGTTTTGTATAGGTTCGTCTCCAACTGTGCTAAGTGAGAAATTAAAAACAAATCTGAAACATGTTGCTTAAATCCAAGATGGTTCGTTCACTCATCCGAAGATTAAAATCGTGAGATAACTATTTTAAACAATGGTGTACAAAAACTGATACATGCATATTGCATAAGAGAAGTTTGGTCTATTTTTTTGAATATTTAGGAACATTTTGTGCATTTATTTAATCGATTTAACATATCGTGCTTTTTAATGGTCTACCCAGATGTGTTGTATATATTTCTTGTATTAGATAAGTACTGTTAAACATTCAGCATCTTTTGATTTCAAATATGGGACAGTTTGTACGTTTTAGTATGTTTATTTCAACAGACCAGCTCATCGCGTATTTTAAGACGTAGCGCAATTAAGGCAGCTGTAGCTGGCAGTCGATGGTTCATGGCTTAGCTACCAGACACACGAGCGGCCACCGCTAGCTGTGAATTTCACCAGCCGATGATTATTGGCTCGCTGACGTAAGACTGCTCGACGGCAGGGTGGCAGCGTCGAGGAGTCTGTTTTTTGTTTCCGTCATATGGCGGTAGGACATCGTGTCATTCTAGCTTGCTCCTGGCCACAGCCCTTACAACCTCCCAACGCCGCTTCCAAACATATCATATTATAAGGTTTCTTATCTGATAAATCATATCACAATAAAAAACTTCGAAGAGTTGATTTCGACATCTATAGCAATTAGAGAATAATGCGAACCTGCCATCCAGTATTAGGAAGCTACTCAGTAGTGCCAATACTGTATAACGTTCACAGAGATGACTAACAATTGAATGCGTTTATTTGAATCTTTTGCGATTTCTTGTTTTTGTATCTTGCGAAGTAACGAGAGAAAGAGGCGATTTGCATTAAAGACAGAACTAACCATCAATTGCAACAGAAGAATTCCATTTCATCTTTCTTGTTTAGAGCTACTGGATACCTATCAATGTTATAAATGACTTCGCTTGTTTTTTTTTTTTTTCATTTCGATGTATTGAGAGAGATTTGTAACGTATCTTCTCTACAGATATTAACATAGATTCTACAAGTGACAATATGTTTACAGTTCTCTGGCCACCATTCCCTCATTCCACTCCACCCACTGATCCAAAGGCATGAAGGCAGCCATCTCACCTCCGACACAGGCAAAGCGACCCACTGGCGAGTCCTGAATTACAAGCGAGTAATGGTGGAAGCAGTCATACACTTCACGCAACCATCTCTTGCGACTGCCACAACAACTTAAATTATACGTTTGGCCACTGCCATGTGTAATTTTCTAAAAATTCATGTTTTTCAACACATTTAATGTCATATTTAAAAAATTACTGTAGTGTTTAATAGCCTAATTCCCTAGTAGTGACCACCATCATTATTTAAACAAATGACGTGCTACTGCTCTTCTACATCATAATAAAATATAACAGGACGAAATCTACAGATGCAAGTGTACTTTCAACTCACAGGATTGTTATAGGCTGGTTATTGTTTACAACAGATAACACTGGAAGCTCCATAAAGCTGTTGCTGGCTGATGCTGTTGTGCATATAAAGACTGTAACGTAATACAAGAAGACCTGCAGAGGACTGATAACTGGCGCAGGGACTTGCAATTGAACATGAATATAAATAAGTATGACATACTGTGTATAAAAATAGGTGAAGATATCTGTTACTGTTAGATTTTGCTAGCAATTGAAGACAAAACTGATGGAAGCAGTATGAAATTTTAAATATCTCATTAGCACTACGTGATTCACTGATCGTGGCAGCATCTTGCATGGTTTACATCAGTCTACTGCAAGAAAATATGATCAAATACAGTTTTAGGTGCTCTTTGGGCTCATCATGCATGCATGATCACAACTTTCCATCAGGTTTTAAGATATATTCAGAAATATTTCGTTGAATAAGAGAAATCAGACCTGCCATGGAAAGATTTAGGTGTTGATTCTTTTAAACTGCTGTCTGAGAGTGAAATTGCTGATAAATAGTTGCGAACCTCACGCCATGCGCTTGGATGTTTATTGCGAGATAGTTTTTTTCCAATTTTGCTGCAACATAGCGAGGTATGGAACAATTTGCTACAATTATCCTGTAACATGGGGACTTTTGTTCCAATTTTGCTGTAACTGGTAGATGCATGGAGCAGTTTGTTACAATTTTGTTGAAGAATAGTATTTTTGATCAAGTACAATTTTAAATTCATGCAAAATTCCAAGCACTTTGCTTCATATCTCAGCTTGCAATCAGAAGTTCAAAATTTTCTCTTGAGATAACATTTATTAGGTTTACAGAAATATGTGTACAAAAGTTCATAATTCTAGCGTTCATAGAATCTGAGAAAAGGGACATAAACTTAAAAAAACAAACATTTCAGAAAACGCAATTTAAAGTTCAACCTAACTTTTTTCCTTATGTCACTTCTTCAGACTTTTCCTTCAAGACTTTTCTTCAGGTTTCTTGTTGTCTAACGTCTTTCCTTTACCAGGTCTTCAACTGACTTTTCAGCTACAGAGAGAAGCTGTAATTCTATTTTTCTCTGGATGTGTTGAGTAAAATTTCCTATCTTGAAGCCCATTCTTTCTAATACCTTCATCCTCCCGACGATCCCATCATTAAATACAGTAACTGCATCATACGTTGCAATTCTGACAACTGTAAGAGATGCAAATGTGTTTTAGGGCATCGTTTCCATAGGTGGGAATTTAGAGGCTCATTTGGATTTTGGGTTTTGCCATGAACACACTTTTTGAAAAGTGCAGGATCGGCCAAAGATGATCTATAAAACCAACGAGTATGTATCACGGCCTTCTAGATGTATTCCGCACACGTTTGGTTGAAAGTAATGCACAGAATCGTTGTTCACTGAACTGGTATTGAAGTGCTGCTTCAAAACGTGGGCATGGCAGGGAGGCCGCGTCACACTTTTGATGAATTTTCAGGCACTTCGGATGCGATTTCAACACTGAAACTTTGAGAACTTATTGTTCATGAGTTGTACTAACAAATAAAAAATAAATCGAATGTTGACATTTTTGGTCAATTTCAACAACGTCCACCCTTAAGGAAGAAATTTAGTCATGTATACTTATTAAGTGCAGATAAATGACATCACCCGCACTTATATTGTAGCCTGAAGCTATTAAATGAAATGATCAACATTGTTGAAGGTGAGTGGAAGTGTTCTGAGAAAATACGTCACATCTGTAAAGGAAATCACATACACATGAACCATAGACCTTGCTGTTGGTGGGGAGGCTTGCGTGTCTCAGCGATACAGGTACCGTAGGTGCAACCACAACGGAGGGGTATCTGTTGAGAGGCCAGACAAACGTGTGGTTCCTGAAGAGGGGCAGCAGCCTTTTCAGTAGTTGCAGAGGCAACAGTCTGGATGATTGAATGATCTGGCCTTGTAACATTAACCAAAACGGCATTGCTGTGCTGGTACTGCGAACGGCTGAAAGCAAGGGGAAACTACAGCCGTAATTTTTCGCGAGGGCATGCATCTTTACTGTATGGTTAAATGATGATGGCGTCCTCTTGGGTAAAATATTCCGGAGGTAAAATAGTCCCCCATTCGGATCTCCGGGCCGGGACTACTCAAGAGGATGCCATTATCAGGAGAAAGAAAACAGGCGTTCTACGGATCGGAGCGTGGAATGTCAGATCCCTTAATCGGGCACACAGGTTAGAAAATTTAAAAAGGGAAATGCAGATGCCGAAGAAATTGAAGAAATGTATGATGAAATAAAATAAATTATTCAGATAGCGAAGGGAGACGAAAAGTTAATAGTCAAGGGTGACTGGAATTCGTTAGTAGGAAAAGGGAGAGAAGGAAACGTAGTAGGTGAATATGTATTGGGGGTAAGAAACGGAAGAGGAAGCCGCGTGGTAGAATTTTGCTAATAGCACAACTTAATCATAGCTAACACTTGGTTCAAGAATCATAAAAGAAGACTGCATACATGGAAGAAGCCTGGAGATACTGACAGGTTTCAGATAGATTATATAATGGTAAGACAGAGATTTACGAACCAGGTTTTAAATTGTAAGGCATTTCCAGGGGCAATTGTGGACTCTGACCACAATCTATTGGTTATGAACTGTAGATTAAAACTGAAGAAACTGGAAAAAGGTGGGAATTTAAGGACATGGGACCTGGATAAACTGACTAAACCAGAGGTTGTAGAGAGTTTCAGGGAGAGCTTAAGGCAACAATTGACAGGAATGGGGGAAAGAAATACAGCAGAAGAAGAATGGGTACCTTTAAGGGATGAAGTAGTGAAGGCAGCAGAGGACCAAGTAGGAAAAAAGACGAGGGCTAGTAGAAATCCTTGGATAACAGAAGAAATATTGAATTTAATTGATGAAAGGAGAAAATATAAATATGCAGTAAATGAAGCAGGCAAAAAGGAATACAAACGTCTCAAAAATGAGATCGACAGGAAGTGCAAAATGCCTAAGCAGGGATGGCTAGAGGACAAATGTAAGGGTGTAGAGGCTTATCTCACTAGGGGTCACATAGATACTGCCTACAGGAAAATTAAAGAGATCTTTGAGAAAAGTGAACCACTTGTATGAATATCAAGAGCTCAGATGAAAACCCAGTTTTTAGCAAAGAAGGGAAAGCAGAAAGGTGGAAGGAGTATAGAGAGGGTCTATACACGGATGATGTACTTCAGGACAATATTATGGAAATGGAAGAGGATGTGGATGAAGATGAAATGGGAGATATGATACTGCGTGAAGTGTTCGAAAGAGCACTGAAAGACTTGAGTCGAAACAAAGTCCCGGGAGTAGACAACATTCCATTAGAACTACTGACAGCCTTGGGAGAGCCAGTCCTGACAAAACTCTATCATCCGGTGAGCAAGATGTATGAGACAGGCGAAATACCCTCAGACATCAAGAAGAATGTAATAATTCCAATCCCAAAGAAAGCAGGTGTTGACAGATGTGAAAATTACCGAACTATCAGTTTAATAAGTCACAGCTGCAAAATGATAACGCGAATTCTTTACAGACGAATGGAAAAACTAGTAGAAGCCGACCTCGGGGAAGATCAGTTTGGATTCCGTAGAAATATCGCAACACGTGAGGCAATACTGACCCTACGACTTATCTTAGAAGCTAGATTAAGGAAAGGCAATCCTACGTTTCTAGGATTTGTAGACTTAGAGAAAGCTTTTGACGATGTTGACTGAAATACTCTCTTTCAAATTCTAAAGGTGGCAGGGGTAAAATACAGGGAGTGAAAGGCTATTTACAATTTGTACAGAAACCAGATGGCACTTATAATAGTCGAGGGACATGAAAGGGAAGCAGTGGTTGGGAAGGGAGCGAGACAGTGTTGTAGTCTCTCCCCGATGTTATTCAATCTGTATATTGAGCAAGCAGTAAAGGAAACAAAAGAAGAATTTGGAGTAGGTATTAAAATCCATGGAGAAGAAATAAAAACTTTGAGGTTCGCCGGTGACATCGTAATTCTGTCAGAGACAGCAAAGGACTTGGAAGAGCAGTTGAACGGAATGGATAGTATCTTGAAAGGAGGGTATAAGATGAACACCAACAAAAGCAAAACGAGGATAATGGAATGTAGTTGAATTAAGTCGGGTGATGCTGAGGGAATTAGATTTTGAAAT
The DNA here is from genome assembly GCF_023897955.1 of Schistocerca gregaria. Classification (NCBI taxonomy): domain Eukaryota; kingdom Metazoa; phylum Arthropoda; class Insecta; order Orthoptera; family Acrididae; genus Schistocerca; species Schistocerca gregaria. The sequence goes on along the minus strand of NC_064921.1, from coordinate 414,439,676 downwards.
GAGACACTTAAAGTAGTTAAGGAGTTTTGCTATCTGGGAAGCAAAATAACTGATGATCGTCGAAGTAGAGAGGATATAAAATGTAGACTGGCAATGGCAAAGAAAGCATTTCTGAAGAAGAGAAATTAGTTAACATCAAGTATAGATTTAAGTGTAAGTAAGTCGTTTCTGCAAGTATTTGTATGGAGTGTAGCCATGTATGGAAGTGAAACATGGCCGATAAATATTTTGGACAAGAAGAGAATAGAATCTTTCGAAATGTGGTGGTACAGAAGAATGCTGAAGATTAGATGGTTAGATCACATAACTAATGAGGAAGTGTTGGGCAGAAGAGAAGTTTGTGGCACAACTTGACTAGAAGAAGGGATCGGTTGTTAGGACATGTCCGGAGGCATCTAGGGATCACGTATTGGAGGGCAGTGTGGAGGGTAAAATCGTAGAGGGAGACCAAGAGATGAATACACTAAGCAGATTGAGAAGGATGTAGGTTGCGGTAGGTACTGGGAGATGAAGACGCTTGCACAGAATAGAGTAGCATGAAGAGCTGCATCAAACCAGTCTCAGGACTGAAGACCACAACAACAACAACAAAGCTAGTGTCAGCAATTGCGGAATACTGTTCAAGTGTTCAGAGTCCTTATCAGAAGGTATGATATTGGATGTCGATTTCAGGTATGTACTGCTAGGATTTTAACAGGTCGATACAATGCGGTTCGAAAGTGTAAGAAAGGGCTTGGGGAATTTAAAAGCTATTCCATTAAGAAAGACAACATAGTTCTCACGAAACTGTCTTAAGTAAATTTCGAAAACCTGCATTCGAAGATGACTGTGCAACCCCAATGCTGCCACCACTGTATTCTCATAGGAATCACATGATAGGAAGAAGACTGTGCACCATAACGCTACCACCACTGAATCTCTCTTGGGGATCATATGACAAGAGTGATTATGGCACAGTCATTTCTTCCCTTGTTCAGTATGTAAATGCAGTAAATTGGGTAAAGTAATCTCTGGAGTGTAGTTTATGATTACGTGTTAGGCACAGACTTGTTTATATGCTACTGTTATGGCGACATTAATAAGTTGCAATATACGACCTAACAGATTTTTGAATGAGGACAAATCATCTATACATAGGAGGCAGTTGCTGAAAATATGCTAGAGGCATGTAGGGATACTGTATTTAACGTTATGGCAGCATACATGGCTCATAGGGAAACTTTGTATCTTTGCACGAGAAAGCGATACCTCCTGAAAAGGCACGTGCATTTGCAACCTCTTTTTGTATAATTTTGATACGTCCTGTCACATGGTTTCATCTTTGTTCCAACCCAACGACAAACGCCGACAGGAAGATGAAGACCGGAAGAGCAGAGAGGGCTGCGAGATGACGTCAGCCAGTTGCACGCTGATTAGGAAGTCACCACGACAGGAGCGGCCTCTAAAAGAAGAGAATATAAGGGCCGCTCCGGCGAGCCTGGACTGCACAGTAATAGACCGGCACTAGCGGAGAGCAGAAGACGCGTTCTAGCAGAAGCACAAGCAGAACCGTTATTGGTGCTCCATAGGCACGTGTGTGATAACTTGTATGGACATTGATTATTTGCATCTCGCCCATCGCTTGCGAAAATTCGTCGTGACCAAAGTTACGTATTGCAAGTCAACGTTATTGTAATAAAAACCATTCAGGTGATTTACTTGAGTTATTCTATAGCTATACGAAAAGGCCGCATCCTGCAGGCACCCTATAAGAGACGAGTGGGCAGGACACCACAATATTGTGTCAGACTTTGAACGAGGGTAAATCGCTAATAAATAGCTGATATTTGCTTCAGATCTACCAGTGCAGGCTCATCCAAGAATTGCGCCCACGCCCCGCGGGTCCAAGGCAGTGTAGTTCAGCGCCCCGTCCGCGACCGTTTGTCGCTAGTGTCGCCATAGGAGCGAGAGAGAGAGAGAGAGAGAGAGAGAGAGAGAGAGAGAGAGAGAGAGAGACACCGCACAGCACTGCTCTGCGCTGGACTGTCCCGCGGTCAGATCTAACGCAAACAAAATATTCTATTTTAGAAATAGTTTTATGTAAGGGATATCGAGTCTCATTCTTACTGTTAATAGTTACATATACTTCGTGCTACAATTTTTTGTATCCCTTTTCAGAGTTTAGAAATCTGATTCTTATTCTGCTGTTTTGTACGTAATAATTTTAACTGTCCAAGTTTGAAAAGGTTATAAAGCTGTTTAATTCTAACAGTCAACATTGTTAAAGAAGACTATTAACATTTTACAAGCTTTTCTTTTTCGAGGAAACGATTTTGTCTTGGCTTGGTACAATATTCCGTGAGACTGCTAACCTCAAACAATTGGTCAAGGAATGAACGGTTCTTAGTTTTAGCAAGCTTTAAAAGAGAGAAAAAGCGGTCACAAATATACGTCGAACCAAGCATTGAGAGAACTTTGGCCGCGTGCTTCTGCAAAAGAGAATATTTCTCTCGTGGAAGAGAGCTCTAAAAGTCATCCAAAGTTTTGCACATAAGAAAGCGGTCCTTCAGACGGATATGGCACTGTAGGTCAATCAGCTCTATTGAAGCACTTGTGAGACGTCCTCTGCCCGAAGGGAAAACGGGCGAACAAATATATCTATCGGCTGGCGTTCGGGCGGTCCGCACGGCCAGCTAAGCGGCACGGCTCGGCCGCTGCATCAATCACACGAATTCGCCCGGGGCGCTGGCCGCGGGCGACGGCGGGCGCTAGGGGCACAGGGGCACAGTTTGGACGAGCCTGTCCTAGAGGCATATGGAGATATTGTATTGAGAGGTGTGAGCGCATACATTATGTAACAATTTCTTAACTGTGTGGAACTGGGAAACAACACCCAGTAGCCTTCGTTTTCGCTAGTATGTATCCTAATCTTAAGTTTGCGCGAGGTTCTCGTGCGTAACACTGCTGCGCTCTCTCGTTAGATGTGTTCCTTAGCACAAGCTTTGCCTGCTTGACACTAGGTCACAGGCAAATTGCTGTTTATATTTTCTATTGTATGTACGTGTTTTAAATGGTTCTGATATGTGTTATTTATTAAGACAGAGGCTTTGAATTAGCGCAACCTTTAAAATTTTGACGCCCATGTGTATGTATCCCTGGGTTTTGATGTGCGTGAGTGTTTCGCGCATCCCACGGGTGCCCCCTCTCGGTGAAGCTGTCTGCCCTAGTGCTGCCACACCCTCTTAATGCTAGTTGACAGACTAAGTACTGATAATATGCCGTGTTCGCAATGACCATATCTTCATAATTATCCTGTATGGATGGAGGCGATATTTCAATTTTAACTACTGAAAAGGGCGCCTTTGGCACGACTGTTTGATGCATTCCACTGCAGAATGTGATTTTACTAAGTGACTAATAGTTTTTGTGTTTGTAATACTTTGGTAATTTTCATGGTTACTTAAAGCTATAAGTGATGGCTTTTTTTCTTCTAGCTCAGTTATGTCGCTAAGTTAATTGCTAATGAAGGTGTCTGCCTGTTCAGGCGTATTTTTGCATTTAATGAAGGTATATTTAGATATACCGAAACCGTGGTCAAAAATATCAATAAATCTTTATGCTGCAACTGTTTGGCTGTTATCATTTACCGTGTAAATTTAGGAAATTTAAATGAAAGTCACGTCATGACCATGTGATTGGAAATACCACCACCTGGATCTTTAATGCAAAAGAAAACTTTAATAGCCACAATGATCAGTATTCTGTGATAGTGGCAATGTTCAACGTGGCTTCTTTCAAAGTCCCTCAAGTATTAGGGGAGAAGTTGAGGCAACTGAAGAACGCTTTGGTTTGTGGTTATTACTGGATAATCTGAACAATCTTGTTAGTGATATTGGTAACATAAAATGGCATGCTTCTTAGAAGAACCATTTAAATGCACTTACACCAATCACAGAACTGTTTTGTGAAATTGTGGTTGTTAAAATCTATAATCTAAAGGGCTGCAAAGATCATTTAGCGAAGGGGAGATTTATAATGTTAAAAGAAGGAAATATATGGGTGCATTTAACAATTATCTACGTGGTGAATTCTTGAAGTTCACCTCTGCAAGAGATGGCGTCAGAGCAAAACTACCATTTCTCCTGCGCGGAAATGACAATGTGACAGTCAAAGGCATATTAGAAAAAAATTGGCAAGTGCAACTAGCCAAATTTAAAATGGTTGCACTAACGAATGTGCTGTATGGAATATTGTAGGAGCTCCATGTAGACAACAATTACCTTACGAACCTGAATACAAACTAAAATTTTGCTGGGATTTTTAACGAAATGGAGATGTGTCACTACCTAACATCAAACCGACTTCTGTGTGCAAGGAGATTATTACGGGAAGAGCAATATGATCGTGAACAATGATTAGACAGCTCGAATAGGCTGCTTAAAGAGCATGAGCTTCAGCTCTAGAGTAAAGGTATGTAACAGATTTATATGTCTAATCAAAAGCGCAACGGTGAACAAAAGTGCAGTATGCTTAACCATCTTACCAATTTTATAAGGTGTCTTCATACCTGTTAACAGCAATTTTTGTGCCATCGTTGGCTAAAGAACATGATATTACCAGACCGGAAACTACAGTTTATAATTGATGTATCTTATCCTTCCAAAGACAGTATTAGACACAAATGTAATAGAGACTAGCAGGCAGTATTTACAACATGCTTCTCTGTATTCTATGACAGTTACTTCTATGTTGTGTAAACTGTTGGATAGCTTACAGAAAAGTTGCTTTGTTGTGTCTAACATTGTTCTACAATTTGTCTGCTCGGGCAACAAGAATATACGAAATTGCCTGGTGTACAAGTAAAAATTCCAGACAAAAAAGGCTAAGAAAAGATTATAAATTATGTTCTGTCTGGTTATAGTTTTAATTATTTACCTATAATCCATGTAAAACTTGTAAACACAGACTCTAACACAGATGGTGTAAGTAATATACGTAAGTGTTATAGTAAAGCAGGAGAAATATACTTTCTCTATGTTGGGCATTGTTACTTACAAAACTGCCCAGTAGGGATATTTCTGAATTGGGATTGGTTTCCAAAGACAAAGTTAGAGATCGAAGTGAAAAGCCGAAAACTGTCGTATCTGTCAAAAACAATTGCTGTGAAGAAAAAAAAAACTGGTATTGGAAAAAGAAACCATCGCAGATGTGCATTGCAATTTGCCTCACATACAACATACTGGATATGACTGGGGAACACAAGATATCAGCACTTACTGTAAATAGCAATGCAAAGTGCCCATACACTAGAGCATACACAGAATGTGATGGATTTAAGGACATTTACTAAATTAGAAAACACGCAAAAAATCTACTTATTAACCTACATTCCCATCTGGTTCTGCTTAAAAAGAATATTTACAGTGCACTTCAATGTGTTGGAGTCGACGGTGTGCATATAGCAACAGAAAAGCCGTTTGCAGAGTTTAAAACCGATGAATAACTATTTTTTTGGTGGTAATTATTTTGCAAGAATTGTAAACTTAAAGTTCTATACAGAAATTCCCCAAAAATGTGTAGGAGAAGAGTTGGTATGATGCTTTATCAGCAGTGCAATACGGGAAATAAAATGCAAAATGAAAATTACGAAATAGTCTCGGCTAGGAAAACTGGAAGAAGAAACGGAGCAAATTGTTAAGGGGGATACAAAAGATAGTGTAGTGGAAAAAAATTGATTTGTGTTAGAATTTGACAGCATACTTCATTTTTGTTTGTTGAATTACTGACTGGAAAAAGAATTAGATGATTCACATGTAAATTATAAGTTAAAAATTGAGCTGGATGTTATCAAAACTGCACCTAACAAACACAAAGGAAGAATTGTTTCCCATGCGTAGATATATACGCAAAAATTAATAAAAATTTTATACGAGAATATTTGTTTTCTTATTCGTTAGCATACCAGGTATGGCTTGGTTTCTTTGGTATCCAACACTGAATCGGATTTCCCACCCTGCCGAAATATCTATGAAGTGTACGCAGGGGCACTTCTCCCTTCAGTTGTTTACCCAGAAAAACCCCCGACGACAGAATGCTAACTGTCGAAGCAATGCATCTGTTAGGGCATCATAGGCAAGTGTCTTTACTTCAGCTATCTTAAATACAGGCTTATGCTTCCTTGTCCTTACAAAATCTCGCAACCTGACAATCACCATTCTTCTGACGGGATCCCAACCTCACAAAGGTAATACACAGTTTGGTTTCTCATTTGTTGGTGACACAGAATACTAATCCATTGTAGCTGTCAAAACCTATTATACACTTTAATTATTTATTTATTTAGCGTATGGCTCATAACATCACAGTAAAAATTACAGAAACAACACAATTTAAAAAAATCACATATGTATAAACAGAACAATAAATAACAGTTTGTATATAAGGATACCATCAATTGTAAATTTACACTCACAGAAGAGCAATCACAAACAGACGTCCAGCTTAGATAATATACAGTCGATTGCCTCTTGGGTCGTCATTAGGAAATCCTGTGGGTCACCCTCATATGCCCTTAGTGGACATTCCTGCACGATGTGTTTGATCGTCTGTCTCTCAGAGCCACAGTCGCAAGCGGCCGTAGGAAGTTTACCCCATCTGTGTAAGGAGTCGGCCCATCTCCCACAGTTGGTTCTGATGCGATTAAGAGTTGACCAAACTTTGCGAGGGCAATAAAATCCTTTTGGTTTACTAAAGGTGCATGGCATATTGTGGCAGTTTGCTGCTGTTCTGCTCTCCCATTCCTCTTTCCATCGGTCATTTATTTTAAAGTTGGTTTGGTGCAGCGCCTGTGCGGTCATTAGTGGAGGATGCCTAGACCAGAGTCGATTTCCTTGGATGTCGTGAGTATCTTCATGGATTTGTAATTGAGGGTTGGTCACGATTTTTTGAAATTCTCTAACCAGAGCGTGTTCCCGGCGCAGGTTAGGAGGGGCTATGTTACTGAGAACGGGCAGCCACACTGTAGGAGTTGGCCTGATTGTGCCTGATATAATACGCATTGTTGCATTAAGTTGGCTATCTACCATGTGTGTGTGTTTGCTGTTGAGCCACACCGGGGCACAGTATTCTGCCACTGGATACACCAAGCTAAGTGCGGATGTTCTTAAGGTAGATGCTGAGGAGCCCCAAGTGGTGCCACAGAGCTTCTGCAATATGTTGTTGCGTGTTTTAAGTTTCGCTGCAGTTTTCGTCAGGTGTTCTTTGAATGTTAGTGTCCTATCTTTGGGTGTTTGTTGTGATTTAGTATTTTCCCGTCTAAATATACATGTAGTTCTCTGTTGGCCATTTTGTTGTTCAAATGGAAGGCAGATACTTCCGTCTTTGTAGGACTATGTTGTGGCCTCCATTTTCTAAAGTACTCGCTGAGAATCCCTAGCTCACTCGTAAGGATATCTTCGGCAGTTTCTACATTTCTGTGGGCTGTTGCCAGAGCCCAGTCGTCAGCATAACCAAATTTGCGCGATCTGGTTGCAGGCATGTCAGCCATGTAAAGACTGAAAAGGAGGGGCGCAAGTACAGAGCCTTGTGGGAGTCCATTATTGAGTTTCATCTGTTTACTTCTCTCATTCCCCATTATTACTTGGAAGGTTCTATTTGACAACATATCATCAATGAGGTTGGTTATCTTGTTGCAGGGGACGGCACAGATTAATTTGTACATGAGCCCCTGTTTCCAAATTGTATCATAGGCTGCTGTTAGGTCTATGAATGCTGCAGCTACTTTATGTTTCTTTTGTAGCCCCGCCTCTATATGTGTTGTCAGTGATAGGACCTGATCTGTACAGCAGCGATGTGGACGGAATCCTGCTTGTTCCATAGGGATTTTTTTGAGTATAGTTTGGCCTATTCTGTTGAGTAGCAGTCTTTCTAGTAATTTATAGACCATACTGAGAAGTGCAATGGGGCGGTAACTCTCTGGTCTATCGCCTGGTTTACCAGGTTTCAGGACTGCGATGTTCTTTGCTCGTTTAAGTGAGGGAGGAATGTTACCCACTTGGAGAATGTCCGTAAAGAACTTAGCCAACCATTGTTTTGTATAGGCTCCGACTTGTATGAGGAACTCAGGGTGGATACCATCGAAACCCGGAGTTTTGCCTGGTTTAACCTTCTTCAGGGCATTGGTAACCTCCTCGATACGAATATCTGACGAATATTCTGAGTCCATTGCACGGGTCCTTTTTAGTGTTTTTAAGTTCTTCTTCACTTTTGTTGTGTGCTTTCTATCTCGCTGGGGCTCTAGACGCAGAAACTGTGCGGGATGCAACCTTGTTGGGAGATATTTCGTCCTTTCTATGTTCAGGTGGATTTGCGCCTCCAAGTTTAGCCAGAAGGGACCAGGCTTGTCGGCTTGACTATTGCTATCATTCGTACTGTATTGCCACATTTCGTGGTGACTATTATAGTCCCCAACGTATACGCTTGTGTGTAGGCCGATCTTTATCACTTCAGTCGGCCATGTAGTAGCAGGAGGTATACAGATGTTAGTCACTGTAACTTCTCCTATTTGATGACAACTTCATGGATATCAATTGCAATGGAGACTTCAACTAGAAAGGCGTCCTCTCTGTCCCCACGCACATATATCGCAACGTCATAGTGTCTGTCATACGGGGCTCCAAGTAGATCATATCCCAGTATCCTTCCTCTAGCTTCAAGTTGGGCCCTATTTTCGGTATGAGTTTCCTGTATGGCTAGCAGGTCGATGTCGTTATCGTGTAAAATTCTCTGCAATATTTGACATTTTGTTCTGCTTATGTCCTCAGTGTTGAAATGGCAGATTCGGATGCATGGTCCGAGATCCTTAGTCAGTTGGTCCCTAAAAGGACCATTGTATGTATCTTGCTTAGCGCTTTGTCTGTTGTTCTGTTTCACTGTGATGTGGGGCAGGAATTCGTCGTTCGGTCTGCCGCCAGTTGTGACAGTTCATTTAGCGTTACCCAGGGTGCACCACGTGCAGGTGAACTAACTTTACACCCCTACACTTTAATGATACAAGGTGACAGCACTTCCGATCACATGATCATGCCTTCTGAAATTGCTTGTACTTGAAATTCGGTTGTTAAATCCAGTTTCAGTCATGGATCATCGAACGTAATAAGTGTACACACAGCCTGTGTACACTTCTAAAAGTCCTGTGCTGTATACTCATAACATGCTTTACATATTATTTAAGTAATGGCAAATGAATTGGCTTAACCTATTTTAACCCTTATCCGTGAAAATGGTCCATGAATGAAACCGGTTGATATTTGGGTTTAACATAAAAGCAGCTGAACGTCAAACATGCATTTTATACATTACTTGACTGTTGTTGATAGCCACCTTCCAAAAATGTCTATGTGCGTGCCTGTGCATGCATGATGAGTACCCGACAAGATAGTATCTGTGAGTAGTCCACACAATGCAGGTTCACACAACGCAGGGTAGGACCTGTATCACAGCTTATTAACGTCACCATCATGGTAGCAGACGCTAAGACAGCCACAGGAGCAATTCTGTGCCTAACATGTAAGTAATCAGAAATTGCGCTCCATATACTATTTTGCCCAGCCCATTCCAACTGCATATGCAACAAGAGAAGAAAATTAATGTGCCAAAATAATTCTTATGATACACATTAAGGCTGCACAGTCTTCTTCGAATACAGCTTCTTGAAATTTACTGAGCCTTGCCGGCTCTTACTGATACTGTATGTCACTATGCTCTTTGGCTGTTACCCTGCAATGGGTTCGAGTGTGGCTATCCAAAAGAGCATGTGCGACGGCTTCCGCGTCTTTTACCGTAGTTCCGGCTTCACAGAGAAGGGTCCGTGTCTGGCGGTCAAGAAGGAAGGTTCCAGCTAGCAAGAGCAGCATGGAGTCCATTCCGAGTGGACAAGCTGAGTGGGTGCCTCCCATAATGGCGACTGAGAGATTACACGACGCCGATGCAGTTCCTGTGCGAACGTGTGGACAGGAGGCGAACTTGGCGGCTGTGCCGCACCTCCAAAGGAAAATCGGTGAACCAATTACCACTCGGAACGACCCCTGTACAACAAAAAAGAACTGATCTGGGTGAGCACGATCCAGAATATTTCCTGTTGTTCCGCGCTTGTGCCGCAGAGCCAGCTTTAAAATACAGTCCTGTCTATTTAGTGCTCTTTGCCGGAAATTCACTCCCTGTTGCTCTGCAATCTGTTTCTTGCTTCGTACTTATTACGGGCGCTGACAGACTTGAAATGAGTTGATTATTCATTCTTTGTGAACAGTTTTGTGAACGACATGGTATTCGTCATCTAACAAGTGCTCTGTTTTACTCCCAGTCCAACGGAGAAGCAGAACTCTCCGTACGCACTTTTAAACAACAGACGGGCAGGCTTCGCACACAGGGGAACAGGCGCTGCAACTCTTTCTCGCCTCCTATCGCTCCCACCCTCAAGCCGGAACATCATCGGTGGAACTTCTGCAGGGCCACCGCCATCGGACGCTGCTACACCAACCACAGCATCCGGCGCCGATGGTCCGGAAGTATCGCTTTGCGCCGCGCGATCTCGTTCTTTTCGGGGTTTATGACAACCGTGGGCGCTGGGAAAGAGACATGATCGAGGAACGCATTGGCTCTTTTATGTATTTGGTTGCAGCTCCCTGTGGTTTGCAGCGCCGCCACGAGAACCAAATTCCTGCTTGTCATTTGCTACTGCTCTTCTTCCCCCTGATTCACGGCCTCACAGGACCGCGCAGCCTTCGCAGCCGCCCGCTGGTGCCACCAGGGCACCCCAGAGGAGTGGATGGACAATTCTTCCTCTCTCCCACACCGCCACTGTTCCCGCTCACCGTCCCGATGGACATTGACCCGCCATCGCCATCGTCGTCATTGCCCCAGGACATTCCCTCAGGCCTGGACGTGTGCCTTGGCATCAGTTTTCCAGAGGATGTTCCTGTTGCCTCAAAAGCCAGATGGTGGGGTACCGTCGGGAGTACGCCATCCTCCACAGTCATGGCTCCCGATTCATCTCTACATCCAGCCTCATGCCTCCCCCCTCGTTGTTGTTCGCATCCTCCCTATTCGACAACAGTGCGATGAAGCGAACATCAATTAGTTGGCGCTGGATCACGTGCTCCTATCATGACAGAGGCCAGAGACACATCGACAAGCACCACGCCGCCAACGCCCTCCCAGTAGCAAGTATGTAGGCCGTCGCCGCTGACTGGGGGGCCTCACTGACTCACTCTTCCAGTGTGGCGTCTGTCAGTTCATCACAGAGCGGACTTGGTTCACGTCACAGGCTACGACAGTACAAAGAGACCAGATTAGTGCCTATAGCGGGACTAGTAGTGAGAACTAAAGTTTGTACTAGCAAGAGTAGGGATATTGTCTGCAAGAGGACTATTGCCGATGAGGTTGTACCATAACACATGGACTCCATTGCAGTTAAGTCAGTTTTGATGTAAATAAAGAAACGTATTTATCCACATGTGCGTTTGTGTCGTAGAAAGAGGATACCGCCGTCCATAAGAACATCCTCTCCTTTGCTTCCTTGGGGTACAAGGCTCTACAATTTGTTGTTAAATTGCTTCCGTCACTTAATTTGTTCTTGCTATTGTCGGTTGGAATTAAACGTTATCAGTACTGTTTCTTGCATGATTCAGCCTAGATGTAATAAACTTGTACCAGGTTTGCCAGGACTTGTTGTTGGTTTACTATTCCCGAGTTAATAGCTACTGCCATAAGATACAAGCGATATTGTTTTAACTTATTCTTATTTTTTAGGTTTATATTATGTATTAGCACAGTGAAACGTTATTTTAAAATATTTATGGGTATGGAAAATGCAATGTGTAATTCTGTGAACTTCTGAAGATCCACCGATTCTTGTGTTTTGATTAATGTGCTTATGTTAAATACATTACATTTATAAGTTTCAGAAGTACCAGTGACTGCATTATTTGTCCAGTGTCCTATAGCCTAGAGGGAGCTGTGAAGTATTGAGGACTGATAAAGTCGACTACACTTTTCCGATTACATTTGCAGGCTTTTATCTCACTCCTTCTTTTTTTTTTAATTTTTGCTATGTCCGCATCTCGTGGTCGTGCGGTAGCGTTCTCGCTTCCCGCGCCCGGGTTCCCGGGTTCGATTCCCGGCAGGGTCAAGGGATTTTCTCTGCCTTGTGATGGCTGGGTGTTGTGTGTTGTCCTTAGGTTAGTTAGGTTTAAGTAGTTCTAAGTTCTAGTGGACTGATGACCGTAGATGTTAAGTCCCATAGTGCTCAGAGCCATTTGAACCATTTTTTTAAATTTTTGCTATAACGATGCTATCCTGAGTGGAAATGAAGAAGAATTACAGGCTACAGGATCTGCTGAATGGAATCAACAATCTAATGAGTACAGAATATGTATTGATAGGAAATCGAAGAAAGACGACAGTAATGAGATGTAGCAGAAATGAAGAAAGAGAGAAACTGAACATCAGGATCGATGGTCAGAAAGTAGAGGAAGTTAAGGAATTCTACTACCTAGGCAGCAAAATAACCAATGACGGACGGAGAAAGGGCATCAAAAGCAGACTGGCACTGGCAAAAAGGGCATTTTTCGCTAAGAGAGTCTACTAATATCAAACATAGGCCCTAATCTGAGGAAGACATCTCTGAGATGTACGTTTGGAGTACACCATTGTATGATAGTGAAATATGGCCTGTGGGAAAATCAGAACAAAAGAGAATCTAAGCGTTTGAGATGTGGTGCTACAGAAGAATGTTGAAAATGAGGTGGGCTGATAAGGTGAGGAATGAGGAGGTTCTCCACAGAATCGAAGAGGAAAGGAATATGTGGAGAACACTGACAAGGAGAAGAGACAGGATGATAGTACAATTATTAAGACTTCTGGGATGGCTTCCATGTTACTAGAGGGAGCTGTAGAGAGCAAAAAATGTAGTGAAAAACAGAGTGGAATACATCCAGCAAGTAATTGAGGACGTAGGTTGCAAGTGCTATTCTGAGAAAATGGCTCTGAGCACTATGGGACTTAACATCGGAGGTCATCAGTCCCCTAGAACTTAGAACTACTTAAAACTAACCAACCTAAGGACATCACACACATCCATGCCCGACGCAGGATTCGAACCTGCGACCGTAGCGGTAGCACGGTTTCAGACTGAAGCGCCTAGAACCGCTCGGCCACTCAGGCCGGCAGTGCTACTCTGAGATGAAGAGGTTGGCACAGGAGAGGAATTCGTAGCGGGCAGCATCAAATCAGGTCAGAAGACTGATGATTCAGAAATAAAATAAAATAAAATAACGATGCACTAAACGCATTTTAATGAATGAGAATAACATGCAGCAATCTTCCGAAATTTAACATTAAGTAAATTAAATAATAATAACACTAACCATCATCATATGTGTTAATTCTTGAACGTATCAACCGCCTGTAGACAAATAAAAAGCATCGATTCATCAAGAACCTAACCTCACATCATTAAACGGGAGCTACGATCATGAATGTTTGCAGGTTAAAATTCTATAGCTCTTTGTTAGGTGATACATATGTAGGCTAGTCTTACTTTTTTAGATAATTTACCCTAAGGCCTAAAACATGTTTTCTCTTTTCAGCAGCAATTCTACAAAATTTCTCTCTCATCTACCCTCAAAAAGTACAGACGAAAGCAGAGCACTGTGATATTATTTCACTTCGAAAGTCCATAGGACGTCCTATGCCACACACGTGGCAGTAAGTCCCAATATGGTCATAAGTGTGAAATGAAATGTGTGTGAAATCTTATGGGACTTAACTGCGAAGGTCATCAGTCCCTAAGCTTACACACTACTTAACCTAAATTATCCTAAGGACAAACACACACACACACACACACACACACACACACACACACACACACACACATGCCCGATGGAGGACTCTAACTTCCGCCGGGACCAGCCGCACAGTCCATGACTGCAGCGCCTCTGACCGCTCGGCTAATCCCGCGCGGCATAGGTATGACATTAAGCGACTACAGCCAATCACGTACTGCGTATAGCAGCAAGAGGAGGGGAAAAGGGTGTCTACACTTTCCCTATACAGTGCTTTACTCACTGCTGTACTTAATCCATAGAACCTGGAAATGCATGCAGGGTGTACACGAGATAACTTGGCCCGTAGTCGCGCAAACGGCGTGGTAAAGAAAGGCACTATGGTAGTGGTGGTAAGTTCTACAGCTGAAGCCGATGCAAAAACGCGTATCTCTCATAATTTGTGAGCTCCACCAAGCGAGTCTCCAAACGACCGTATGACAAAGTAATGTAGCACGACAAATAACCCTAAAAACATAGCCGTTCAAAATCTGTAGTTTGAGTACTGAAATAGAAATACTCACGTAAACAAAGTATCAAACAAAGCAGAACAAGACAGACCAGATACTGAGAGAAGGAAATCTCATAACACGAATATAGGAAAATAAAAGTGATGTAGCAGACAACATCACTTACTGCGCTACTGATAATGGAAATGAGGGTCGTGTATCACGTGTAAATTATGTGTCAATCCACTGACAAATTTTTGAGTAATATTATCAATATTTGAGCTCAGCCTTTGTTTTCAGATCCTTTTCTGCCCTCTGAACAGAGGCTGTACATCAGCACTCTTACGGGGTCGTTAACGTTGCAGATTTCTAAGTATGCTCTCCATACCTCGCGGACACCGTTCATTGTAACGTAAGAGAACAAATGGCTCTGAGCACTATGGGACTTAACATCTGTGGTCATCAGTGCCCTAGAACTTAGAACTACTTAAACCTATCTAACCTAGGGACATCACACAAATCCATGCCCGAGGCAAGATTCGAACCTGCGACCGTAGCAGTCGCGCGGTTACGGACTGAGCGCCTAGAACCGCGAGACCACCGCGGCCAGCTCGTAACAGAACATTTGCACCCCAAAGGTACCCATCTGGAAACACCTAACAGATCGACTAGTTCATTAGAAATCCACCATATTGGTTGCTCAGCAGGATAAACTATATGCTGATGGCTAATGGTTATATTTGTGCACTACTCGAGAGACCAGGAATGAGTGAACCACATTACGAATGTGACACACTGTTCTACGGACGCTTGCATTCTACAGTCTTCAGGCTACCGAAGGAGACATCACATTCAGTGGTGGAGTGAGGAGTACCGCCATCTACTAAGGGTAGGGTCTAATGCCAGCTAAAAGTAGAGAATTTCGTGGTCTTCCGTGTACCGTCCATCTACTAAGGATAATGTCTAATGCCAACTAAAAGTAGAGAATTTCGTGGTCTTCCGTGTACCGTCCATCTACTAAGGATAATGTCTAATGCCAACTAAAAGTAGAGAATTTCGTGGTCTTCTGCGTCACTAGAGCCAAAGTCTGGTGTATTAAAGAGAAAAAGAAGTGGTCTACGCGAGTTTCATGGACATACTTATGCAGGCTACTGTTAGCATTAATTTGTTCGGTTTTACAGTACTATTTTTCGGAACGGATCCGCAACATACGCAGAATTCACCATATTCCAATTAGAGATCTACTCTCGACCTGCGTAATTAACTGAACTTTAATGCACGAGTGATCGTTACTTGCAGTGGTATAAAATTGGCTTTGTGTCGTATCGAGGGGGGGGGGGGGGGGGGGGAGGGGGAGGAGGAAGAAAATGCTTTGGAAGCAAACTGGATGACATGGGCAGTAACCCGAACGCCGGGACGGCGTTACGCTTCTTTGGCTGTCACGCATTTGTCAAGATCTGGTCAAAATCTGGCTGGACCATCTCTGGCGCCCTGCGGTGCCACCGGGAGGATTCCGTAACTGAAAGTACTTCCTAGAGCGACCGCTTGTGAAATTGTTTTATGAGATGGAATGAGGAGGAACCTTAGTGGAAGGCGCTATTGTCTGATGAATGTAGAAACTACTTTTGATACTGCTGGGAAGTTGAAAAGAAGCCCCGAGTCTTGAAAACCGTGGGACGCCACTGCATGCACAGCTCTTATAGAAAAACTTTGTCTAAGAATGTAAGCAGAACGGATATTGGTTCACATAGAACTTTTACCGCGCGCCTGCAAGCAGAGCTTTGCTGAAAGGAAAATCGTTTATTGACTGAAGAAAGAGACAGAAAGAGAGAGGAACGACTTATCATGAAGAAACTGTTCGGAAAAATTTCATTGTTTTACTACTTTAAACATAGTCCAGAGAAGGGAACCTGTGCTCTTAGAGTTGTCGGAGCTCGCAATACATAGAGTCCAGCCGACCAGGGCTAGCGCGTAACAAGCAACGCGGTAAAGCGAGGTTTCCTTGACGGACGCCGTCGCACCGTAGGAGGCTTCGTCGGAGAGTTGTCTGAGAGATTGTACCTGACACTCCTTGCCTCCTGGTCGCCTCGTCGCGATCCTCCACAGCTCCTCATTTTATAACGCCAACTTAGAAGAAAGGTCTCCGATGGTACTGCAGATTGATGCCGTAGCATTTCTGGCACCAACACCTACAAAACGGTGAGACCGAGCCGCATCTGCGTGAGATGTACGGAGACTCATACTGGTTTACAACTTTAATATCTTAATGCTTCAGTCTAACGACTTCTCTTGCGAAACATGGAATGTCTGCTTCCAAATTCCACAACAAAATGTTCAAATGTGTGTGATATCTTAACTGCTAAGGTCTCCACTGGAGACAGCTCTGGTTATCAAGCAGGCCAGGGCAGATTGTCCACACTCTGTAGAGCTTCAAATGTCAGATGTTTATGAAATCTTATGGGACTTAACTGCTAAGGTCAACGAGCCCTAAGCTTACACACTACTTAACCTAAATTATCCTAATGACAAACACACACACCCATGCCCGAGGGAGGACTCGGACCTCCGCCGGGACCAGCCTCACAGTCCATCACTACAGCGCCTTAGATAGATTCCACAACAGGTGCGAGGTAGTATCTCCACAATTCTATGTTTTGTCTTCAGTAGTTCTGTCCTCTACTAACTTATTTCATGACGATCACACAGTACTTACGAGATTTATTATCAATTTTCTTCCAATCCCCGTGTCCGATTAACAGATTTGCGTTCGCACAGGTTGTCTTATCGTGCTGTTGTCACTGGAGGCTATTATAAAAAGTTATTGAGAATAAAATATTGACGTCGGTTGAGTGTTTAAGAGTTGCTTACATTTAAGCATATTTATCCTAATGAGAGAGAAATAAAAACTTATAGAGAAAAATAAACATCCTTTGTAGCAAAAACATGATTTATATACAAGGGGTATTCGGAAAGTAAGTTACGATCGGTCGAGAAATGGGAACCATCTTGAAAATCCAATGAAGCTTTGGGCAGATGTATTGGGCAGTGCCTGTAGTATGCCCGTCGATCGCTTCACGTCGCTCCTTTCGGTTGTGAGGACACAGTGGATACGTAAAGATGCCTACGGAATAGCGGCTCCCGCCAAGTTTTTGGGCCTGGTGAGAGATTTCACCTGATGATATGCAGCCCGCGTAACACAACTGTCACGCGGCTGCTTCTTCATGACAGGTCTCGACCGCTCTCGACGGGGGGAATGAAGAAACTCCCGCAGCGTTTTCGGTGGGAAATGTGTGATCACCCCCTTAGTACAGTCCGTAACCGGCTGCCCCTGAGTTTCATATCTGCTCACATGAACCGCTGGCTTTGAAGACAACATTTTTGCACAGTCAATGAGCTGTAGACCAGCGTAGAGTTTTGGCGGAAAGCACAGACGGCTGCCTTCTATGACGAGAGTATTGAAAAGTAGGCACAAAGCTACGACAAATGTCTGCGTCGGAGTGACGACTATGTAAAAAGGTAGCTGAAAGGTTTAGCTAACAGTTTTGATTTTCACAGTAGTTTCCATTTCGTAGCCGATAGGAATTTACTTTCCGAATAGCCCTCGTAGGTTACCGCAATACTTCCGCCGCTGTTTCTTAGAAAGGATCATGACAGGAAAGTGAGCGAAGTGTGGCTGCTGGAAAGTGAGTGGCTACAGCCACCCACACTATGTTTGGCCCCTGGGCTGCGAGGAATCTGGCTGGGCCGTTTCGCCTTCACACGGAGACTGCCGAGTGCCTGCGGACCAGCCACCGAGACAGCGTGTCTGCTCTGCGGGTTGCGTACAACCAAGGAGAAAGCCATGCAGATTCTGCTTGGTCTCGGCACACCACGCTTTTCGGTACCTCACGACGCATTTTAAATGCTCTGTCATTCAACATCTGACGTCATGACTATATCCGAAAGCGACGAAATATTTGTAACAAATCTGTAACACGTATTACTGGTAAACAGAATTTGATTAGGAAATGAAACGTAAGTAGTCGATGAGTTTTGCTATTTGCGCAACAAAGTAACTGACGATACCCGAATCAGAGCAGACTGGCAATAGAAAGTAAACAGTTACTGAAAAAGAGAAATTTGTTAACATCAAATATAAATTTGAGTATTATGACGTCTTTTCTGTAGGTATTTGAGACGTTTGTAGCCTTGTAGACTTCCGGCTACGCTACGGATCAGTCCGTCACCTCAACCAAGATTTCATTTTGACATTCGCTGGCTTCGATGACTGACAGCCTAACCTAGACCCCGGGCTTCACTAAGATCAGTCTGTCACAACCTATATTCCGCTTTCGAGACGAAACCATTTGTAATATTCCAACTCCGAAGTTCTGTATATGTTAATAACAGAAGATCTTGCAAGCACTAATAGCAGAAAATGATGAAAGAGCCGTCCACATAACGAGAAAAATTCGTATCATTTTGTCGCGACAGCCATGATCGTATGCTTCAGACGATATCATGAATCAATACCATGAATAACATTTCAACATAAAAGATGCACATTTTATATACAAACAGAAACCTCCATACATGGCAAAAGCAGGATATGGAGAAAAGGCCATCAAAAAATATGATTAATCTATTTGCTAGCGGAGTATATATGTCCCTGGATCAGAAAAATAAAGCGAATGATTGCTAGTTGTCTGTAGAACAGCTACCTTAGCAATAACTAAACAAAACACAAGTTTGGTCACACCTTCTGTCCAGTTCACAGTTATCTGCAGTAACTAGATGTGTCCACTTTCGGCAGAAAATGAGGTTTTACTACTGCTACTGCATGGCTTGGTCTACCGTGTGGTGCATGAAAGAGATTT
Source organism: Schistocerca gregaria (assembly GCF_023897955.1). Classification (NCBI taxonomy): domain Eukaryota; kingdom Metazoa; phylum Arthropoda; class Insecta; order Orthoptera; family Acrididae; genus Schistocerca; species Schistocerca gregaria. The sequence continues at coordinate 414,420,509 of NC_064921.1, read as the reverse complement.
CTCCACAGGACCAATTTGGAATAACATAGGAAGTGGACGTCGGGTGTTTGGGGCAGCAAACAGACATAGCCAGAGGCTGTCTAGCCATTGGACCAAACAGTAGACAGATTCTGGTACATTAAATACGTCCAAGAATTTCACTGTGGTTGATGTTAGAAAAGCTCAATTTTTAGACATTGTTTCGGTCCGACATTAAGAATGCTGGTAATGAGAAGATTACTGTTTCAAAGCACTGTTTTTTTCCATATTTCACTGCACACAAACATGTAGTTCGCTGTAGTGCATCATTGTCAAAACTTACCTGTCATGATGTCGTCATTCACACAGCCTCAACTACATTGACTTTTCCTGAGAAAAAAAAAGTGGCTTTGCTACTTAAATTTGAGAAGTTTAAAAGATGTCATGAAGAACGCCGAGAAGTATGTGTCAGCCCAGACATGGAAGTTTATAATAAGCCGGTATGTGATAGAAGTGTTACGGGTGCTACATAAAGTTCTTCACAACGAGAAGCACAATTTACTTCTCATTAACCTGCCACAGCTATGACTTTTATTAGGGTCCCCATTCTTTTTGTAATTCTCAGACTTCTCATCATATTCAATAACCTGTGAAGTCTTAACAGTTGTTGCCTCTTTGGCTACTTATTTATTTTTTGTGATCATATTCAATAAACAAAGATATTTGGTGGAAGAATAATAAGTTCAGTTTTTTAAAACTCATTAAATATCGTAGTAAGTTCCTTTGGTTATGTAATGAGCTGTTACGATGGATGTGGTGGTGGCCTAAATGAAGGTCGGGAAAAGCCAAGACCAGTTCACGAGTGTTTTTTGTGTTTTATCCGAAAGTATGTAAGCGTGACATATCTAATTATAGCCCCAGTGCCTTCAATTGCAGCCTGCAGCTTGACAGAAGTGATTTGATCTGTGTGTGAAGCAAACTGTGAAATAGTTTAGGAAAATGGTAGACTATTATGATCCTCCAGTGCGAACTTAGTACTGCTAATTAAAGGCAAACGTATGAACTTAATATAAGAACACGGCGAGTGAAGTAACCCATTTACCTAGAAATTTCGGACAGTGGAAAAGAGGTCAAAATGAGCGAACCGTCGTCTCAGCTGATCCGTAGATATTCGACCGTTTCTGGAGGAAACGTTGGCCAAAATTTTCGAGGTATTTTGAAGTACGGTATTTTACGTGTATACCGCGCGATGTCGTCTAACTGAATGGTGGCTCAGTGGCTAGTGTCGCGGCTTTTAGCTTTGCGCCCTATTCCCGAAGCCCGATTATTACTTTAATTTTTGTTTTTCATTTACGTAGCAACGTCTGTAGAAGATTAATTCGCAAACTTTTTCCAGTGTATACTGATACAATGTTGTTCTTATTCGTCAGTTAGCCTCACATCGCATTAATGAATTTTTTTAAAAAGTTGAAAATTATTTGAAATTGTTTTCGGTGAAATATCTGTAGTGTACCTTGATTCATAATGAAGTATAAGCGTCAGTTTTCGGAAAAGTGATCCGTTATGCATGGTTTGCAGTGAAATTATTGCCAATGTGCGAAACTTTCAGCTGTGTTAATAACCTTTCTTTTCCGGTTGAGATTCCTATGAAGAAATATCACTGTGGCAAACCTGACTTCGCACGATATTCGTTTTGTTCGGAATTTCCACATTTCCAAGGATTCTAAGATAGGTACCATCCAAAAGAATGCACCAGAATTCCTGAAGAATACACATTTGGATAAAATATAATAATTAATATAACAACTGGTATGAGAATGAAATATCAGCATTTGAGAAGATTGTAAGGTCTCACCATATCATTCACACATGTATTACATAATAAACATATGACACTTATTATCAAATCCAGTTGTGGTTTTAAAATCAATATACACTGAAGCCCCAAAGGAACTGGTATAGGCATGCGTATTCAAATACAGAGATATTTAAATACAGAGATATTTAAACAGGCAGAATACGGCGCAGTTGTTAGATCGGCTACTGCTGCTACAATGGCAGGTTATTAAGATGTAAGTGAGTTTGAACCTCGTATTATAGTCGGTGCACGGGCGATGGGATACAGCATCTCAGAGGTGGCAATGAAGTGGTGATTTTCCTGTACGACCATTTCACGAGTGTACCGTGAATATCAGGAATCCAGTAAAACATCAAATCTCCGATATCGCTGCGGCCGGAAAAAGATCTTGCAAAAAGGGGACGAACGACGACTGAAGAGAATAGATCAACGTTACAGAAGTGCAACCGTTCCGCAAATTGCTGCAGATTTCAATGCTGGGTCATCAACAAGTGTCAGCGCGCGAACCATTCAATGAAACATCATCGATATGGGCTTTCAGAGCCGAAGGCCCACTCGTGTAACCTTGATGACCACGACACAAAGATTTACGCGTCGTCTGGGACCGTCAACACCGACATTGGATTGTTGATGACGGGAAACATGTTACGTGTTCGTTCGAGTCTCGTTTCAAATTGTATCGAGCGGATGGACGTGTACGGGTAATGAGACCACCTCATAAATTCAAGGACGCTGCATGTCAGCATAGGACTGTTCAAGCTGGTGGAGGCTCTGTGATGGTGTGGGACGTGTGTAGTTGGAGTGATATGGGACCCCTAATACGTCTAGATACGACTCTGACATGTGACAGGTACGTAAGTGTTCTATGTGATCGCCTGCGTCCATTGTGCATTCCGACGGATTTGGGCAATTCCAGCAGGACAATGCGACACCCCACATGTCCATAATTACTACAGGGCTCCACAAACACTCTTCTGAGTTTAAACACTTTCAGTGGCCACCATTATTGAGTATATTTGGGATGCCTTGCAACGTGATGTTCAGAAGAGATCTTACGGATTTATGGACAGCCCTGCAGGACTGTTGGTGTCAGTTCCCTCCAGCACTACTTCATACATTAGCTGAGTCGATGCCACGTCGTGCTGCTGCACTTCTTCGTGCTCGCGTGGGCCCTACACGATATTAGGCAGGTGTATCAGTTTCTTTGGCTCTTCAAAGTAACTCTTTTGTATCCCCTAATTTGTTAAGAAACAGTCATGTGGTAACATTCTACAAACATGGGTAGATAAATAAAAACAATAAAAATAAGATAAATAAAAACAATAATCGGGTTTCGAATACGGGGCGCATAGCTAAGAAACCATGGCACTAATCATTGCGCCACCAGTTCGTGTGAGGCCATCGCACGGTAAAAGTCACATAAAGTATTTCGAAATTGACGGTAGTTTTTTCAGAAGCGGTCGAGTATTTACGGATAAGCCGAGACATGTGCTTGCTTATTTTGACTTCTCTTCCAATGAGCGAAGTTCCTGGCAAATCGTATGATGTTACTTGGCGTTTTCTACATGTTAGTGCTGAAGAGCACAGTTCCTGCTACAGTAACCACACTACGTTTGTGCGCAACAATGAACCGATGAAGCCCCACCACATCTCCTTTTTTATGGTAAATACTCAATAATTCTGTCATTCTGATCCAAGTGTAGTAAACTGCTGTTTATTGGCTACCACATACTGTCTTCCCATAGTCTGCCATCAGCTTGGCATGGAGACGCGTTATCACCATTCTGCCCTATACTGCGATCAACGGTAGCGTGCGGACGGCGCTTTGCAAAATTCAGTTCAACGGATAGCGCACGCGAGGTGGCAGTGAGTGCTGGAGTGCGGAAAGCCGGCGAGCGGGCTGCCAAGAGAGGAACGGGACCGGCGGTCTGCGCGCTGGGCGTGGGGCGGCGCCTGTGGCCGGCAGTGGGCGGCGCGCCGGGCCAGTGGAGTGCCAGTGGGTCTGCGCGGGCGGCGGCCGCAGCACACTGCCCCACATCTCTGCCCGAAACCCGTCGTAAATTACGCTTCCAACGGTGCCGCGTGCCTGTTTATATTCCTGCAGCCTCCCACTGAATTTGACTGCAGCACGGGCATTGATCCAAGTCGTGCCTTAGGATTCGTACTCGGAAGGACCAGAGTTCAAAGACCCATCCGACAAAAAATAAGTATTATTGTTGCTCACATCGAATTACACTACCAGAAACCAAAGAACTGTTGTAAGCAGCTTCATTACGTTGGATAAGGAATTGACGATAAATCTATACTGGCGAGTCACAGGGATCGATGTTGAGCTCACTACGTGTGATAGAGCGTTTCAATTCTCACATATAAAAAATAAAGCGGTGTAATCTATTTTGTGTTTGCTTGCTGGTGCATGTCTGAAGTAATGGTAGACAGTGAAATTCTCGCTCCACACTACCATACTACACCTGTAGAGTCGTCAAAATGAAATGACGCTTTCCAATGATCAAACGACTGTTTATTTCCCTCTCTCCTTTTTTTTCTCAGAGTAACACTTGAACCCTATGTCCGCAATTATTTATTGGATGTATACCAGTCTCTGTCTTCCCCTACAGTTTTGCCTTCTACAGCTCCCTCTAACAACATGGAGTTTATTCCCTGATGTCTTAACACATGTCCTATCTTTATGTCCTTTTTTATTGTCAGTGTTTCCCGTATGTCCCTTTGTCATTGGGCTCTGCAGAGAACATCCTCATTGCTTATTAGTCTACCTAATTGTTGACATCCTTCTGCTTATGAAGCACTTTGAATCTCTCCTTTTCCAGTTGTGTCACAGTCCATGATTCAGTACCTTACAATGCTGTGCTCCAAACGTACATTCCCAGACGTTTCTTCGTCATATTAAGGCCGATGTTGATATCAGCACACTTCTCTTGGTCAGGGATGCCTGTTGCCTGTGCTGACCTGTTTTCTGTATCGTCCTTCCTTCGGCCGTCACGTGTTATTTTGTTTCCAATGTAGCAGGATTCTTTCTCTTCATCTTCTTGGTGGCCACAAATTTTGGTAATAAGTTTATCGCTAATCTCGTTTCTGCTACTTTACCTTTTCGAAGTGGTATTTGATTGCGTGAGTTTGAAGTTCTTTAAGGCTGAAGATACTGCGATAGTGAATATCACAGTAGGCGATCAGTCGAAGAGGAAACTAAACCTCTAAAAATATCTACATCTGTAAACAAAAAAAAGCTAGACAGATAGTTACGTTCCTTGTAAGGAACGTAACTACGAAGACATCTTGAGTATTAGAAGAAATACAGAGTGTATCAAAAAAGAATCATCCGATTTAAAAAAATAATATCATAAGAGTTATTGTATTTGAGATATGTGCGTGAACAACGTACTGTTCGAAAGAACAAACTCTCGAGTTTTACATGGCTCTCACTAGTTAACTGCAGTGTGCGCCAACTTCGGTTCTAGTAAAAATGGTGTGGAGACAACAGAAAGCCTTTTTGTCCTACGTTTTGTATGGTGGTGGTTAGTAACAACTGTCCAGCGTGACTTTCGTGCCAGGTATGGTGTGGTCCTCCTACAGCGCAGAGCATTAGACGATGGCATGAACAATTCCAAGAAGCAGGTTGAATGTGTAAAGGCAGATTTCCGGGGCGTCCCCGAGTGTCTGACACGACGTGGAACGCAACGCCGTAGTTTCACAAGGAGTCTGCAGAAATCCGTTCGCCGTGCAGCTCTACAGCTCAACTTGTCCGTCTGTCGATTTTTACACGTGAAACCATATAAAGTTCATCTGCTACAAGCTCTTCTTGAAGATAGCAAACAACAGCGTGCGGAGTTCTTGCCAAGATGGACGATGACAGTTTTCTTCCACGCTTAGTGCTTAGGACGATGCAACATTCCATTTAAATGGAAAGGTGAACCGTCATAATGTGAGAATACGGGGTACGGAGCAGCCACATGAAGGTGTACAACATGAGAGGGACTCTCCGAAATTTAACCTGTTTTGTGCAGTTTCACGGGAAAAGGTGTAAGGTCCATTTTTCTTTTCCGAGAACACTATTACAGGAAGTAAATTTCTTGACATGCTTGAGAACTTTCTTTTCCCACAGTTAGAACGACTTCATTTACCAACAGGATGAGGCACCGCCGCACTGGCATCTGAAAGTGAGGGATTTTTAAATCAAAGGATTACTGAACGATCGCACTGGACCAGATGAATCAGCCTTACATTACTGGCCCCTAAGGTCACCGGACCTGACTGTATGTCATTATTTCTTGTGGGTGTTTATAAAAGACTCCGTTTTTGTGCCTCTGTCACCAATAACAATGAATGAACTGAGACATCGCATAACAGCAGCTGCGGAAGCTGTAACTGAAGACATGCTCGGTGCAATGTGAGAACAATCTGAATACCGCATTGACCTATGCCGCGCACATCAAGACGGGATTATTTAAGAGCAATAAAAAGGTACGAAAAAAACCTTTTTGAGTTTCCCGTTCATCCAACAACAAAATTCATTGTATATGTTCATTAGTTTCAGAAATATAGACGTGCCAAATCGGATGATTCCTTTTGATTGAACGACGACAGAAGAAAGTATAAAAAGGCTCAGGAAAGGTAGGAACACAGCAATATAGCTGAAATAGAAATGAAATAAATAGGAACTTCAGGGATGCTATACCTAAATGGTAGCTGGAAAAATGTGAAGGAATCGAAAAGGAAATGCCCTTCGGCAAGATTGATTCAGCATACAGAAAAGTCAAAAAGGTTTCGGTAAAAACTGAAAGCAAAGGAGCCAACCTTAAGAGTGCTTTGGGAATTCCTCTGTTAAATACAGAGGAAAGAACAAATAGGTGGAAAGGGTACACTGAAGTCGTCTACGAGATGGAAGACTTGTGTGATGACGTAATTGAGGAGGACACGGGAGTCAATTACTTTAGTCTTTCTTTGCTTTACTTTCAGTCATATGCTGTACTTACACTGTTTATTACACTCAGGCGGTCCCGTATTTCCTATTCACCTTCACTGAAGAAAGAGATGTCATCAGCGAATCGTATCATTCGTATACATTCACTCGTTTTATAAAGTGAACAGAAGAACGCAAGGCCGTATCCATGTCTTACAGCATTTTTAACTTAGTTCTATGTCTTCCATTCTTAATACTCCTTGGTTTTTGTACGTATTGTCGTCCCCATATTTCCACATAATTTATACCTGTTTTTCTGTGTACTTCTGAGAGCTTCTACCTCTCTGCTGCCTTTACCTTTCCTAAAGCCAAACTGATGGTTATCGAACGGATCCTCATTCCTCTTTTCCATTCTTCCGGTATTATTCTTGTCAGCAACCCAGACGCACGAGCTGTTAAGCTGACTGTGCGACAGTCTCGCTTATTTGCCCTTCCTACCTTCGGGATTGCGTGTGTTACATTTTCTCGAAGTTGGTGATGTATCTCCAGGCTCATAGATTCTACACACCACCCTCAATAGTCGCTAGGTTGCCGCTTTCCCAATAATTTCAAAAATTCCGAAGGAGTGTTATCTGTCCCTTCCGTCTTATTTGATCGCAAGTCTTCCAAACCTCTATGTATCTCTGACTCTTATGTTCGATCTACTTCTTCTTCCATACTGACCCCCATTTACTCCTCAATCACGTCACGACACGAGTCTTCCATCTCGCAGACGACTTCATCGTACTCTTTCCACCTATCTGCTCTTTCCCCTGTATTTAACAGAGGAATTACCAATGCACTCTTAATGTTGACCCGTTAACTTCAGTTTTTACCGAAGGTGGCTTTGACTTTTCTGTATGCTGAATCAATATTTCCGAAGATCATTTTTCCGGCAAGCTTTTGGCTGCCGTTAGTGCAGATGTATACCTCCAAACAAACAAACAAATTAATTACGTAATTTTTTTCGAGGTTCTAATTCAAAATTTATGTCTATCCTTGTACCAGAGAAGTGCTAGATGCAGTAACAGCAGGCAAATTAAATGGAATTTCCACTGAAATAATGGAAGAGGAATGGTGATACATACCACAGGAGGGGAGCGAAGCGGATCGCAATGACTTCTTACTCACGAATGACACTATCAGCGAAAGTAATTTGTGTAGTAAAAGAATAATCATGTAAAATAATATACTGAGATGACCAGAGCCATGGGATAGCCATATGTGCAAACGCAGATGGCGGTAGTATCGCGCGCACAAGATATAAAAAGGCAATGCTCCGGCGGAGTTGTCATTTGCACTCAGGTGATTCACGTGAAAAGGTTTCCGACACGAATATGACCGCACGACGGGAATGAATCACCGCATGAAATAAACGCAGAAATCAATGTTGGACGTACGACGAACATATCCGTTACGACAATGAGGTGAAATTTGGAGTTAATGGGCTGTGGCAGCAGACGAGCAACTCGAGTGCCTCTGCGAACAGCATCGCATCGCCTGCAGCTCCTCTCCTGGGTTCGTGACCGTATCGGTAGGACCCTAGACGGCTGGAAAACGGTGGCCTGGGCATAAGAGTCCCAATTTCAGTTGGTACGAGCGGATCCACGTTGTCAACAAGACATTCTGCAAGCTGGTGGAGGCTCCGTAATGGTGTGAGCTGTTTTTACATGGACTGGACTGGGTCCTGTGGTTCAACTGAACCTACCAGGGACTGGAAACGGTTGTATTCGGTTGTTCTTCAATAACGATGGAATTTTTATGGATGACAGTGCACCATGACACCGGGCCACAATTGTTAGCGGTTGATTTGTCCAACATGCTATTAGAAGGTATCGCATGACTTTTGTCACCTCAGTAAAGTGGTGCAGATATTGCACACTGGTTTTATTTTATTGCTCACATGGAGAGTCGTACTGAGGTGCTACGAGCGCCGTGAGCATGGCACGGCGGTCGCTATGACTTCAGCGAGGCGAAATATCGGCTAAGGCGTCGTTAAGTAAGCCGTGGATCACCATCTTGCTGTGGAGTTGACTTTTTAATAAATTAGATTACAACAATACTACGTGTTGTATTTATCACAACCTTATGATTCCTAACTTCCAGCGTCTAATATTTAGTTTATGTGCAAGACGGATGGCCTGCACGCTGCGCAGCTTTATATAAAAACAAGGCTCTAAACCATAAATAAAATGGGCAACACAAAACGAGTCAGACAATAAGCATTAATTAACTTTATGTACGAAATTAACATTTAGCATTAAGCCTTGAAAGTTGGTTTTCAAAGTCCTACACGCTGACTAGGACAACACATTGAATATAACTAGATAATCTGAAAACGTTTAGCGGGACAGCTGTATCTACCAGTCTGTTCTATCTCTGGTTAATGACTCACTAAATACTTGGTGTTGAACAGTCCGACGAATATTCGTAAATAACAGCTTCCTACTCTGTCTCTTATAGACTGGAACTGTAGGCTCCCGAACATGAACTAGGCTTGAATGGGGCCTAGGATGAACTGCATGAACTGCAACTGAACTCGACTTAATAGAATTGAACAGCTGAGTGAACTGGATGAGTCATCGCGTGCCGTACGTTATCCTGCGATTGTCGGAATAATAAAAGATGGGTTAGAACTGTGCTAATCTGTTGCTTTTATAGATTCCCCTGCGTCAGAAGCTGTAGTGATAGAGCGCTTCAGAGAGAAGATGCAGAACTTCGTGATTAAGTTTCCTGGTCTTGCTATTGTAATAAGGGGTGACTTCAACTTGCTAGGTACAGACTGACAGAGTCATGCTATCAGAACTGGTGCCAGAGACATGGATACGTGTGACATTATTCAGAAAGACTTTTCTGAAAATTAGGACTACTTCTAGCAGATAGAGAACTAACGTCTTAGCCCTCTCGAACTTGTCTAATCACTTAACTAAGATAGGATGTTAGTGATCATAAGGCTGTGACAAGATTTATGACCACGGATGTTACAAGGAGTGTTAAGAAAGGTTGGAAAACGTTATTGCTCAATAAGAGTGACAGGATACAAAATGCAGAGTGTCTGATTTGACAGCATCAGATATTCATTGCTGACGACGAAGATGTGGAGGACAAATGCAAAAAATCCAAAAGCGTCTTTCAGCATGCATTAGACAAGTGCGTTCCGATTAATGTTTTAAGATATGGAAAAGGCGCACCGTGGTTTAATAGAGGTTTTAGAAAACAGCTGCGTAAACAAAGAGAGCCTGGCTATAGAGAGACTTCTAAACGTGCAGACAAACAGAATCTGAACGACGCGAAGATAAGCGTAAGGACACCAATAACAGAAGTGTTCAGTGACTTTGAAAATAAAATTTTGTCAAGCGATCTGACTGAAAACCCTAAGAGGTTTCGGTCTTACATAAAATCAGTAAGCGTTTCGAAGTAATCTGTTTAGTCACTCAGTGATAGTAATGATACTGAAACGGAAAATGACAGAGAGAAGGCCGAAATTCTGAAGTCGGTCTTCCGAAATCGTTTCACCACGGAAGATCGTAATACGATCCATCATTTCAATCACTGCACGAACTTCGAAATAGCAGATATTGGAAAAATTGACGGCGGAACCAACACAAAAATGGTTCAAACGGCTCTGAGCACTATGGGACTTTACTTCTGAGGTCATCATAGAACTACTTAAACCTAACTAACCTAAGGACATCACACACATCCATGCCCGAGGCAGGGTTCGAACCTGCGACCGTAGCAGTCGCGTGGTTCCAGACTGTAGCGCCTGGAAACGCTCGGCCACCCTGGCCGGCCGAACCAACACACAGCTACAGTCGTTTTGTAGCGGAAAATCATCAGGACCAGGTAAGATTCCACAGAGGTTACGTGAAAACCCTTGCTTCCTTTCTTGCAGCAGTCTATCGTAGCTAGCTGGAGCAACGAAGGATCTATAGGGACTGGAAAAAAGCGCATTCATTCCCGTTTTCAATGTGGGTTATAGGACAGATGTACATAATTATAGGCCCAAATCACTGACGTCAGTTTGTTGTAGAACTATAGAACATATGCTCGCGTATTGCGATGGTTAATGGGAACGAAAGTCTCCTCCTAAAAAATCAACATAGATTCGGCAAACAGAGAGCTTACAAATTTCAGCTCATTCTGTTCCTCTCTGAGATCCACAGCGGTTTAGACATCAACGCTCAGGTTGATGTGTTCTTCTACTTCAGGAAGGTATTTGACACTGTCTCACACTGTCGATGAGTGGAAAAATACGCCTACCCCTCTTGTATCAGATTTGCGACTGGATGCAAGAATTCTTTGTAGATAAAACTCAACACGTCGCTCTTAAGGGAACAAAATCGACAAAAGCAAGGGTAATTTCTGGAGTACTCCAAGCTCGTCTTATAGGATCGTTACTCTTTACAACGTATATAAATGATCCAATAGAATTCGCAGGATCGTTACTCTTTACAACGTATATAAATGGTCTAATAGAATTCGCCGGGAGCTCTTTAAGACTGTTCGCAGGTGATACGGTCATATGTGGAAAGGTAGCAGTGCCAGAAGACAATAACTATTTGCAGAAGGATCTGTAGAGAATTGATGAACGGTGCATGGAGGGCAGTTGACCCTGAATGTAAAAAAAAAAAAAAAAAAAAAAAAAGTAACATATTGCGCATACACGGGAAAAGAAATTCACTACTGTACAACTTTACTATTGATGAAAAGTTGCTGGAAAGAGTGTCTACCGTAAAATATCTAGGAGTAACTACCCAGAGTGAAATGACCACATAAAAGAAATAGTAGGAAAAGCAGATCCGAGATTGAGATTCGTAGGAAGAACCTTAACGAATGTAAGTCACCCACGAAAGAAGTGGCTCACAAGGCACTTGTTCGACCGATTGTCGAGCATTGTTCATAAATCTAAGACCCTTTCCAGGTAGGAGTAATGGAAGATGTGAAGAGATCCAACGAAAAGCAGCGCACATCGTCAAGGGATCGTTTAGTCGGCGCGAAAACTTTACAGAGATGCTCAACAAACTCCCGTGGCAGACGCTACAAGAGAGGCATTGTGCGTCACAGAACGGCTTACTATTGAAATTATGAAGAGTACCTTCCGTTAAGATTCGTACGACATATTACTTCTTCACACACAGGTCTCGCAATGTGACCACAATCAGAAAATTCAAGAAGTTAGAGCTAATACAGGGGCTTATCGGCAATCATTCTTCCCATTCGGGATTGGAACAGGGAAGAGGGGACCAGTTAGTGGTACCAAAAGTACCCTCCGCCACATACCGTCAGATGGCTAGCGGAATATTGATGTAGATGATGTAGATGCATCGGCGAAGAGAAAAGTAGTTCCGGATATCAGCTGCCCTTTTGGCAGTTCGCTTGACTAGCTGCGGATGACTGACGCTTTGACAGTGTTGAAGCGCAGGCAGAAATTGGTCTGTTATTGTGAACCTCATATGGATGGCAATATGTTCGAAATAATGTGGAGTCAGGACTGGAGTGCTTGCTAGGTGGCGCCCTCTTGTGCATATCGCTGAGCACCTATGGCTTAGTACGCGCATGCGAGTTCATCTCGGTGGATTGCTAGCTGAGGAGGCACGTCTTCGATTCCTGGCCGGGTCGGAGATTTTCTCTTATAGGAATATAAGTTATGTTGTCCTTATGTTCGTATTGTCATAACTGACATCCTTTTATTTAACTGGCTGTAAGGCTACGTCCCGAGAGCCAAAAAATAAAAAAAAAACGTTTGAGAAAGAAAATGATCTTTTAATTTGAAGCGTGAAAATACCATATTAGTTTGAGTTGTTATTTGTAGAATAACGAAATATATTGACTGCTAACGTAGAACTTGTGCTGAAGGTTTATTTCTGAAATGTGGTGTGGAAGAAATTACTGTTTTTTAAATATAAAGTGGTAATTGCATCTTTGGTGGTTTCCAGAAGAACAATGTGGTAAGTACATGATCCAGCAGTGGTTAAACATATGTAACAGCAACATATGTCTGAAGAAGCAGCTGCACCGTAGGAGTAATTGTGATGGGACGAACATCGTTTATGTGCGTCTGAACCATACAGTTTGTAACTACAACAATAACAGTAGAACGTGGAAAAAATGAAAAAAAAGCAGAATTTCCAAAATTTCCGTATTGGTACCAATTTAAACTGGAAATTATACAATGGAGTTTAACGCTTATTCTCACCTGCCTTCACTTCGTGCATGATCGCTGATTTCTATGACTTAAGTATCAAAAATTGGTTTAACTTCATCCGTTAATGATACCAGCGGAAAAATTCTCTTATTGGAGGTGCTTCATTCTACTTTTGTCAGAACCTTTAAAGATTTTCCCAAATATTTTGGCACGCGAATATATTCACTCTCGTTTTAACAAGCCACTCACCTCTCACCCCATACGCTCCCCTAAGTGTAACTCGCTCATATCCACCAGTCTATCGTTGTAAGTCGATCATACCCATTCGCTCCCACTCGCCCATGTTCACTCACTCACGCAGCCCAATTAACTCTCATTATCTCTTTATAGGTCTCTGTCACTGTCTCCTGTATCACAGCCACTGTTTCCTTCGTTCTGTCCTACAACTACTGTCTGCTCTCACTGTCACTGTCTCCTTCCTTCTCTTACTGCTACTATCTGATTCCTTCCTTCCCACTGCTGCTGTCTCTTCCCACTGTCGCTATCTCTTTCTTCCTCGTTGTCACCATCACAGAATCTGTCATTATCACTGGCTCCAATCCACTAACGATTTCTCCTTCTCTTTATTTCTCTCCCACTGGCACTGTCTCCTTCTCACTCAGCACTTAAGCGATTGATATGTTGGCATGCTAAAATTTTTGGGAAAATGTTTAAAATTGCCGAGAAAGGTAAATGAGACACCACAATTTTCAGTTAAAGTTTTTTAAATGAACGGGAACATACTCGCATTTTTATGTGCTCCGATAGGAGAATTTTTCCGCTGGTTCCCGTCTTTTACCTGCTGCAGCAGGGCATCTCGTATGACATGTTTTGACTTGTAAAATTTTGATAGTTTACTTATGTGAAATTGAAATACCCAGAACTAATTATACACCTCATACCAGTTTTTACGTGTAAGAAAATTTTGCGTGTGCTTCAGTACTACAACATGTGGTTCTCAGGACCATAATGATGCTAATAGAGACACTTGACAGCACATTTGTCCGTGTCATGCCGCTTCATTAACTCTATTCGCCTCACCCCGGATTTTACATGTGTATTTTACGTATAGAAGTACAGTAAATTTGAACCCGTGTATCTCGGAAACGGATAAAGATAACAATAAAAGTTTTGAAGTTATACGAGAATGGGAGCTTAGGAATATATTGCAATAATTACAGGCATTTGCTGTGCATAGCCTTCTTGCAATCTGCGGCTTGGTTTTAACACCCAAAACCACGTTTTTGGGAGGTTTCTCTATAAAGAATAAAACTTTTTGAGAACGAGAACCTGGCACATCTAGACAAATGCCTAGAGATAGAGAATATAACGTTAAAATTTGAACAATTTGCTGCAAATATTGATTATTTAGATTTCGCCCCAACCCAGAATTTACATGCGTATTTTACGTGTACACGCAAGGTGACTTTGAATCTCTGTATCTCTGAAAGGATAAAGATGTCAATACAATTTTCAAGGATGTTCGAGATCTGGATCTTAGGGATATATATCGTAAAAACTTTGGACATTGATGTGTATAGCCATTTTGAAATCCGTGCTTCGGTTTTGTTACAAAAAATGGTAAAAAAACCTTTTTGGCTTTTCATAAGGAACGGCCCATGAACTAATGGTGTCTCCATAACCCCTTAAGGCCCACAGTAGAGCACATCGAATGCAAAAAGAACCAACTGATTTGCTCCATTTGCCCAAGCAGGAGAAAGTGTGTAAAATTCATAGTTTGACCCTGTGCTGTAGGACTGTGACACTAAGACTTTCCTTCTATGGAGTACACAAGTGGCCCTTAGCCAAAGGGCTATCCAGAACACCATACCATATTTTCTATCCTCAATAGAACCCGCGGTATAAGCCCCGGAATAATTCCGTTTTTATCCGCTGTGTTTTGGGACGTATTATGTAGCACATGCCGGGGTAAGTGTAAAATTAGCATAAAATATTCATTATACAGAAATGTGCACTAACGATTACAGGTATCCCCTGCCTTCCTATAAACAGTATTTGAGCAGCTAGAATTACCAACATCAGTTGCGGAATATACACTCCTGGAAATGGAAAAAAGAAAACATTGACACCGGTGTGTCAGACCCACCATACTTGCTCCGGAAACTGCGAGAGGGCTGTACAAGCAATGATCACACGCACGGCACAGCGGACACACCAGGAACCGCGGTGTTGGCCGTCGAATGGCGCTAGCTGCGCAGCATTTATGCACCGCCGCCGTCAGTGTCAGCCAGTTTGCCGTGGCATACGGAGCTCCATCGCAGTCTTTAACACTGGTAGCATGCCGCGACAGCGTGGACGTGAACCGTATGTGCAGTTGACGGACTTTGAGCGAGGGCGTATAGTGGGCATGCGGGAGGCCGGGTGGACGTACCGCCGAATTGCTCAACACGTGGGGCGTGAGGTCTCCGTAGTACATCGATGTTGCCGCCAGTTGTCGGCGGAAGGTGCACGTGCCCGTCGACCTGGGATCGGACCGCAGCGACGCACGGATGCACGCCAAGACCGCAGGATACTACGCAGTGCCCTAGGGGACCGCACCGCCACTTCCCAGCAAATTAGGGACACTGTTGCTCCTGGGGTATCGGCGAGGACCATTCGCAACCGTCTCCATGAAGCTGGGCTACGGTCCCGCACACCGTTAGGCCGTCTTCCGCTCACGCCCCAACATCGTGCAGCCCGCCTCCAGTGGTGTCGCGATAGGCATGAATGGAGGGACGAATGGAGACGTGTCGTCTTCAGCGATGAGAGGCGTTTCTGCCTTGGTGCCAATGATAGTCGTATGCGTGTTTGGCGCCGTGCACGTGAGCGCCACAATCAGGACTGCATACGACCGAGGCACACAGGGCCAACACCCGGCATCATGGTGTGGGGAGCGATCTCCTACACTGGCCGTACACCTCTGGTGATCGTCGAGGGGACACTGAATAGTGCACGGTACATCCAAACCGTCATCGAACCCATAGTTCTACCATTCCTAGACCGGCAAGGGAACTTGCTATTCCAACAGGACAATGCACGTCCGCATGTATCCCGTGCCACCCAACGTGCTCTAGAAGGTGTAAGTCAACTGCCCTGGCCAGCAAGATCTCCGGATCTGTGCCCCATTGAGCATGTTTGGGACTGGATGAAGCGTCGTCTCACGCGGTCTGCACGTCCAGCACGAACGCTGGTCCAACTGAGGCGCCAGGTGGAAATGGCATGGCAAGCCGTTCCACAGGACTACATCCAGCATCTCTACGATCGTCTCCATGGGAGAATAGCAGCCTGTATTGCTGCGAAAGGTGGATATGCACTGTACTAGTGCCGACATTGTGCATGCTCTGTTGCCTGTGTCTATGTGCCTGTGGTTCTGTCAGTGTGATCATGTGATGTATCTGACCCCAGGAATTTGTCAATAAAGTTTCCCCTTCCTGGGACAAGGAATTCACGATGTTCTTATTTCAATTTCCAGGAGTGTAATTTCACTCTTATGGAGTTTTTCACAAGAAACTGTTCAGATTTTGTGAACAACGGCAGTCATCAAAAAGAAAATTTTACAATTTAAAATAGCGTCCTTTTAATGACTTCATCCGACTCTGTTACAGAAAGGATAAAACAACGCTACCATAAAAATATTCGTCCACCTAGCCATTGAACTAAAGTCATCGATTGACAACAATGACATTTTAAAGGCACATTGAAATAATATCTGATTGGTGATTTCTTCTACGATTGCTTGTACTCCACAGACCAATTTCTGAGCAAATAATCTCACTCTCTCTGTCTTTCTCTCTCTCTCACACACATATTTCCACTGAGTAAAATATACCATTTCTGGCAATCAGCTGATACATTACTATTCGTCTGCGCCACATCATTGCCAACGATGGCAGGCATGTCGAACATGTCTTAACCTAAATCAGAATATCTGTACGGATGTTTGCATGTTGGATAAAGTGTGTGCACGCCGTAGTGTGCGTTTTTGTCATGTAGTTCAATAATTGTCACCCTGTAACAGTGATATATTGAAAATACAGTATAATCCATGGAAAATTAAAATAACTATTTTTATTCTTTCTTTCCCCTTTTCTTTGAGTACAGTAGCACACTGACTACGTTGCCAAATTCAATAATTCTTAGCCTCCACACTCGAGAAACGTCATTTTCACCACCATTGTCGTGTCGTAGACACGAATTTCGTTCATAAATAAAAGCGCAGAAAAATTCTGCTGCATCATCTACGAGAAGTCAGCATGAAAGATAAAATGTAAGCCATTTGTTAGTAATAGTGGAGTAACTGAAAAACATGTTGCGTCTTCGGTGTTAGCTTGCCAACGTCATCAAATATAGTAGACTCAAATGTACGAACAAGTAAAGCAATACGTTACACTTAACATGATTTTATGTAATGAAGATACGAGGGTAATCCCAAAAGTAAGGTCTCCTACTTTTTTTTATAAGTACGTAGACGTGTTTACTTCTACAGTGGTTTACATCAGTTTACAGGTTGAACATTTAACTATTCGTGTTTTTCGGTCGATGCATTTTTGTAGACGCTATGGCAGTTTTGGTACGCCCATGTCATACCAGCTCGCGGCCATGCTGTTGAGAAAGTTATGAACCTCTTCTTTCACCCCGTCGTCGGAGCTGAATCACTTTTCGGCCAAATGTTCTTTCACCTTAGGGAACAGGTGATAGTCACTGGGCGCCAAGTCAGGACTATAGGGTGGGTGGGTAATTGTGTTCCACTGAAACTGTTGCAGGAGAGCAACGGTTTGCCGAGGGACGTGTGGGCGAGCGTTGGCATGGAGAATGTGTACGCCCTTGCTCAACATCCCTCTTCTCCGGTTCTGAATTGCCCGTTTGAGTTTTTTCAGAGTATCACAATATCTTTCAGCGTTAATTGTGGTCCGAGTGGGCATAAAGTCGACCAACAATACCCCTTTCCGATCCCAAAATACTGTTGTCATGACTTTACCGGCAGGGCAGACTGTGTTTGTTTAAATTTCCGCGACTTTGGCGAAGAGCGATGCCGGCACTGGCGTGATTGTTGCTTGGTCTCAGGTTTAAAGTAGTATGCCCAGGTTTCGTCACCCGTGACAGTTGAGTCCAGAAAGTTGCCCTGTTCGGCTGGAAGACGGCGAAGAAATGCGCTGGAAGCATCAACTCGTTGCCGCATGTGGTCCTCAGTCAGCATGCGTGGCACCCATCTTGCGCACACCTTCCAATAGTTCAATGTTTCCGTTAAAATTCTGTGAGCGGTGCTTCGGGAAACCTCAGGAACCAACGTGCAGAGATCATCCAGGATGAACCGCCGATCTTCACGCATGCTTTGCTCAACCTGCAACACTGTCTCCTCTGAAATTGACGGTCTCCCGCTCCTTTGTTCATCGTGAATTTCTGTCTGACCAGCTGCAAACTCTCTACATCACTTACGAACATTTTTGACATTCATGCACGACTGACCATACACTTCCATCAATGGGCGATGGATTACAATGGGTGCAGTGCCCTTTGTGTTCAAAAACTGCGCGCAATTCGCACTTGGCGGTAACGTCCAGCGGGAGCTCCATTCTCAACGGCTGCCAAGCCAAGACTGAGCGCCTCAACGCGGCGTGCGCATGTTTACACACACCGCGTGAAGCACTCTTCATGACAATGTGACCAACTGCCATACAAACAGAGTTCTGTACTTACAAAAAAATAGGAGACCTTACTTTTGGGATTACCCTCGTATTTAACTGATTTGGACATTGTAGATTTAAATACATACACACGATCCGGGCACATTCATGTGACAATCACCTATGTTCGATGTCAACGTACAATAACCACTCACAGACAGCAGGTGGAAGCACTAGCTACGGAGGGTGCATAAAGCACATCGTGGGATGGGGTCGGAAGAAGTTAGTCGTCATTGTAAAGTGGGAACGGTGCGATTTATCTGACGTCCAATAGGGCATGATCAGTGGCTTTCGAGCCAAAGCTGGAAGCATTCTCGAAAAGTCTAAGTTACTAAACTGTTCACGTGCAACAGTGGTTGAAGTATACCGAGCATGGCAAAATGGCGCTATCCAAAACCGCCGCCGAGGCAACTGTGATGTACCGCGGCCCATAGTGGACAACGGTGAACGACGACTGCGGAAATGTGAACGGGCGAGCAGACGTGCAACTATAGAGCAACTGACCGCCCAGATGAACCAAAGGGATTACGACAGTACCTTCTCAACGACCGTTCAAAGGATGTTGCTGCGTACGGGGCGCTGCAGCAGGTACCTTGTTCGTGCATCCATGCTGACTGTTGTTCATCGGCGACGAAGGCTGGAATTTGCACTCCTGTACCGCAACTAGTCTCCCACTGTGTGGTGTAACGTTACCTTTTCAAAGAATCACGTTTTACGCGCCACATTAAAAATGAACGGTGGTGTGTACTGTGTGAAACGTCTAAAAGCAAAGGCTCCAGGCTGGTGGAAGGAGCGTTATGGTCTGAGAAATGTTTTCATGGCATTCCCAGGGTGATCACGTCATTCTGTAAGGATTAATGGATCCACACAAGTATCCATCTATCCTTGGGGACCATGTCCATACCTACACGCAGTTTGTTTTTCCTCGGCACTGTGGCGTCTACCAGCAGGACAATGCAAGGTGTCAAACAGCTCACTGTATTCGTATGTGGTTCGAAGAAGACAAGAGTTCACTGTAATCACTTGCCACCAAAGTCCCCAGACTCAAACCCAACTGAGAATCTGTGAGACCACCTCGATCGGCTGCACGCGCCGTGGAACCCTGACCGAGATACCCACCACAGCTGCCCACGGCACTGGAGTCGGCATGCTTCCACGTCGCTTTCGGTACCTTTACGAACTTCGTTGCCACTATTACTGAACGCCCACCTTTATGTCGCTGCGGGTCAGCTTTGGCAGTGGTCCACATTTTGTTGGCCTGTCCACTTTTAACTGCGCTCAGGCACACGTTTGAGCTGCCTGATACGCTCCCTGCAATTTTAACAGATGACGCTGCCATGGCAGGCTTAGTTTTGCGTTTAATTCAGGCAGGGGGCTTTTATCACTTAACCTGAGGGTATTTTCCTTATGTGTGTTGCATCTGGCCTTTGGCCTACTGTTTTAGATTGGGGATTATAGAATGTCT
Organism: Schistocerca gregaria; assembly: GCF_023897955.1. Lineage (NCBI taxonomy): Eukaryota > Metazoa > Arthropoda > Insecta > Orthoptera > Acrididae > Schistocerca > Schistocerca gregaria. Next base: position 414,400,400 of record NC_064921.1, on the reverse strand, counting down.
CTTGGTGGTTGGCCTTTCCTTTTTATTTCCATTGTCGGCCAACCACTGTATTACTCTATGTGCTTTTATTTTCTAGTTTTCTGGTCTTTGTCTGTGTCTTTCTTTTTCTGTGGCGTCGCTTATTACCTCTTTTACTTGTTTTTATTCCTTGTACGTTTTTATCGTCGTGGAACAAGGGACCGATGGTCTTTGTAGTCTGGTCCCTTCAACCTCCACAAACCAGCCAATCTTACTGAACATCACATGTTCTCCATACTCTGGCTTTAATCACCACTTCCAAGTGCCGAGAGCTTTTTCGATAAAAATCTTGTTGGATAAAACATATGTAATTAACAATTGGAAGAACAGACGTCTGTGTAGGGTTCTTCGGGTTCAAGGGAAAGGGGTTTTATGTATTTTATAGGTTGGAGAGATGCAGACTGAAGTTATTTGTCCACCCAGTTTAACTTTTTACCTATTATTACTTCTAACTCCTGCTGCTTTGCTGCGAGAGTGAAATTTCTGTCCGATTTAGAATTACAGAATGTAGAGTTTTCCGAAATTTCGTACTACTGAGACCGGAATCACCAAACAGAATATCTGAGATGTTGGATGGATTGTGCTTCAACCCAATATACCATATCTATTTTGATAACGTACACAGATCAGCACTGACATTCGTGATAACCGACTTCAAGTTAACTAGTTACGGACGTAACCTTAATGAAAGTTATCAGCATACGTGTGGTATTTGCTGTGTGACAGAAACTGACGCACAATGAGAAGAGTATCGGACTCAATACAGAACCCTGTGGGACTGGCTTCATTGCAGCTCTGTGGCCCCAGGCGTGACTCATATTTGGCGAGACGCCAGTTATGGCCGTAACCATTGCACTTCACTTGGCGACATTGAGCCTGCTAAGTACTGCAGTTAAAATCTCGAAGAGTATCTAAGGCTTTGTCAAAATCTAAAAAACACCTGGTAGCCACATCTTGCCTGTCCATTGATAGTTCCAGGTCTTTTGCTATTCAGCAATTTATGAATGCATATGATTACTACTTAATATATAACGGCCGCTGTGACAGAGCGGTTACAGGCGCTTCAGTTTGGAACCGCGCGACCGCTACGATCGTAGGTTCGAATCCTGCCTCGGGCATGGATGTGTGTGATGTCCTTAGGTTAGTTAGGTTTAAGTAGTTCTGTTCTAGGGGACTGATGACCTCAGATGTTAAGTCCCGTAGTGCTCAGAGCCTTTTGAACCATTTGAACCTAATACATTTCTTAAATATAAAATCTAATTAGTAGCAATTACAAAGTTATGAACAGACATTTGACATTTGAGACCTATGTGTAGAAGTTGTCTCGTAATATGTAATTGCAAGTATTTGTTTTTCACTGACAGAGTGGACGTCACAAACTTAATTCGTGTACGTAGCTATTTTTCCATAAAATTAGATCCGACGCATCAATCTCGAAAAATTAACATCAACATCTTTTTGTTTAAAATTGGGTGAAAACCAGGAGCAGATACGAAATATCATAATCTGGATTGAACTGTTTGAAAATGTCGTTTTAACTTTGATAATTGATTTGCCTCCAATCACCTGTTTTTCTTGAAAGCTGCGCACAGAAACAGAACTTTCTTGCTTTTAATCTTGTTTGCAACATTAAATGTCAGTAGATAGCCCCAAGGAGAAACATGTTGACCAACAGAGCATATCTGTACAACTCCGACGTATGATATTTTATAGCAATGACATGTTGACTACTCAGAACTGCGAAGTGCGTGCGCGAGACCTATATCACACTTTTCAGTTCTTCTAAGAATAACGCATTGTTTCGGCGTATTCGTCGTAAAACCGACGGTCACTTCTAGCAGCGTCCTGATTTTGCCTCTACCTGTTCAGGCCGATAACACGATGAGAAGACTGACAGTTAAAATGGCAAAGCATTTCTCAGCACCAACAGGCAACTAAAAATGTGTTCAACAGTCTGCGCGTACCCATCCGTAGCAAAGTACTATAAGTTAATCCAGAAAGACTGACAAAACAGACATAACAAGTCATAATAAGAAACTGTATGTTGAAACTGTGATCATAAACCTGCTTGGAACGCCATGTAGAAATAAAATGAATTCCGCATGGCGCTTGACAGAACATTACAAGAATATGATTTACTAATTACACATCGAAGTATCGTGAAAATAATCTTTCCAAAGTATGAAACCAACAGAATCGCACTGTCGGCATTCTTTATGGCACAATTTAACTAGAAGAAGAATTCGTCTTGAGTATCAAGGAAAAGTCAAATTGGTTATGGAAGGGAAGTGTGAAGAGTAGAAATTGTAGAGGAAATCAAGGTTTGAATTCAGTAAGCCAATTCAGCTGACAGTATGTTGCAAAAGCTTCGCAAAGGTGGAGAGGCTTGCACGCGGTAGATTAGCGTGGAGAGCTCTATAAAACTACTCTTTGAACGGAAGATCACAACGTAAACCACTATAAGCTGTGATAAGGGGTTATATTTATCTTGATATGAAATGGGATATGTCCATGGCACGTCTATGTTTCGAAGAGTATGCAGGCGATATGTAAACATATCTTCAGCGCTACCGGGAGGCACTGGTCTAGGAAGAAGTAGTATCTGCTGTTTTACAAAACATGGATTAGTCTTCTGAGAACCTTGTGATCGGACGTTGTATCGTATAAATAAGCAGAATTACTGAAGAAAGACTAAACTCAGCCCTCTAAAAGTTGGGGACAATGTCATATCGTCATGTGTGAGATCATGACGATACAGCTTGACCGTCGATGATGGTGACAGTAATAATACTTTCGCTGATACGTGAAGGTTAAACTAAAGACAAATTGAAAATTTCTATGATCTGGCTACGATTCGATCGCCAGTCGTAAGAAAAGAAGGGAAAGTTAAAAGGATGAAGGAGTATGTAGACAGTCTATACAAGGGAGATAAATTTCAAGGCAACATTATAGAAAGGAAAGTGGACTTAGATAAACATGAGGTGGGTCATGTGATACTGCGAGAAGACTTTGACAAAGCTCTGAGAGATCTAAGTCGAAATAAGGCCCTGGGAATACACGATATTCCGTCAGAACTACTGATAGCCTTGGGAGAATAAGCCATGACAAAACTTTTCCATCTGGTGTGAAAGATGTGTGAGACAGGTGAAATACACTCAGAGTTGAAGAACAATGTAGTAATTCCAATTCCAAGAGAAGTAGTTTCTGAGAGGTGTGAATATTCCAGAACTGTTAGTTTAATAGGTCACAGGTGCAAAATGCTAACACGAATTATTTGCAAAAGAATGGAAAAACTGGTAGAAGGCGACCTCGGGGAAGATCAGTTTGGATTCCGGAGAAATGTAGTAACATGAGAGGCAATACTGACCTTACGAGTTATCTTAGAAGATAAATTAAGGAAAGTGAAAACTACATTTATAGCTTCTGTAAACTTGGAGAAAGCTTTTGGCAATGTTGACTGGAATACTCTCTTTGAAATTCTGAAGGTAGCAGGGCTCAAATACATTGAGTGAAAGGCTATTTAACACTTTAACGGAAACCAAACGGCAGTTATAAGACTCAATGAGCATGACAGGGAAGCGGTGGTTGAAAATGGAGACAGGGTTGTAAACTATCTCCGATGTTATTCAGTATATACGTTGAACAATCAGTAAGAAAATTAAAGTGAAATTTGGAGTAAGAATTAAAATTCAGTGAGAAGAAATAAAAACATCGAGGTTTGTCGATGACATTGTAATCCTGTAGAGACAGAGCAGTTGAAAGGAATGAACAGTTCTTAAAAGGAGGGTATAAGATGACCATCAACAAAAGCAAAACAAGGATAATAGAATGTAGTCGAATTAAATCAAGTAACGCTAAGGGAGCCAGATTAGAAATTGAGACACTTAAATTAGTACATGAGAGTTGTCATTTAGGCAGCAAAATAACTGATAGTGGCCGAAGTAGAGAGGATATGAAATGTTGACTGGCTATGGCAAGAAAAGCATTTTTGAAGAAGAGAAACTGGTTAAAATCGAATATAGATTTAAGTGTTAGGAAGTATTTTCTGAAGATATGGAAATGAAACAGCGACGATACACAGATTAGATAAAAAGAGAACAGTAGCTTTCGAAATGTGGTGCTACAGAAGAATGCTGAAGATTAGATTGGTCGATCACGTAACTAATGAGGAAGTATTGGATGGAATTGGGGAGATAAGAAATTTGTGGCACAACTGGACCAAAAGAAGGGATTGGTTGATACGACATATTCTGAGCCACCAAGGGATCACGAGTTTAGTAGTGGAGGGAATTGTGGGAAGGGGGGAGGGGGGAATTTGTAGAGAGAGGCTAAGAGATGAATACAGCAAGCAGATTCGGAAAGATGCAGGCTGCAATAATTCTAGGGAGATGAAGAGGCTAGCACAGGATAGAGTAGCATGGAGAGCTGCGATAAAAGAGTCTTCGATCTGAAGACCACAACAACAACAACAACAGCTATATAATAATATTACTAGAAGACCACTGTGTTACCCATTGGTCTACGCATTTGTCTTCAGGACTAGAGGAGTTAAAATACCATCAGGCATCCGCGATTTCCCTAAACTGTTTCATAGGAGTTCCAGGATTACAGTTACAGGATAACGCTTCATAAAGGTCGCCGTCTAATTCGTAACCACATTAGTGTAACTGAAAGTAAAGCTGCTTTCGTATTGACCTCGATAATACAAGTCTTTCGTCCTTAATCTAGGTTCCTATTCTAGATTTATGAAAAGGTGTATCTTTTCATCAGCATTATATTTTTGGTGATGATGCGTGCACTAAAAACAAGGCAAGCACTTAGACTCAACCTCCCAAATTATTGAATGTAAATAATATAAATTTGATAAAAATAATTACTTACCCAACAGTAATAAAATAATTTTAACTTCAAAGGGGTACCAACGAACATACAACAGAGAAGTTAACCAGAAATACACGTATCATTCATAAGAAGCATAACCTCACTTCACTGGAACTAATCTTACAAAGAGGGTACTGAAACAATTATTCAACAACAACCATAGCTCACCACATACAACAATAATACCCACGTACAACAAACACCTTAACCACATACCAGACAGGAAACAATATCAACAACTCAATATTTTTCGGCCTCAAAGCGAAAAACTTATTTGGATTAAACAATGTACTTATTTTTCGAAAAGATGTGCATTTACATAGAAGAAGTTCATCCATCGTCTTCAAGCGAATAGAATTTATCTCTGAGTATAATTCTGAAAGGTCCATAAATACGCAAATCAGGTGCCTAAACATGACTAGATTGAAACCGTGTCCAACATATAATTTCCTTTTTTTCCCACAGAAATACACTGATGTCATCGAGTGCCAAGTTTGGTCTGTTGTATCTTTCCGTTATTCGTATGTCAAATCCCTCAACTTTTCAAACGCGAAAGCACATGACATTGATATCATCACATATGATTCTTTTACGATCCATATATACTTTCTCGTATTTTTTCATCTAGATATTCCAGAAGACACTGATTTACTTTTCGCAAGATAATCAATAGAGGAAGAATTATTTGAATTCCAGAAAACTGTAGCAATTACCTATCCTACACATGAAATCAGCTTTTTGCATCTTTTGCCCACCGTTTCATTGCTGTATCGCTACTAGTTCGAAGTGGTCGATGCGAATTAACAAAATGACGCACAAAATAAACCGAATCTTTTTGGAACTATCCAAACACTTCTGAAAAATTTGTTTTCGAATTTGCCCTTAGTTGGCATTCGAAAAATGCGGCACACAGCTTACAAAAAAGTCTCAGAGCTATTTTTTCCCGTAAAACCCAACGTGCCCAAATCTTCTCATATGTCCTGGAAAGACGACGTCGATTTTGATTTGATGACGGCACATGCCATCTGGGGGACAGCAAATGTACTTATACAGGGTGATCCGTTTATCGTGACCGGGCCAGATATCTCACCAAATAAGCGCCAAACTAAAAAACTACAAAGAACGAAACTTGTCTAGCTTGAAGGGGGAAACCAGATGGCGCTATGGTTGGCCCGCTAAATGGCGCTGCTATAGGTCAAACGGATATCAACTGCATTTTTTAAAATAGGAACCCCCATTTTTATTACATATTCGTGTAGTACGTAAAGAAATATGAATGCTTTAGTTGGGTCACTTTTTTCGCTTCGTGATAGATGGCGCTGTAATAGTCGCAAACATATGGGTCACAATTTTGGAAGAATAGTTGGTAACAGGTAGGCTTTTTGAATCAAAATACAGAACGTAGGTACGTTTGAACATTTTATTTCGGTTATTCCAATGTGATACACGCACCTTTGTGAACTTATCATTTCTGACAACGCATGCTATTACAGCGTGATTAACTGCAAATTCCACATTAATGCAATAAATGCTCAAAATGATGTCCGTCAACCTCAATGCATTTGGCAATACGTGTAATGACATTCTTCTCAACAGCGAGTAGTTCGCCTTCCGTAATGTTTCGAACATGCATTGACAATGCGCCGACGCATGGATCGCCACAGAAAGAAATCCGGGCCCGTCAGATCCGGTGAACGTGCGGGCCATGGTATGGTGCTTCGACGACCAATCCACCTGTCATGAAATATGCTATTCAATACCGCTTCAACCGCACGCGAGCTATGTGCCGGACACCCATCAAGTCAAGCAGTGAAACATCTTGTAGTAACATCGGTAGAACATTATGTAGGAAATCAGCATACATTGCAGTATTTAGATTGCCATCGATAAAATGGGGGCCAATTATCATCCCTCCCATAATGCCACACCATATATTAATCCGCCAAGGTCGCTGATGTTCCACTTGTCGCCGCCATCGTGGATTTTCCGTTGCCCAGTAGAGCATATAATGCCGGTTTACGTTATCGCTGTTGGTGAATGGCGCTTCATCGCTAAATAGAACGCGAGCAACAAATCTGTCATCGTCCCGTAATTTCTCTTGTGCCCAGTGGCAGATCTGTACACGACGTTCAAAGTCGTCTTCATGCAATTTCTGGTGCATAGAAATATGGTACGAGTGCAATTGATGTTGATGTAGCATTCTCAACACCGACGTTTTTGGGAGTCCCGATTCTCGGGCAGTTTGTCTGCTACTGATGTGCGGATTAGCCGCGACAGCAGCTAAAACACCTACTTGGGCATCATCATTTGTTGCAGGTTGTAGTTGACGTTTCACATGTGGCCGATCACTTCCTGTTTCCTTAAATAACGTAACTATCCGGCGAACGGTCCGGACACTTGGATGATGTCGTCCAGGATACCGGGCAGCATACATAGCACACGCCCGTTGGGCATTTTGATTACAATAGCCATACATCAACGCGATATCGACCTTTTCTGTAATTGGTAAACGGTCCATTTTAACATGGGTAATGTATCAAGAAGCAAATACCGTCCACACTGGCGGAATGTTACGTGATACGACGTAATTATACGTTTGTGTCTATTACATCGCCATCTGTCACAAAGCGAAAAAGTGGTCCAACTAAAACATTCATATTTCTTTACGTTCTACACGAATAAGTAATAAAAATGGGGGTTATTATTTAAAAATCGCAGTTGATGTCCGTTTGACCTATGGCAGTGCCATCTAGCGGGCCAGCCATAGCGCCATCTGGTTTCCCCCTTCATGCTAGACAAGTTTCGTTCTTTGTAGTTTTTTCGTTTGGTGCTTATTTCGTGAGATATTTGGCCCGATCACTATCAACGGACCACCCTATATAACGGTTTCAACGTCGACCGCTAACAGAAAGCATAGTGCCATGGCTACTACAGCGCCATCTGTGTCTACTCTTGAAGAGGGAATTCTCACTGCCAGAAGGCTCAGTGTGGTGCAAACGTGTGAACCAGGCAGGCAAACGCGCCACGGAGACGCACTCGTGCTTCCTATAGCTAACTGAGCGAGTTTGAAAGCGGTCTAACTGTGGCCCTTCCGAGCGGCGGGGTGGTTCTTTTGGAGAATTGCCACACAAGTTTGACGTATTGCATCAGTTGTGCGATGGTGCTGGTATCAGCGGTCACGTGAACGTTCTCACACCGGCGGGATCGTCGTATTGTCCTGGTAGCAATGCAGATCGTACAGCTAGCAGGTTTAAGTAGTTCTACGTTCTAGGGGACTGATGACCTTAGAAGTTAAGTCCCATAGTGCTCAAAGCCATTTGAAGCATTTTTTTCGCCTTGGTGGCCTCGTACGCCTCGGTAATTCCTCGGTAATGCGTGCCGGACCAGAGATAAATGCCTCCTGAAGCACGAGTGTTATGGGAATTGGAAACCTCTAAAAGGGTGTATTAATTTTTTCCGTCAGTATGTTTCATGAGCCCAGGTGTATCAACACGGACTGTTCCAAACCAGTCATTAGCAGGATCAGCAGTGCCACTACGGAGACACACAACTCTAAGCCGTCTTCTGCTCAAGCCACGGCGCAGACGCGCTCGTAGAGTGCCCCACCCTTTTGGCCTGGGGTGTGATAATGTACAACACTCGTTCACCTTTGCTGTTTCTGGAGGGGACGCTAAACAGTACTCGGTATGTGCAGAACGTTGTTAGATCTGTTGTTTCGCCGTTCTTACAACAGGAAGGTGATGTGCTGGCCACACATTGCCCGTGAAGGATGTGCAGCAACTTGCCTGGCCAGCACATCACCGGACTTTTATACAGCCGAGTACGTGTGGGTTGCAATGGGACGAGAACTGGCTCGTGCGACTCGTCAGCCAACAGTTCTTACAGAACGATGTGAACAGGTCGAGCAGGCGTGGCGTAACAAATCTTCGCACAGTATTCGCCGTCTGTATGATCGACTCGATGCCAGAGTCAGCGCCTGCATTGCCGCCTGTGGAGTCTCATTCATGTACTAATGTGGGTGTTTCAGCATGGCTCGATGCATGGAATCTCAGAACACCTTTTATTACTGATCTGCAAATGTAATCGTTTCATGTACTCCACGTGCACTGTTGCGGCAATAAGTGTTAAGTGAATTGGAAACCTCTAAAAGGGTGTATTAATTTTTTCCAGCAGTATGTTTCATGTGTCTCTGATCGTCATGCTACAATACTATGTTTAAGTACATTTTTGTGTCCTTCACGTGAATGATCTTCAATCAGAAATTCGACGAAATTTGAATTTAGTCGCCTGTTTATTAAGTACTGAAAATAACGGAGCAGACTTGTTAAAAACCGCCAACAAGTTTGGATGACTCTCCGTTCTGGGTTAATCGCCCAAATTAAATTTATGATACAACAGAAATTCAGTTTAGCCACTTGAATGAAACACAAAGAATGGTTTCTTCCAACCGTATTATCTGCACATCTGTACTTCGCAAGCTTCTATACGGTGTGTGGAGCAGGGTACTTCTGTTACCACCATCTGTTTCCCACTTCTCTGTCGCAGGGAGAACGATTGTCAACAAAGTTTCATATGAGCTCTAATTTCTCTAATTTTCTTTTACTGGTCATTTCGCCACATATGTCAGAAAAAGTTATATGTTTCCCGCCTCTTCTTCAAACGTGCTCTCGGAATGTCAACAAAAATCTTTTCCTCGGTACAAAATGCTTCTTTTGTAATGTCTGCAACTGGAATTTGTTGAGCAGCTTCGTAACGCTCTTGCACGTACATTACTGGCCGTTAAAATTTGCTGCACCAAGAAGAAATGCAGATGATAAACGGGTATCCATTGGACAAATATATTATACTAGGACTGACTTGTGATTACATTTTCACGCAATTTGGGTGCATAGATCCTGAGAAATCAGTACCCAGAACAACCACCTCTGGTCGTAATAAACGGCCTTGGTACGCTGGGGCATTGAGTCAAACAGAGCTTGGATGGCGTGTACAGGTACAGCTGCCCATGAAGCTTCAACACGATACCACAGTTCATCAAGACTAGTGACTGGCGTATTGTGACGAGCCAGTTGCTCGGCCACCATTGACCAGACGTTTTCTGGAGAATATGCTGGCCAGGGCAGCAGTCGAACATTTTTTGTATCCAGAAAGGTCCGTACAGGACCAGCAACATGCGGTCGTGCATTATCCTGCTGAAATGTACGGTTTCGCAGGGATCGAATGAAGGGTAGAGACACAGGTCGTAACACATCTGAAATGTAACGTCCACTGTTCAAAGTCACGTCAATGCGAACAATAGGTGACCGAGTCGTGTAACCAACGGCACTCCATACCATCACGCTGGGTGATACACCAGTATGGCGATGACGACAACACTCTTCCAATGTGCGTTCACCCGATGTCGCCAAACACGGATGCGACCATCATGATGCTGTACAGAGAACCTGGATTCATCCGACAAAATGACGTATTGCCATTCGTGCACCCAGTTTCGTCGTTGTGTACACCATCGCAGGAGCTCCTGTATGTGATGCAGCGTCAAGAGTAACCGCAATCATGGTCTTCGAGCTGATAGTCCATGCTGCTGCAAACGTCGTCGAACTGTTCGTGCAGATGGTTGTTGTGTTGCAAGCGTCTGCAACTGTTGACTCAGGGATCGAGACGTGGCTGCACAATCCGTTACAGCCATGCGGATAAGATGCCTGTCATCTCGCCTGCTAGTGATACGAGGTCTTTGGGATCCAGCACGGCGTTCCGTATTACACTCCTGAACCCACCGATTCCATATTCTTCTAACAGTCATTGGATCTCGACCAACGGGAGCAGCAATGTCGCGATACTATAAACCGCAATCGCGATAGGTTACAATCCGACCCTTATCAAAGCTGGAAACGTGATGGTACGCATTTCTCCTCCTTACACGAGGCATCACAACAACGTTTCACCAGGCAACGCCGGTCAACTGCTGTTTGTGTATGAGAAATCGGGTGGAAACTTGCCCCATGTCAGAACGTTGTAGGTGTCGCCACAGGCGCCAGCCTTGTGTGAATGCTCTGAAAAGCTATCACAGCATCTTCTTCCTGTCGATTAAATTTCGCGTCTGTAGCACGTCATCTTCGTGGTGTAGGAATTTTAATGGCCAGTAGTGTAGTATACGATCCCGAGACGAAACGCACCGCTCTGTGTTGGATGTTCTCTATCTCTTTTGTTACACCGATCTTGCAGATCCTGATATCAGTATATTTCCCGTATGGTGCAACATTTACCAACACAACAAAAGCAAAATTTCATGATTTGAATTTTATATGTGTACTGGGAGATGAAGAAGCTTGCACAGGATAGAATAGGATGGAGAGCTGCACCAAACCAGTCTCAGGACTGAAGACAACAACAACAACATGTGTACCAAGCTGCAAACTTTTCGCCTTGGTGGCCACGTACTCCTCGGTAATTCCCTTTGGTCTGTTCAGCGGACGGTGAGCGCCGGATCAGAGATAAATGCCTCCTGAAGCACGAACCGTTGGCCAGCGATATTAGAGTGGCGCAGGCAGGGCTCCGTTAGTGGGAAACGGCTATGACAGCGGCTCCCGCAGGCGAGGGCGTGACGTGGTTTCTGCATTCCAGCCGCGCCGCTGCCCATTACACCCCTGCCAACGGTCCTGCACGTGACGCTCAGCTCATCATGGACGAAACTGCCTCCGTAATTCGTCCGTTAGTCACGGTGCTAAAGTCATTCAGCCCTCTGGTGGCCTCCGACTTCTGCAACGTAAGCTGAATGGTGTGCCTATCCAAGGGGAGAAATTTTCACTGAAGTTTATCTTCGTGACAAGTGAAGCTTCCTGCTTATTAATACAACCTCTGAGGAGTCTTCAAAAACAGCACAGACGAAGTGGCATGGATGACCTCTTGAGTTAGCCATTGAGGCCTACTGTGGTACCTCTGATGGTAAAGGCACTCATTGCAAAAGCACATATTTGAAATCAACTTCTGAGTCAGTTCCCACGAATACATACAGGCTTTGTTTTTCCCTAATTTTAATTTCTACGCTCATCCACGATAACGCAAAAATATCACAACATCCGGAGCATAGATGACAGTCAGCTGTTTGAAGTGCTGCCCATGAAAAACAATAGACGCCTCATTGCAGTAGAGTTTCTCAAAACGTTTGTTCGTTGCGCACGATTTAGATAAGGTGGTCGCAGCCTTGTCCTTGCTCTTGAATACATAATTAGTTTAAAGGAGTTCCAAAGCACCACACACGCCGCAGTACCACAGAATACAAAAAAAACTTCATTAAAACCACTCTAACTTTTGAGCTGCATTCCATTTGCGTAAAACAGAATAATTGACCAAAGCATCCGGACATCTACGTCTGGACATTAATACATTAGACGTCCACTCACGGCTGGAGCTCTGCTGTGGACGCTTAAAGTGAGGTAGTCGAATGTCTGTCGAGGAGCAGTGGCAGCCCATTCCTCTTCAAGAGCTGAAACCACGGAAGAAAGCGATGTATGTTGGATTCTGGAGCTAAGTCGATGTTTTAACTCACCCTAAACGCGTTGCATCGAGTTCAAGTCTAGACTCTGGGCAGGCCAGTCGGTTTCAGGGAACGTACCGTTCCCAGAATGATATTTTCACTCTGGTGTGATAAGACCTGTACCAAGGCGGCTGGACCTGCCTCGCAGGGGGCCTCCCGGCCAATGACGCCAAACGCTCATTTCCATTTCCATAGGCGGCCAAGAGATAGTAAAGTTATTTAGATACAGTTACATTGGATTTAGAACTTCAAGTGCCATGCATCAAATTGTAGTAAAGCACCATTCTGTAACATATTCTTAATCAGTGTTATTTTTTATTCTGTTGCCACTTCTCTGTTTTATTGCCGTCCTGTCAAACAAATAGCAAGTGGCCGACGGCCACCTTAACTGCACTGTGGCACTTTTCTTCTATCGTGGATGTTTGCGCTGAATTAATAATGGCATTTAGCTGCTATGTTTACAACAATTTATGTACAAGAATATCTTCGACAGGCGATGTACGCCTTTTCAAAGAATATTTGCCTGCAGTGCTGTATTCCTAAAAGCATAGTGGATTGTCTCACCTAAAAAAGATCCCATATGTTGCAGTGCCGGTCAGACCGCTGCACGTGTGGATTAGCCTTCTTGCATTAGGTTGACCTCGGCATGCCTGTGGGTTTTGATCCATACTTCGATGTAATCCTCGAGGTTCCAGAGATGTAGCGGAGGCCCCGCAATTGAAAGCGAAGTTAATTGTGATGATGCCTCTTTCGCGAAAGTCGGATGTGCTCACAGGGAGTGTATCAACTCAAACAAAACTGATTTCATGTTTTCTCCACTGTTGTCTATGTAATTCCTGAGTCCTTCTCTTACACTTGGATAAGAAAAAAGAAAAAAGTCTCAAATTTTTCTTAGGTTTTCTTTCCCTTCTAGCCATCGGCTCACAATGTCATATGGTCATTTTTTACTATCAAAAATATTTATATCTTTCATGAAGGATTTGAATTCTTCACTGTCATCCGGAATTTGGCTTTGCCTCAAGTTGTCGTTAAGGCTCTGACAGAACTGTTTACTATTAACTTGAGTAGTCATGTTGCTTGAGTGTTTCTGGGAACCGTGAAACGTCTTTGAAGAAGCCTTTCAGAAATATCTGTCTTTGCTTCCTTTATGCAAGCACCTGGCATTTCGTTCAGTTGTTGAATGGCTCTTATTGATCTCATAATTGCCCTATATAATGACATAATATTAACACTGTCCTTCTGCAGGTACTGTGAGACGATAATAATCTCTTCAAGAACAGCAGAAAACAGTCCAATGTTGTTCACTAACTCAGGGCTTGATAGTGTTTCCTCCAGTCATGTCATTAGAATATCTAATGAAATGGGCATTCAGACCTTGGTAGGACTTCCACACTGCTTGCACTGCTGTAAAGCTTGAGGCCACCCAATGTACTGAGAGTGCTTTAGGTATCTTCTTAAGATCTGCAGCTAACTGTTGTGCAACAGCCGACAGTTCATGCTGATTCTTTGGAGATTGGTGATACAAAGTAAACAGCTTGCTAAAACAATAATAAAATGATTTGCATCAGGAACCTCCTCGATTGCATCAGCAACCCCTAATTGAATTCGGTGGCACAATCAATGCCTTGTGAATAGTTTGTTGTACTTGTTCTTAAGTCGCTCTCAAACACCTGAATTCCTACCTAGCATTACACTAGCAACATCACTGCATGCTCCAATCAAAATGTCATTCAAATAACTTGAAGGGAAACTATGGTTAGAGAGACATTTAGAACTTCTGCTTCTGATGTTCCTGTATCTGTATCTGTTGAGTAATATACAAGAAGAAGGTATTTACACAACCAAAACTGACTTAAGACCTTATATATTTTATTAAAACTGATGGTGAAGCGACAGATGTAGACTCATAAATGAGTATAGAGATTGTGGACTTCTTCGATATTATGGATGAACGGAGTTCTGTCCTCATAGTGTCTGCAATGCAGTCTGTAATGTTGGCACAACTGAGTTTACTATGCAGTGTTTTGCCCATGTGGAGTGTATTTTGAATTTGCAAAGACGCAAGTTTGTGAAAGACTAAAAAGTATCCGGACACCTGGCTGAAAATGACTTAAAAGTTCGTGGTGCTCTTCATTGGTAATGCGGGAATTCAATATGGCGTTGGCCCACCCTAAGCCTTGATGACAACTTCCACTCTCGCAGGCATACGTTCAGTCAGGTGCTGGAATGTTTCTTGGGGAATGGCAGCCCATTCTTCACGGAGTGCTGCACTGAGGCCAGGTATCGATGTCGGCCTGTGAGGCCTGACACGAAGTCGGCGTTCCAAAACATACCAATGCTGTTATACAGGATTCAGGTCAGGACTCTGTCCAGGCCAGTCGATGTGTGTTTTTTGCTCGGGACTTACCATATCTGGGACATGTAATCAATTCCCAAGGCATACATCCCAGTCCCACGCACCTTCGTGCCATTCAAGACTTGCCTTCGCCGCAGAATTTGAAGCAGCTACAGAGTGTGCTGGGAAAAATCAACTATTATAATAAATATATTCCGCATGCCTCTTCCATTTCAGCACCGCTTCATCGCTTACGCCGTAAAGGTGCTCCGTTCGTCTGGACGACGGGATGCGAACGCGCCTTTCGCCAGTTGAAATCGGCGTTGCTTTCCAATACTTGCCTTACGCCATTCGATCCCCAGAAGCCCAGGGGATGCATCGGATTTCGGGATCGGTGCTGTGCTTGCGCTCAAAGATGGATCGCACTATCGCTCTATTGCCTTTGCGTCCAAATTGCTCTCGTCTGCTCAAAGAAATTATTCACAAATTGAGAAAGAAGCATTGGCTCTCGTATCAGACCACAAACCTTTGACTTCGCTTTTTCATCCGACCAAGCCTGTACCTCCACGTACAGTGCAGAAATTCATTCGCTGGTCTATTTTCCTCTCGCAGTACCGCTACGATATCTTGTATCGGTCCAATGCTAAGCACGGAAACGCCGATGCGTTGTCCCGCTTGCTTGTTGCTGAGGATAGGGCATTCGATTCATTCAATCGAATTCCTCCGAACTTGCTTGCATGTTCATTGATGCGGAAACCGATGACGTGGTCGATTCGTTTCCGATTGATTTTCGTCGTGTAACTACAGCCACGGCTGCCGACCCTGTCCTTTCTCCCGTTCTGTGTTTTGTTGCTACGCAATGGCCCTTGTCAAAGTCACGGATCGGGGACCCGTTGGTTCGCCGATTTTTTGCTCACAAGGAGAGACTTTTTGTACGACGTGGTGTTTTGCTGTTGCGTTCTGATAATGATCAGTCCCGGGTCGTGGTACCTCGTTCGTTGCAGTCCTCTGTCTTACAGCTTCTCCACCAAGAACATTGGGGTATAGTGAGAACGAAACAACTTGCTCGTCAGCACTGTACTTGGTTCGGAGTCGATGCCGCGATTACGAATATGAGCTCTTCTTGCATGGTGTGTGCCGAACAACAATCAGTACCACCGCGGAAATTCTTTGCATGGCCAAAAGCCACTTTCCCTTGGCAAAGCTTACACATCGATTTTGCTGGTCCATTCTGGAATGTTCGATGGTTGGTTTTGGTAGATTCATTGAGTAATTTTCCTTTTGTTGTCCGGATGTCTTCCACGACGTCATCTGCCACCATCCAAGCGTTATCCGCTATCTTTTGCATTGAAGGTCTTCCACAGACTATTGTTTCCGACAATGGCCCACAATTCGTGTCCGCAGAATTTCTGTCATTCTGCAAGGCCAATGGTATTCAACATCTGACGTCCGCGCAGTTTTCGCCACAGTCCAACGGTGCCGCTGAACGATTGGTCCGGACTTTCAAGTCACAGATGTTGAAGTTGAAAGAGTCGCATTCTCGGGAGGACGCGTTATTGTTCTTTTTGTCCTCGTATCGCTCTCAGCCCCAAGATGGTCGCTCGCCGCCCTGAGTTGCTCCACGGTCGCCCTCATCGAACCTTGATGTCTTTGCTACATCCGCCGCATCAGGTTCCTTTGCAGCGGCAGACACCTGCTTTTGCTCCAGGCGACGTCGTCTACTATCGCCACTATCGGGGTTCACGGCGTTGGCTCGAAGGGCGCATTCTTCGCTGCCTCGGACGTGCTATGTATCTGGTTTTGGGGGCCTCTGGTGAGGTGCGTCGGCATCTCAATCAGCTGCGCCTCTGTCGTCGCACGGGATCTGCCGCCCGCCGTCTGCTTTCAGCGACGGTGCCGTCCGGTCAGCGCACCGAGGACCCATCTACTGGCTCGCCTCAACTCCAGGTGTTACCGACGCTGCCTTCCATTTTGCCCCATGGCGACGCGCCGCCGCCACCGCCGCCGCCGCCTGTTTTCTCGCCGACGACGCCCGCAGTGGACGCGTCGCTGCTACCGCCAGGCGCCTCCCTGGATCACGAGCCGCCGATCGCTCCCCGTGACCAGTTGTCCTCCGACATGGACCTCTTGCCCGCTCCGGACCATATGTCGTCTTCGCCCGTCGGGTGCCCCGGCCCGATGGAGGTCGACCCTTCGGCCCCTACTGTCTCTCTACGGGCGCATACACCGCATGTTGGCGTGCACCCTGGAGCAGGTTTTCAGGAGTTTCCTAGTTCCCCGCGGTCCGAATGGCAGGGTGCGGGTGGCACAGCCTCGCCTGTTGTTAGGCTACCCACCTCGTCGCATACGTCAACATGGGGTCCTCCCCACGGCAGGGGGAAGCCTTATGCCACAACCGGACGCCGATTTGCGGGGGAGGAATGTGGTGTCACGGCCAGACACCACACTTGCTAGGTGATAGCTTTTAAATCGGCCGCGGTCCGGTAGTATACGTCTGACCCGCGTGTCGCCACTATCGGTGATTGCAGACCTAGCGCCGCCACACGGCAGGTCTAGAGAGACTTCCTGGCACTCGCCCCAGTTGTACAGCCGACTTTGCTAGCGATGGTTCACTGACAAAATACGCTCTCATTTGCCGAGACGATAGTTAGCATAGCCTTCAGCTACGTTATTTGCTACGACCTAGCAAGGCGCCATATTCAGTTACCATGGATATTGTAAATCATGTACCGTCAAGACCGACGTTCATCCTTAATGGAATAAAGTTAAGTATTCCACCAGCTACTTCCGTGTTTCTAAATTCTAATTTCCTTGTCCTGTTCCAGACCTCACGCCAGCCTGCGTGAGCTAAATCGCGTGCCTTTCGGCCTCCTCTAGTAACACGTTGTTGGCTCTCCTGCCAACCACAACACTAACCACTCATAGTTCGCCTTAAATTCTATCCATGTATTGTCGTTCCAACAAACAGGATAGTTAGATATGTTTTGGGAATTCAGATAACAAGTCATTACTTCTCGTGATTGGCTTTTACCTTGAGCAATATCTGTTATGGTGCTACTATTCGTATATGAAGTAGATGGGCCATTGTCAGCTTCACGTTGTTTCGAATCACACGGACCGTCTTCTGTAGTTGAAACCCCGGAAGTAGATTGATCTACTATACTGCGTTCGTACTGAAAAATTACACCTTTCAATTACTGGCACAGTTTATACAGGTGTAATACGCCAGGTCTTACAACGGCAAGGTAATACGTACAACCAAAGGAGTC
Organism: Schistocerca gregaria; assembly: GCF_023897955.1. Lineage (NCBI taxonomy): Eukaryota > Metazoa > Arthropoda > Insecta > Orthoptera > Acrididae > Schistocerca > Schistocerca gregaria. The sequence goes on along the minus strand of NC_064921.1, from coordinate 414,382,360 downwards.
AACAGAGCTGTTCACTGCAACGCCTGCAACTTCACTGAGAAGAAAATTGAACAATAGTACCCTTACCGGCCTTGCACTGGCTAAAATCATTAATGCTGTTAACAGTCGGACTGTAAATACACAAACGAAGGGCACGACAATGACCCGAAATAATTAATAGGTCTAATGTAATAATATCATAGCAGATGGTCAAGTCAAATGCCGACATTTGACATCGTGATTGGATCACTAAAGATTGCAATATCACCATAAGGAAGCAGGAAATGTTTTTATTTTACTTATTTCTTATCTTACAGAGTATGTTTCAGTTAGGAGTCACGTTTTGTTGTATTATTAACCTTCAGACGCTCGCGCAATTTTAAGCAACGTTAACGCTGGCGCGGCGATATTTACAGCGTCACGAATTGGTTTTCGTTTTCGAATGCCCATACGTTATTAGATCGAACTATAGAGACAAACCAGGTCACGCTCCATTAGGCGAGCCGATGCATAACCAGGGACAACCTGAGAATCAAGCGCGTGTTCCAGAGGCGGTGTAAATACCGCCCACGCGAGCGCCCGAAGTTTAGGAAATACAACATCAGCGTGCCGAACAAGGGAATGAAGCGTTTTCAGGCATCATCAACATGTCACGCGATGTGAGGACCTAAAGCCAAGTCAGCATGGGATGTTCAACGCCTCGCAGGCCGCTGAGGCCGGCGCAGAACTGCCAAAAACGGAGCAGAATCTATATAGGTGCCCTGCAGTGTTCCACTGTGTGTGTGCGTATGTGTCAATAATAATGAGAAATGCAGTCTAAAGTATGCATTTCCTACGATATTCCGACACTACACTGAATTTTTCATTGTTGTGCATAGCGGCGCGGTTTGACGTCGATACCGGTAGCGCTGCGCACAACCTTCTTCTTCCCTTTGGGCAGATGCCCCACCCCATGCCCCTAATATTACCTTGTTCAAACATGGAAAATCCACGATGGATTGTGACCCAGCATCACCGCTATATTGTTAATATTCATTGTTCTTTTTTATTGTGTTTTGTCTGGCTCGAGGAATCCAGAAGCTGGACGTCGTGCGGCGAAAGGCGGCGTTGCCCACGTGGTCGATGCTCAGGTTGTCGGCGACCACCTGCGTCTCGACTCGCGTCACCGAGAGAAAGCTTCGAAGTACGACCACGAAGACGTTCGTCGTGCTGTCCGCGAGCTGCATCGAGACATCGAAGAGGTGCGGGCCACCTCAGCGACAGTGAACTGGAGGGGAATCTGGGCTCCACAATCTGCCAGAAGCCTCCTCAACCTAGTCCTGACGAAAAGGAATCTCTGTGTTGTATGCTCACGAGTACTCATTAGTGTAAACATGTCCTTCCGCATCTTCCAGAACATGACTACCGTAAGCACGGAGGACATTGTTGGAGTGTGTGATGCTGACGCCTGGCGCGCCTTCACAGGCCAAACACCTTCTTATTTCTTGGTTTTGTGCGGAAACCAGACCCCATGTTCTTTTTTATTGCGTTTTTGTCTGGGCTATTTATCACTGTTCAGGTGACCTCACAGCTAATATGTTTTGTGAATTATAAATCAGAATTGACGATAATTTAATTTAGAGAGACGATGAAAGAGAATTACTGTACTAAGAAAATATTCTCCACGTAAAATAGTAAGGGGACGGTGTACTCCTCGGAGGAAAGTGCGGAGACGACGTCCACCCGCGTTCTCCCTCCTATACGGCCCTCAAGGTCGGTCAGTTTTCCTCTGGACACACGTGAGTCACATATCGAGAAAAAACATAGAACGTATTGTTCGACAACAGTCCCTCACTTTCCAGAACCTTGCATGCTGATTTTTGTACACTGCAATAGCTCTAAGAAAGTTATACAACAGATGTTCTGCATCTCCTAACAACGAGATTTCTTGAAGAAAAACATAGCTACATTCATTTAATTAACCTTTCCGTACTTTCAGTTCCAGTCTCCTTGAAAGTTATTCGTTGAATGTTTTTCCGGTAATGGAGTGCATCATGAGGGCTGAACTGTTGATAAATATAAATAAAACAGTTTCTGCGTCAGTCACTTATTTATTTTTCCACTACGCATTTCGATGGTTCACTCCATCATCTTCGGGTGAAGAATTATGTAGTTACATTCTGGTGATACTGAAGAGCACAAACGCCTTTTCACCGCACCCAACGAAGTACAAAGTAGGTTATGTTAAGTCTTTCGCTGTGATAAAATTGTTTTTCTACACAAACCACCGATGAATTAAAAAAAATTGTAAGAGTAAAGCGTACTTACAAGGTAAGTAGATTAAAAAAAAGATACATACTGCTAATTGTTGCATGTGCTCGTCAATTTCTTTTGTTTTATATTAAAATAAGGATGGACTGCAACAGAATGCAGATGTGGATAGCCATGAGAGAAATTCATCAATGGTAAGAGCAAAGTTAATTTAATTTACTGATTTGTTACTAAATTTAGACTTCTTGATAATTACAAACATATTACGGATTAAAGGAACAAAAAGCTAAACAACTAGCGATCTAATACTGCAGGTAACAGATTTTGGTTGTTTGCATTGTTGTATTATTAAATTTTTTCTTATTTATTACATTTTTATATTTCTTATGTTCTTTCTTGTATTACAAGGTTGATAAAACACATAATACCTATATACTGTAGGCGGATTAAAACACATCATACATGTATATTGTAGCCTATGAATTGAAGAGGTTAAATAAATGGTTGCGCTTTGTCAAATAAACTGCTGTGCTTTGAATTTTATTGTAAATTATGGAAGAGCTTAAGTACTACGTGAAAACGTTTGAAAAACTTTGATCAGCGTGCTTCATTATTGTCAATGAATAGATTTTTCGCACGTTTCTTTCTGTGGGTGTAGATTTCTAGTTCTTCATGCAGCGACATCTTGCGTCCTTTGTTATTTTGTGAATTATTTTAAGATTGCTTTGTATAACGTCAAATCGATGTCGTTTCTCTTTTATATGGGAGGCTATTACAGATTAGCGTGGTTTGTTTTATCGAAGGGCCTTGATGTGTTCTCCGAAACTGGTGTGAAAGTAATGATCTGTTTGACCTATGTACTGAGCCGGGACTTTACTATTCATGATTTTATACATGCCAGAGTATGAAATCTGTCTTGGCCGCCTTTTAGGTTATGAGATAGTCTGGGGCAAATTTTAGTGTTTATTTTTAAATGCAATCCTTATTTTATGTCGTTTGACTATGTTGTCATTTTTTGGAAGCTATTACCAACAAATGGGATGTGCACTGTTGTTGTATTTTTCTGGTTCTCGATAGTTATTTTGTTCATTATTACTTTTTCAGCTGAAGTGTCCATTAGCGTGAGGCTATACCCATTAGCTGCAGCTATTTGTGCTACAGTCGCAGGTTCGAATCCTGCCTCGGGCTGGATGTGAGTGATGTCCTTAGGTTAGTTAGGTTTAAGTAGTTCTAAGTTCTAGGGGACTGATGACCACAGCAGTTGAGTCCTATAGTGCTCAGAGCCATTTGATTTTTTTTTTTTGCAGCTATTTGTCGTGTGATTCTCATTTCATTCTGGAGGTTCTCATCACTCAGTGGGATTTTTACTCTAGTTTATCAAAATGAGCTTTATGGATATTTTATATCATTCCAGATAATTTTTTAGTTTTTTCCTCAGGTCATTTTAGTACTAATTTTCAAGGTATTTTAGGTTATAAAAATTCGAGCCCTGAGGTTGCAGGTCTTTTTTATGTTCATATACAAAATGATTCCTCACTGTTGTTGTTGTTGTTGTGGTGGTCTTCAGTCCTGAGACTGGTGTGATGCAGCTCTCCTTGCTACTCTATAATGTGCAAGCTCCTTCATCTCCCAATACCTACTGCAACCTACATCCTTCTGAATCTGCTTGGTGTATTCATCTCTTGGTCTCCCTCTACGATTTTTACCCTCCACGCTGCCCTCCAATGCTAAATTGGTGATCCCTTGATGCCTCAGAACATGTCCTGCCAACCGATCCCTTCTTCTAGTCAAGTTGTGCCACAAACTTCTGTTCTCCCCAATCCTATTCGACACCTCCTCATTAGTTATATGATCTACCCAACAAATTTTCAGCATTCTTCTATAGCACCACATTTCGAAAGCTTCTATTCTAATATTGTCCAAACTATTTATCGTCCATGTTTCACTTCCATACATGGCTACACTCCATACAAATACTTTCAGAAACGACTTCCTGACACTAAAATCTATACTCGATGTTAACAAATTTCTCTTTTTCAGAAACGCTTTCCTTGCCATTGCCAGTCTACATTTTATATCCTCTCTACTTCGACAATCATCAGTTATTTTGCTCCCCGGTTTCAGAGAGAGCATTAGGGAACAATTGACAGGAATGGGGGAAAGAAATACAATAGAAGAAGAATGGGTAGCTTTGATGGATGAAGTAGTGAAGGCAGCAGAGGATCAAGTAGGTAAAAAGACGAGGGCTAGTAGAAATCCTTGCTTAACAGTAGAGATACTGAATTTAATTGATGAAAGGAGAAAATATAAAAATGCAGTAAATGAAGCAGGCAAAAAGGAATACAAACGTCTCAAAAATGGGATCGACAGGAAGTGCAAAATGGCTAAGCAGGGATAGCTAGAAGACAAATGTAAGGATGTAGAGGCTTATCTCACTAGGGGTAAGATAGACACTGCCTACAGAAAAATTAAAGAGACCTTTGGAGAGAAGAGAACCACTTGTATTAATATCAAGAGCTCAGATGGAAACCCAGTTCTAAGCAAAGAAGGGAAAGCAGAGAGGTGGAAGGAGTATATAGGGCGTCTATACAAGGGCGATGTACTTGAGGACAATATTTTAGAAGTGGAAGAGGATGTAGATGAAGATGAAATGGGAGATACGATACTGCGTGAAGAGTTTGACAGAGCACTGAAAGACCTAAGTCGAAACAAGGCCCCGGGAGCTACTGATGGCCTTGGGAGAGCCAGTCCTGACAAAACTCTACCATCTGGTGAGCAAGATGTATGAGACAGGCGAAATACCCTCAGACTTCAAGAAGAATATAATAATTCCAATCCCAAAGAAAGCAGGTGTTGACAGATGTGAAAATTACCGAACTATCAGTTTAATAAGTCACAGCTTCTTAATACTAACGCGAATTCTTTACAGACGGATGGAAAAACTAGTAGAAGCCGACCTCGGGGAAGATCAGTTTGGATTCCGTAGAAATATTGGAACACGTGAGGCAATACTGACGTTACGACTTATCTTAGAAGAACGATTAAGGAAACGCAAAACTAAGTTTATAGCATTTGTAGACTTAGAGAAAGCTTTTGACAATGTTGACTGGAATACTCTCTTTCAAATTCTAAAGGTGGCAGGGGTAAAATACAGGGAACGAAAGGCTATTTACAATTTGTACAGAAACCAGTTGGCATTTATAAGAGTCGAGGGGTATGAAAGGGAAGCAGTGGTTGGGAAGGGAGTGAGACAGGGTTGTAGCCTGTCCCCGATGTTATTCAATCTGCTTATTGAGCAAGCACTAAAGGAAACAAAAGAAAAATTCGGAGTAGGTATTAAAATCCATAGAGAAGAAATAAAGAAAGAGACAGCAAAGGACTTCGAAGAGCAGTTGAACGGAATGGACAGCGTCCTGAAAGGAGGGTATAAGATGAACATCAACAAAAGCAAAACGAGGATAATGGAATGGAGTCGAATTAAGTCGAATGATGCTGAGGGAATTAGATTTGGAAATGAGACACTTAAAGTAGTAAAGGAGTTTTGCTATTGGGGATCAAAATAACTGATGATGGTCGAAGTAGAGAGGATATAAAATGCAGACTGGCAATGGCGTGGAAAGCGTTTCTGAAAAAGAGAAATTTGTTAACATCGAGTATAGATTTAAGTGTCAGGAAGTCGTTTCTGAAATTATTTGTATGGAGTGTAGCCATGTATGGAAGTGAAACGTGGACGATAAATAGTTTGGACAAGATGAGAATAGAAGATTTCGAAATGTGGTGCTACAGAAGAATGCTGAAGATCAGTTGGGTAGATCACATAACTAATGAGGAGGTATTGAATAGAATTGGGGAGAAGAGGAGTTTGTGGCACAACTTGACAAAAAGGAGGGACCGGTTAGTAGGACATGTTCTGAGGCATCAAGGGATCACCAATTTAGCATTGGAGGGCAGTGTGGAGGGTAAAAATAGTAGAGGGAGACCAAGAGATGAATACACTAATCAGATTCAGTTGGATGTGGGTTGCAGTAAGTACTGGGAGATGAAGAAGCTTTGCTCAGGATAGGGTAGCATGGAGAGCTGCGTCAAACCAGTCTCAGGACTGAAGACCACAACAACACATTCGCCTGACCAAAAGTCTTCTTCCTCCTTCCACCGAACGTCACTAATTCCCGCTATATCTAACTTTAACCTATCCATTTCCCTTTTTAAATTTTCTAACCTACCTGCCCGATTAACGGATCTGACATTCGACGCTCCGATCCCTAGAACGCCAGTTTTCTTTCTTCTGATAATGACGCCCTCTTGAGTAGTCCCCGCCCGGATATCTGAATGGGGGACTATTTTACCTCCGGAATATTTTACCCAAGAGGACGCCATCATCATTTGACTATACAGTAAAGGTGCGTGCCCTCGGGAAAAATTACGGGCGTAGTTTCCCCTTCCTTTCAACTGTTCGCAGTACCAGCACAGCAAGGCCGTTTTGGTTAGTGTTACAAGGCCAGATCAGTCAATCATCCAGACTGTTGCCCCTGCCACTACTGAAAAGGCTGCTGCCCCTCTTCAGGAACCACACGTTTGTCTGGCCTCTCAACAGATACCCCTCCGTTGTGGTTGCACCTACGGTACGGCTATCTGTATCGCTGAGGCACGCAAGCCTCCCCCACCAACGGCAAGGTCCATGGTTCATATCCTCACTAAGGGCAGCTATCTTCATTGTAGCTCCCCCCCCCCCCCTTTTTCTGGCATTCTTGATGTGAAATTGTGAGGAGGCAATTGCTGGGTTTGCCGAAATGAAATTCCGAAGAAAAGACTGTAGGTGTAATGCTAACTTTCTGCTTGAATGTTTACATCAATAATTTATATCATGTATTTACTTCTTTTATGTTTCTCTGTAAATAAACCACAGAAATTTGTTTAGTAGTTATTCTTAGTTGAGAAGTGGCTATTGCATTTTCTTTCTACGTACCCGTTTCGCATGCAAAATGCGACATTATGTAAAACGAGGTTGACTCTGCCCTCGCTCCGATATAGTTTTCCTTTTCACCGCAGAGAGTTGACTGTAGGCAGAAAGATAGCTTTTAAATGTCAAGTCCAAACTAATAACTTCGAAAACAAACGAGCGGAAAGGGCAGGTGAGCGTAGGGACGCGCCACAGGTCTCTGGTCTAGGGCGTCGTCGTCCCTAATCCCGGCCCTGAAAGCAGGCGCTTGTGTAATTCATTCACGGGCATACTGAAAATATTAGCGAGGCACAGTGCTACACACGGTCGGCACCGCACCAACGTCCAGTAGTTACACGAGTGGTATTGGTCGCGTTGTCGTGTTTTCAGATTTACGTGATAACAATATAAACTTCTGTGCACAGCGCAAGATATCGATCAACAGGTTCTACTGAGGTGCGCAATGGACATTGTCCTGGCTTCCTGAAATATTTGTTACGTTTAGACACTCGAAGCAGATCTAGCTGCTGATACTTCTGATATCATCAGACTTTCTCTCGTACGGAACAAAAAAATGGTTGAAATGGCTCTGAGCACTATGGGACTTAACATCTTAGGTCATCAGTCCCCTAGAACTTGGACCTACTTAAACCTAACTAACCTAAGGACATCACACACATCCATGCCCGAGGCAGGATTCGAACCTGCGACCGTAGCAGCAGCGCGGTTCCGAACTGAAACGCCTGGAACGGCTCGGCCACAGCAGCCGGCTCTATTTAAAAATGCGAAAACTAAAGACGTAAAGCAATCCGGTTGTTGATAACAGGAACCGCCAGCTCTCTCTCCATCTCCACTTACTGGCTTATCTTCTGTCCCGCAAAACACGCAAAGAAATATATAAAGCATGCAGCTGAATGCAGTTCCGAGTAAAGTGTACAATGATGCACCAAAATTAAAAGGAAAATTCGCGTTACGCCCTCTTGAGAGACAGTGTTCCCTTCTTCCGATGCGACTAGGTAAGTGTAGACGACATGTGGTTTAAATTCAGAGAAGTGGTGTTGACGGCAGTTGTGGGATATATACCAAATAAATTAATAAGTGATGGTACTAACCCCAGTGTTACAGAAAAGAGGTCAGAACACTGTTGCGGAAGCAACGGAAAAACATGCCAAATTTAAAAGAACACAAAATCTTCAAGATAGGCGATGTCTTACTAAAGTGCGAAACTTGGCACGACTTTAATTCTGGTCCTATGTGACACGTCTTTAATTCTGGTCATACGTAAAGCACACCAGCAGCAAGACACAATCAATACCTTTACTATGCGTTAGGTTTCGTAATGTTACTGATGACTGTTCTACTAAAACACTAAAATTGAGTTATTAAACCCGATTATCCGAAATTCCTCCGCCAAAGAAGACTAAATAAATATTCTAGAGTTCGAATCAAGAACAACTGCCAGCATGAGGAACTTAGAAATAGATATCCTCGATGTAGCGAAACAGCTTAAAAAACATTAAACGCAAGGCTTCTGGTGCAGACTGTATATCTCAGGTTCCTTTCAGAGTACGCTGATGCAGTAACCCCATACCTAACTATCATATACAACCACTCGCTCTATCAAAGGGTACCTAAAGACTGGAAAGCTGCACAGATCACTCCAATAATCAAGGAAGGAAACTGGAATAATCCGCTGAACTACAGACCCATATCACTAACGACGATTTGTAATAGGATTTTGGAGCATACTGTAGTTGAACATTTTGAATTTCTTCAATGAATACAACAAGGATTCAGAAAATATCGTTCTTGCAAAACGAAATTAGACCGTTATTCATATGAAGTAATGACTGATGTCGACAGCGGAGTCTAAGATTGATTCCATATTTTTATATTTCCAGAAAGCTTTTGACAATATTCGTCACGAGCGACTTCTAATCAAGTTGTGTGCCTGCGGAGTATCGTCTCAGTTCTATGACTGGACTCGCAGACTGTCAGAAAGATGACACTTCGTAGTAATCGTCGTAAATTTATCAAGTAAAACGGAAGTACTATCTGGCGTTCTCGAAGGACGTGCTGTAGCTTCTCTGCGGTTCCTGATCTATATAAACGGCTTAGGAGACAATTTGAGTGACCGTCTTAGGTTGTTTGCAGATGATGCTATCGCTTGTCGTGTAGTAAACTCGTCAGAGGGACAAAACAAATTGCAGACGATTTAGAAGAGTCATCTGTGTGGTGCGGAAATTGACAGTTGACCCGAAATAATGAAAAGTGTGAGTCATCCACATGAGTGGTAAAAGGAATCGGTTAAACTTCGGTTACACGATAAATCAGTCAAATCTAAATGCCATAAATCGAACTAATTCTTAAGAATTACAGTTACGAACAACTTAAACTGGAAAGAATACCTATAAATTTTTGTGGGGAAGGCGAACTAAAGGTAGCGATTTATTGGTCAAAAACTTAAAAGGTGCAACAGGTCTAGTAGAAAGACTATCTACCCTACGCTTGACTCTCCTGAAGCATTTCTGTTCGGTTTTGGATCCGCATGCGGTGGGACTGACCGAGGACAATGAAAAAGTTCAAAGAAAGGCAGCTCTTTTTGTATTATAAGGAAATAGGGGAATAGTGCCACGGATATGACACGCTATTGTGGTGGCTAACATTGAAACAAAGGCGTCTTTTGTTGCGGCAGCATCTTCTCATAGAACTGCAATCACCAACTTTCTCTTCTGAATGCGAAAATATTTTGTTTGTGCCCACCTATATTGGGAGAAATGATCATTGTAATACACTAAAAGAAATCGGAGCTCGCACGGATAGATTTATGTGTTCGTTTTCCCTGCTCGATATTCGAGAGTGGAACGGACGAGGAATAGCTTGAATGTTGTACGGTGAATCCCATGCCGGGCACTTGCGTGTGAACTGCGGAGTAGTCATGCAGATGTAGTTTTTTGGCTCAGGAAAATTGATGTATCTGCTGACGGCAGAAAACCTGTCATACTACATGAAATAGCTAGGTACAGACTGGAAAGTGCGTTCTTGATAGCAGAGGTGTTACAGTCTTAAAGCGGTGGTAAAGATACTAGATAAAACAAAGAACCTTTGATCAAGAACATATAATTGCATTAGAAAGTACTGAAAAAGGCGCACTAAACAACGGGGTGACGAATTTAGCTGCTGTGTTATTCAGATGGACCAATATAAACCAGTTTCTATACCGTGGTTCGAAAACTAGCAATCTCACCAAACAATGAACGTATTATTTGAACACAGACGCGTGCTCGTTAAAAGTCTGGAAATACTGTAAATACTACACCAAGACTTTCAATCCAAATCAGAACCTTGGCAAACACGTGTAGCACGAGATCTGAGAGTGAACAACAGAAAATTACTTCAGTTCTACTTAATATTCTACTCAACCATAGCAGCGTTTATACACATCAGCACTTGGCGAATCGGAACCCCAAGACAGACGACGCTGAACTAGAACTCACTTTTTGCGTTCTGCAGTGAACGACGCTTTGTGATCGCCCCCTCACGCTCACCAAAATGTTTCGTCATCTGATCCAGCTCAGTACATCAAGGACATGCTTTCAGAGATCGGTTAATATGTACGAAAATACCTTTACAGAGTGTCTGCGATTTAGCAAACTCGAAGAGAAGTCAGTTCTGAAAAAGGCGACAACAAACTTTCATAGTTAACTAACAAACGCAAATCATACGACAATGTTGCTGTAAAGTTCTTTCAGTACAACCCATCATTTGAAGCGGCGAGAAACATAAGGGCTTGAAGCAAACTGTCGTCGATTTTGAGATTGTTGGGTGTATGCATACTCTTGAGATCTGTTGATCTCGCGGTGAACCACTTTTTATCAGTGCTGTACTCCTACACTGATTATATGAACATTATATTGTGAAAATCTGTCCCTCCTATATCTTTGATATTCACTTCAATATGGGCCCAAACAACAAATTTTCATTTCTGCAGGAACGCTCACTGGCTACACCGACGCCCAGTTCTCCATAAAACCTGGAAGCTCTGGAAGGAACCTCAAGTTACATGGTTTCAGCTTTCAAGTCTGTAAAATGGACATCGAAGATATCTTGACCCTTAAGACTGTTACCGACCCGGTACCAAACCAAATACGTATGTTCGTGTCAAGAATGTACATTTCAGAAATTTTACAATGATAAAGTTTCCAACATTAATTATTGTTTAAAGCAACATATTCCTCATTGGAGTGCTGGGAAGCCATCATTTTCTCCGAGTTACATCGAGCAGGACGGCAATCTGTCATTCTCCCACAGTTTGTAGATGGCTTGCAAAATGTACTGTCCAAATATGTATGTGGAAGACAAACATTAACCTTGAAACACAAAGACTCAAAAATCAGTAATAGATCAAGCTTGAAGCACATAGACTTAATAAAACTATTGGATTCCATGCCTGAAGTGAACAAACAGTTTCATCTGAACCTAATAGCAGAGAACGTGCACCTTGAAGTGTTCGTATAGGTCATAATGGTGTGTATCGTACATTTAGAATCTCTTCTTTATGTTCTGATTCTAGTTTCGCATGAATTACAAACTACAAAACAGTCAAAAAGACACAATCTGCACTAGCCTATACATTAAAATTTTGTAGATTATCATGAATAATAATAATCCTAAGCATTAATTACAGTTTCATAACATAAGGTAGTTCCATTATTTTTGTAGGAAATATAAGATGTTGATGCCCGGGTAGAAAACATGTCAAACCTATGAGACTGGTGGTTTGCCTATAAATATGATTTTCACTAACATCTACTTTTCACAGATATTTGTATCTGTGCTTTGGACTCTTACGGTTCTTAGTGCCTCATTTATAGTTCATCATTTCGTATATTTAAGTGGTCCTTGTTATGCACTGTCACGGCGGGCAACGGAAGAATGGCCACAACCAAAGTGATTACGTATCTGCAGATAGCGTATCGGATACGTGGAAAGTGTTCGTCAACACTTTGAGATTTCATTTGGCTGTCTCGTTGCCTCATATCCTCGGCTGACGGTCACGCGATGAGAGTAGAGCGTCTGGCGGTTTGAGCTGTCATGCGCCAGATATGTTGCGGTTTTCTAGCGACGGAAGAACTTGCCATTAGAAAAATCCATCCTGACGTAATAAACAGAGTATCGCAATCGGAAAGAATGTGTATCCATGATTATTCGGGTAAATAAAACTTTTATTAAACATTTTTGGAGCAGTGATCAAAAATTTTTAAAAAAAATTTCTTTCAAAAATTCAGTCTTCATCACACCACGTATGCCACAAGAACATAGGTGACCGGTTTCGGTCATATCACATGACCAACATAAGACCTGTAATTTAATTTAGACAGTGATAGAAACCTTACTAGATTGACAATAAAATATGACAAAATGCTTATAAGGATAAACTACAATAAGACTTGTTATACCCATGGCAACCTACGAAGATGGTAGGTGGAGCACTCTTCTCCGCTGCTGTGATGTCATCTGGTGCCAGCAAGTGACGGGCATACGCTTAAATTCGAAGATGCTCCGCCTACCTCTTCTCCCTCTACCTCACGTCAACCAATCACTGTAAAACTGGTTCACATAATCGCCAAAACGTAAAAAAAGTACAATAATAACATAAAAATAGTTATGTATAAAATATCTCTTTATAACCATGGAACTACTTAAATATTGTATAAAATAATTAAATATCAATTAAAAGCTTAAAAATAGCTGTACAGACGATGTATACTTAGTGTGCCCTCTATGAGCTAAGATGGTACTACCACAATGGTTTCAAAGTCAAAGATGTTGTGAAGGTCTTTGGCATTGTGGCATCATATCGATATGTGAGTTGTGACTTGACTGCAAGTATACACCTATGCTAGATTCAGTCGGTCTGTCTTACATTAAAATTATTTGGCACTGGAGATATTTGTAATAATGGAATGATCAGCTGCAGAGTAGCATGATATTACATACATTTTTTTAAAAAATTCATAAAACTGATTTATTAAAAGTGGAGTTATATTTCGTAATATAACTGACGGGGTTGCTGCAATGTCTATGCGAACTCCGATGTGAGTTTATAAGCACTGACATGGGGTAAGGGATTAGTGTGGCATTCATGGCTTTCCGAGGTGCAGTACGGTAATTGCGGAAATATGAACTATGGAGACGTTATTACCAAATGTGTTCAAATAAGACCAGCTGTGATGTCATTTTCTCAGCTGCCGGAGAACAAACACTGTTGGACATCCATCGGAGAATGAAGAATGTGTATGGGGCAGAATGTCTGTCGAAAAGCACCTTCGTGGAATGATGTGGAAGGGGTGTTGCTGTTTCATGATAACGCACGTACCCACATTGTAAATGTCCTAACGCTGAAGTTACGCTAACTCCAGTAGGAGATACTTGAGCACCCATCCTATAGTCATGATCTATTTCCTTGTGATTGTCACTCATTCAGTCCCTTTAAGAAAGGCTTTGAAGGGTTGACGATTTCCTTAGGACGGGAATGTGCAGCAGGCAGCAACGGACTTCTTCGCGCAGCACGACGCAGTGTTTTACCAAACGTGTCCTTCAACCTGGTACGTCGATGTGACGGTTGCCTCTATGAACATCAGATTTTGCCTGAGTGGTATACCAGTTCTGTACTGTATGGCCTTCTAACATGAAACGTAACCACTAGGACCTTCCTTCTTCATCAAAGTTTGTTATCACCAGAATCTCACGCTCATTAAATAATTAGGAAGCTAATGCATGTCAACAGAAATCCTAAGCTTAGAAAAGTATGGGTAACATAACTATACTGCACTTTGGAAACTGTTACGATGAAATAAACTTGTACGAAGTATTTCTTATGCTTCAAGTAGAAACTGTAATTGGGAGGAATGTGTGAAACCATAGTCTTTATTTAAAATCACGAAAAGACGGTTACCATCATATTTTTCATTCGATTTTATTTGAAACTAAAAAACAGAATTAAATAAAATATGAGTCTTAGTACGTAATTGGAAAGCATTATCCTCTCTATGAGAAATGTACATGTAATTAACAGGAAAGGTAATTACAAATAATGTAAACGAATTACTTTAAGGAACTTCCAGACTGTTTCTTGAATGGCTGTTTCTACTAAAATGAAGCACATTTTTATTAAAGCTAGTAAACGCGTTAGGAAGAAATTGTATTCTATATTTTTCATATAATCCACTAAATGGTTATAGATACTGTTATACTTGTCAATTTACATTGTGAATGTAAAAAGATCCATGTATTGCGTAATGTTATTTTATTTTACAATTTATACTATATTATTTTCTATTCTAGTGTGTGTCAAAATTCATTGTATTTCATTAGTGTCCAGTTTTAGCAATCATTGACATTGTAGCAAAATGTATAGAAGGCCCTCGTGGGACTCCTGTGGATACCAGAATTCCAAAATCTTTCGAAGTGGCTTCCGTTCCGATCCGATTTATAAACAAGTAATCGATTCTTAGAGGCACATACTGTAGCAATTTAGTTTAGTTCAAAAATATTTCAAATGGCTCTAAGAACTATGGTATTTAACATCTGAGGTCATCAGTCCCCTAGACTTAGAACTACTTAAACCCAACTATCCTAAGGACATCACACACATTCATGCCCGAGGCAGGATTCGAACCTGCGACCGTAGTAACAGCGTGGTTCCGGACTCAAGCGCCTAGAACCCCTCGGCCACCGAGGCCGGCTTAGTTCAGTTGTACTATGATTTGTTTCATTACTTGAATGATTTCAAGACAGAAATAAATTACATTGAAACTAGAAAAATGTGTGGCAAGAATTAATGTAAGAATTTTACATTAAGTCAGTCGTTGTTATACTAGGATTTCGATTTTTTTAATTTTCTACATCACCAGCAGACATCAACTCAAGTATATGTTCAACAAGTTCACCTACAGTTTCGTTTTGTGTAAATAGTAACTTCAAAACTCTTTATTACAGCAGTATTAAATTCAGTGAATTCATTAAGTACTGTGCACTAATTGACTTTCAAGTATTTGATTCTCGCCAGTTTCAGTTGCTATAAGGACAGTAGGAGCATTATTATTTTGTTTTTATTACGGTAACTTCTCAAATAGAAACTTCTGGTCGCTCCTATTCTTGAGGTTCAGTCATATAACGGAAAAGGGATACCCACTAATGGTAGTCAACTAACATCGATATGACCAAACTATCGATTTATCGATACCACTATCTGCTATTCCTACTTTAGCAAAGACCAACTATTGTACATTGTTAGCTTTACTGGAGTTCAGTTGTTATTTTATTAATGATTTCAGATCGTACTTCCATTTGATAACGCAGGTGATGCCACCTACTGTTTTTGAGTTGTCTGCTAGTCTAATACATTCTAATTTCGGATGAGTTTGTAAAAATGGCTCTGAGCACTATGGGACTTAACGTCTGAGGTCATCAGTCCCCTAGAACTTAGAACTACTTAATCCTAACTAACCTAAGGACATCATACACATCCATGCCCGAGGCAGGATTCGGACCTGCGACCGTAGCAGTCGCACGGTTCCAGACTGAAGCACCTAGAACCGCACGGCCACACCGGCCGGTTATGAGTTTGTAGCAAGAAAGAAAAGTAAAACCGATTTTGACAATAAGAGTTACTAGTTGCTTCACAAACAAATTTCCATAAATGGCCTCAGATACAATTTTCACCTTCTGACCCACATGGAGGAATTATAATTTTTTGTGTTGCGTGCTTGTGTGCTCATTCTGTATTTGAGTGCAGAGTTTGGTGTGACCTAGAAATAAGATTTACGAAGAAAAGTGCCTATGTTTTTTTGCATTTATTTCTTGACCTAACTTGGGAATATAAATTCCTCTAAGTATTTAACCACGACATTGTTTCCAGAGTAGGGTGCAGTTAAAGACCTTTTTTAGGTAAGAAACGAAATTATTTTCCAACTTAGTGGCCTTTCAAGACAATGGAACTTCCCCAACAGTTTCCCACGATTTTCCGTCTTGAAAATTTGTGACTGGGGAACGCTTTGAGCTCAATACGCTGTTCCCTCGATTCCAAACCTTCCTGTTAGGCCTTAAGCTCCATTCGTTACACCTTTAAGCACCGGTTATTCGACACTACACTGAAGAGCCAAAAAATTGGTACACGTGCCTAGTGTCGTGTAGGACCCCCGCGAGCAAGCAGAAGTGCCGGAACACGACGTGACATGGACTCGACTAATGTCTGAAGTAATGCTGGAGGGAATTGACACCATGAATCCTGCAGGCTGTCCATAAATCCGTAAGAGTACCAGGGGGTGTAGATCTCTCCTCAACAGCACGTTGCAAGGCATACCAGATATGCTCAATAATGTTAATGTCTTAGGAGTTTGGTGGCCAGTGGAAGTGTTTAAACTCAGAAGAATGTTCCTGGAGCAACATTGTTGCAATTCGGGACGTGTGTGGTGACGCATTGTCCTGCTGGAATTTCCCAAGTCCGTCGTAATGCACGGTATGAATGGATGCAGGTGATCAAACAGGATGCTTACGTACGTGTTACCTGTCGGAGTTATATCTAGACGCTTCAAGGGTCACGTATCATCCCAACTGCAAACATCCCACACCATTACAGAGCCTCCACCAGCTTGAACAGTCGCCTGCTGACATGCAGGGTCCATGGATTCATGAGGTTATCTTCATACTCGAACACGTCCATACGCTCGATACAATTTGAAACAAGACTTGTCCGACCAGGCAACATGTTTCCAGTCATCAGTAGTCCAATGTCGATGTTGGTGGACACAGGTAGGGCGTAAAGCTATGTGTCGTGCAATCATAAAGGCTATACGAGTGGGCCTTCGGCTCCGAAAGCCTATATCGACGATGTTTCGTCGAATGGTTCGCTTGATGTTACTTGTTGATGGCCCCACATTGACATCTACAGAAACGTGCGGAAGTGTTACGCTTCTGTCATGTTGAACGATTCTCTTCAGTCGTTGGTGCAGTTCTTGCAGGAATTTTGCGCCTTCCGCAGCGAAGTCGGAGATTTGGTGTTTTACCGGATTCCTGACATTCACTCGTGAAATGCTCGTACGGGAAAATCCCCACTTCATGGCTACCTTGGAGATTCTGTTTTCCATCGCTCGTGCGCCGACTATATTACTACGGTGAAACTCACTTAAATCTTGATAACCTGGTGACCGATCTAACAACTGCGCGAGGCACTTGTTGTCTTATATAGGCGTTGCCGGCCGCGGTACTGTATTCTTCCTGTTTACATATCTCGGTATTTGAATTCGGATGCCTATACGAGTTTCTTTGGCGCTTCAGTGTGTATTCTGTATTCATCATCTGGTTTTGCTGGGCCGTGTTTGCAGATAATTATATTCGATATTTTCTTTTTTTTTCTTCTGTGAACGTAGTTTTGGGATGTTTTTCACGTATTCAAGAATTGTGGATTATGTCTAGCTTTAAAAGCTGTTTGAAAATGTATGCTGCAGAATAGTTAACAACTGAGTTTAATATTTACTTAAAGCGCGCCAGAATAATAAAAAAAGTTAATGTCACCGCCTTCGTTGTACACAGCAGAGACCTTATCCCTCGCCTTGCTATAGTTTACCATAGATTGTTTTTCCCATTAATTTGTAAAGATTCTGGTATCTATTGAAGATCATGACAATTGCGTTAATGTGTTAAAATCTGTGTTAGGAGAATCTAAAGAACGAAGAGATTTAGAAACAAGGGTATGCAGTGAGCTATGGATATTAAATAGTGACATTTCATAGCGCTCGTAGTGGAAAGAGAAGAATGAAAAAGAGGGAAGGTATGACCGAACTGAACAAAGCACAGTATCACGAGCAGAAGAAATACCTACGAGGCACTGTAGAACAAAAGAAGAAGTGTCCACGCGTCACCCCTGGTTTTCCACTAGACTGTTCTCCTGCCGTCGATTACCCCACAAATTCCTCTCATCCTGTCACGGCACTTCATTCGAACAGTGTCTAGACGGCACGCAGCTTAGTCACCGAAGACGTGTGGAGCAACGACGAGAAGCTTTCCGCATTACTATCTTGACGTCTAGCAGTGTTTTCCTTTCCTTCATTGCTTCATTTCTCAAACGACAGGGTTCGTGACACAAGGGAAAGTACCCACAGTGTGACGTTTGTGTGTTTTTCCGAAAGTGAATTATATGTTGAAAAGTTAGTGACGCTGCATTCCCAATTAACTACGCAGAATTTGAAAGAATGCCACGCAATTAGAGTTACGTTCCCGCTAAAGCTATGGACACACTCTACTCGGTATCTTGTTGTACTTCTACTTCCGCTGGCATGGTTCGTGATATAGTCTTAACACTATTAAAGATTCCGCTATGTTATTCAGTTGTCTCGATTTTATGTTTTCCATCTTTTTTCTTACTATAGTTTCCTTGCTCTCGTAGCTACTTTCGCTGTTCGTTTGTGAGACCTGCATAATTGTTTACACATTTTTCTTCCTAATAGTCCAAAGTTTTAGATGCACGAGCAAATGGCTTACCGTACGATGTCACATCACCACTACAAGGTGTTCAGTCATCCAACATTTCCGGAGCATGTTCCTAGATTAACCTCAGAACGGCGTGGCATATGTCTTGAAGGTGTATCGGAGATCGCCTGTGGTGTCTGTGACGTGACTACCCAGTAATGAACACACAGTTAATAGTTACGAGTAACAACCACCGATGCCAAAGTTCCTAATTCATATGACGTGATTCCACGAAGAAAAGTATAATTGCACTGTGGACATGAAATCCCGAGTGGCTGTTCAGATGCCTAATTGGAGATAATTTCCTTCCTGTCACAGAACGGCATCTTTTTTTTGCGAAGTATGCCCATTGTGTTTTGAATGTATCTGTTCGAGGTCTGGATCTGTTAGACGCCGATAAGTTTTGGCTTTTGGAAAGATAAAGGTTCCAGAGAGGTAATCCTTACATTGCGCTTGATAATGGAAGCAAGACTGATGGAAGATGGGTACATCTTCATAGGATTTGTGGACCTAGAAAAAGCGTATGAGAATGTAAAATGGTGCAAGACTTTCTAAATTCTGAGAAACGCTGGAGTAAGCTATAAAAGACAGATACTATGAAATATGTGCAAGAACCAAGAGGGAACAACAAGAATGGAAGGTCAAAAACGAAAGGCTTGAATTAAAAGTGGGGTAAGACAGGGTTGTAGTCTTTCGCTCCTACTGCTCAATGTAAACATCGAAAAAGCAATGACGGAAACGAAAGGCTCCAGAGTAGGATTGCAGTTCAGGGTGAAACAGTATCAACGATCAGATTCGCTGATGATATTGCTATCCTCAGTGTAAGTGAAGAAGAATTATCATTACCCGTTCAAACAAATGAACAGTGTAATGAGTTCAGAATTCTGTTTTAGAACAAAGAGGACGTTCCTGAAGACGATAAGTCTTCTAGTCGTAAATGCCGTCTGCTTCACACCTCCTGTGCAGCAAGCTACGTAAATTTAAGTATTAACTGTGTTTTTCTTACTTGTCACTTCTTTTTCCGTGTGTTTTTGCTTTTAGGAAGTTTTAATTATCGGGTACTGGTAATAGTGTTCCATAGATTTCGTGTTTGTTTTGAATACAGTCTAGAGAAAGGTAGTGCTTATTTTCATTTTTTCCAACGAGAAGGGTCTAGTAACCACAGTTTAGTCGGCTATCAGTCGCCTTTAGTGAATTAGCAGTCTAGTTAAAAGTTGATTACTTAACTCTGTACAGTAAATTGCTAATTTCTTAGGATGGCTAGGATGTGTGACTGCTGTGTACGGACTCAGCAGGAGCTGGCCACTGTTCGCGAACTAGGTGCGCAGTCCGGAACCGTGCGACTGCTACGGTCGCAGGTTCGAATTCTGCCTCGGGCATGGATGTGTGTGATGTCCTTAGGTTAGTTAGGTTTAAGTAGTTCTGAGTACTAGGGGACTAATGACCACAGCAGTTGAGTCCCATAGTGCTCAGAGCCACTGTTCGCGAATAGCTGAACGTGCTGATGGCCGCGTTCAGCCGTCTTCAGGCTGCTGCCTCGGTGTGTAGCGGCAGTGGGGAATCTGGTGCGTCGCATGGTATACCCCATATGTTACATGCTTCACCCATGGTCCCTGCTGTCGAGACATCTTCGCGGGTACCGGGCGCGGTTGGGCCACCCTCTCCCCAAGGGGAGTGGCGGGTTCAGCGGCGTTCGCGGCGCACGAGGCGGAGGGTAAATGTGGAGACTGGCCGTGTGGCATCACCAGCTCTGCCTGTGAGTGGACATGTGGCCGCTCCTTTAGCAAGGTCCGTGCAGGCACATGGTGGGAGGGGTTTATTAGTGCTTGAGAGATCCAATGTTTGTCGGGTGATGCAGCCACTTAGCAAATTATCGGAAAGGCCGAGGAAGAAGGCCAGTGTTCACTCTGTCTGCTTGCCGGGGGGTCTCATCAGAGATGTGGAGGAGGCTCTGCCCGCGGCGATAGAGAGCACTGGGTGCATCCGACTGCAAATTGTTGCTCATTTCGGCACCAATGACTCCTGCCGTCTGGGTTCAGAGGTCATCATCAGTTCGTACGGGTGGTTGGCGGAGTTGGTGAAGGCGGAAAGCCTCGCTCGTGGGGTGGAATCTGAGCTAACTATTTGTAGTGTCGTTCCCAGAAGCGACCGCGGTCCTCTGGTTTTGAGCCGAGTGGAAGGCTTACACCAGAGGTTCAGCCGATTCTGAGGAGATCTGAGGTGCAAATTTTTTGACTTCCGCTATCGGGTGGAGAAATGTAGGGTCCCCCTGAATAGGTCAGGTGTGCACTACACGCAGGAAGCGGTTGCAATGGTGGCGGAGTACGTATGGAGCGCACATGTGGGTTTTTTAAGTTAGAGAATTCCCTCCCTAGGCCCGACAAGACGCCTCCTGAGACGCGGCAAGGTAGGAGTAGGCAAAATGCAACAGGCAATAACAATGTTAATGTGCTAATAGTAAACTGGAGAAGCGTCTATAGAAAGGTCCCAGAATTGCTCTCATTAATAAACGTACTACGGATAGAAAGTTGGCTGAAACCAGATGTAAACAGTAATGAAATTCTAATCTCACATTGGAACGTATACCGCAGAGACAGGCTGGACAGTGAAGGGGGAGGCGTGTTTATAGCTATAAGTAGTGCAATAGTACCGAAGGAAATTGGCCGGCCGGAGTGGCCGAGCGGGTCTAGGCGCTACAGTCTGGAACTGCGCGACCGCTACGGTCGCAGGTTCGAATCTGCCTCGGGCATGGATGTTTGTGATGTCCTTAGGTTAGTTAGGTTTAAGTAGTTCTAAGTTCTAGGGGACTGATGACCACTGCAGTTAAGTCCCATAGTGCTCAGAGCCATTTGAACAATTTTTTTTGAAGGAAATTGACGGAGATCCGAAATGTGAAATAATTTGGGTGAAGGTCACGGTTAAAGCAGGCTCAGACATAGTAATTGGATGTCTCTATAGCCCCCCCCCCCCCTGGCTCAGCAGCTATTGTGGCTGAGCACCTGAAGGATAATTTGGAAAATATTTCGAGTAGATTTCCCCACCATGTTATAGTTCAGGGTGGAGATTTTAATTTGCCGGATACAGACTGGGAGACTCAAACGTTCATAGCGTCAGGCAGGTGCAAAGAGTTCAGTGAAATTTTTTTAAGTGCTTTATCTGAAAACTACCTTGAGCAGTTAAACAGAGGACTGACTGGTGGCGATAACATATTAGACCTTCTGGTGACAAACTGACCCGAACTATTTGAAACAGTTAACGCAGAACAGGGAATTAGCGATCATAAAGCGGTTACTGCATCGAAGATTTCAGCCATAAATACAAATATTTAAAAAAGTAGGAAGATTTTTCTGTTTAGCAAAAGTGACAAAAAGCTGATTTCAGAGTACCTGACGTCTCAACACAAAAGTTTTGTCTCAAGTACAGATAGTGTTGAGGATCAGTGGACGAAGTTCAAAACCATCGTACAATATGCGTTAGATGAGTATGTGCCAAGCAAGATCGTAAGAGAAGGAAAAGAGCCACCGTGGTACAACAACCGAGTTAGAAAACTTCTACGGAAGCAAAGCGAACTTCACAGCAAACATAAACATAGCCAAAGCCTTGCAGACAAACAAAAATTGCACGAAGCGAAATGTAGTGTGAGGAGGGCTATGCGAGAGGCGTTCAACGAATTCGAAAGTAAGGTTCTATGTACTGACTTGGCAGAAAACCCTAAGAAATTTTGGTCTTATGTCAAGGCAGTAGGTGGAGCAAAACAAAATGTCCAGACACTCTGTGACGAAAATGGTACTGAAACAGAGGATGACAGACTAAAGGCCGAAATACTAAATGTCTTTTTTCAAAGCTGTTTCACAAAGAAGACTAAACTGTAGTTCCTTCTCTAGATTGTCGTACAGATGACAAAATGGTAGATATCGAAATAGATGACAGAAGGATAGAAAAACAATTAAAATCGCTCAAAAGAGGAAAGGCCGCTGGACCTGATGGGATACCAGTTCCATTTTACCCAGGGTACGCGAAGGAACTTGCCCCCCTTCTTGCAGCGGTGTACCGTAGATCTCTAGAAGAGCGTAGCGTCCCAAAAGATTGGAAAAGGGCACAGGTCATCCCGGTTTTCAAGAAGGGACGTCGAACAGATGTGCAGAACTATAGACCTATATCTCTAACGTCAATCAGTTGTTGAATTTTGGAACACGTATTATGTTCGAATATAATGACTTTTCTGGAGACTAGAAATCTACTCTGTATGCATGGGTTTCGAAAAAGAGGATCGTGTGAAACCCAGGTCGCGCTATTCGTCCAAGAGACTCAGAGGGTCATAGACACGGGTTCCCAGGTAGATGCCGTGTTTCTTGACTTCCGCAAGGCGTTCGATGCAGTTCCCCACAATCGTTTAATGAACAAAATAAGAGCATATGGACTATCAGACCAATTGTGTGATTGGATAGAAGAATTCCTA